>NC_139236.1:75806393-76511564 GCF_977018435.1 Lepisma saccharinum
ATATATATATATATATATATATAATATACAGGGTGTAACATAAATATATGTCAATACTTGGGGGACATATTCCTCGCATGGAGACGATGAAATAATGTTATATGAACATGGGTCCCGAAATGCGTCATTGGCGCGTTAGAGCACATTTTCGAAAATGCTGCACACTGTGTATTTGGCGAAAGCGGTGTAGTGTGGAATGTCGAAAAAGCTGTCAGATACCACATACCCCACATCTGAACTGAACTGGCGGGAAACATAGTGGGAAACATTGGCGTTGACCCCGGGTGAAATTGGGGGGGGAGATGTCCAGAAACACATCGTAGTCAGGAAACGCTTTATTGACACGTTACAGTTCGTATGATACATACTACTGGTATGGGGTGTTGTGTAGTATCGTATCAATCCATAGGATTGTATGTTTATTTTATTAAGTCTCTCTGAACGCTTCATGTTGACCAGGGCATTCACTTGTTTTTCTCAGCTGTCTCAAGCCTCTTAGGCATGTTTACAATGCATTGTGTTGTGCCATGCAAACCTCCTGAGTATTCAGGAAGCAGGTAATACTTCTGGGTTTGGTGTCAGCGGTTTGCATGGTAGCAATTATAATAAACACGATTCGGCGATTCGGCATCGAGGAAGAGCTCGATGGCCAGGGAATATAGAGGTGAGACAAGCTGGGAAGTGACGGGACTTTGGGAATTGAGTTGGTAGAGAGAGGAGGTCAGCAAGACAGGAGGTCGATAGTGGAAGCACGCTTTGGTCAACAAGTTAGAAGCTTACAGAGGACTTCGCTATTTTCATTCAGCTCAGAGACTTCAGTTAGACAGGTAATTATCCTACACCCAGCCATGATACAGGTTCAACGGTTCACAAAATCCAACGAGTTGCCATTGTCTTTTCAGTAGTTTAATTCCTTTTGTGTAATTTGTACCTTTCGCATGCCAAGCAATAACTCGTCATGTCAATGACGAGTGGTCTCATCAAGAGGATGAATGATGAGTAGTTTACATCACCCCATCAGCTAACTGGTTAACCTGCTAGATACTTTTAAGATCCCACGAACTTTAAGGTTCGTTACGTGGTGGAGTTGCTTTGGGTCTTTTCATTTTCTTCGGAAATGGAAAGAGTTGCACTTAATTGTTAGCCTAGAAATTTCCCCCTATCTCCAGCTCGACACGTGGTCGAGGTGCTGGGATTTTCATTTATTTCACCATGAACTAAATGAAAATTGAAAGATTAGTCTTTGTAACCAGTTTAGAATTATTACCCACCCCAAATCTCGTTACGTAGTGGAGATTTGGGCTTCTCATGCATTTTTTCGGAAATACGATGAGAAAAAAGTTTGTTAACCAGTTTAGGATTCAACCCCACCCCAAATATTGACACATGGTCAAATCCCACCCCAAAATTTTGCTCATTAGTTTAGGTTTTTTTGGTATGTCCTTGCCAAAATTATTTTTGAAAATACATAGGGCTTAAAGATTTTAAAATTAATGGGGGGAGAAGAATTTATATATGCCATGATAGATGTTTAGTCTAACATGAGGATGAATTAGATTAAATTTATCGACTTCAAGCTGGGTCGATAATCAGTGAAATGTAAGAATGCGGAGGAACCTGCGCCTTAGCTCCGTCGCGGTTACCCGCGTCGGGCTGGCGCTTTTGTATCAGGAGCGTCCGGCATTCCGCGTGGCGGAAGGTTCGATGTCGGATTTTAGGGAGGCCCATTTCATCAAAAATGTGGCCGGCCCAGGGACGTCCGTGGACGATTCCCTATCAATCTGCTCCTGGTAGCTCTGTGGTTCACTCACGAACCGAACTGTAACGTGCCAATAAAGCGTTTCCTGACTACGATGTGTTTCTCGACCTCCGCCCCAATTTCACACGGGGTCAACGCCAATGTCTCCCACTATGTTTCCCGCCAGTTCAGATGTGGGGTATGTAGCATCTGACAGCTTTTTCGACATTCCACACTACACCGCTTTCGCCTCATACACAGTGTGCACCATTTTCGAAAATGCACTCTAACGCGTCAATGACGCATTTCAGGACCCATGTTCCTATAACATTATTTCATCGTCTCCATGTGAGGAATATGTCCCCCAAGTATTGACATATATTTATGTTACACCCTTATATACAGGGGATGGACAAAGATATGGAAACACCACGAAATCGGAACGGGTGCTATCGACGCAATTTTTCACTTGAAATCGGACGAGGTGCAACATTACTTTGTTTTGTACCATGAGATAGGACCCTGTCGGACTGGTAAAAGTCGACAGTTGCGCTGTAGATAGCGTGGAGTGCAGTTGATACTGAATCGTGTCGGAGCTGACAGTGTTTCAAAGAGGGCAAATCGTTGGTGCCCGCCTTGCATGGGCCTCTGTTACCAATGTAGCCATGTTATTTGGCGTATCGAGAGGGACTCTATCCAAGATCATGATGACATAATAGTGTGTCCGGAAAGACATCATCAGATAAACACCTGCGTGGATGAAAATGTACGCTGAGTGACAGAGACAAAAGGACACTAATGAGGACTGTGACCATTTTTTTCCATGAAAAATGGTGCAAGATCCAAATATCCACCATCCAGGACTTGTATTTGTCCATTACTCGGAGACTGCAGGCCCATTTGGAAGCTAAAGGCGGTCCTGCACCTTATTAGCTACAGCATTCCGGCTTTTCTTCCCAGGTGTTTCCCGTGTGTGTGTGTGTGTGTGTGTGTGTGTGTGTGTGTGTGTGTGTGTGTGTGTGTGTGTGTGTGTGTGTGTGTGTGTGTACATAGGAATCTATAAACGATTTTAGCTATTTTAATGGTACATTGATAACACCCTCTACCGACAAGCAGTAAGGAAATCTGACAAGAGAAGCTCTGATATATCGCAGTTATATTTATTCATTCAAAGGAACTACAGTATTTGGTAACAGTTCGTTATATCGGAGACACATTTCTTCATTTTTACACAAGAAACTACTTACGAAAATGAGTTTCTCTAAGGTTTCTAACATTCGTCGAGCTATTTTCTTTCATCGTGGAATCTATTTGACCGGGAAATCATGTAATTTGCAAGAGAAATGTCTCACCGACGCACAATTGTCATTGCTTTCCTACGTGAACCGTATGCTCCATACGTTTGATGACGGAACCCCCTGTCAGTGTTTCCAACCCCCTTTTTTAACTATGGTTGCCTAACCTAACCTAACCTTATCGGAAATGGTTCGTGGGGCTCTCCGTCAGCTACCTGTGCATAATGTGCAATTTGCACACGTGACGAACACGATAGTAGGAATTTTTCTGTGAATAAGGTTGGAATCACTGCATACCGACAACTGTAGTCAACGTGTGCCCGCCATATTGATGTTAGGGAAGCGAAAAAAGGAATGACAAAAACTACTCTCTATGTGAAAAATTGTGTTTGTTTTCGTGTAAGAAGCATAATGGCACCTTGAACTATGTTCCGCAATACACAATTCGTAAGTACGAACCATGAGAAACCCAAAATATCCGATTTTAAAGTGTATCCCATATAACGAACTGTTACCCAGTATTTAGATTGCGATTTTGAAAATTACTTGACTATGGTACTTATTGATTGATTTGGTTTATTTTACTTCGATTTTCTGCTACTTTTGGCTAATCGCGACGATAAGAATGAGTGATGATATGATGAAACTGATGAAGGGACTCTCTCAAAGAACACCCACGTTCAGGCCAGTTCCGAACCCGGAATCCCTGGCGTCGAAGCGCGCTGTGCTAACCACTCCGCCACAAAGGTCGGCATGAAACTAGAGACAAAATCGAGAAGCATTTTCCTTAACGAGGCGATCCAATTCTCGCTTCGTCTTATCTATCCATCGTTCCTCGTTCTAGGCATGCTCCTTCTATCCCGTTTCACTCGTTGCTGCAGTAGATCTACACCTCTCAGGTGAAAAGTTAGCGAAGAAGCCCTCCCCTCGCTTTCAGCCCGAGCTGAAATATCGCTTCAGCAGCTTAGCAAAAGTCGCGCCCGTCACTTTATTCTTTCAGAAAGTTTGGTGTCCTTTGTGCAATGAAGGGATTTATTCTCCCTCCTTGAATGACCCCCAGGACTTATAAATCTTACCTTTATTACCTCCAGACACTCCTGCATAGAATGTACGATCCATCGCACTGGATCATAGTTGCCAACTATTACTATTATTTGCTGGTTTCTTGTTGAGTAGCATGATACATCCACCCAGGCACGAAATGTCATCCTTATAAAGTTGCCCTATTCAGAATCCGTTCGATGGAACAGATTGCGCTGAAACTTGGTATAGAGACTATGGGGAAGCGAAAGCTGATGAAAAATATAGTTCAAATTTTCACCACCAGGTGCAAATGTGGCGGTGGAGTAACAACAACCAGTAAGTTGAGTTTATGCCGGTACAACAGTGTTTAATGAACGCCCTGTCAACGTGGAGAACCCTTTGGAAGCGTAAGGCAGTGTGATCAATGGTCGGACGAAGATTTTCCAGATATGTTGCTCACTGTACACTAGATTTCAGCGCCACATTTTCACCTGGTGGTGAAATTTTGAACTAATTCTTTTTCGTCAGCTTTCACTTCTCCGTGGTCTCCATTGCCTCTATACCAAGTTTCAGCACAGTCTGTTACTTCGAATGGGCTCCAGGGGGCTCTGAGTAGGGCAGCTTTAATTGTGTACACCCTGTATAAATTAAAGTTGACTCAAGAAAAACACAATGCGGAGAAAAGTTGGAAGTTACCGTGAGATTTAAAATATTCTGGCGTTAAAAATTAAGTCTGTCTGCTACTTTACGAAACGAGTAGCAGCTGGTTTTTCTGTAAGAGAAGATGCATTTCGTGTCGTCACATCTTGTGTAATACGATTAAAATGAGAAGCAAACATGGTGTCTGAAAGGTCTCTGTGAAAGGGGGCCCTATATTCATATCCCTCTTTGCTTCACAGTACGCTGCATAACACAAGGGATAGCAATCAGTGGCGTATGCTGAGTCTTAGACCCGGACTAGCTCACTTTGACACCTGATCCTAGGCTATAGAGGAAGGGAGAAGACTAGGCTCATTCTTGACGTCTTCAAGGAAGCCACGTTGCCATCCCAACGGCAGTCAGGTTGCCAACTTCTAAGAATTCAGGTTGTCAACTCCTAAGAATTCAGGTTGTCAACTCCTAAGAATTCAGGTTGCCAACTCCTAAGAATTCAGGTTGCCAACTCCTAAGAATTCAGGTTGCCAACTTCGGAATCGCCATTATCTTATTTTTCAAATCAGCTTAATTCACACAGTTTCTAAGAGATTTATCTTCATTATTTTACTTTCTAGGCTTCAGGCTTCGCAGAGAGCCTACCTAGCCTGAAATACGCTCGTGATAACAATATAATACAGGGTGTCTGCCAGTCTGGAAAACTTGGAAATTATTGAAAAGTCATGGAAGTTACATTTTTCTGGAAAAATCAACATTTTTGTAGTAGTGTACTGAAAGGTAGGTTTTTGAACAAAGAAAAATAGGGCAAGCAAGAAATGTTAAACTTGTTCTGGACAAGCTGTACTTCAGTTTGATATTCTGGGTATTACCGGTAGTTACAGTATAAATTGTACATTAAATACTCCAAGAAAAGGGATCATGTTTTGAACTATTTTTATGTGGAAATATACTACAGCAAATCTCATGCGCGTACAGGGTGTCACTCTACAACGTGGACAAAATCATCTTGAAGCCAAAATTATCTTGCATAGATAGGTTCAGGGCTAACAATCTTCTACCATTTTCTTGTTTCAAGATTGGGCTTGTGTTTAGTTCATATTTGAATTAATACACATGTTACTAAATTTTGTGATAATAATGTATTATTTATGATATAATTGTCGTGATGTTTTATGTAAAATATAATTTTTTAACATTACTCAATACATAGCGGGTATTATATAAAAGCTCATCCCTGGTTTCCCTATCCAACAGTAAATGTCTGTTCAGTTTCTTGTTATTCTACGTGAAGGAAATATTCTAAAAACTTGGTTTAGTGGAATTGTGAGTGTGGTGTTTAACTAAAACGAACTGACGTTCATACATACGTTTAAATGCATTATTTGCCTTAATGACGCGGTCTGGAATATCTTGGTTATTTTTCTGGAAATTTTTTATAAAATTGTAGACATTACTAAAGATCTGGTACATGTAAATAACACTTTAACTTTCCAAGGACAATGAAATAGTTAATTACTATTTTTTGCATATTTGTAAACATCTGGATTTACTGACTGTTAGTACTAAATAGCTCAGTAGCTACCTAACAATCTGTACTCTATTTCGTACATACAGAATTGTGCAGTCATATATTTACCCAAAGACACGATTTGGTGAAAACTTGCTTCTGGTGGTTGGCACCACTTCCCGTGCTTCGGATGCTCAACTTTCCTCATCTCGAGTAATGTATCGCTTGCTTTCTTAATAGAGCAGCCGCAGATGCTCTCCCGCAACAGAGGGAAGACGCATTGTCTCTTTCGTTGTTGCTCTTAACGCTGCGAGTTTTCATACGCATTGTTTAAAATTGGCTGCTTTCTTGCGAGGACCAGCTGAGACCAGAGAATTTCCATTAGCTTTTCAAGCGAAGGACACTTGCTAATTGTTTCCCTTTCTTTACTTCCTTCGAATATCTCTTGACTCGTGTTTCTCCTGAGGTTCACATCTGTTCCCTTAATAAATCTTTCGCTTAAGAAACTAATACAAATTTGCTTTTTAGAACGATACTCATTAATAGGGCTCGAAAGTTGAGGAAAAATCCTTTTTTTTCCCCTAGTGTCCGAAGACGAGACCCAACATAATATATGTTCATTTTGGGTCATTGTAGGCCAGAAAAAGGTGGGTTTTATTTGTCTTTTTTTGCCTTTTTCGGCGTTTTTTGGCTTATTGGGCCTTTTTTAGCCTCATCTTCTTTCGACTACGTTTTTACTGCCCATTCTCATTCGAATCATCAGCAGTTCATCACCTCTTAAACATCCTTTCTGTAGTAAAGAAATAATAAAAACAGAAATAAATAAATATATTTGATCCATCCCTGAATCGAGAGAAAAACATTCTTGGACGACTGAAGCAGATACGGTACAAGGTCCTTTAACCGTAACTTGTCTGGTCGCGCTGTAAGTGGCAAGTTTCTCTTGTTTTGAAGCTTTCAGCACGGTGAGTAGTTGTATTGGTGCTATTATAAACCCAAGAAAGGAAGAGCTCCCCTCAAGCAGAATTGTCTACACTTAAACCTAGCTCAACATGCCCATATGAGCTTTTTGCTCAAGTGTGGAACCCCCTCTAATCCAAGATTTTTGTAAAAAAGCCCTCATGGATTCCATGAGAAAGGAAGAGCCCCCTCAGATTGATGTGCCTATACTTATAAAAGGCACTTCTGTGAGATTGTTGTCCATAAATTTGTTAAAAATATGGCCCTCTTGATATTGTATGATATAGGCAAGTTATTCAAGATCTAGAGAATGGCAAGAGATTTTTGAAAAATTATAGAGATCAAAAAGTTGCATCTTGAAATGCCCATGAGAAATCACCAAGCCCCATGTCTCTAGGATTCATGGTTCCGAAGATATTAACAACTTTGTTAATATTGCACTTTTCAAAAAATTCTATTTATAGAACAGACATAAATCAGAGATTTGCAGCTTAAATATTGCATATAACAGGAAAATTATAGAGACATAAAATATGGAGAATCTCGAATAGAATATGCCTACAAAATTTCAAGTCTCCAGCACTGATAGTTTTTGAAAAATCTCAAATTTAAAAAAATTATCGATTTTTTAACAAAACTTCTAAACAGCCTCTAGATTTCAAATATGCAACCCCCATGCTTCTATCTTGAAAAATGGGCAAGTTATTCAAGATCTAGAGAACAGCAAGATATTTTGAAAAATTTATAGACATCAAAAAGTTGCATCTCTTCATGCCCAGGCCAATGCAACAAACCCCATGTCTCTAGGACATATGGTTCCGAAGATATCAAAGAAACAAAATTATCGATTTTTTCCAAAATTTGAGTATGTTGTTCAGGGGGCCAAGCAGATGTTTGTATATGAGCCACAAGTCTGAAGAGTCTCAATGCCCTAGTACTGGGGAGAATCAATATATTGATTCTCAAGACTGCAGGCAATACATTAGTTCCTCCAATTCCCGTGGTGCTGTGAGCATCGGATCGCTGCAAGCACCTCGGATCAATGTTTGGGGCTATAGTTTCTCCAATTCCCGAGGTGCTGTGGGATAGAGCAGGGACATAAGATCAATACTTTGGGCAATTCCTGCACCGTGCGGGCTGGAGCAGTTCCTGCGCAGTGAGGCCGGTCAATACTTTGGGCTGTTCTATTGATTTCGAGCGATTCTATTAGAAGCCCCTGCAGTTTTATCACGATTAGTTCCAGACAATTCCGCTCGCCTAAGCATGGCGGCGCTGCGGTCTGGATTGCGTGTACGCTCAGCAGAAAAACGGGATGTACGCCCAGAAGAAAACACCTCAGCAAAAATATTGGAGAAGAGTTCATGTTTCTGAATGCACCCCCAACCCACCCCCACACACCCCCAACCCACCCACACACACACCTACCCACCCCTAACCCACCCGTACCCACACCTACCCACATCCATACATATTTACTCCCCGGTCACTTCTATTGCATCATGTTGTGCAATATTAATTGATTAAATGGTTACGACATAATGCGATGTGTGGTGTTTTCTATTGGCTCTGTAAAACTATATAAGGCAGGGCACAGAGCAGATTCTTCACCATTGCTGGATCGGCAATGGAACCCACAAGTGGGGGATAGAACCTGAACAGGCTCCACCAAAGTATAGGAGACTTGAAGCATATAATTTGGCGGAATAACCCAAGTAAGGTCATAGAGACAATATACACTAATACAATAAAAGCCAAATTTTTGGCAGGGGGGGGGGGAAAGGGGGGGGAAAGCCCAAAGTGGTTCCTAAATACAAAATCTCAAGAACTAATTGACATAGAGCTATGCAGTTTTTTTGTCTGTACTGAACCCAACTGATATTTTTTATTAAGCATAGAATTTTGATCATAGAAACAATATACACTGATACAATAAAAGCCAATTTTTGGCAGGGGGGTCAAAGTGGTTCCTAAATACAAAATCTCAAGAACTAATTGACATAGAGCCATGCAGTTTTTTTGTCTGTACTGAACCCAACTGATCCAGTATAGAGATTTGATTTGAACCCCAAGAAATTGTTTATAAATACCAAAGCCGAAAATATTAACACACACACACACACACATACACACACACAGCTGAACCCAACTGATCCAGCATAGAGTTTTGAATTGAAGCCCAGGAAATATATATAATAAACCAACAACAAAAATGCCAAATCAAAAATATTGTAATCAGTGCAATAAAAATATATTTAGCTCTAATTGGGCTAGACACCAAAAGATTTGTAACCCAGACAAATACAGAACTCCCACAAAAATTTGCCCCAAATGCAATAGAAAATACAGCATGCAATACTTCACATATAAACATAAAGATACTTGTTCTGCACAGTCATCAACATTGCCCTCACAACCATCTACATCTGGTCTGAAAAGAAAGCATGAAGCACCTGTTAATGCTGGACCTGCAAAGCAGCCACGCTATGAACCCATCCATAGCAGTTTTAATGACCAATTAAGAGATTATCGGTTTGTATCAGAGCCAAGATGTGGTATTGAGAATTTCTTGAACAGTATAAATCCTGATCTGCAGGCAATTCTAAATGCACAAAATGGTTCTTATAAGCTCTCCCTCAAATTGTTTGCTCAATATAAGAAGCCAAATGGCACAAAATTTACACAGCCCCACATAACAGAAACTGTACCAGTATATTCAAATACAAATTCGGACAGAATAATAAGCAGTTTGATAGAACAATTGAATATTGAACACTCTGAATTTGCTGCAAAAGAGTCTGGATGGAGCCTATGCGGCTCTTCACACAGGCTCTATGTTAATATTTCTGAATTCAGCCCATTACAAGGATCTACATATCTGCCATTACCTGACAATATTAAAAACAGAAGAGCCGTGGTTAATATTGAAAATACCGACCAGAAATGCTTTTTGTGGTGTATATTAGCTGCTTTGTTTCCAGTTTCAAGGCATCCTGAGAGAATAAATTATTACAAACACCATGAACATGATTTTGACGATGCAATGGAGGGTTTAGAATATCCAATGTCTGTTCAGAATATTGATAAATTTGAAAAAAAGGCCCGGGATATTAATGGCAAACAATTATCTATTAATGTATATATTTGTTCTACTGGCAATTGCTCCATAGAACCTCTCAGAATCAGTGCATTTGATGATGATTCTATAGTTCCGATTAATTTGCTCTTAATTGAAGGGGATGGCAAATATCATTATACACTGATACATAATCTTGAAGCTTTAGTGAGAACACAACTAGACAAATCTAATAGAATATTCAAGTTGTGCAGAAGATGTTTAAGTGTATTTGATGGCAGGAAAATGGTGAAGGGGGTTCGGGAAGTGAATGCAGAAATTGCTAAGAACAGATTAATTGAGCATCTGAAATACTGTGGCAATCATAAACCTGTTCATATGGTGATGCCTAATCCAAGTGAAAATTGCAAATTCAAAAAGTTTGAAGCCTTGTTGGAACACCCAGCATATATTGTCTGTGATTTTGAATCGAACCTCAAACCTCTTGCATTCTGCAATCCAGATCCTGAAGAATCTTCTATTACACCATACCAGCTACATGAACCTTCCAGCTTTTATTATGTGGTTGTACAGGATGGTGTTGTTACCAAAAAAGATTCATACATGGGGCCAGATGCCATCAAAATATTTGCACATAAAATAGAAAATGAGTGCCGTGACATAGCATCTAACATCTTATTAAAATCAAAACCCATCCTGCCTTTAACAGAGAAACAGATTGAGGATTTCAACAATGCAGAAAAATGCCCGGTATGTGATTCTGAATTTTCAGATACAAATATCAAGGTGAAACACCATTCTCATACAGATGGTAAATTCTTAATGGCCCTGTGTAATAGCTGTAATATTAAGATCAAGAGACCAAGATTTATCCCCATATTTTGCCATGGAGCATCCAATTATGATTTCCATCATTTGATCAGATATGAGGGGTTTGAGAAGCAGAATTTAAATATTTTAGCTGAAAATGATGAGAAATATATATCTATTAGCAAAACAATTAAAGTTAATGGTGTTCCTATTCACATAAGATTTCTTGATTCTTACAGAATTTTATCTGCTAGCCTGGCTACACTGGCCACTCAATTATCTGATGATCAATTCAAAATCACACGTGCATTGTTTCCAAATCAGGACCTGAAATTAATTAGGCGGAAGGGTATATATCCATATGATTATGTTACAGATTTTTCTAAATTTGATGAGTGCTCCCTGCCTCCACAACATGAGTTTTACAGCAAAATCAGAGGTTCTGGAATCACTGATGAGGATTATCACCATGCCCAATTGATGTGGAACAATTTCAAATGCCGGACATTTGGTGATTATCACATGGCATATTTGAAACTTGATGTAACCCTCTTAGCTGATATAATGCAGGCATTCAGAAAATCTTCTATGCAAAATTATAAACTGGACCCAGTGTATTTTTTCAGTGCCCCGGGCCTAGCATGGGATGCAATGTTTTTAAACACTAAAATGCAATTGGATCTGATCCAAGATCAAGACATGTATCTGTTTATGGAGGAAAATATAAAAGGAGGTATGGTGCAATGTTCTCAGAGATATGCCAGAGCAAATAACAAATATATGCCTGATTATGATCCAGCACTGCCATCAAATTATATATTGTATGTAGATGCCAACAGCCTCTATGGTCACGCTATGATGGATAAACTGCCATATGCAGGGCTTGAGTGGGTTGAAGATTTTAATATTGAGGATCTTCAGAACTTTGATGACAGTGACTATGGCCTATTCTTAGAGGTTGATTTGACAATTCCAGATGATTTACATAACAAATTTTCTGATCTGCCCCCAATTCCTGAGGTTCAGTGCTCACCTGGCTCTAAACAGAAGAAGCTCATGATGACACTGGAGTCAAAACAAGGCTATGTCATATATTACAAAAACCTCCAGTTTCTGATGAAACATGGTGTTCAAGTGACCAAACTTGGAAAAGTTTTGAGATTCAGGCACTCAGAATGGTTGAAACCATACATTGATACAAACACGGAGCTTCGAACATCTGCAAAGAGCCAATTTGATAAGGCCTTGTTTAAATTGATGGTAAATTCTGTATATGGCAAAACAATTGAAAATGTCAGAAAACATACCGATGTTAAAATAATTACTGACCCCAGCCGGAGCAAAAAATTGGTTGCAAAGCCTAATTTCAATTACAGAAGAATTTATGATGAAAATATGGCACTTTTCAACATGAAAAAAACAAGGATTAAGTTTGATAAACCTATTTATGTAGGGGCTGCAATATTGGATTTGGCCAAATTACATATGTTAATATTGTATTATGACGTGTTGAAACCTTTTTATGGTGATAATATAAAATTGATGTACATGGACACGGATAGTTTTATTCTTGATATTAAAACAGAAAATGTTTATCAAGATATGGTACAGCCTGAATTGTTTCAATACTTTGATACCAGTGAACATAAAGAGATTCAACAACACCACAACAAAAAAGTGCCTGGCAAGTTAAAAGATGAGACACTTGGTGATGTTATTGTGGAATTTGCTGGGTTAAGTGCCAAGATGTACAGTTTTAAAACATGTGATGCTGTTGTCAAAAAAGCCAAGGGCATTGGCAGAGTGACTGTTGAAAAAGAGCTCCAATTTGAAGATTATAAAAATTGCCTCAAATCATGTAGCACAAAAAGAACATCAGAATCCAGAATTCAGAGTGTGGATCACTTATTGACTAGCAATATTGTAAGAAAAGTGGCTCTGGACCCACATGATGATAAGAGATGCATTTTATCATGTGGCATACATACTTTACCATGGGGGCATTGTGATTTGAAAAATGGCAATCAATGCACAAGCACAGAGCATGATTTGAAATAAATAAACATGCCTATGAACTTATTTGGGTTCAAAAAACAGGCTATTATGGATCTGCCAGCACCACAACCCTCTCCTGATGTGCAGTCTAAACTGAGTGGTTTCTTAATTATTCATCTGAACAGCATATTTACAGATGTTGATGATGAAACAGGCAAAATATTGTACATATTTAACAATAATTTAAATCATTACCAATTACCTGTAGGTGGGCAATTGCAATTTATTACAACCCCTGAGGGTGATGTCAAGATTTCAGTAGGGAGAAATATTTACAGAATTAAGCACTCAAACATGGTTTCTGGCACTGTTTATACTGTTTCTGCTGGTGACTGCTTATATATTGAGGTCCCTGGATCTTATGACAAGCTTATACCTTTTTTTATAGAATTAAGAATCAGGTATTCAATAATAAATAACTACTAAACAAAATGCCTAATGATATTTTTGGCCATACAAGACATGAAGATCACAGTGATGAGATTCTGATGCTTGATGTCAGAGTCAAGAAATTAAGAAGTGATTTACAAGCTTTACAAACAACACGGTGGCTCAGTCGGTAACGCGTCTGACTACCATGCTCAAGGTCCCGGGTTCGATCCCCGGCCGGTTCAAATCCGGGAACTTTTCTAACGGTGGAAGCGGCCCCGGCGCCTACCCAGCGTCGAATAACATGGGTACCTGGGGGAAACCCTGGGGGGTAAAGGCGGTCAGGGGCGTGATGCTGATCACATCACCCCCACTCACGACCGGATCAAGAAAGTGTGGGGCGTTACCCCCACACCCCCTATACGCCTTCATGGCGTGGTGCTATGCACAGGGGAACACTTTACCTTTTTACCTTTTTTTTTACAAACAACACTCAATGCCAGCCTTCAATTAGAAATTACAAATTTACAATCACAATGCATGGACCCTCTTCTTAAAATTGATTCTGAACTCAAATTATTGCTTCAGAAATATACTGACCTGGCTACATTGGATAATTTTCAAAGTTTAGAAGAAGCTGTTGCAGCTCTTCAAGCCAAATTTAAGACCCAGGCTAACAACTCTGAGCAATTGAAACAGCAATTAGAAGAGCAGATAAATAATGTCCAGACACAGCTCCAAACAATTGTCAAAAGCATAAAATCACAAGAAGATTTTGATCTAGTGATTTCCACTCTAAAAGAACAGATTCAGTCACTCCACATACCTAATCTGGACCCTCTGAACAATGCCATAGCCGAGGTTAAAGAAAAAATTGAGACACTTGAAAATTTTATGAACAACTTGCCATCTTCTGATGCTTTGAATGCAATAACTCGGAGTGTTGCAAATATTAAGCTGCAACTTGAAACATATGAAGATTTTGGAAAAATTCAAAGTTCCATAACCCATCTTGAGGGTTCAATAGCAACAGTGCAAAGTGATTTGGCAAATGTACTAGAATCCAGATTGCCCGGGATTGTAGATACCCTTGTCAGTGTCCAGCAACAAATCACAAAGCTTGAAAACCTCAACACTGAATCTGAACTGTCTCATTTTCATCACTTGATAGATGATATCCAAACAAAACTTGAAATTTTACAACAATCCACACCCTCTCAGGCAGATATAGCCCTGCTCCAAAATGCTATGCAAAATGTGGCTGATGCTTCTGAATTAAACAATGTAAAATTGGCACTTGAATCTTTGCAAAATACAGTATCAAATTTGCCTACATCACAGGAACTTAAAAATATTAAGAGAGCAGTTAATAGGATATTGAAATCAGAAGATATCAAGAATATCCAAGCAGAGATCAAACAACTCACTCAGACAGTGGCCACTCTACCAACCAATCAACATATTAATGAACTGCATGCCCTGTTTGAGGATATCAGAAGACAGGTCCATGATCTTACAGCTCAAAATTCAAAATTGGCAATTGTTGAAAATTTACAACAAATTGTAGCTAATATCAAGCAACAGCTAGGGACCATGGAATCCAATCAAGCAAATGCTCTGTCTGTTTTTGCCACCCAGCTTCAAGATATTGTGCAGCAATACAAGAGACTTGCTGTGGACATAAAAATCAAGCCGGGCCATGATGATGTTGTTAGAACCATCAATGAGCACCTTGAATCTGTAACAAGCAGATTGCTCACAGCAGAAAAAGAAATAACAGGCATAATTGAAAATCCTAAACATACAGTAATTCTTGAATTGTACAGTATCCCCAACAAAGAATATGATTCACCATTTACACCAGGTGGCAAAATATATATGTTGTCCCCTGCACAATTTTATTACCAATTTTTTGTTGGGGGCACATTGAGACCAATCAAGATCAAATATTGGCTACAGCCACAGGCACACCACTACCCTACCTTATCAATAACAAATGCTGATAACAAACCAAAAATCACCAGTGTAGAATTGGAGGATTTTACAGATCCCAATACATTGGAAACAGCCTATACTGAAGATGATGGCACTCTGGAATTTAAAATACATATTGGGGACAAATTATATTTAGAAAATCCTGCAGTCTCAGCTGCTGAACACCCCATAGTTGCAATATTCTTGTTCACATATTATGTCTAGACAAATTATTGTTGATGAATTACACAGACAAGCCCGACATAATTTTAAGAGACTCCCAGTAGTCACAAAGGGCATAGATGATTTACGGCAGAGCGACTTGATTGAAATGGCAAGTGGGCAGTTGAAAAACTTAGACAAAATCAACAAGGGCTACAAGTATCTACTCACTGTAATAGACACATTTTCAAAATTTGCCTGGGCTGTGCCACTCAAATCCAAGACTGGAAAATGTGTTACAGAAGCTTTTAGAACAATCATCAATCAGAGTGGAAGATCACCGCGCTATTTGCAAACAGATAATGGCAAAGAATTTTATAATTCAGTGTTTCAACAATTTATTAAAAGCCAGGCAATAAAACATTATTCGAGTTACAGTGACCTCAAGGCCTCAATTGTAGAGAGATTCAACAGAACCCTAAAAAATCTTATGTATAAACAATTCACACTGCAAGGTAATTATAAATGGATTAATATTCTTCCAGAACTTCTACATAAATATAACAACTCGGTCCATTCCACAATCAACATGAAACCCTCTGAAGTAACTTCATCTGATGAGCAAAAATTGATCAGCACTGTTTATTATCCTAGATACCAGCCAACAACAAGAAAGGCCAAATACAAGATTGGTGATCAAGTAAGAATAAGCAAATATAAGCACTTATTCAAGAGAGGCTTTACAAGAAACTGGAGCACTGAATTATTTACAGTGGTTCAAGTTAAACCCGGGACCCTTAACACATATATAATAAAGGATCACCGAGGAGAAATTCTCAAAGGCAGGTTTTATGAACAAGAGCTCAGCAAAACTAAACAGCCTGATACTTATCTCATAGAAAAAATTATCCGCAGAAAAGGCAACAAGTTATTTGTCAAATGGCTGGGTCATCCGGAAAACAGCTGGATCGATGCAAACAAAATAATAATATGAGCACCTGGGATGTTATAAAAAGGCTGCCAGAACCTGAACAACAGAATAAGATAAATGGAGTGCTGCTACCTGATAATATTAGGTGTCTTATTGTTGGGCCATCTGCTTGTGGTAAAACTACACTAATGGTTGATAATTTTTTATTGGCACCCAACTGGTTAGACTGGAAAAACAGGCACTTGTATATCTTTTCTAAGAGCTTGGAACAATTAAAATATCAACAGCTGATGAAGCTATATGATGGATTGGATATAGCCACTTTTGAACCAGATGTTAAGCCACTTCATGAATGTCTCGATAATTCTGTTGTTGTGTTTGATGATATTATATTGGATAATCAAAACAAGGTTAGAAATTTTTTTACACAGGGCCGGCACAAAAACATTGATTGCTTCTACCTGGCACAGACTTTTTCAAAAATACCGAAGCAACTGATCCGGGACAACAGCAATTTTATATGTGTGTTTCATCAAGACCATACCAACCTCAAACACATACATGATGAATATGTAGGTGGGGACTTGAGCTACAATGATTTTTCCAAGTTTTGCAGCAGGTGCTGGAACCAGGACAGTTATGGGTTTGTCACAATTGATATGACAAGAACACCCAATAGTGGCAAATACAGAAATAAAATCAACAATTTTCTAGACGTAGAGACGTATATAAATAAACATGAAAAGGCCAATCGTTGATGATCTTAAGTTAAGAGATTATCTTGTAAAAAGATTTAAGGGATGGAAATCAGAGAACCGTGGAATTTATGAAAAACACAAACAAACAGAACAGCCTGTAATTGATGCTATTAATAATTTAGGTAAGAATATCAAAACTGTTACAGAGCAAAATCAAAATTTGCTCACAGAGCTTGTACCTGTAGCTGCTAGGAACATATTAGATTATCCATTCACCCCACTATCCAGTATTCATACACCTAGTCCTATTGCTCCTAGAAGAATTGAAGCCAGTCAGGATCCTATTGAATTGGGTCTTCTTGCTCAAAAATATTTAACCACACCTAAAGACAATAAAGATGAGGTTTTTGGCTTATATGCTGACACAGAGCTTGATGGCAGCATCATACATAGAATTGGCAATTTCAGAGTAACATTTATGGGAGATGATATAATTGTATATTCAGAATCTCGACTTGGAGAAAAAGGTGCTTTTGTTAAGTACACCGGCACACCTGGATTATGGGAACTGATGACTAGGAAAAGACCTGGCAGCTATACAGATCAGGATTATGAGGATTACAAAGAAATATTAATAAAATCAGATGCTCTATACCAGAACAATGATCCCACACAAAAAAGAGTCAAGTCTAGCAGTGGAGCAAAATACAACAATTTAATCAAGCCCATATGGTCACAGATCAAGACTGGCAGTGGAATCAAACAATACAACACCCTGCCTAAAGAATTTGTATGGGTTGATGATGTCAGGAAACTTGTAGATAGGCTATTGGTGATAGCTGGGGAGGAAAATGCTGGCAACAACAATTTTTACAATGAAAAGGTTGGAATTATGGACATGATAAGCACCAAATTGTCTAATTTTATAGTGAATGACACTAAGGGGATTGGATATCTCATAAAAATAATTAATACTCTACCACCTAAATTTTGGAATATTTCTGAGGGTCGGGGCCTTGTTAATGATATTATAAACAAGCTGCCATTTGAACTACACATTCCAGGTTATCAGTATTGTGGTCCAGGCACAAAATTGGACCATAGATTAAACAGAGGTGATCCTGGTGTTAATCCCTTAGATGCTGCTTGTAGAGACCATGATATTGCATACAACACACATTCTGATCTTGACAAGAGACATGTTGCAGACAAGAAATTAGAAGAGGCTGCGTTTGGCAGATTTGTAAGCAAAGATGCTTCTTTGAGTGAAAAAATAGCAGCATTGGGAACCACCATAGCTATGAGCACCAAACAAAAATTGGGGTGGGGGTTGTGAATATGTATATAATAAACCTACAATGAAGGCCAAGGGTGTTATGTATCAAATACCTTATGCAGGTCTCAAATCTCTTAAAACTATTGACAGTCTTTTGACCAAGAAGCAGCGCAAGAAAAGAAATTCTTGTATTGCAAAAGGGCATGGTATGAAATTGTTGCTTAGTACCCCCCAATTAAAAAAATTACAGCAATCAAGAAAAAAATCACATGTGGGGGGATTTATATTTACCATCCCTGCCATCTTAGCTGCTCTCGGGGCTGTTGGGAGCTTGGCTGGGGGATCAGCTGCCATAGCAAAAACAGTAATAGATGCCAAGAAAAACAGGGCAGAATTAGATGAGCAGAGGCGCCATAACCTGGCCATGGAGAAAAAAGGCAAAGGTGTTAAAAGAGCCATGAATAAGTTTAAAAAAAACAAGAGCCGCTTACAAACCAAGATATTGAAGCTTTAATCAAGCCATTGGGCATCAAACATTTTAGAGGTGTGTACATGTCTGATTCTTTGCCAGAACAACCACTCAACAAAGAGTGTGGCATTGTTAATTTGGATAAGTACAAAAATCAGGGCACTCACTGGATCTGTTATCTTAAATATTTAAAAAATGAGGCATTTGTGTTTGATTCATTTGGAGGTGTTCCACCTGAAGATTTAGTAAAATATCTAAAATCAGCTAATCTTTATTACAATAATGCCCGTGTTCAAAATTTCAGAGATGTTAATTGCGGACATTTGTGCTTATCTGTTCTTAGATACATGTCTCAAATAAATAAACCATCAATTGAAGATTTTCAAAAAGCCTTGTGGTATTTGAAACATCATGGGGGTATTCCATCTCACCAGCCAAAATTCAATATTGAAACTCAAATTGCATGATGACATTGTATATCCCAAAACAATAGCTCTCAGGGCATTTTATGGCATGTACCTAATCCCCAATATTACACACCACAACAACAAAATTGCAGTTGGGGATGAAAAAATTGTCATCACTCCAGGGCAGTATAATCTATCCACTCTAAATGCTCAATTACCCAGAGGTATAGTGTTAAGTCAAAATTCTGTCACTCACAGAGTAGAAATTGTATCTGCCACAGAAACAGTGGATCTGGGTACTATTGGAGAGCTGTTAGGCTTTGAGAACAACACAAAACTTGAACCAGGCATCAAACACACTGCTATGAATATACCCAAATTCTTAGCCATAGAGACTCTGAATATTCACTGTAATGTGGCTGAGGGTATGATCACCAAATCAAATGGCATAGGCACTCACAAACAAACAGGCATCATTGCAACATTCAAACCTAATTCTGAATTCATGGAGCCTATTATCTACAATCCATCCCCAACATTATATTTTCCTGTGTGTCATAATAGAATAGATAATATTGAATTGATGGTCACTAATGAAAAAGAAGAATTAGTTGATTTTGCTGGAGCCACAACAACTGCAATCATAGAGATTAATATTTAAATAAAAATACATACAATGGAAAATATTGAGAGTTATGAGCTACAATCATTCCCTCCAAACAGGAGGACATTTGCAAATTTAAATCAACCCAACACAGAAATTGAGGTTGATCTTGATGTAGGGGATGGATTTATACACCCCCACAGAGCAGATCTATACATCAAATTTGATGTTGTAAAGCTCGATGGTACCAATTATCCGGCAAATTCAAATATAAGATTGGTAGACAATTTTGTGCCACATCTATTCTCTGAAATTGAGATCAGAAAGCATGGCGTTGTTATAAACAGAGTGGATTATCCCGGCATTACCTCCACAGCTTTGGCCACATTAAAATTATCCAAAACCGAGGCTTCATACTACAAAATAGGAGGATTCGAGGCTGGTGAGAAAATTATATCCAAGAGCCACACTGTGCTGTTCCCCATGCGCCTATTGCCAGGATTCTTCTCAGATTACAAAGAAATTATGTGGAAGGGTGGGTTAAGAATTACATTTAGAAGAGCTGCAAATGATAACAATGCTTTGATGAGGTACAGTGCAATAAACTCTACAGGGGAAGCTCTGCCCAATACCCTACCTGATGCAGGCAAATGCATTATTCAGACTATGGAATTAAGAATCCCTGTTGTTGAGTATGAGGCCAGTTATGCTCTTAAATACAAAGCTGATATAATAAAAAATCCACAAATTCCTCTACAATTTTATACATATCAATGTGTACAGAAGCCCGCATCTGGTACCTATTATGAGTTTGATGCTACAAATTCATTCTCCAGTATTCAATATGACATGCCTGATTTTGTGGTGGTACTGTTTCAGACTGGGAGACACAACAATCAGGAAAAAAATTCAAGTAAATTTGATAGCTGCAACATCAAGAACATATATCTTAAAAATGGCAGAAATGAGGTATTTCCCAGAGAAAATTACAATTTAGACATGTCCAAGAATGATTTTCTTAAATTATATGAGGCATTTACGGCTTTCAAGAGGGTCACTACTGGCAATACTGACATGTACTACACACCAGATGAATTCAAGGCACAGAGACCCATGTTTGTAATTAACACTTCAAAAAGGAAACAAGTTGTGGTGAATGACAGAACAAACATTAAAATTATCTGTGAATTCCATGAGGCATTACCTGATGACACCATATGTAGTGTTATTCTCATAGGAGAAAAATCATATGTTTATGATGTGAGAAATGAGAGAGTCACGGAGCAATTCTAGAGGGGCTCTGCATATTGCATTGTTTTAATATTGGATATGCAAGTTGAGGCTGGGGTCCAATTAAACTTAAACTGGAAGTAAATATGTGTGTGTGTGGGTGGGTGTGGGTGTGCGTGGCCTAGTTTTAAGTGTGGCCAAAAAAAAATAACAAGAAGAGCATATTTTTGACAGAATTATGGACAACAATCTCACAGAAGTGCCTTTTGTAAATATAGGCACATCAATCTGAGGGGGCTCTTCCTTTCTCATGGAATCCATGAGGGCTTTTTTACAAAAATCTTGGATTAGAGGGGGTTCCACACTTGAGCAAAAAGCTCATATGGGCATGTTGAGCTAGGTTTAAGTGTAGACAATTCTGCTTGAGGGGAGCTCTTCCTTTCTTGGGTTTATAATAGCACCAATACAACTACTACGGTGTATACGACCAGACAGCACGCGCATGCAAAGACCTCAAGTCAGATAAGGAGGTGCCGCGCATATTCATTAAATATGTAATTAAAACTGAAGTTATTAATTTGGATCACATTTATAGGTCCTTTTTTCCGTTTTAGGTCCTTTTTTTATATTTTTGTCTCTTTATAGGTCTTTTTTTTGGCAATTTATAGGTCTTCAACTTCCGAGACCTAGTCATTAATCTCTCTTCTACTGCTGCCGACCTTTCATGATTTGTTGATCATTAGCTGTATAATGTACTAATTAGTAACACTGAAACACCGTTATTCACAGTTTTAGTGCGTGAGTCCATGTTATCTATTGTATATCAGAAACAACAAGCGCTAGATAGACAAAATTTGGCGAGTTGGTAGACCTGTACCTGATAATATCTCGGTGTATTATAAACGAACACGGTCGGCTCCTTTGTCTTTGCAAATGGGTAGTGTGGTACATGCATCGCGGTGATCGGTGAACGTAGCACCGTGGGGGTAGATGGTATATGAGACATTATTGAGCACCAGGTGTGGCTTCTCGGCCAGCACCTTGGCAACTGCCAATCAGCGTCGTCATAGAAACAAGCCGGTTGCTGTTTTGACAGGGTTAGAGGAGGCTGTTGCCACTAATTAGCATCCCGAGTAATTTAGCCTTTTTTGTGGCTCTGAAAATCATGAAAAAGGGGAAATGGGGGAGATGTGTTCAGCGCGGTGGATTGTGATCGCCTCAGCTACATTTATGGTATTTGTGTTTCAGCGAATGAACTTTTGTTATAATTATAAATCGTAAAATTAGCTACGTTGTAAGGCTGCTGAAGATATTGATATAATTGACACTAATGGCGGTATTTGAGAATATTTGTGGACCGCACTATTAGCAACATGGAGAGCTTGATGTGTGGGATAGCTAGATCCTGAGATATCTGGGTTCCGGGAAATAATAGATCCGAGTACCTTATTTTCAGTTCCAGGATCGTAATATATTCACTCTCTTTGTTCTGTTATGTTGCCTACTTCCGTAGCGGAGTGGTTAGCATCAGCACGGGGTGTAAGGGGTGCTCCTTCCGCGTAGTGCACCCAATAGTCAACCTCACTTCCACGTAGTACACCCTGGACTGCAGACTAACGAGGCTCTGGCGACTGGCGCCATGGCCAGTATAATTCTGTGTCGTCCTGTGTTCTGTCCTTATTTGTGCTGAGCGCCCTTTTTAGCCTCAGCTTCTAACCAAGGTAAGGACAGATTAGTTTTCAGATACGTTTTTATTTTTGTTATGATAAGGGGCTGGACCCCGTATAGTGTGACGGGTGCAAAATAGCCTCAGTGCTGATGCACCCAAAACATTTTAATTACTTTTGCGAGTGTCCTTCCATCAATTCCATCGTATCATCCCTCATCATCATCTTCACATTTAGCCATAGTTGACAGAAAAGTGAGGTAAAATAAGCCAAATAAATCAGTCAATCATGTTCTGTTACGCTTCTATCCGCATACTTATGCATGTTTAATACATTTCCCTATCGAAGTTATGTTCAGAACAGTACGATATGCTGTAAAACTGTTCTCTCCGATATGATAGTTTTTCGTTATCTTTGGCAATTTCACTATCCTCGGAATGCCCGGTTTTTTGGTACAGCGACTTTAGCCTCGGTATGCAATGAATACTGAAAACCAACATCTGAAACTCAGTAATAAAGGTGCGCTTCTGTTCGTGAGGTGACAACACTTTGAAGTCATTTTCATACGATAAAGACGGACGAGTTAAAGGCTACAGTGATTGACTTGATTTGATTTATTTTACTTAGATTTTTTGCCTCACGCTTTCTCGATCATGGCCACAGTGGAGATGATGTGATCAGCATCATGCTCCGACCGTTTGATTTTTATGGTTTTTTTTGTTATTTATCGTCGCTTTTCTGCCACTTTTTGATAATCGCTAAGATAACGATGAGCGATGATTCGATGGAATTGATGAAGTAACACTCACAGTCAACACTCATGCTCAGGCATGGATTCGAACCCGAGAACCTTAACGTCGTAGCGCGCTGTCCTTGATTAAATGATTGATTTGTTCTCCTTTTGTTACTTCGCTTTATTGCCAGTTTTGGATAATTGCGAAGATCGGGATGAGTAATGATTTGATGAAACTGATGAAGGAACACTCAAAACCCCATGCCCAGGCTCGAACCGGGACTCCTGGTGTCTTTGCGCTAACCACTCCGTCACGGAGAACGGTCCCTGCCTCGAAACGCATCCCTGCGTATTCTAGCAGTAAAGTCCATCACCAACATTTAACTTTGAAATTCGGTCTTCTGGCACGAAGAAGAAGTACGTCCAGCTTGCTCCAATCTCTTTAGAAACACGAATATATACTGCGACTACCCGTCTCCACATACAACTTAATATGCATGGGCTGGAGAAGAAAAAGACATAGGGCGTGGAGAGATATGAGAATGTAACACCAGAATCCGCCCTTGAAATTGCTTCGAGACGTTCCTGTCCGTGTTTGTGGCTGATGGAATTTTGGAATCGGGCCTCGTAAATTTCCCTCACGCGTCACCCTCGCTTGTGTTCCATTCCAAAGGGTTGCAGGAGGAAATCTCTGTCTCGCTCTGCAACCGTTTCATTCTCTTCTCCTCCCTTCTAATTCTTCTTCGCTTCAGTTCTATTCTTCGCGCCGGATTGCTTCCTTACAGATAAATTTCGCTTGGGAAATTCTGCAGAGAAAGCTTGTTTTCTTTGAGGAGGGGAAGAGAATTAAATATAGAAAAGGAACGCGTGAGTTCTTTAAATGGCGCTTTCTCCCTTGCCAGAATAGGTACATGCGTTTTTGTGTGGTGGGGGTGAGCGTGTAATGTGTTATGTCTGTGTCCAACTTCAGGAATAAGGCACCCTTTTTCCTGTACTACACCATCGCAACTCAGAAATCACATCCTACTGTACCTTCATGATATATCAGGGTGTCTACCAGTCAAAAATGTCAGTCAAGAAATTATGCTTCTGGTCAAGAATTTTTGCTATTTTTTTGCAGTACAGTAAATTTACATTGTTAAAGACCTATACTGGGATTTGATAAAATTGAATATTTGGAAATCTAAAATTGTATTGAGTTGTGGTTAAAATTTGTTCACTTTGTTTCTTAAGAATTATGCAGCCATTCCCCTTCCAGGATTAAGTTTGAAGCAATAACTTTTACATGCAATAATAACTAAAGCAAGTCTGAATCTCTTGTTAAAGTACAGCTTCAGTTTTAATCTTAACCTGCCTTGTGATAAGGGTTTCACATTGAATAAAAATATATATTTTCTTAATTTCCAACTATACCTACGTAAGTAGGGGGCGATTAAATAAATGTTAAGGAAAAAAGGGAGCAAGGTCAAGAATTTTGGGTTTGTTATTTTGGTAGACACCCTGTATATGCAACATTGAAAAGTTGCACCTATAGACTTCTTTAAAGTTAATTTACTGGATTGTACCTTTCAACGTGGATTTTAAAATTTAAATATATCGACCTTTTAACCATAAAATTATAGCCGGTGATTTTTACAGGAAACATATTAGATTTTTTACATCAGAAATAACTAAAAACTCCATAGGCTTTGTGATCGTAAATATGTGGGTTTTCTCGTCGCAATGCTTCAATGCTTTTTCATCATAAATTTACGGATAGTTTTGCGTAAAATCTCGGTTTCGAGTTAGATCCCTGGTGGAGGCACAAGATGGTTGGGATCCCACTTTAAGCTGTAGGTCCAGTACCCCACTAGCATATCTATGTATAAAATGGACTTCAAACAAACTCTGCAGTGAAATCCCGTTGAATTGCTGTCTTTAAATTTTCATTGATTGATTTGCTTTATTTTACTTCGCTTCTTGTGCCACTTTTGGCTAATTTGCGAAGATCGGGATGAGTGATGATATGATGAAATTGATGAGTGAACACTCACAAACATCCATGCCCAGGCCGGGATTCGAACCCAGGGCCCCTGGCGTCGTAGCGCGATGTGCTAACCACTCGGCCACAGGGGCCGGCTAAATTTTCATTGAATTTATAGTGAACTTTAGTAGTGATTTTCAGAAATAAATAAAGGGACCTCATAAAATGGTATCAGCAGTGACGTCAAATATCAATTAAAAAGCCATAGCGTATCCGTCAAGTTAACTGTACACTGTTTTGACGTTAAATTCACAATCGCTCGGAACTTATATTTACGAGATTTTTGTTGTTTAATAAACAGTCTTTCACCGTAAATTTATGGGCAGTTAAAGTCTAGAAGATATTTTACGACGCGTCTAATTGATGCCACGCGTATGTGTGGATGAGCTTTTGATGGATTTTCGAGAGTTTTCGGAAGAGAATCTGGAAAAGTTTCATGTAAAAATCGTGGAGGAGGATGGTGGAGGAAGGAAAGTTTGCGCTGAGTCTGCCAAGTGGATCAATGGGCTAATGTCATTGGCCCAGGAGGAGCCTATGATTGATGGGTTTTTGAAGGCCGTCGCTTCGCAATTAACACAGCGGAGCTTCTGTCCGATACAGTGGAGGTGCGGTGAACGGATCACTGTTGCCATAACCAGAGAGCAAAATTTTACTTTTCAAGGTGAAAAATTCCGTTCTTCCTTCAAAATTTACCTTCATCTCGGAGAAATGAAATTGCGATCACAAAATTGAATCAACTGTTATTATTAGTAGTAGTGATAGTAGTAGAATTATTATTATTATTTCCATTAACTCATACAAAAAAACATTAATCCATAGAAACGAAATTACATTTCAGGGAATGAATTAGTTTTATTTTTTTTTCAGTTTTTGTGCGGACAGAGGCAAATCGGGACTGGACCTACAGTTTAAATTGCGATCCGACCCAGTTGTGTGCCTCCAACGAATATCGGACGCGGGTTCGTATCCCGGTCTGGACATGGTGTTCTTTGTGGATGTCCCATCATCAATTTGATCATATAATCACTCATTCTCATTTTCGCTAATAGCCAAAAGTGGCAAGAAAGCGAAGGCAACAACAAATCGAACCCGAGATGCCTTTATAAAAGGCGACGACGCATTGTATTATGTGAAACGGATGTCTTCAAATTTCTCTGAAATTCTTATGATTTTTTCATGAAATTTCTCTTTTTACTTTTTCACCAAAAATTCTGTTTCAATTTCCCCGGGAAATTTCCCGTGTGGAAACACTGGATCGAGTGTGATGCTTCGTTGCGTGTGATTTGCGTCAGTCTTCTCAACCGCGCTGCACAGCTGATGTCACAAACCTGACATGACACGACTAATATTGCCTCTGAACAGACGGTAGGGCATATCAGAATATTAGGGTCTTGAGTCTCGCTCAACATTCTACCCCGTGTGACTAAAGAACCTATTTCTATTAGGGAGGGTTTCAAATTATCCGATATCCGTTTTGACATTTTCATCTTCCGGAGAATTTCTATAAGTTTTAGATTTCCAGAGGGCAAGAAACCACTGTTCATCACTAGTGTAAGTCTGTGGAGGAAACGCCATCTTTAGAATGACAAAAATGACGTTTTCAAGCTCACTTGATCAGTATTGCAACCTTGAGGTATTTTTCTAAACAGTTGATACCTCATGTAAATTTGAGCTTGTACATAATTCCTGCCGGGGCTTGCTTCGATCTAACTAGGTCTACTTGCCCGAAATCTTAATTGCGTAGATGCCCTCATGGACAGTTATTTTACTATGTTATCAGAAAAAACGCTAATTCGAATCCTGGCTGAATCGCCAAATTATCGGAAACTAAAAGATTATAAACTTCAATTAAATTTAAAATTAGATTTCAATATTAACATTATGTATTCATCACTTGTATATTAGTACATATATCAGAACATAACTTTTTACTGTTTTCGATCGTCAGTTATTTTTGACATGCACGTTCATAAATTCACATTGTAAAGTCGTCGTAACTCAACATTGTACTAGGCCTCCCCGATGGCGCAGTGGTAGCGTCGTCGCCTTGTAATAAAGGGGTCCCGGGTTCGATTCCCGGTGGTTCGGATCCCACTTTAAACTGTAGGTCCAGTCCCGATTAGCCTTACTGTGCATAAAGTGGACTTAAAACAACAAATCAATCCAATCAACATTGTACTTTTGTAATCGTCACAAGCTGCATACAGTCTGCCATATAATTTCTGTCGGACTTAAGGTTTCCAATCGACTCTCCCTCGTATTATGTAAACTTATTATATCAGGGAACGGATTTATATGTAAGTACATATTTATGTATGAAGCTGAAATCATTTATATTTTGTATTATCTTTGCGCATCATGGCATGTAGATTCGAACAATTTAGTTTTTTTTTATATTTATACGATTACATAGCCTATATTAAGTTTTGGCTCATATTTTACATATACTTATTATTTTTACATATTATTTTTATATTTTAGAACATTTCTCAACATATACTACATATTCGCGCAATGTCCTCGTGTGACCGAACAAGTTGGGTGAATTATTGGGAATAACTGACAAATTTGAAATACACTCCTATTACTTCTTGCGATATTGAATGCAGTTTCATCACAGATAAAGATATATCCTTTTCTGTGGTTTTAGTCAATATAAATCCTTCTCAGGAGACAAGAAAAGGAAATTCACGTTCGAATACTTACATCAGAATTTTGTTATGCATTGTTTTGGAAACAGAAAATGAAAAAAACATTTTGTGTTGTTTTACAATTAATGTCAATTTAAGCGTATTGTATTTTATGTAGCTCGTGTAGTGTCTATCACTAAAGAGGTAAATTTTTACAATTTTCAATATTTTGGTGAAAATAAGCACATTTTTACTATATATAAATCAGTTCCCTGCTTATTATCATGAAAAAGTATAAAAATAAGAATTTATGAAAACGGCAGAGCGTAATAGTAGTAATACATTTTCTCCATTTTCTCTTTCCAGGCATGGTCGTCAACGGACTGGTGAACATCGTCATCACAACGATAGAACGGCGATTCGGTCTGAAGTCTACGGAAACCGGGTTCATAGCCGGAGGATACGACATTTCATCCTTCATCTGCCTCATCCCGGTGTCCTACTTAGGGGGGCGGATGGCGGCGAGCAAGCCTCGGTGGCTGGGGGCGGGCATCCTCCTCATGGCGCTGGGGGCGTTCGTCTTCTCCATTCCCCACTTCACGGCCCCCATGTACAAGGGGGGCCAGCCCCTCATGAACCTCTGCAACTCGACGGCGGGCATGGACCCCTGCAACGTGTCGGAGGGTACTCGTCAGCTCAGCGAGTACCAGTGGGTGTTCCTCTGCGGGCAGCTGCTACTCGGCGCCGGGGCGAGTCCACTCTATACTCTCGGAGTGGCTTTCTTGGACGAGAACGTCTCCACCAAAATGTCGTCAGTCTATCTCGGTAAGTACTTCCTAGCGTCCTGAAGGTTGGGAGACCAAATTTTAATTATTTTTGTACCATATGTATACTCTTACCCGAACTTCACAATTTGTAATCCTGTCCAGATATTATTAGAATGATTAAATCAAGAAGACTTAGGTGGGCAAGCCACGTGGCACGAATGGGAGAGAATAGAAGAGTCTACAAGATTCTTGTTGGGAAACCTGATGGTAAGAGACCTGTAGGATAGCCTGAGGCTTAACGTTGAGGTAGACCTAAAGGAAATTGGTAAGGATGGGAAAGATTGGATTGATCTTGCCCAGGATAGGGACAGATGAAAGGCTTCTGTTGCTGCATCCATAAACCT
This sequence comes from Lepisma saccharinum, assembly GCF_977018435.1. Classification (NCBI taxonomy): domain Eukaryota; kingdom Metazoa; phylum Arthropoda; class Insecta; order Zygentoma; family Lepismatidae; genus Lepisma; species Lepisma saccharinum. Next base: position 75,835,853 of record NC_139236.1, read on the forward strand.
TCGGGTTTAAGAGGGCTTCTCCGATGGCGCAGTGGTAGCGTCGTCGCCTTGTAATCAAGTGGTCTCGGGTTCGATATCCGGTGGGGGCACAAAGTGGCTCGGATCCCACTTTAAACTCTAGGTCCAGTCCCGATTAGTCTTTCTGTGCATAAAGTGGACTTAAACAATTCAATCATTCTTCGGGTTTAAGAAGACTAGATAGTTAGTTAGTTCGATATATACTCCTACCCAATGTGTAATCTCAGAATGTATAAAGTACGTGTACGTGCCAACAGCTACACAGAGTACTTTCATTACTTGAAGAAAATTATCAGACTAGGACTATTCCCCAAACCATACAAGATAAAGCCTACACAAATATAAGTAGGAATTTTCTATTTATTTTCCAAAAACAGGCGACAGTATGAGACTGTGGCAGCGAAAACCATCCATGTCGACGAACTGGCCATCGCTGTTGCTAAACCTTGCCGCACTCTTGTTAAAGAGACAACGTTCTCCGCATGCTATGCTGACACGTGGCTCAAAATATAATACGTGTGGACATGGCGTTAGGGTTTGTAGTGCAGGTAGAAGGTTTTCAGCATGGAAGAGCTTTACGTTCGAATGTGAGGGGATGGTGGCAAATGTCCAAAAGCAAATAGTAGCAGCACCGTGTGAAGAAGTCTTGCAATGTGCAAAGCTTTCTGCACACGAGACGAGTGTATTGGCAATTGAGAGCATGGGGTGGCAGAAGCCGGTACAGTTATGCCTTTTAACCCTATAATATATGTGCATGTTCACGAACAGTCACGTTCTCTGAACGAGTAATAGTTTCAATACATATTTTCTTATTAGCACGCAAATGATAACAAAGTTTCAGTCTGCAATTGGTGTGACGAGAATAAAATACATTATGTAGCACCCATTTGGTAAGAAAAATATTTTGGAGACACGGGCATTCGAACCTAGGATTTCAGCTTAGAAAGCTGGCCTTTAACCGACATGGCCACAAGCCACGGTGAAGAAACTAAGTTATTCGAGTAATTTATCCATAAGATTGCATCTTTTCCTTTCCAGCTCCAAACTTTTGATGTCGCTTCTCGCTAATTACATTAATTTGAAAGCAATACGCTTCATCAGATAGGGTTCATATGCTGTACACATTGCTGACAAAATACAAGTGAAGCTTGTGCATGAAAATTAATGAAGACGTTGGCAAGTCGTGCTTTTGTGGAAGGTTAGTGTTTCCAAACCTAAATGATTACCGTTCTCTAGTTCCCGTCAATGTAGCGGATTCTGCTATGTGACGACGAATCTCATTAACTAACGGCACATAAATTATATTATTTTAACTATTTATTTCAAAATGAAGAGTCATTATTCTGGAATCTACGGAGACAATCATTCATTCGGTAAGAATTTTACGAGAGTCACAATTCTATTATTGTGTTCCATTACGATTCCAACGTGCACGTGTAAAAAAGTAAAGCCCGACAATTTTTATTTTACAAACATTCCATTTACTGTTAAAGTTAAATGAGAGGACAACCATTGACTTATTTTTAATATCCTGGATGACTGATGTTGGGGGGGGGTACCGCCTCCCATGTGCCCCCCTGGTTGTGACATAAACTCTTCTTCCTTTAGGATTTCTATTATTTTTCCCATCGCATATTCAGTGCCAACTTTGCGATTCTGTTTGACAAAGTGTATGGGGAAGGAGTTCATTTATTCTTCAAGCCTTCTCCTGGACTAGGATAACACTATTTCCGAAAGAATTTTCTTTTGCATAATTTTCAGGAATTGCAACAGCACTATTTCTGTCTCGCTTATTCTTATTGTTTTTTTTTCCTTTTCGTTATTTAGAGTTGCTTTTCTTTCATTTTCGGCTACTCGCGACGATGAAGAGAGACTTAAAAAGAGCACCCATGCTCAGGCCAAATTCGAACCCGATTGTGATAACTATCATCACGAACGTCAAAAACGCGATTCTTTTTAAAATAAATTTCAGGAATATTTCACATTTACATTACTTTGATTGTAGACGTGGAAATTTCCAGTTAATTAATATTTACGCTGCAATCTTTCCGTTAGCCCTTTTCTTTGAGTCTGAGAGACACAAAATTCCCTGCATATGGTCAAATTGATTGATAGTAAGCAACACTGCTGATTTCCGAACACTTACTTCGGCTGAACTTCCGGCCACGAAGCTGGACTTCAACTCAAACGAGTATGCCAATTTTTGTGAACAGAAGTGTACCAACAAACATCAAGAAAGGGAAGTTTTTCTCTGCGTAATGTACCCTAGTGTAGGTCCACAGTTACCTTTTTCTCACCCCGTACAAAATTCTTATGTACATTATTCTGTAAATTATTTCTTTAGAGTGATTTAAATTGGTGAATTTAAAAAGAAAATCACTTGATTTAAATCGCAATTTAAGTCAACATTATTGTTGGTTAGCGCAGACGTTGCTCTCACACACATGCACGTAGCATTCATTTGCACGATAATCTCCGCATATGGCTTGTTTACAAGCAGGAAAGTGATACCGTCTCATACCGGTTTTGACCAGATGGCTAAACCAGAAAAGTATTTATTGAATTATTTTATGTTGGCTGTAGAGAACCACTATTCAGCTATCCTAGGTAAGGACATTCCAGGCACGTGTATAGTAATTGTAGGAATTATAAAACGGGGTCTCCTGTTGGCGAGTATTTTGTGACCAAGTGTTCAAATGTTAGGCCCATGGAATTATATTTTCTACCATAACGTTCCGCGGTCTTTCTAAATTCTATTCAGTACTAGTTGTGGTTGCAGTTTTAGTTTTCTTAACCTTTTTCTGACCGAATATCCAGAATTTTTGACAAGATTATATTCTTTTTTGAGGAAATTAGTGAAATTATCTAGCACTTGCAACTCGTCGTTCCTTTGTTTGGTATTATATATATATCGTAACGCAACTCCCATGCTGCGTTTGGGATCGAATCAAGAACATCTAGATTGAATTGGGTGATGTAGTTATTTCTCATTCATCTCTCAGATGGTTATCACTCGCTTGGCCTAAATGTGATAAATGCAAGAGGTTATATTTAAAGGAATGGCGATAGAAATTAACTTAGGTTAGATATGGGTTTTATACTCTCCATGACTGAACCGATATGGATTGGTTTAGAAAAGGATATTACAAGGGTCGTTCAAGGTTGACCAGGACTTCCGTGCGTAAAATATTAATGAATCAATGTAGCGCTGCATTACTAGGGCAGGACAGCCCATGATTCCTTGCGAGTAACCATGATCCTTTGCGACACATTTGGCGCATGAGCAGTAGTGTAAATAAAGATGGCGGCAAGTAGTGTATCTGTTGCTGTGGAACAGCGGTTGTAATGAAATTTCTCGTGAAGGAGAAGGTGAAACCTGCTCAAATTTGGCGTAGACTGCAAGCACAGGATGGTGAACAAACAGTCACGGGCAAGAGTGTACGAATGGTGTCATAAAAGTTCCCCTCTACCCAAGAAAAGCAAAGCGCTGCCGTCTGCCGGTAAGATTTTTGGAGCAGTCGTCTGGAACATGAAAGCTGTTATCCATGTGGATTTTGTGGAGAAGGGTGCCACAATGAATGCCAAGTATTACTCAACACTGCTTCACGGTACTGTACGTGGGGCTGTTTGGAAGAAAATACCTGGAATGTTGTCGAAACACGTCCTTCTTCTCCATGACAATGCCAGGCCCCACACGGTCCATTTGACTCAAACAACACTGGCCAGCTTGCACTGAAAGGTTTTACCACACAGTCTTTACATGCCTCAGTGATTTCCACTTGTTTGGGGCACTTAAAGAGCATTTGGGCGAGACGCACTTCCAGACAGATGAGGAACTCAAGAACGCTGTCCTGCAGTGGTTACGACACCAACCTACTTTTTTCTACGCCAAAGGCATCAAGGAACTTCCACAACGACGTCAACGGTTGTCACCACCCTACTATTTTCACATATAATTTAGATTTGGGATTATGTCATTAGCCCTCTACAATTATATATACTAATGGCTGACAATTTGACTACCTTGCTTATTGAACTATTCGCCCAACTCGGAGGCCTTTGTGGGAAGTACAAAAATTAAAAAGGTAAATTTAACAATTTATTGATGAAATAACTATTAGAAATTGGTCATATATAACAGCAGTAACGTCAACAATAGAAATCTTCCAATAACAAATTTAGTATAATATATACATATCCGATTTACATTAATTTAAATCACAAATCCAACCAACCCATTTCATACAAGGCCAAATAGATGTACCGGACTTAGATTGTGTTCAATATTCGATATTATTGTTACGTATATAATATATTATTCAGCAATTTTGGATGGAGAAATCGTAAATCTAATTGGATACCAAATGAACAAGACTAGTAAGTATCGGCCAAACTGAAACGATCATCTGCGCAATGGTAGTATTAAACATGGAATAGCTAAATAGTGCACAAATGAAACTAACTAAATGAAGTATTATAATTCTTAAAATAAACTTAAATATATATTAATTATACCACCATTACACAGATGACAATCTCAGCTAACCGATTCCACCAGTCCAAGGTAGAGCTAGGACATGTAACCCCAACCGCTGCCAGAGTAAGAGAGAGAGAGAGCTCCGCAAGCCACGCGAGAGCCCTCCCTTTCCATAGTCACATGATTGGTGACGTATTACTTCTTCGAACAAGGGAAACAAATGAATATCGAATTGCACACAATCTAATTTATGTTCCTTTGCGAGCGAGGAATAGCGTTACACGGTGTCTGGGTGTTCAGGGGGAATACGTTGAAAAACTGACATAGTTTGGTGCTTCTATGTATGTATATTTCCTGTCTAGAAATAAAAGTCCTGGTCACCCTTGAACGACCCTTGTACTTGCCTTACAAATAGATGAAGATTGTTCCTGCACTTGTCCTCTCAACTATCACTTGTCTAACCTCCCTGTCAGACATCTAATCTATCACCTACCATCGTCCAATAATCGTTCTCCACTTTGCTTTTCTCTCACAATCCGCCGACCTTACTCTCTCTCCTATTCTCGCCAACTGATCACACCTCCTGATTCACTCCCCTAACGTTTGCCTAATTGCTTATTCTGCATTCCTTTCTCTGCTTCCTGCTATGCTAAGACTTTATACTTCTTACCCAATACCTTGGGTACGATACGATATGTATTTATTGTCTACTCTAAGTTTTTTCTGTCATCTGGCGCTTAAACAGTGTACTAACTCAGTCGTGATAACGAAAATTCACTGAAAAACAAAAATTCAAGTCTAAAATCGTTAATAATACACAAAAATAGCGCAGTTCGCTTTTTTATACAATACATTTGCAAAACACGCAGTTCAAGTGATATTTTCAAATCCTCAGTCTTTAATCTTCTCTGTGAGGTGAAAAGTTTACACAGCCTTAAAAAATAAAGTGAAACAAATTCCGTTGTATTATTTCTTGTATACGCATACCAGTTTGTTCCCATGAGACACTCTCGGCGGTTGTAGTAATTGCTTCTCATTGAGCGTTCGCAGCATCGAATATGCCCCTTTACGTTCATTGTTTTGGACACTTGATTTTCAAAATTCTCAGTGTATTTTGTTCGCTTAAGGTTCTCCCTTCGGCATTATTTTTCTTTTTCGCAATTAACCTACATAGGTGGAAAAGCGACGCGAAATAACCAGGGCCCAACACGGAAAACTTTGACGCTCGAGAATGTTTACCCGTTGCGTTATGCAACCAACATTACAGTACTGTTGAACGGGTTTCCATACACGGCAGGATACTTAAGCCTACAAATACTTAGAATCCACTGATCAGCTACAAAGAAGAATATAATCCAGTGGCCTGACAAATGAAACGTAAAACAAAGAATGAACACAGATAAACGTGTATGAAACTCGACAGCAAGAGATGACGAATAAAACTATTGTATTATTAAACGTAAACGACTTGGAAGAAATGTGATACCAAGAAATACTTCGTAGAAAATTCAGCGAAAAATGCAGGAAGCCCTAGAAAAGATACGATTCCACACAGATAAAACAGTGCCAGCAAAAAATCTGGCGAAGTCAGGCCCGCACGGTAGCTCAGTGGTAAAGCAACTGCACGATATGCCAGACACCCGGGTTCGAGTCTTGATCGAGCCTACATTTTTCGCTGAAATTTCTACGAAGTACATCTCCTGTGTGTGCCTAATCTTCACAAAATACTAGTTTGAAAACAAAAATGAGAATATCTGAATTTATTAAATGAATTAAGTTATTAAAGGGACACACGAGGGAACACCCACGCCAGGATTCGAACGTGGGACCATCGATAACGAGATCCTAAGTCCAGAACTTGGCGCAGTCGAGCACCGAGACGACAAATTTATACCCGAATACATTGATTGTTGCTCGGTTAAGAACCCAAAATTTTTAATACTCGGATTCTGAATTAGTTAACCGAATGCACAATTCTGGATTATTTAACCGAATTCCGAATTAATTAACCATGTGCAGAATTTCGAATCAACCAAGTGTAGAATTCTGAATTAATTAATTGACTCAGGATTTTGCACTCTGTTAACTGAAATTCTGATTTACTTCCCCGAATGCAAAATTCTGAATTAGTTACACGAATTCAGAAATCTGAAGAAGTTAACCGAATGCATAATTCTGAAATAGTTAACCGGATGCATAATTCTGAATTAGTTAACCGAAAGCAGAATTCTGAATTAGCTAACCGAATGCAGAATTCTGAATTAGCTAACCGGATGCAGAATTCTGAATTAGCTAACCGGATGCAGAATTCTGAATTAGCTAACCGGATGCAGAATTCTGAATTAGCTAACCGGATGCAGAATTCTGAATTAGCTAACCGGATGCAGAATTCTGAATTATTTAACCGATCTGAGAATTCCGAATTATTATTTAACCGAACTCAGAATTCCGAATTCTTGTTTAACCGAAATCAGAATTCCGAATTATTATTGAACCGAAATCAGAATTCCGAATTCTTATTTAACCGAAATCAGAATTCCGAATTCTTATTTAACCGAAATCAGAATTTCGAATTCTTATTTAACCGAAATCAGAATTTCGAATTCTTATTTAACCGAAATCAGAATTTCGAATTCTTATTTAACCGAAATCAGAATTCCGAATTCTTATTTAACCGAAATCAGAATTTCGAATTCTTATTTAACGGAAATCAGAATTTCGAATTCTTATTTAACGGAAATCAGAATTTCGAATTCTTATTTAACCGAAATCAGAATTTCGAATTCTTATTTAACCGAAATCAGAATTTCGAATTCTTATTTAACCGAACAGTAGTTGTATTTACAATATTATAAGGGCGATAAAGTATGAACCCCCCTCAAGCAGATTTGCCTACACTTAAAACTAGCTCAACATGCCCATATGAGTTTTTTGCTCAAGTGTGGAACTCTGTCCAATCCAAGATTTTTGTAAAAATGCCCTCTTGAATTTCCTGTGAAAGTATGACCCCCCTCAGATTGATTTGCCTACACTTACAAAAGGCACTTCTGTGAGATTGTTGTCCATAATTCTGTCAAAAATATGCTTGTTTTGATATTGTATGATATCTTAAGTATAGTAACTGCTATAGTGCCCTAGCATGTATAGATTTCAAAATATTAACAATTTTGTTAATATTGCATTTTTCAGAAAATTCTATTTATAAAAATTAGGCATTTACAGCTTAAATATTGCATATATCAGGAAAATTATAGAGACAAAAAATATAGAGAATTATGCCTAGAATATGCCTACAAAATTTCAAGTCTCCAGTACTGATAGTTTTTGAAAAATCTCAAATTCAAAAAATTATCGATTTTTTAACAAAACTTCTAAACAGCCTCTAGATTTCAAATATGCAACCCCCATGCTCATATCTTGAAAAATAGGCAAGTTATTCAAGATCTAGAGAACAACAAGAGATTTTTGAAAAATTATAGAGATCAAAAAGTTTCATCTTGCCATGCCCAGGCCAAAGCAACAAACCCCATGTCTCTAGGATTTATGGTTCCAGAGATAATCAAAACTCAAAAAATTATCGATTTTTTCACAAAACTTCTAAACTTCAAATATGCAACCCCCATGCTGATATCTTGAAAAATAGGCAAGTTATTCAAGATCTAGAGAACAACAAGAGATTTTTGAAAAATTATAGAGATCAAAAAGTTGCATCTTGCCATGCCCAGGCCAAAGCAACAAACCCCATGTCTCTAGGATTTATGGTTCCAGAGATAATCAAAACTCAAAAAATTATCGATTTTTTCAAAAATTGAGTATGTTGCTCTGGGGAACATGCAGAGTCACCCCCATAAATATAACTGCCCTAGGATCAAAACTAGTGAAAATTGCAAAAATAAAATAATCGATTTTTTCAAAATTTCAGTATGTTGCTCTGGGGGCCATGCAGAGTCACCCCCATAAATATAATTATCCTAGGATCAAAATTAGTGACGGAATGTAGAAACAAAAATTATAATAGGGCTTGGATACAGCTACCAGCCACTATATTTTTATTTTGAACACAGCACTTAAAACTAAGCCAAGATGCACTCCCACCCACACCCACCCACACCCACCTACATCCATACATATTTACTTCCCGGTACACTTCTATTGCATCATGTTGTGTAATATTAGGCATGTGTTGTTTTCTGATTAATTGGTTATGACATAATGTGATGATGTGGTGTTTTCTGATTGGTTTAAATAAGCAGGGTTTCTATTGGCTCTATAAATCTATATAAGCCAGAGCACAGTGCAGATTCTTCACCATTGCTGGATCGGCAGTGGAACCCACATCGCGGGGGATAGAACCTGAACAGGCTCCACCAAAGTATAGGAGACTTGAAGCATATAATTTGGCGGAATAACCCAAGTAAGGTCATAGAAACAATATACACTGATACAATAAAAGCCAATTTTTGGCAGGGGGGCCAAAGTGGTTCCTAAATACAAAATAATTAAGATCTCAAGAACTAATTGACATAGAGCTATGCAGTTTTTTTGGCTGCCATACAGTCTGGTGGAATAACCCAAGTAAGATCATAGGAACAATATACACTGGTGCAGTAAAAGCCAATTTTTGGCAGGGGGGCCAAAGTGGTTCCTAAATACAAAATAATTAATATCTCAAGAACTAATTGACATAGAGCTATGCAGTTTTTTTGTCTGCACTGAACCCAACTGATATTTTTTATTAAGCATAGAATTTTGATTTGAATCCCAAGAAATTTTATATAATAAACCAACAACAAAAATACCAAAGCCAAAAATATTAACACACATACACACACATATATACACATACAAATCACACTGCTGAACCCAACTGATATTTATTATTAAGCATAGAATTTTGATTTGAATCCCAAGAAATTGTATATAATAAACAACAACAAAAATGCCAAATCAAAAATATTGTAATCAATGCAATAAAAATATATCCAGCCCCAATTGGGCCAAGCACCAAAAGATTTGTAATCCAGACAAATACAGAACTCCCACAAAAATATGCCCCAAATGCCATAGAAAATATAGCATGGAATATTTCACATATAAACATAAAGCTACTTGCTCTGCACAGTCATCAATATTGCCCCCACAACCATCTACATCTGGTCTGAAAAGAAAGCATGAAATACCTGTTAATGCTAGAGCAGCAAAGCAGCCACGCTATGAACCACCTATCCATAGCAGTTTTAATAGCCAATTAAGGGATTACCGGTTTGTATCAGAGCCAAGATGTGGCATTAAGAATTTTTTGAACAGTGTAAATCCTGATGTGCAGGCAATTCTAAATACACAAAATGGCTCTTATAAGCTGTCCCTCAAATTGTTTACACAATATAAGAAGCCAAATGGCACAAAATTTACACAGCCCCACATAACAGAAACTGTACCGGTATATTCAAATGCAAATTCAGACAAAATAATAAGCAGTTTGATAGATCAATTGAATATTAAACACTCTGAATTTGCTGGAAAAGAGTCTGGATGGAGCCTATGCGGATCTCCACACAAGTTATATGTTAATATTTCTGAATTCAGCCCATTACAAGGATCTACATATCTGCCATTACCTGCCAATATTAAAAACAAAAGAGCCGTGGTTAATATTGAAAATAATGATGAGAAATGCTTTTTGTGGTGTATTTTAGCTGCTTTGTTACCAGTTTTAAGGAATCCTGAAAGAATAAGTTATTATAAACAACATGAACATATTTTTAATGAAGCAATGGAGGGTTTAGAATATCCAATGTCTGTTCAGAATATTGATAAATTTGAAAAAAAGGCCCGGGATATTAATGGTAAACAATTATCTATTAATGTATTTACTTGTTCTACTGGCCTTGCCAATTGCTTGATAGCACCTCTCAGAATCAGTACATTTGATGATGATTCTGCTGTTCCGATTGATCTGCTCTTAATTGAAGGGGATGGCATATATCATTACACTCTGATACATAATCTTGAAGCTTTAGTGAGAACACAACTAGACAAATCCAATACAATATTCAAGTTGTGCAGAAGATGTTTAACTGTATTTGATGGTCAAAAAATGGTGAATAGGGTTCGGGAAGTGAATGCAGAAATTGCTAAAAACAAGTTAATTGAACATTTAAAATACTGTAAAAATCATAAACCTGTTCATATGGTGATGCCCAATCCAAGAGAAAATGCAAAATTCAAAAAGTTTGAAGCCTTGTTGGAACACCCAGCATATATAGTCTGTGATTTTGAATCAAATCTCAAACCTCTTGCATTCTGTAGCCCAGACCCTGAGGAATCTTCAATTACAGCATATCAATTACATGAACCTTCCAGCTTTTATTATGTGATTGTACAGGATGGTGTTGTTAGTAAAAAAGATTCATACATGGGAGCAGATGCCATCAAAAAATTTGCACATAGAATAGAAAATGAGTGCTATGACATAGCATCTAATATCTTATTAAAATCAAAACCTATGTTGCCTTTAACAGAGAAACAGATTGAAGATTTCAACAATGCAGAAAAATGCCCGGTATGTGATTCTGAATTTTCAGATACAAATATCAAGGTGAAACACCATTTTCATACAGATGGTAAATTCAAAATGGCACTGTGTAATAACTGTAATATTAAGATCCAGAGACCAAAATTTGTCCCTATATTTTGCCATGGAGCATCCAATTATGATTTTCATCATTTGATCAGGTACGAGGGGTTTGACAAGCAGAATTTAAATATTTTAGCTGAAAATGATGAGAAATATATTGCTATTAGCAAAATAATTAAAGTTAATGGTGTTCCTATTCACTTAAGATTTCTTGATTCATACAGAATTTTATCGGCTAGCCTGGCTACACTGGCCACTCAATTATCTGATGATCAATTCAAAATCACATGTGCTTTGTTTCCAAATCAGGACCTGAAATTAATTAGGCGGAAGGGTGTATATCCATATGACTATGTTACAGATTTTTCTAAATTTGATGAGTGTTCTTTGCCACCACAAGAAGAGTTTTACAGCAAAATCAGAGGATCTGGAATCACTGATGATGATTATCACCATGCCCAGTTGATGTGGAACAATTTAAAATGCCAGACATTTGGTGATTATCACATGGCTTATTTAAAACTTGATGTGACCCTCTTAGCTGATATACTGCAGGCATTCAGAAAATCTTCCATGCAAAATTATAGACTGGATCCAATATATTTTTACAGTGCTCCGGGCTTAGCATGGTCTGCAATGTTTTTAAACACTAAAATGCAATTGGATCTGATCCAAGATCAAGACATGTATTTGTTTATGGAACAATGTATAAGAGGGGGCATGGTGCAATGCTCTCAGAGATATGCCAGAGCAAATAACATATATATATGGCTGATTATGATCCAGCACTGCCATCAAATTATATACTGTATGTAGATGCAAACAGCCTCTATGGTTATGCTATGATGGATAAACTGCCATATGCAGGGCTTGAATGGATCGAAGATTTTAATATTGAAGATCTTAAGGATTTTGATGACAGTAAGTATGGCCTGTTCTTAGAAGTTGATCTGACAATTCCTGATGATTTACACAACAAATTTTCTGATCTGCCCCCAATTCCTGAGGTTCAGTGCTCACCTGGCTCTAAACAGAAGAAATTGATGATGACACTGGAGCCAAAACAGGGTTATGTCATATATTACAAAAACCTCCAGTTCCTGATGCATCATGGTGTCCAAGTGAGCAAAGTTGGCAAAGTTTTGAGGTTCAGGCACTTAAAATGGTTGAAGCCATATATTGATACAAACACAGAGCTTCGAACATCTGCAATGAGCCAATTTGATAAGGCCTTGTTTAAATTGATGGTCAATTCTGTGTATGGCAAAACTATTGAAAATGTCAGAAAACATACCGATGTTAAAATAATTACTGACCCCAGCCTGAGCAAAAAATTGGTTGCAAAGCCTAATTTCAATTATAGAAGAATTTATGATGAAAATATGGCACTCTTCAACATGAAAAAAACAAAGATTAAGTTTGATAAACCTATTTATGTAGGGGCTGTAATATTGGAATTGGCCAAATTACACATGTTAAAATTGTATTATGATGTGTTGAAACCTTTTTATGGTGATTGTGTAAAATTGATGTACATGGACACAGATAGTTTTGTTCTTGATATTCAAACAGAAGATGTTTATCAAGATATAGCACAGCCTGCATTGCTTGAATATTTTGATACCAGTGAACATACAAAGATTCAACCCCACAACAAAAAGGTGCCTGGCAAGTTAAAAGCCTGCATTGCTTGAATATTTTGATACCAGTGAACATACAAAGATTCAACCCCACAACAAAAAGGTGCCTGGCAAGTTAAAAGATGAGACACTTGGTGATGTTATTGTGGCATTTGCTGGGTTAAGGGCCAAGATGTACAGTTTTGAAACATGTAGTGGTATTGTTGCCAAAAAGGCCAAGGGCATTGGCAGAGTAACCGTGGAAAAAGAGCTTGAATTTGAAGATTATAAAAATTGCCTCAAATCCCAGAGTTTAATCAGAACATCAGAATCCAGAATTCAGAGTATGGATCACTTATTGACTAGAAATATTGTAAGAAAAGTGGCTCTGGACCCACATGATGATAAGAGATGCATTTTATCATGTGGCATACATACTTTACCATGGGGTCATTGTGATTTGAAAAATGGCAATCAATGCCCAATTACAGAGCATGATTTGAAATAAATAAACATGCCTATGAACTTATTTGGGTTCAAAAAACAGGCTATTATGGAGCTGCCAACACCACAAGCCTCTTCTGATATAATATCTAAACTGAGTGCTTTGTTAATTATTCATCTGAACAGCATACTTACAGATGTTGATGATGAAACAGGCAAAACATTGTACATATTTAACAATAATTTAAATCATTACCAATTACCCGTAGGTGGGCAATTACAATTTATTACAACTCCTGAGGGTGATGTCAAGATTTCAATAGGGAGAAATATTTACAGAATTAAGCACTCAAACATGGTTTCTGGCACTGTTTATACTGTTTCTGCTGGCGACTGCTTATATATTGAGGTCCCGGGATCATATGACAAGCTTATACCCTTTTTTATAGAATTAAGAATCAGATATTCAATAATAAATAACCACTAAAACAAAAATGCCTAATGATATATTTGGCCATACAAGGCATGAAGATCACAGTGATGAGATTCTGATGCTTGATGTCAGAGTCAAGAAATTAAGAAGTGACTTACAAGCTTTACAAACCACACTCAATGCCAGTCTTCAATTAGAAATTACAAATTTGCAATCACAATGCATGGACCCTCTTCTTTAAATTGATTCTGAACTCAAATTGTTGCTTCAGAAATATACTGATTTGGCCACATTAGAGAATTTTCAAAGTTTAGAAGAGGCTGTAGCAGCTCTTCAAGCCAAATTTAAGACCCAGGCCACAAACTCTGAGCAATTGAAACAACAATTGGAAGAGCAAATAAATAATGTCCAGGCACAGCTCCAAACAATTGTCAAAAGCATAAAATCACAAGAAGATTTTGATCTAGTGATTTCCACTCTAAAAGAACAGATTCAATCACTGGAAATACCTAATCTGGACCCTCTGAACAATGCCATAGCCGAGGTTAAAGAAAAAATTGAGACACTTGAAAATTTTATGAACAACTTGCCATCTTCTGATGCTTTGAGTGCTATAACTCGGAGTGTTGCAAACATCAAGCTGCAACTTGAAACATATGAAGATTTTGGAAAAATTCAAAGTACCATAACCCATCTTGAGGGTACAATAGCAGCAGTGCAAAGTGATTTGACAAATGTACAAGAATCTCTAGAATCCCGCCTGCCCGGTATTGTAGATACCCTTGTTAGTGTCCAGTAACAAATCACAAAGCTTGAAAACCTCAACACTGAATCTGAACTATCTCATTTTCATCACTTGATTGATGATGTCCAAACAAAACTTGAAATTTTACAACAATCAACACCCACTCAGGCAGATATAGCCCTGCTCCAAGATGCTATGCAAAGTGTGGCTGATGCTTCTGAATTAAACAATGTGAAATTGGCACTTGAATCTTTGCAAAATACAGTATCAAATCTGCCTACATCACAGGAACTTAAAAATATTAAGAGAGCAGTGAATCGCATATTGAAATCAGAAGATATCAAGAATATCCAGACAGAAATCAAACAACTTACTCAGACAGTGGCCACTCTACCAACCAATCAACATATTAATGAACTGCATGCCCTGTTTGAGGATATCAGAAGACAGGTCCATGATCTTACTGCTCAAAATTCAAAATTGGCAGTTGTTGAAAATTTACAGCAAATTGTTGCTAATATCAAGCAACAGCTAGGGACCATGGAATCCAATCAAGCAAATGCTCTGTCTGTTTTTGCCACCCAGCTACAAGAGATTGTGCAACAATACAAGAAACTTGCTGTGGATATAAGAATTAAGCCGGGGCACGATGAGATTGTTAGGACCATCAATGAGCACCTTGAATCTGTAACAAGCAGATTGCTTACAGCAGAAAAAGAAATAACAGGCATAATAGAAAATCCAAAACATACAGTAATTCTTGAATTGTACAGCATCCCCAACAAAGAATATGATTCACCATTTACACCAGGTGGCAAAATATATATGCTGTCCCCTGCACAATTTTATTACCAATTTTTTGTTGGGGGCACACTTAGACCAATCAAGATCAAATATTGGCTTCAACCACAGGCACACCACTACCCCACCTTATCAATAACAAATGCTGAGAACAAAGTAAAAATCACCAGTGTAGAGTTAGAGGATTTTACAGATCCCAATACATTAGAAACATCTTATGCTGAAGATGATGGCTCTCTGGAATTTAAAATACAAATAGGGGACAAATTATATTTAGAAAATCCTGTAGTATCAGCTGCTGAACACCCTATAGTTGCAATATTCTTGTTTACATATTATGTCTAGACAAATTATTGTTGATGAATTACACAGACAAGCCAGACATAATTTTAAGAGACTGCCAGTAGTCACAAAGGGCATAGATGATTTATGGCAGAGCGACTTGATTGAGATGGCAAGTGGACAGCTGAAAAACTTAGACAAAATCAACAAGGGCTACAAGTATCTACTCACTGTAATAGACACATTTTCAAAATTTGCCTGGGCTGTGCCACTCAAATCCAAGACTGGGAAATGTGTTACAGAAGCCATCAGAACAATCATCAATCAGAGTGGAAGATCACCGCGCTATTTGCAAACAGATAATGGCAAAGAATTTTATAATTCAGTGTTTCAACAATTTATTAAAAGCCAGTCAATAAAACATTATTCGAGTTACAGTGATCTCAAGGCCTCAATTGTAGAGAGATTCAACAAAACTCTAAAAAATCTTATGTATAAACAATTTACACTTCAAGGTAATTATAAATGGATTAATATTCTTCCAGAACTCCTACATAAATATAACAACTCGGTCCATTCTACAATCAACATGAAACCCTCTGAAGTAACTTCATCTGATGAGCAAAAATTGATCAGAACTGTTTATTATCCTAGATACCAGCCAACAGCAAAAAAAGCCAAATACAGGGTGGGTGATCAAGTAAGAATCAGCAAATATAAGCACTTATTCAAAAGAGGCTTTACAAGAAACTGGAGCACTGAATTATTTACAGTGGTTCAAGTTAAACCTGGGACCCTTAACACATATATAATAAAAGACCACCGAGGAGAAATTCTCAAAGGCAGGTTTTATGAAGAAGAGCTCAGCAAAACTAAACAGCCTGACACATATCTCATAGAAAAAATCATCCGCAGAAAAGGCAACAAGTTATTTGTCAAATGGCTAGGACTTCCAGGACACAGCTGGATCGATGCAGACAAAATAATAATATGAGCACCTGGGATGTTATAAAGAGGCTGCCAGAACCTGAACAGCAAATTAAGAGAAATGGCAACTTGCTGCCTGATAATATTAGGTGTCTTATTGTTGGGCCATCGGCTTGTGGTAAAACTACACTAATGATTGATAATTTTTTATTGGCACCCAACTGGTTAGATTGGAAAAACAGGCACTTGTATGTCTTCTCTAAGAGCTTGGAACAATTAAAATATCAGCAGCTGATGAAGCTATATGATGGATTGGATATAGCCACTTTTGAACCAGATGTTAAGCCACTCCATGAATGTCTCGATAATTCTGTTGTTGTGTTTGATGACATTATACTGGATAATCAAAACAAGGTTAGAAATTTCTTTACACAGGGCCGGCACAAAAACATTGATTGCTTCTACCTGGCACAGACTTTTTCAAAAATACCCAAGCAGCTGATCCGAGACAACAGCAATTTTATATGTGTGTTTCATCAAGATCAAACCAACCTCAAACACATACATGATGAATATGTAGGTGGGGACTTGAGCTACAATAATTTTTCCAAGATTTGCAGTAAGTCCTGGAACCAGGACAGTTATGGGTTTGTCACAATTGATATGACAAGAACACCCAATAGTGGCAAATACAGAAATAAAATCAACAATTTTCTAGACATTGAAACATAAATAAATAACCATGAAAAGGCCAATCAATGATGATCTTAAATTAAGAGATTATCTTGTAAAAAGATTTAAGGGATGGAAATCAGAGAACCGAGGTTTTTATGAAAAACACAAACAAACAGAACAGCCTGTTATTGATGCTATTGGTGAATTAGGTAAAAATATCAAAACTGTTACAGAGCAAAATCAAAATTTGATCACAGAGCTTGTACCTGTAGCTGCAAGAAACATATTAGATTATCCATTCACCCCACTTTCTAGTATTCATACACCTAGTCCTGTTGCTCCTCGAAGAATTGAAGCTACTCAGGATCCTATTGAATTGGGTCTTCTTGCTCAAAAATATTTAACCACACCTAAAGACAATAAAGATGAGGTTTTTGGCTTATATGCTGACACAGAGCGTGATGGTAGCATCATACATAGAATTGGCAATTTCAGAGTAACATTTATGGGAGATGATCTGATTGTATATTCAGAATCTCGTCTTGGAGAAAAAGGTGCTTTTGTTAAGTACCCCGGCACACCTGGATTGTGGGAACTGATGACTAGGAAAAGGCCTGGCAGCTATACAGATCAAGATTATGAATATTACAAAGAAATATTAATAAAATCAGATGCTCTATACCAGAACAATGATCCCACACAAAAAAGAGTCAAGTCTAGCAGTGGGGCAAAATACAATAATTTAATCAAGCCCATATGGTCACAGATCAAGACTGGCAGTGGAATCAAACAATACAACACCCTGCCTAAAGAATTTGTGTGGGTTGATGATGTCAGGAAACTTGTAGATAGGTTATTGGTGATAGCTGGGGAGGAAAATGCTGGGAACCACAATTTTTACAATGAAAAAGTTGGAATTATGGACATGATAAGCACAAAATTGTCTAATTTTATAGTGAATGACACTAAGGGGATTGGGTATCTTATAAAAATTATTAATACTCTACCACCTAAATTTTGGAATATTTCTGAGGGTCGGGGGCTGGTTAATGACATCATAAACAAGCTGCCATTTGAACTACACATTCCAGGCTATCAGTATTGTGATCCAGGCTCAAAATTGGACCATAGATTAAACAGAGGTGATCCTGGTGTTAATCCCCTAGATGCTGCTTGTAGAGACCATGACATTGCATACAACACACATTCTGATCTTGACAAGATACATGTTGCAGACAAGAAATTAGAAGAGGCTGCATTTGGTAGATTTGTAAGCAAAGATGCTTCTTTAAGTGAAAAAATAGCAGCATTGGGGACCTCCATAGCTATGAGCACCAAACAAAAACTGGGGTGGGGGTTGTGAATATGTATATAATAAACCTACAATGAAGGCCAAGGGTGTTATGTATCAAATACCTTATGCAGGTCTTAAATCTCTTAAAACTATTGATAGCCTTTTGACCAAAAAGCAGCGCAAGAAGAAAAATTCTTGTATTGCAAAGGGACATGGTATGAAATTATTACTTAGTACCTCCCAATTAAAAAAATTACAGCAATCCAGGAAAAAATCACATGTGGGTGGATTTATATTTACCATCCCTGCCATCTTAGCTGCTCTCGGGGCTGTGGGGAGCTTGGCTGGGGGATCAGCTGCCATAGCAAAAACAGTAATAGATGCCAAGAAAAATAGGGCAGAATTAGATGAATTGAAGCGCCATAACCTGGCCATAGAGAAACAAGGCAAAGGTGTTAAGAGAGCCATGAATAAGTTTAAAAAAAACAAGAGCCGCTTACAAACCAAGATATTGAAGCTTTAATCAAGCCACTGGGCATCAAACATTTTAGAGGTGTGTACATGTCTGATTCTTTACCAGAACAACCACTCAACAAAGAGTGTGGCGTTGTTAATTAAGGGCACTCACTGGATCTGTTATCTTAAATATTTAAAAGATGAGGCATTTGTGTTTGATTCATTTGGAGGTGTTCCACCTGAAAATTTAGTAAAATATCTAAATTCAGCTAATCTTTATTACAATAATGCCCGTGTTCAAAACTTCAAAGATGTTAATTGTGGACATTTGTGTTTATCTGTTCTTAGATATATGTCTCAAATAAATAAACCATCAATTGAAAATTTTCAAAAAGCCTTGTGGTATTTAAAACATCATGGGGGTATTCCATCTCACCAGCCAAAATTCAATATTGAAACTCAAATTACATGCTGACATAGTGTATCCGAAAACAATAGCTCTCAGAGCATTTTATGGCATGTACTTGATCCCTAATATTACACACCACAACAACAAAATTGCAGTTGGGGATCAAAAAATTGTCATCACTCCAGGGCAGTATAATCTGTCCACTCTAAATGCTCAATTACCCAGAGGTATAGTATTAACTCAAAATTCTGTCACTCACAGAGTAGAGATTGTATCTGCTACAGAAACAGTGGATCTGGGTACTATAGGAGAGCTGTTGGGCTTTGAGAACAACACAAAACTTGAACCAGGCATCAAACACACTGCTATTAATATACCTAAATTCTTAGCCATAGAGACTCTGAATATTCACTGTAATGTGGCCGAGGGTATGATCACCAAATCAAATGGCATAGGCACTCACAAACAAACTGGCATCATTGCAACATTCAAACCTAATTCTGAATTTATGGAGCCAATCATCTACAATCCATCACCAACATTATATTTTCCTGTGTGTCATAATAGAATAGATTATATTGAATTGATGGTCACTAATGAAAAAGAAGAATTAGTTGATTTTGCTGGAGCCACAACAACTGCTATCATAGAAATTAACATTTAAATAAAAATACATACAAGAAGAAAATGGAAAATATTGAGAGTTATGAGCTACAATCATTCCCCCCAAACAGGAGGACATTTGCAAATTTAAATCAACCCAACACAGAGATTGAGGTTGATCTTGATGTAGGGGATGGCTTTATACACCCTCACAGAGCAGATCTATACATCAAATTTGATGTTGTAAAGCTCGATGGAACAGATTATCCGGCAAATTCAAATATAAGATTGGTGGACAATTTTGTGCCGCATCTGTTCTCTGAAATTGAGATCAGAAAGCATGGCGTTGTTATAAACAGAGTAGATTATCCCGGCATTACCTCCACAGCTTTGGCCACACTAAAATTATCCAAAACCTAGGCTTCTTACTACAAAATAGGTGGATTTGAGGCTGGTGAAAAAATTATATCCAAGAGCCACACAGTGCTGTTCCCTATGCGCCTGTTGCCAGGATTCTTTTCAGATTACAAAGATATTATGTGGAAGGGTGGTTTAAGAATCACATTTAGAAGAGCTGCCAATGATAATAATGCTTTGATGAGGTACAGTACATTAAACTCTACAGGGGAAGCTATGCCTAATACCCTACCTGATTAGGGCAAGTGTATTATTCAGACTATGGAGCTAAGAATCCCAGTTGTTGAATATGAGGCCAGTTATGCTCTTAAATACAAAGCAGATATAATAAAAAATCCACAGATTCCTTTACAATTTTATACATATCAATGTGTACAGAAGCCCGCAACTGGTACTTATTATGAGTTTGATGCTACAAATTCATTCTCCAGTATACAATATGACATGCCAGATTTTGTGGTGGTATTGTTTCAGACTGCAAGACACAATAATCAGGAAAAAAATTCAAGTAAATTTGATAACTGCAACATCAAAAACATATATCTTAAAAATGGCAGAAATGAGGTATTTCCTAGAGAAAATTATAATTTAGACATGTCCAAGAATGATTTCCTCAAATTATATGAAGCATTTACAGCATACAAAAGGGTCACTACTGGCAATACTGACATGTATTACACACCAGATGAATTCAAAGCACAGAGGCCCATGTTTGTCATCAACACTTCAAAAAGAAAACAAGTTGTGGTTAATGACAGGACAAATATTAAAATTATCTGTGAATTTCACGAAACACTCCCCGATGACACCATATGTAGTGTTATTCTTATAGGCGAAAAATCATATGTTTATGATGTAAGAAATGAGTCAGAGAGCAATTCTAGAAGAATTACATTATTTTAATACTAGATATACAAGTTGAGCCTGGTGTCCAATTGAACTTAAACCAGAAGTAAATATGTGTGTATGTGTGTGTGTGTGTTAATACGTTTGGCCTAGTTTTAAGTATAGCCAAAAAAAATATCAAGAGGGGCATATTTTTGACAGAATTATGGACAACAATCTCACAGAAGTGCCTTTTGTAAGTGTAGGCAAATCAATCTGAGGGGGGTCATACTTTCACAGGAACTTCTCGAGGGCATTTTTACAAAAATCTTGGATTAGACAGAGTTCCACACTTGAGCAAAAAGCTCATATGGGCATGTTGAGCTTGTTTTAAGTGTAGGCAAATCTGCTTGAGGGGGGTTCATACTTTCTCGCCCTTATAATATTGTAAATACAACTACTCCGAACTCAGAATTCCGAATTCTTATTTAACCGAACTCAGAATTCCGAATTCTTATTTAACCGAACTCAGAATTCCGAATTATTATTTAACAGAACTCAGATTTCCAAATTAATTAACCGAACTCAGATTTCCGAATTAATTAACTGAAATTGCGAACAGTTAACCGAATACAAAATTTCTGGATTAGTTAATTTTGGAATCTACATTCACTGTTCTTTAAATAGACGAATGGAACGTCACGATAGAAAAAGAAGGAAACGTAGTCAAAAATACGTAGTTCAAAGTGTGCAACAGAAAAAGAGGAATACATAAACTGGGGAAAATGAAATATAAGCAAGAATTTCATTTCATTAAAATTCCCACACACGGACGCTAATTGCGTACACACGCCCTGTCGCCTTTAATAAACGCTGGACGCGCAGTGATATGCGAAGGAAACCGAGTGGGGCGAAAGTGTTAGGCCGCAGGGGGGAGGGATATTTACTGCCGCGGCGAAACTCCTCAATCACTGCACGCTGGGAGTCCCGCGGTCCCCGAACGGGGGGTTGGAGGGCGAAGGCTGTTGAATTAAACTGGCTGGTAATGAACTGGCGGGAGACTGCGTGAAAGATTGGTCGCTGCCAAGTTCGCGGGGTGGGAGCATCCACCGTGCGTCAGTTGCGTTACGCAGGATCGGAACCCGGCTTGGGAGTAATCACGCGCTGGAAAATACCTAGAGTTTCATGGCGTTTGCTGCGGATGTTTCGCCCCTTCTGCGGTCAACGGGGATGGGATGAAATTAAACCTGTTGGTGTGTGCAGATGTGATGCGTGGGATGAGCTCCTTTTTGATGCCTGCTGCAACTCAGTGCAGCTGTTTAGTGGAATATTTTCCAATGTTGAAAGGGGAATTTTGCCCATGACGATATCATTCTGTACCATGTATAATACACGGATTAGAGATGTCAGGGTTCGGAGTATATCAGTGCTACAAGTAGCCAACTTGGAGTTACTTTGCTAAAAACAAGTTATTCAGTCACTGTTACTCTTCTCAAAACGTCACTCAGTTTTAGTTATTCACTTTCAAAAGTAACTGAGTTACGGTTACTTTGCTCAAAAAAGTAACTCTGTTACTGTTACGTTTATCCAAATGTCACTCATTTGCAGTTGCTGACTTTGAAAAGTAATTATTACAGTTACTTTTAGTTAAAAAGAGTAACTCAGTTATAGTTACTTTTGGTTTAAAAGAGTAACTCAGTTACAGTTACTTTTGGTTAAAAAGAATAACTCAGTTACAGTTACTCTTGGTTAAAAAGAGTAACTTAGTGAGATAAGAAAAAAGTTCAAGACGATAAATTAAAAGGACAAGATTCAGTTACTTTTGGTTAAAAATAGTAACTCTGTTACTTTTGGTTAAAAAGAGTAACTCTGTTACTTTTAGTTAAAAAGAGTAACTCTGTTACTTTTGGTTAAAATAGTAACTCAGTTACAGTTACTTTTGGTTAAAAATAGTAACTCAGTTACAGTTACTTTTGTTTAAAAATAGTAACTGTTACTTTTGGTTAAAAAGAGTAACTCAGTTACAGTTATTCATTTTAAAAAGTATCTGAGTTACAGTTGCTTTGCGCAGAAAGTAACTCTGTTACTGCTACTTTCTCAAAACGTCACTCAGTTGTACTTACTCACTGAAAAGTAACTGAGTTGCAGGTACAGCTACTTTGTTCTAAAATTAACTCGGTTACTGACTCTTGTACTCGCCAAGGTTGAGTTTCGTCTTCGGCTGTAACGAAGCCAGATATATGCGTGTTTTGTACTAAGCTTATTGTACGTTCTTTCGTTCCCCTCATTATGTAATCAGATGGAACACAAAGTAGCAAAGGACCTCCCCCATGGCGCAGTGGTAGCGTCATTGCCTTGTAATCAAGGGCTCCCGGGTTCGATACACACAAGTGGAGGCACAAGTGGTTCGGATCCCACTTTAAACTGTAGGTCCAGTCCCGATTAGCCTTACTGTGCATAAAGTGGACTTAAAACACCAACTCAAAACAAAGTAGCAAAGAGGAATGAATTGGAACACACCAAGGCGAAACATTTAAGTACTACATTTTCATTTTTCGCCAACACGAGGCAATGCACACTTCACAATTCAGATTTCGCTAGCTAGAACTGTACAGTTTGTTTGCAGCATTGCCAAATTTCATAGTTCCCAGCCTTCAGGCAAGGAGGCCACGCACACGCTCCATATCGTTTCAGGCCCAGGTGTTCCGACAAGCGCTCTATTTTGAATCAGAAGAACCGCAGAGGCTTCAAGTTGTTGTCCCGAAGCGGCTTTTGTAATTGATCGCCTCTTCCGCACAAAGAACAAGAACGCGCCTAGCGGATTTCCTGCATCATTCATCATTTCATCCCACGTCGACCACCAGGACTATTCATCTCGGAGCTGTCAATCTTTTCCCGGGGAGGCAACGTGACGGAATGCGAGAGGGGCTAAAGGGGGTGGGGTCCCCATGTCGTTCGGATGCACGGTAGGATTACAGAGGCTCCCGCAAAGTTATCCGAAAGTGTCGGTCGGGAATCTGTTTCCGACAGTGTTTCCACATGAAGGGAAATTTCCCTTTGTAGGGAAATTCGGACCGACTTTTAAGTAAAAGAGGGAAATTTCATGAACAATGCTAAAATTGAGATCAGGCTCAGTATATCTATATTTTTTTCCTGCTACTTCTTATTTCCACTATTGTGAGTATAAACTTATATGTCTATTTATATTCTTTTTTACATCGCTTTTCTACATCTTTGGTTAATAGCGACCATGAGGATGAGTGATGAACTTATAGAATTGGTGCTGGAACAAACCTAGGTTCGAACCTGAAACATCTGGCCCAGAATCGGGGAGACTAAATAGGTTTGTATGTGACTAATTTGTTTAACATTTTTAATTTATTCGAATAATTGATTAATTTTGTGTATTTTTCTTCGCTTTTCTGCCACGTTTGGCTAATTCCGAAGATAAAGATGAGCGATGATGATATGATGAAATTGATGAAGGGACGCTCACGGAGAACACCTATGCCCAGGCGGGGATTTGATCTCGGAACCCCTGGTGTCTTAACACGCTGTGCTAACCATTCTGCTACGGAGGTCGGATAATAAATTCGAACATGGCCCCAAGAAAGTACTACGTCTAATTATTATTATTGTATGATATATTTAGATGAAGGGAAAAATTGGGCCAAAAATTTAATTTTCCCCTTGAAAAGGGAATTTATGCACTCGCACAGTGGCAACACTGGTTTCCGAGTTCCCTCGTTGGGAAAGGCTTTTTCCGGCCGTTGCTGAAGAGCGGATGCGAGCTGGGTCTGCGCCAGTGGGAAAGCCTCCGAAAAATCCCTGAACGGAAACCGTTATGATCGGTTTAAAAGCCAACTCGTGTGAGATTTGAGGCAGTGACGAGTTTTATTTCTTCAGTCACATCTAGAGAAAAGGCCTGGTCATCATATTCTCGTTTCCGGGAGTAGCGCGCTTGTACCTAGGTAGTTACATATACAACCCCCACATTTAGGAGTTCGCTGTGTGATATATCGATTTGATATTTATAAAGTGTCGAAGGATCGATATCGTAAAGTATCGATGATAATGACGTTATCGATATTATCGACGATATTAATTTTTCGATACGCGTATATCGACATCGATATTTGGATGAAAGATATATCAACTCGATATCTACAAAACCAATATTTTACACCTCGCTCACAATATCATTACTCATCCCCTAATTTCATTTTTACGTGGGGAAAAGAAGGGAGCATCACCTTCCACAGGTTCTGGCTTTCTCTCCCAGCCAAAGTACCTCACAGGGGAGAGTACCTCCCCCCACACTACCACCGCCTCCACAGTAAATTGCCACTAGCCGACTTATCGACATGCAGTTCTTTGTGGTTGCGCAGAGTCCCGCTTGTCTCCGGGACTTCTACGAAAACTGAGGATTCATCTGCAGTGTAAGCTTTTGGGGTTGATCGTTTGATTTAGTTTTATTTCACTTCGTTATTGTGGCTAATCGCGAAGATTAGGATCAGCGATTATCTGATGAAATTGATGTAGGGACACTGACAATGAACAACCATGCCCAGCCAGGGTTTCGAACACGAGACCCCTAGCGTCGTAGCGCGCTGTGCTAACCACTCCGCCACAGAGGTCAGCGTATTGCTTGGGGTAACATCTATTGAGTCCATTAAGCATCTATCACACAAACGGTACTCAGTTCCACCTCGTAAATTTCCTTATGAATTCCTGGAGAAGTTATTCATTTGGAAAAGTTGAATTTAGAGTATGAATTGTTATTACTTTCACTAAACAAATCATACATATATGTTCTCGTACTTGTAAGTGTTATTTACAGTGTAAAAAGCTTTTAAAATAATGATTAAAATTTTTAGCTTCACTTGATTTTTTTTATCAATCAAAATTAGCAATCTTCTGCTTCCATCTATGAAGAGAAATTACAATCTTGATGCTGTTTTAGTGTGTGTAATATCATCGTCTACGGAAAGCGGATTCATGAAAGGAAATGTATTCGTTGGAACCAATAGTAGGGATTGGCCCTAACCTACTATTGTAAGGACTAGTGGGCCTAGTATAATGTATGCATGTTTTCAGCGTCCTAAGGGAGGCAAGCGTCAAGGGACGCACCGCTATTTTGTCCTACGTCTCAGTGGGTCAATCCGATGCTGCTGCATATTTTTTTTTATTTAATTCTATAGTGCTAAAGCAGCTATGTAATAATAATAAGATACCGTATTTATCTGTAGTAAAAATGTACTAAATATGTAAATAGATATTTTGTTATTTTCACCAAAATGTGAAGTTAAATATGGACTTAAAATTGTCTCGGCATTGTAACTATTACCGTGACTGTCTTGAAGAGAAACCAGAAGCGAATCTCGAACTAGCAGCCACGGTGGGGTTAGCAATGGGCTATTCGACTTTGGACTCTCTTCCAACGTTACTAAAATAACGTTTGTACAACCAGGAGCCAATGCTTGAGCCCTCATTATCTATTGTTGAGAACAACTGTTAATAAACAGGAATTTAAAGAGTTTTACAATAGCAATAGCAAACAGTTGGGAGATGTAAAAAACAGGAACTTCTCTCGGTCACATGGAGACAGGTAATTATTACAATATATGGAGTGTATGTTGACAAATTCTGAAATATGGAAATAATATGTAAAAATAACAAAAATATGTAAATATGAGCCAAAACCTAATATATGTACAAATATGGAAAATGAAAACTGATTTTTTTGACTCTACATGCCATGATGTGCAAAGATAATACAACTGATTTCAGCTTCATACATAAATATGTATTTACATATAAATCCGTTCCTTGAATTTGACTGTAAACCACATTGTACGAGTCGAAATCTCCTAAATACATAAATGGTGTTTTCGATTAAACAACGTTCTATCCCGTCATCCGTTCTTCTGCCGCCAATGTATTTTGAATTCGACTGTGGTCTGGTATGAATTCAATGAACGATCAGAATAAGTGTTCCAACCACGTAGGTCCCGCCCTGTGCTGACATACAGTGGATGTACTCTGTATTCAGGATTTGTTACATGAAAAACTGTTCTGCTGTAAACAGTGGTTCAAAAATTTCTTTTAATACTTTTCCCCGCATTACCACAACCGCATCGGGGATTCAGAGACGAGCGGAGAAGCGAACCACTTCACTCTAAATGCAAATAGGCAAAAGGGTCGCGCATCCAGAGTGAGCGAGGGCGCGGGGGGGAATGACGAACTTGAAAACTCTAACAACTCCCACCACGAGCAGCAAATGAAATCGGGGACGATAACACTAAATCCATGCGGACCTCGCAGCAACAAGCCAGCGCAAGATTAAACTCCAGAGAACATCCTCTCGTTTGTTTCCCCGTTACCATGGCGACTGACCTCTGTTTGGGGACCGAGCCAGTCAATTACTTGCATCCCTCTCGAAGCCGCGTCTCGCGTTACATCTTCTCTTCATCCGGAGTCCAACAGAAGCATCAGATTCCTTCGCCGCTATTAGTTTTTTTTTGTACCTCGAACAATATTCGATGCCCACTTTCGTCTTATCTCGAATTTTCTCCACTTTTTTCGTTTCTTCTCCGGCCGGAGAGAGGCTCCATGGTAACTGGAGAAGGGATGCACCGAGGTCCTGATTGATCTGGGGAGAGGAGGCGCCCTCGTTTCTCACGTTGGAAGTTTTCTAATTTTATAGTTCTCGCCGCGTCGGCAGGAACTTGCCTGGAATTGCTGACGGTAAACACAATCTTCGGGAACAAAGGCGGTTGGACATGTTTTCAAGCTTTGACAACCGCACTGTTAGGTGCCGAAACGTTTACAATACTCTACCGTTAAAATATCAGTCTGTGTGTTAATTTACAAAAACTAGATACAGTGGGATCTGGAAGTATTACCAAGCAAATTGTCCACCACCACATTTACTCCCTTTGTTTTGTGCATTGAGAGCTTCCAAGAACTGACACAAAACACCAAACAATCTGCTTACAACCTCTGGATCAGTAGACGTAAAAACACAATCCTTAAGAATACGTAGCATGAAGATAAAAAAACCCAGCGAAAATAGTCATGGACAATTTTCTGAGCAATGCTTATGGAACCCACTGTGCAACCGCTTTTCTCTTGAGCCCCCAGGTGGGAGGGACGGGAAGAACGGCGCCATGTAAATTTTGTTGGGGGTATTTCTTTTTGCTTGAACTAATATAAAATTCAACACGTACGTATAAATTTTTCTCAAATGTATGTTTAAAAAAATGTTTACCTTTTGACCAATATGTGCGATGAGGCGGGGGCGAGGAATCAGAATAGATTTCCTTTGTAGTAATTAATTTACTTTAGCTGGTTCCAAGTCACCTTTGCGGTATACGTGTAGCATGTCTCCACATTGGAAGAGTATAGGTGTGATATGTATGTATGTTTCAAGTTCTTTATTTGTGTATCTTTTCTTCATTTTACTTTCTTGTTAACCACGTTAGGTTAGGTAACCTAACACAAAGTGGTTCACAATGATGTGATTAAATGTGGAGACATACTACACCTATATCTACCTTTGCTACTAGGTGCACCATATGTAATCCGTTGGATGAGGAAAATGAAGAATGTAAGGTGTTCCAGATGAAGTAAAGTGTTCACAAAAGCTAGAGAGAGATTACTTTAAGTGACAGTATAGTAATAGACACGCTGTCGTAAATAAATACTTAATGCAGCTTCCCTGTGGCCTAGTGGTAACGCCATTGTCTTATAATCAAGGTGTCCCGTGTTCTATGCCCGGTAGACACACGTAGTGTTTCGGATCCCACTTTAAACTGTAGGTGCGGTCCCGATTAGCCTCACTGTGCATAAAGTGTACTTAAAAACAAACTCAAATCAAATTAAGAACTTAATGGGGATTATGACATGATCTGGGGGGGTATGCGCCATGGGCCTTGGGAGTGGAGGAATGGGCATCCCTGCTTGAGCGCAGGCACATTCATGTCATCACGTATCTGTTCGGTGGCTAAAGTGAGAAGTAAACATGGGTGTCGGCAACGTTTTGAAATACAGTAAAACCTCGTTAAGCCGGACTTCGCTTAATCTGGACAGGCAAAACGCAAAAGAAAAGGGGGGGGGAAGCAGAATGCAAGGTTTTAAATGTGGCTTGAAGTCAACAAGAGAACTTCCCAAAGAAAAGGCAGTCAACCCCTGATGAAATTCTGTTTCCCGCAGATTTTGTACTGTACTGTATAGTGTATTTAGGCCTATGTTCTTTAAATACACCATAATAAACTTGTTTTGTTGCTATAAACTGAGCTTTAATGCACTTTCTACCGTTCTCGTAGGTTATTTCAGTTCATCCGGACTTTCGTTAAACCGGTCAACTTATCCCCCCCCCTTAGTCCGGATTAACGAGGTTTTACTGTAGTGAACATACACTCGTGCATATTATATGTCAAGGCCTATAGTATAGCATTGAGGCATATAAGAAAGGGTTTCAAATTTTAACTTTAATATTTTATCTTTCATAAAGTTAAATATTATACATTGCAGCTGTCTACACCACAAATATATTTTAAAAGCCGAATCATTAGGGTTACATTAATTACGGCTATCCAATAGCCGTTACACTTTTAAAATCTGAATCTCAAAGAAGTTTTTCGCTCGACTTTATTATCTTTCTCATATTGGTCAACCAACGTAACATATCTGTATTATATATAAATTGTTTGTTTATTTGAGTTTGTTTTTTGGTACACTTTAGGTACAGAAAGGCTAATCAAGACTTAACATACTCTTTAAAGTGGGATCCCAACCCCTGTACCATGTGTCAGCACCGGGCATCGAACCAGGACCCTTTGCTTATAAGGCGACGACGCTACCCCTACGGGAGAGCTATTACATACAACTGTTATCGGCTACAGTTTAACTAACCTGTGATGGAGAAATCACAGTTCTTCCCATCATCAATACTGGTGCCATTTTTGTACCTCGTATTACACTTTGTTGCAAATCTCCAAACAAATCCAGTTGTGCTCATGCGTAACTGCGATGTTGTCAAAGCGCAATTCAACCAGGCATCTAATTGTATGTTCCATAGTATATTCAGACTACTGAATAATAAGGTGACACATAGGCCTATACGAATACAGAATACCCGCGTGATGCCGTGAATGCAATTCCAATGTGTTTGGCGACATTTTGCCGGACGCAATACACAAAAGCGTGCATGCGTTGTTCGCTATCTTCGTGTCGCAGATGCCCCTTCTATTTCTGCAACTCGCAATGACGCGTTCGTTACGATCGTTGCTCGTAGTGATGGAAACGATCAGAGATAGCGTGCAATGTCAACATTGACCCTTGTTTCCAGAAACCGATAAAAAGTGAAGTCAATGTCATTCCTCTGGGTGCTGGCGTGATGTCATTGGAATATTGGTCGGGCGAAGTATTGCCAGTGCACGATAAATTTACTGTCTGAATCAATCTTTCGGAAATCAGCCTTCTTACTTCTTTATACTAGTTCTGACAGACACCTATCCTCGTAGTTGTTTTGTCGAAGGATCACCATCGCATTTCTAGGATAATGATGATAATTGGACATTTGTAAAAAATTAAATTTGCATTTTTATCTCGCGGGGTTTCCTGTAGTGCAGGGCCTCGGACGAGTGCCCTAGGGCCGGATCTACACGTGCAATATTGCGTTGTGCTTTACAACAACAAGCGATACACGCGTAAAGAGACGGAGGGTTTTTAAATTATTATTTTTATATACGCATTTTGCCTATTACCTTGCAACATGAGGCCACTTTCTTTTACTTTTAAACACTACTTGAAAACAAATATTTTTTTTTGTAAATTATATAATAATAAGCCGCAGTTGCTCAGTTGGTGGAGCATCTGGCTACCATGCAGAAGTCCCGGGTTCGAATCCCGGATCAGGTGATCTGGCTGGACTAGGAATTTCTCCAGTCATTTAACTTTTTCTGCGCACCTCTGAGGCCCACACAGCCTCGTATCAATGGATACCTGTGGTCAACCCTTAGGAGTAAAGGCGGCCAGGCCTGATGCTGATCACATCATCCCAACTATAGTCGAGATAAAGAATATACGAGGCTCTATATTTCTGTGCCTTCAAAAGAGATCCCGGGTTCGACTGATTGATTCGCTTTATTTTACTTCGCTTTTTCTGCCACTTTTGCGAAGATGGGGATGAGTGATGACATGATGAAATTGATGAATAGACACTTACAAACATCCATGCCCAGGCCGGGATTCGAACCCGGGACCCCTGGCGTCGTAGCGCGATGTGCTAACCACTCCGTCACGGGGTTGGGACGGTTCGATACCTGGTGGAGGCACATTGCACAGTGATTCGGATCCGACTTTAAACTGTAGGTCCAGTCCCGGTTAGCCTATCTGTGCATAAAATGGACTTAAAATATGAATTCAACTCTGTCTTCATGGCATGTGTGCACAACCACAGGGGCACCTTTACCTATAGAATAATGAAACGTACTAGCTTAAATGCCACCCCCTGAAGTCTGCTGCCTTAGATACGCCCCTGGCATTACTCATCAGAATTTCGTCCCATGGTTTCCCCAGGTCGTGACATGAAGAAGTGTGGACTTTTCTCATCAGACTGTCTCGACATATATTTCATTAACTTGTGACTAAGAACCACAGATAGTGCCGTATCATGTCCTAGACCAGTCGCGCAGATAGTTCATTACGCATTCAAAGGAAGATCAATGGTCATTGTGATCAAGAAGAACTCGGATGCGGCTCAAACCCCACGAGGACACCTTCCCTTTCGCTTCCAACCACCCCCAGGCTCTTCCCTTTCCTATCACCCCCCGGTCCTGCACTATCACACTATGGCTGGAGGCAGATGTTCCCGTCCGCCGCAAATAGTGGGTTTACCATTGTCGGCATTGGCTGTCACCTCCCCAACAATGGGATGCTGACGCAACAATGGTTCGATTAATGGTATTCCGGGTGGTCGCCGACTCTAATGAATGTTATACAAGAAGCTGCAGAGAGAGTTGGCAGCGTTTTTTATTGTCTTCTTTTTTTCATGGGTGTCATCCCCCTTCCCCCCTCCCTTTGAGCGGTTTTCAGGGTGAGACCTTGTTTAACGCTGCATCTGCTGCTTTCTCCTCTTGCGTGATGTGTTTGACGTTGTGCTGATGTGATTTAAAGTTAATATTTCTCGCATTGTTCACACTATCTCCCTCCCAAAGGGAAGGGGAGGCCGGGGTACAGGGGCTCATGTCCGTATACTCCCTCAGGAGTACTTCCCATGGGTTTTACATCTCTGCAATTGTTTTACTATAAGAAAACGTGTTATTTCATGAAGTCGGATAATAATATAAAATAGTTTAGTGTTATTATTATCAAAACGGTGAACATAAATTAAGATACTAACTCATAGTCACAGCGGCACATGTACACTCAGACGTTTGAGAAATGTGGAATTTATTTCTTTGTACATGGTACTTGCACAGAATGCGACGTAAACAGTAGTGTTCGATATATTTTTTTAAAATTTGTTTGTTACTTTGTTGAAGCGCATGATACTTCTACGTGAATGCGATACAATGTTGTGTGATAAGTTTTTATTTCTTTGTTTGTTATTTTGTTAAAGCGCATTATTTTTCTACGTGAATTCAATGCAAACAATATTGTTCGATATTTTTTTATATAATTGTTTGTTCTTTGTTAAATCGCATAATTTTTCTACGTGAGTGAGGTGGAAACAATATTGTTCGATAGAGTTTTTTTATTTGTTTCTTATTTCGTTGGTTCTCGTTTTCTTAAAAATTTGAATTACATTTTTTTAGGTGCGTCAGCACTGAGGCTATTTTGCACCCGTCACACTATACGGGGTCCAGCCCCTTATCATAACAAATAAAAGCGTGTCTGAAAACTAAAATGTCCTTACCTTGGTTAAAAGCCGAGGCTAAAAAAGGGGCGCTCAGCACAAATAAGGACAAGACACAGAATTATACTGGCCATGGGGCCAGTCGCCAGAGCCTCGTTAGTCTGCAGTCCACGGTGTACTACGTGGAAGTGAGGTTGACTATTGGGTGCACCCCTTACACCCCCGTTGATTCTCGTCATTCTTATACGTGAAAGCAATAAAAATCTCTAATCATGAATGTTTGAAAATTAATTATTAATATGTAGTCCAGTACTTTCTGTGAAATTTCTGCCTGAAAAATATTAAAAAGAAGTAACATAATAGAAAAGAGGTCGAGACATGACGCGCCAACTTGGGGGCAAGGTTGGGATGAACAGTATTTCATGTATGTACGTAAATATATATAATATCTGTCCCTCTACGTTAATTTTACGTGAGCAGAAACTGTCTAGTAAAAGTAGAAAGTTGATGGAAACCAACATTTTTTTACACTTATATATTGGCAAGCAGGTATTGACTCAGCTCTACAAAACTCTGAACTTTGAATAACTTTCTTACGGAAAGGCTAATACGTTCGGCAAAAGCTCATTTGTCCTCCAATCCACGC
Source organism: Lepisma saccharinum (assembly GCF_977018435.1). Classification (NCBI taxonomy): domain Eukaryota; kingdom Metazoa; phylum Arthropoda; class Insecta; order Zygentoma; family Lepismatidae; genus Lepisma; species Lepisma saccharinum. The sequence goes on from NC_139236.1 coordinate 75,869,424, forward strand.
TCCCTTTTTCCTGTCTCCAAAATCGCACCTCCAGGAAAGGCACCGCGGCAAGTGGATTGGATCCTGGGAAAGGTCGTTAGGGAACGCAGGGAAGGGGGCGATCACAGAGTTTGATGAAATCGGTTTTTCAAAGGGAAGAGGAAGATATGATGCATCAGCGCCTCCTTTCGGCGATAGTCGCAGGTGTTCGGTGGACTCCCAGTGAAAGATGAGTGTTATGGATGAGAAAGGAAGTGGCGGGGAGGTATGGAGAGGAAAAGAATGAAAGATGCATCACCTAGGCAACGCAACAGGAACTTTTTCAAGGGAGGGTGGAGAGGAAAGTCAGCCACCTGACATCCCATCTACTTTCGTCGCTTGGATGAAAGTTAACCCCCGGGTTGGGATGGGGATTCTGGAACTCTGCCTGCAATTTGGCAATGTATTCTTATAGAAAGGCCTGTGCAGAGGCCCTTTGTTCACGTCCAACGTCGTCATTGATAGGTCATGGGTCATGTGGACCTCCTGCGACCACTGCCTGTGTCGCCTTTACACCGTTTCTTTTACAGTGGTTATGTAGTACAGATCATCATATTGTCTTCTTCAATGCAGACATTTCCCAATGTTGACTGCTTTCCATTTTCGAAAGATCCCTGGAAGCTCCACTCAGTGGCTTGCATATATCATCACGAATATTCTTGTATCATGTTTTATATTTATGGTATATGTTTATGCTCTTCTTGTATTATGTTTTATATTTTTATGTTTATACCATTCTAGTACTATGTTTTATATTTCTATGTTTGTACCATTCTTAAATTATGTTTTATATTTGTACTGATAACGACATTTATTGCATTATTGTAATGCTTAATGATGAATAAACATATTGATATTGATTGATAGTTAATTGGCATGGAAAGAAAATTAAAACTTGAGGAAACCAACATCAGTATAAGCGTGGTTTGACTCTTCCACAATTAATTTATTCCAACCCTTTCTCTCAATCCTTCTCTCTCTTGTAACTTCATTTCTCTCACTATCATTTCTTTCATATTGTGGTGTGTTAGACAAGAGTATAGTACTACCAACGAGGGTCCAGATGAGCCTTATGAAAACCTATATTAATAAACATTTTTAAGGAGATTTATTGAATTTTTAAAATTATTGATCATGGAATGAAAATGGTAAAAACAAACAGGACCTCTGCTGCCATTTACAGATAACAATTCAATTGAAAAAGGAAACTTTATTTATTAATCCTGACATTTAAGATCCATTAAATTTTCCATAGTCTTACAAAGTTTTAAAGCAAACTTTGAACGAGACCATAAACTGAGCTCAACAATGAATACAGTATGATCAAAGCAGTATTTTGAAAAGGATTTGACAACAATGACCACACAACAGCCAACATACTACTCTTTATTTGTATTTGTATCATTATTAGTAGTATTATTAATTCAATTCAATTATATATATATATATATATGTATGTATGTATGTATATGTATAGATAGATAGAGGTCCAAGTAGACCCCATTAAAGGTATTGCATTTCCAAAATATTATTTAATAATCTTGTCGCAGAATACAATTTTGGTACATTTATTTTTTTGGTATCCTCCAAACATAGTGTTTTCTTATATATTTTAATAAATATTAAGAGGTGGGGTATACTTGGACTTAGGAAGGTTAAAGCGAAAGTATGAGTTGATATGCAGAGGAGTGCTGGAGTAATGTGTGTTGATGTTGAGAGGTTATTGAACTAGGTTTGGAAAGAAGGAACGAGAGACTTGGGCAGAGAACATCCAGCAACGATCCAACCTAGCACCAAACATCTCTCTTTATCTTGGAATTTTAAATGTGTGTAATAAATAGAATGGTAGGAATTTGTTCTCGTTATTGCAAATTCATACAAAGCTTTAAAACGTTTTATCTTGCCCACATGTTGCGGAAGGTAAAACAAATGTCACAGCAATTAATAAGTGCTAACTTTTTCTCTATTTGTAGGCATCTTTTACACGATGTCCATCTTGGGTCCAGCGATAGGCTACGTGGTGGGAGGGCAGCTGCTCCAGATCTACACTGACTTCATATTCGTGGATCCTAACACGTAAGTAACTTGTAGTTCAATCTTATATCTTACAGGAAAGTTTTTAGCGCTACACAGGTACAAGTCGAGCGTAATTGACCGGTATATCTTGACGTCTGTCTCTCGGTCTTTATTTTTGGTCAGTCATGTTTTTATCGATGGTAGCTTTATTCTCGAAACATTGTTATTTTTGGCCGGTTGTGACTTTATTTCTGGTCAGTCGCTGATTATTATTTGACTTTGGTTTATTTTACTTCGCTTTTCTGCCACTTTTTGCTAATCAAGGATGAGTGATTATACAGGGTGTCCACAAATTATCTTTACAACTTCAAATCTAAATAACTAAATAATGGAACGAGGTATCTCAGTTCTCTTGCCTTCATGTAAAAGAGAAACTCTCAAAGTTTTGTTTACTGTTTTTTCAGGCACATTGAGTAAGTGGGGAAGATGTGAGGTCACATTTCCACAAAATGACTACTCCACAGGAGAAGGCACAGCGTGTTTCCTTTTCTCATAAATTATTGAATAGGCATAACTGTCGAATTTGGGGGTTTGAAAAGCCTCACGAGGTTCGAGAAATCGACCTTAGATGAACATTTTCCTGGTCGATGGATTGGGAGGATCTTGGCCACCAAGATCACTCGACATAACCCCTTTGGATTTCTTTTTATGAGTTTATGTTAAGGATATGGTGTACCGAACGCCAGTTCCCAATATTCAAATCCTACGACGAAGGACTACTGCAGCCATCGCAACACTTACTGAGGAGGGTACTAGAGCGGAAATGGAGTATCGCCTTGATATCCTACGGGCAACAAGGGGGCACACATAGAGATGCATTGAGGTGGTAAAAAGAACCTGGAGAGTTTCTCTTTCAAATGAAGGAAACAGAACTGAGATACCTCGTTCCATTATTTAGTTACTTAGATTTGAAGTTGTAAAGATAATTTGTGGACACCCTGTATGATAAAATTGATGAGACACTCGCAAAGAACACTCATGTCCATGCCGAGATTCGAATCTGAGACTCTGTGCTAACCACTCCGCCACGGAGGTGGAACGATAAATGTGGACTGCGTGGCTGCATACATGCAGGCTAGTAAATGCCAATTTGTGTAAAGGTCGTAGCAACGGAAAGGGCTTCAACGAATAAAACGTTACCAAGAAAGTTTTTATGTCTACGATGTGAAAGTTCGCATAGGTGTTTTGTGGCTATCCTCTATGTAATCAATAGTCTATCCAAGAATTTGATCAGCCCGGTACATAATTTGAAAACAGTCTTGCTGACAATATAACCATGCAATACATTAATAAGTTTCCCAAAAATGAAACTCTGGCACTCTGTGGCTCCTGTGAGAGTTTCCATATCGATCTTAGACCTCTTAAGCTCCCACCACACAGTTCCCGAGGAAAGGGTGTAATATCGTGCTGAGGGGACCCATAACGTGTCTCCGCATTAAATGGGAAATAATTAGGCTTAATGCCGCGGCTTAAAAGCCTTGCTCGATTCTCCTGTCAACATTCGGCCTAAAATACGGGATCCTGGGCCCCGAATGAAATTACAGTCCAAACATTGTTAGAGGGTCGATAAATTTTAGAGCAAAGGGTTGGGATCCTCTCCGGGAGTATGGTTATGTTAGGATGTCTAAATTTAAATGTCCTTTGCAAGAGTTTGTGGATGATGTATGTTGTTTCCCATGCAGCGGGATTCGAGCAAGTGTATGCCAGCCTAACTGAAGTGGTTTCAGGTTAAGAATGGGGGAACTGCGAAAAGAATTAGAAGCTTTTTAAGCTGGACGCCCACTGCGACGGAAGCGTTATTGAAAAAATGCAGGCTTGCGGAAGCCGAGAGAAGCGAAATTCCCTCCAATGTGCTCGCCCACTGTAAGCGACGGGAGGGAAATGATTCAGAATAAATATACTGCTTTTTCAGTCATTGAAAGACACTTCCGTGTCAAATCGGTCTTACATTTTTGATTCATTTGATTCGTTTGCCCTTTGAAAAAGCTACCTGAGGAAGAAAACCTATGCAAATTTGTAGATCCATATCTTTTGTATTTCCGAATGTGCAATTTTTTCACCATCGTGTTCATTTTATATTGCAATCGGGTCCTCTAGGTAGAAATGATTTAGACGCCGTTGGAAAGGTCTTGAGAACTCTTTCGCAAGAGATGTTACATGCCTTTGCCAGGGAGTAACATTTTTTACCGCAGTGTAGTCAAAATTATGGCACCCATTTTCTCATAAACGGGTATTTTAATTTTATTCAAAAACTTATATGCCATATATGTACTATAACAATAACTGTACAGTAACCCCCCCCCCCCCGAGTTACGCAAGTAATGCGTTCCGTAAACCTTTACGTAAGTCGAATTTGTAAATTGCTTCAGTGTAACTTCGTAAGAAACTGCAATATTTATTATATATATATATGTATGTATGTATGTATATTGTTTACACAGTATTATTTTATAAATGAAACATCATGCAGCAGTATTTATTCGGATATAAACTATAAAAGTATGAAAAATATATAAAAGAATATAAAACAAACTGAAATCATACTTTCCAAATAAATAGAAATGTCACAGTTATTACGTAACTGCGAATTTACGTAAGTCGGGGAGGGGGTGGTATTTGAAAATGGAGTGCCAATGAGATTCGGAGTTATGTTAGATTTAGCTTAGGTTAGGTAATGCATGATAACATATTTTGATAATTCAAATGTAGCAGAAATTAAAATTAAAATGTAAACACATTTTTTGTTTGAATTGACGTACATGAAACTGTTATTTACATTTCCAGTTCTTAGAAATACTGGGTGAATCAAAAGCCTGGTTCCATATGCAACTCCGTTATTAATGCAGATAGCGAAAAATGGAAAGAGGGAGAAGTTGTTGGAAATGTGTGGGTTACAATGTAAGTGCTTGAATTTTCAACGAAGCATAAAAGTGTTATTAAACATTACAAGCATGATACATGTTGAATCATTACTGTTCAGGATTTATATAGAATGCTCTATATAAAATTATACTTATAATATTTTGTTTTTTGATTGAGTGCGACTTAAATGAAAGCAAGATCTCTTCCTACTTCCACAAGCGTTTAAAGTTAACCTACTAAAATCTGTCACAAGCGTTTAAAAGTTAACCTATTAAAATCTGTCGGAGCTAACGTTTTAACTGTGGGATATTTAGTTTTCTAGAAGAAACCTCAAGTAGAGCCTTTGCAACCGAATTACTTAAAAATGTTACAATTTTTTTTCTTCAAATTTCTAATAATTTGTATGTTGGAGTGGTGCATTACTCAGTTTTATAATGACTATCTGCAGTCATTATGTGATTATACTCGCAAGGTTGCACCATCTGTTGACAAAAACGTCAGTTAAAACTGCCACATACTTCGAACTTAAAAGCTCGTGTTCCTGCCTTCGCCTTCGATGCATGCGAGAAGGGTTTGAAGTAGACGCGACGTCAATATTCATATTGCTGTTTCGCACACAGAGCATGAACGGGGGGAGAGGGGAGTGGGACGCGTCCCCGTGTGAAATGAACTCCTTTAGCTCGCGTGATTTCCCCCGCGTACCGGAAGATGGCGCGCTTATATCAGAAAGAGCTCGGGACCACATGTGTCCCAAAGATACTTCCTGAATTATTCATAAGGAAAATAGCTCCCTCGTCTTCCCCGCAATGACACGTCTGTCAGTGTTGCCAGCATCACTAAATACCCAAAAAGAGATTATGTCTAACCTGAACTGTAGATCAGTCAAACCTAATTCCCTTGCGGTGGCGACGCTAAGGTGGGGCCTGGGGGCACCCTTTTTTAAGAAACCACCGGATTTGATATTTAACTGTAAGTACATCATTTGAAAACTATTTTAAGGTTTAGACCATAGCCCGCTTACGATCCTTCCAGCCTCGGCGCTTCGCTGTCGCAAATGTGATTTTGTGTGCTCGCCGAAACTCCACGTTTCTCCGCTAGAGGCGCTCAACCCTGACCCATGCTGGGCGGACTTGGCATGCTTACCTGTGTGCATTTACGCTGGTAGTGAGTGAATGTTTAATTATTATGTTATGTATGTTCGAAGTTACGTTTATTGTAATGTTGAACCTCACTTAAAACAAGTTAAAACAAGAGCAGCCGTAAAAGGTAAGCTATTTAGAAACAGTAGTTTAATTTTGAATGTAGCGGCGAAACGCTGCAAAGTGCATGTTCTTACCATGAATGAATAGTACTGTTAGCCTTGGATATGTTCCCAAAGAAACTTCGAATATTTATATCCAACTTTGCCGCTGGAAGTTGGCTAGGCAATAATAGTCCGTGTTTTCATAGCATGCCGAAAGAAACATGAAATTCCTTGCCGCTGACATGTTGCTATTACTGCGTATTCTTTTAAAAGTAAGAGAATTCTATCGCCTTAGTGTAAATTTCGATTACATTAATTCAGGAAGTAAAAACCACGGTGGTCTAGTCGTTAGGGCTTCAGACTACCACCTGGGGGACCCGGTTCGATTCCCTGTTTGGTCATCTCGTGTAAAATTGCCCTTTGGAAACCCTGCATAAGAGGGTCAGGGTCTCACCCAGGTTTACGTTAGTGGGTACCTAAGGGAAGATCTGTGTGAGAAAATTCAGACGGAGCTTGGTGCTGATCACATCACTTCCACAATGTCTGAGAACGAGAATGTGTGAAACCCAACTGCATACCCTAAGGTAACTTCAAGCAAGTCAGGGTGCGAAATCACTGCAGATTGGTGGGAGAAGAAACAGACAGACAGATACATATCACACTATCCATATATATATATATATATACACTACCGACAAAAAGTTTAAGACCACCAGGATAAAGTGCCAAAAATCAGTAGAAATATATGTATTTCGTAATTAATGTACAAGAAACAGATGTAAGAATCTGCTTGACAATGTACATCCACTATACATACTAATGTCACCTCATATTTTGCTTTGATCAATATGTCCGCCATGGGCCTTAATGACAACAGCGCAAACACGTGGCATGCGCTCCAATAGTTTTTCCAGGTAGGATGGTTGAATGTTACGCCAGGCATCGTTGATGACTTCCCATAGCTGTTGAGTGTTGCTGGATACCTTCTTCCTGATGTCCCTATCGATTTGGTCCCATAGCAGTTCAATTGGTGAAAGATCAGCAGACTGTGGTGGTCATGTCATGAGAACTAATGCCCCTTCTGTTGCCTTGCGTTCCAACCGCGTGTACAATTTGGATGTATGTTTGGGATCATTATCTTGTTGAGAAATAAACTCATTACCAACAAGACGACGACCAGAGGGGATGGCATGGTGCAGCAATATCTGATGATACCCTTCTTTTATCAATGTTCCCTCCCACACCATTACACTTCCACCCCAATGTTTCACTGTGGGAACAAGACACTATTCTTTCATTCTCTTGCCGACCTTTCGACGCACAAAGGTTCACCTATTGCTGCTAAATAATTCATATTTGTATTCGTCGGTCCAGAGTACCCGTTTCCAGTTATCCACAGTCCAAACTTGGTGCATTTTAGCTCAGGCCAATCGTTTCGTCTTGTTCACACGTCGTAACAATCGCTTTCTAGTAGCTACTCTGCCATGCAGCCCTTCTTCACGCAACCTATTCTTCACCGTTGACACAGACACAGGCGTCACTCTGCTGTTATTCAGGGAAGCAGCGATGACTGGTGCTGTTAGGTGCCTGTTCCGTTTGCTAGTTACTGTAATATATCTATCGTCAGCAGCAGACGTTACACGATCTCTTCCACTACGTGCATGATCAGCATGACTGTTGGTTTTACGGTATCTGTCCAATGCACAATGAACACCAGTCTTGAAAATATTTAGTTTTCTTGCTATTTCGCGTTCCGAATAACCTTCATTTTTCAGTGTACATATCATAGTACGCTTTTCAACCAAAATCATCTGTTCCCCATGATGACGGACCATTTCACTCAGCTCCACTTCCCTTGCACACCTCACACACAATAATGGGCTCGCAATGTCACCTGCATGAAAAGCAACTGATCCTGAGCCACTGATAAGGATGCGCATGAGACTGGCTACCGTACTGACCGGTTTCACGCACACAGCTGCAATGTTGCCAGCTTCAGCAACGTTTTTGTCACTTTCCATTTTGCCAACCACATGCTACATATTCGGAAAAAAATTGGTTTTGCATCTTGCGAGGTTCAAACTAGACTACATTGCATTTTCCATGTGTATCATCGTCACGTCTTTCTTGGACAGGGACCGTTGGTTCCACACAACACTCCATACTGATTTTTTGGCCGTTTTTCATGGTGGTCTTAAACTTTTTGTCGGTAGTGTATATATATAGAGGTAAAGGTGGTATTATGAGCCCCCATTTTGTTTTGTATTTTTTTAAATTTGATTTTTAACTTTTTTGTTCAGATTCTTATGATAACTTTAACTACAATATTTCATACAACTATTGTTAAAATATAAACCAATTTGAGAAACTTTAAGGATATGAAAAAAAATAAAATACAAAACAAGTCATTTTATGGAAAAAACGTTTTGTGCTGGTAATATGAGCCCCTAGGAAAAAATAATAGAATAACTGCTTTAGAAAAGTATATGACAAATTAAATCATACAAACAACATTTTATTCGTTACAAAACCTTAAAAAAAATATTATGATGTGAAATATCATAAAAGAGTTCTTAACAAAATCATTGAAAAAATCATTACAAAACCAATGGAAAGGGTCATTAAGAAATCATTTAAAAAGTTTTATTTTGTTTTTTTGTAATGTCTATTTACAAAAGTAGCAAATGTAAATATCCTTCTCGCATCCAGCGCAGTCGTTGTGTGCCCACATTTCACAGATGAGACATTGCACCCACAGTTCTCCTCGGTTATCATCCGAAAATAGACCCTCGCAGAACAGACAAACTGCTTCTTCATCACCGGGATATTCCATTCCGATTGGTGTTTCTAAGACAGATTCCCCAGAATCGATATCTGATTCACAGTATTCCTTATCTGAATCTTGATGAAGCTTCGGTTTCACTGCATGCTTTGTTTTAGGTTCTGTTTCTTCAGTAGGCTGTTGATCATCTCTTTTCATTTTATCCTTCAGTTGTCTCTTCCCTTCAGCTGAGTCTGACTTCTTTCTTTTTTCTCCAGTAGCCAACAGAGCATCTTTTTACGGAGACGATGTAAACCCTTGGGGGGTTTAGGACCTTTGTTAGTCACTTTCCTCTTTGGTTCGGGAACAGACCAGATATCTTTTGGAGACACAGTGTGTCCGGGAATCTTCTTCTCCTTATCTTTACACAGACCGGAAGGCCCTGCCCATGCCAAATCTTCAGCAGCTGGTTGGAATCTTGTTACTTGCACATTCTCCAAAACTGGTGAACTTGCAGTTCCAGCGCCGTTTGATTCTACACTTTTCGTCGCAGATGCATTTTGATTATCTTCTTGTGGAGTTTCGGTACCTGTGTTTTGTCCTCTTACTGCATTGTTGGAGGATTTAGGTATTTTCCTTTTGCCTTTTCGCAGGGTTTCCAAATCCAGTACCTCTTGAGAGGAAGGTGCAAAGTCCACAGCAGAAAAAACATTCCGGTTACACGGATATAATCCTGTAACCTGAAACCCATTCACAGCAATGGATCCGGTCTGGCAAGTCAAATAAGCCTTTCCCAATAGTTCGGCAATATCATAGGGTCCAACAGGTCTCTCACTGTGAAGCATCCACTTGCGTAAGTTTTCACTGTAGTGATGTTTCAAAGCGCCAAGAAATGTTTTGTCAAGAGGCTGCAGTTTATGCGATGTGTGTGGGGGTAAACTTACAATGGATATGCCATTTTCTCGAGCAAGATTCACAATGTCAATGTTTTTGGTGTGGGTGTTGTGGCCATCTAGAATAAGGAGCACAGGGTCATTTTTTGAGGGTTTAGTTTTGTCAATAAAGTGCGTTAGCCAGTCTGTGAAAATATTTGCTTGTATCCAACCGGACGGATGACATCTACCAATTGCCCCCCGTGGAGCGCCTTTCATGAGAAGTTCAGACATATTTTTCCTGGGAAAAATGAAGATAGGAGGTACAAAAGTTCCCCCTGAACTCATACAGCAGACTACTGTCACGAGAGAGCCCCGTTCAGCAGAACTTAGAGCTTCCACTTGTCTTTTTCCTCTCAACCCAATGATTCGAGGGATTCTGCTTTGAACGACTGATATTCCTGTCTCGTCGACATTAAATACTCAATCTGCCGGGTAGTTGTGTTTGGCGTACTCGGCTTCCAGGACATCAAAGAAATTGTCGACTGCCTCTTTGTTAAAGCAATTTGCTCTTGAGAACGGTGTCGCAGCAGGTTTCAAAAGAGATATAACATTGTTATGACGATTCATGAAGTAGTCGAACCAAGTTCTACCAGCTAACCCCTCTTCTGTGAATGGATGATTAATTCCATTTCTTACACACAGTTGGTAAGCTACTCTGCGAACATCTTGTCTGGTAAGACCATAGAATTTACTTTCCATGATAAGTAAATACTCGACTAATTCACTTTCCAGCTCCTCGCCCATTATAGGTTTTCTCCCTAATTTTGTTAAAGCGGCTTCTTCCGGTGGTTTGTCAACTCGAACAAGTCTTTGAAGAGTAGCTCTTGGAACAAGAAACATTTTTGATGCCTTTTTCAATCCCATATCTTTGTTTCTTACAGCCTTGATCGCCTTGACCATATCTTCAGTATTCCAGTTTTTTCTTTTGGTCTTGTTTTTTGGACCTAGCACTTTTCGTGGCATCTGAAAAGACAAAGTTGAAAACACTCCTGTAGTGTATATAATTTGAGCCCCTTAAAATTTGGGGGCTCATATACCAAGCACGATGGGGGCTCATTTTACAACCCTCGCCATATTGGAATTGAAACACGCATAACGAATCTTTGTTACTTGCAAAATTACATAGTATCTACACAAAACAATCTTTTAAACATGCTTTATCCAATGCAATAATGCACTAGGATGAGTTTAAATGAAGAAGTACTGCAATTAAAAGCAAAACACTTACCTTTCAAAGTTTTTCAGATCGAGAAAACAAAAAGAACACGTTCACTCGTAAACTATCAGCTGCAACTGAACGAGAACTCTCTGGCGGCAAAAGGCGTTACTAAATTAGCAGTTCAAATCATCGCCACCAGGTTGAGGCCACTCCATGAACAGATATTGGGGGGGCTCATAATATATGAATGGCTCATAATACCACCTTTACCTCTATATATAATGCAATTAAATAAGAAAATTGTTATAAAATATATAATTAAGAGACATTATGAAGAAAATAGTTTCCTTCTTAAAAATCACATCTAAAAGGTATTACGTGTTTTAATAATATATTTATATACCTTGTGGTGTCGGACAAAAGGCGATGAGAAATTGAGAAGAAATAACAAGTCGGACTATTTTCTGTCTTCTTGTGATTGCTGGGTTCAGTGTCCTTAGAGATAAGGCTCTTTTTCCGTTCTTTGTGTATGTTCTGGATCTTATTCCAGTAAAGTATATTCGACTCCCAAACTAATTGTTTGTTTGTTGTTAAAAACCAAACTCTCCCCACAGAAAAGTTTGGTGGGGGGGGGGGAATTTCAGAACAAGATCCCAGCCGGGATTTTGCACCTTGATGCAAACCAAGCTTTTTTTTTCAGTTGAGGGGACAATTATTTTCCAGCAGGACAAATAACACTTTTTCCGTTGAGGGGGACAAACAACGATTCGATATTGTGGAAATGTTTTATTTTAAATTATTTGAAAAGGAAATAACATTCATTGTACTTTTTATATAAAAAAACACAACGAACTAAATAACATTTTTCATAACTAGTTTTCCAAGGTGGGGGGTGGGAATGCCGCTCCTTGTGCCGCTGGATACGCCAATGTGCCATAACAATTTAGTACATGGATAAGCTATTTTCGTTTTGTTATTCAGAACATAAATCAATCACTTCGTTACGTTTTTATTTTGATTTTATTTATTATTTATTTTTGGCTTTCTTTTGAGCTTCTCGGCAAAACTACAACTATATTCCCTTGTTTCTTTTGCTGGATTTGTAACGAAAAAAGTTGTAGAAATCATGTCTTGCTCCAAATGCAACGCACAATAATTCGGCATTTATTGATCTAATTTATGAAAGTGACAAAAATCGAATGATGTACTATCCATCGACCAGCTTTATAGGTGTTTCGTGGACATTTCAAAAATTTATCGAAAATTCTGTGCCTCTCTTACCCAAAGTGTTTTTGAAGCGAAACCTACAAGAAAATATAGAGCCTAATACCGGCTTTCAGACAGTGTTGTTCTGTTCCTCGAATAATGATGATTCTGAAGACGTAAGTGAACTTATCTGCAGATTCTTCATTCCAATAGTGTTGAAATTGATTGCTTCCTCAACGACAGAAATTTTTGAAAGACCTAAATATTAAAATCACAAGTTTCTCAGTCGTAAAGTTCACGTGCTTTAGATGCGTCTTGGTAGAAGCAGACTGGTCCGACATCAGCGTCATGCGGCAGAAATTGTAAGTTCTTGGAATATCATAAGCGCTATAGTAAAGTGCAAGTCTGGAAGGATCGTAGTGGGCTATGGTTAGACATACTACTCTGATTTTTTTTTAGACTAAACGTCGAAATTATAGGATGAAGTTCACACGAAGGAGAACGAAGATAAATTTAATTGACACTATTCTGTTGGTTTGTTCCAATAATAAGGTATATTTTATGGCCGAGCCCATACCGACACCAGTGTTATCGGTATCTCAAAGTATTGGTTCAAAATTAAAAATCTATATTGCACAATCTGTTGGCGAAACTTCTACATATTTTCATTGGTTCGATTTGTTATTTACAAAATTTTATCTTGACCTGTCAATCACCTGTCAGTGTGGTAGACCCATTAGTCAACTACTGTCAAAAGGCGATATGTATTTAATTCCCTTGGAGAAATCCTCCAAGATAAGGATTGTCAACATGATTTGTTTTTTTGTGGTTAGTCATCCTGTTATGTGTATGTGTATGTAATCTTTGTGTGTGTTTATTTCATAATTTTAGTTTAGTTCTTAGTCTGAGGAAGACCCTGATACAGGGTTGAAACATTACATGTTAAGTGTTTTTATATCTTAATAAACTGCCTTGGTCAGCAACTTAGTGTTTTTGTTATTAACTGCTTAATTTTTTCATTTAGACGTGTGATGTATGCATCTGTTGTTATTTATTCCAATTTATCGGGAAAATATTACATTGAAATAATATTATGTATAATTAATTTTGAATACGACAAAATAAAAACACATGAATGTTATTGATGTGTTTATTTGTGGAGCTTTATAATATTGGGATCCTTCATTGAACTTTAGCAAAGTGTAAGCAGCTATTTGTCATAAGAAGACAATATAGGATGATCCTTTGAGGTTTAGCAAAAGGGCTTACTTCAATACAGCCGAGTGCAAGAATGGTTAGCATAGAGCACTACAACGCCAGGGGTCCAGGGTTCGAATCCCAGCTTGAGCATGGGTGTTCTTTGTGAGTGCCCCTTCACAAATTTCATCATATCATCACTCATCTTAATCTTCAGAATTAGCCAAAAGTGGAAGAAAAACGATATTGATTGGTTTATTTTACTTTACCTTTCTGCCACTTTTGGCTAAGTGCAAATGATGAGTGATGATATGTGAAATTGATGAAGGGACACTCAACAAAGATCGCCCATACCCAGGCCGGTATTCCAACCCGGGACACCTGGCGCTAAGCTAACCACTCCGGCAGGGAGGTCCGCAGAAAAGAGAAGTCAAATAAATTAAATCAAGCTTGCTTCAATGCATGCAGGTAGATAATCGCTGATTAAGTCTAAAGAATCAGCATACTAAAGTACATTCAGTTTAAATATTCTTTTCCAAACATTATACTGAAGTCTCGAACGAGACCGAGAGTTTCGGACAGTAAATCTCGGCCTTGTCTCGATTTGCACGAGACTGTCTCGGCCTCTTAACGAATTTCGATACGAGATCGACTCGCGTCGACACCATCCGTTCGTTGAACACTCGTTTAAACCACTTCGCCCTTTAGCCAGAAATTTGTGTTCAGAGAACCAAGGGGTAATTAGAAGTAGGCCTTGCTGCTGAACAAGTTTTACTCTCTAAGGTACAAGGATATTTACGCCTAGGACAGTGCTAGGGGAAACGGGTAATGCAGTTCTCTTGTTCGCACCTTCTTCTTTGATCCTTCTCCATTTATCATTGTTTATTACCACAGGAGATTTCGCGTCAAGACATGTTTAAAGCTGGTGCCATGTTTGAGCATGACCTGACTCTCGAGGGAGAAGCAAGGTTGATCTCTTCGAGCGAAGTTTAGAAGGGAAGCTGTTAATCTTGATTTCGTGTTCCGAAAAGGTTTGTAGGAAAAACCAAAACTTAGTCCGTATTTCGACTTATTCCTTTTGCACTTCTTTCGCAATTCAAGTATAGAATCAGCCAACCATGGACAACAAAGCCAGGCGTCTTGATATTTGGAAAGAAGAGAATAGAAGAAATTGACGAGAAGAGAGGAGTGCAGAGTATAGTAAAAGAGAGGTAAAGAGAATAGCAAAGCGGAGTGCAGTTGAGTCGAGAGTTGAAGGCAAGAGAGGAGATAAGAGGAGTGGAGATGAGAGGCGAAGATACGAGAGATGGGAACAACGTGGAGACGAGAGGCGAAGATGCGGGAGGAGAGAAAGGGGGAAGAGGAAAGAGCTGGACAAATGAGAGGATGGAGAGTTAGTTCAAGAAATTATTGTCTGAGTTTCAAGAATACATGTAATTGATCGAATTAGCAACGTGAAACAATAACAATTTTTTAATGGTAATCTAGTATCTAGTATATTCCCTGGGCGAAATGCCGTTTGTTTGAATGCAGAGCAAGATTAGATCTTCCACGTGAGATTTTCGATTTTACCTGCGATTACACCACTAAAAACATTAATTTATTTTTTATATTTATAAATAACATCCATTTTCTTCACTTCTCAGTTCGTTAAAATTAAGATGTTTTATTATTTAATATTTCATCGTGAAGGGTCGTCTATATCTTTGGCCGACGTCCAAGCCTTTTTTCTAATTTTCCTCTCATTTCAAAAAACAGTTACGATTTTCAAAATCTGAAAATTGACTTATGCTTTGAATTCCTTCTAGATTATGCACTTGAATCTCAGTGCACTATTGTCTAGATATTCGCAATAGTTTAATAGACTTACGTAGCAACGAAACTGTTGCAAGTCTGGCCCTCTACATGATGAAGACTTCTTAGATAAGGTGAGGTTGGGTGGGCTGTTTTTGTACTGCACTGTATGCTGTTTCCCCACCCCTTGTGGTTCAAAGTACTTTTTGGTCTCTCGGGTAAAATAACTTTACTTCCTCGATGCTGCGTTTTTCTTCTCGTAATCTGATTGGCTGATTTGAACTCGCAGTTAATTGTATATTTTAAGGGATGGCAAAGAGTCAGATAAAGTTGCTCGTATATTTGAAGATGCATCGTAAGAGCTCTTGTCTGATATTCCCGCGAGGAACTTCTGTCTTATCTATCAATCCGCGATCTTGTTTCGTCCATTTCGTACACAAGTTCCCCTCTAGTGCAAATATCCACGTCTATATAGAGAGATGAGTTCATACAAACCTAATTACATCGACGCTGCTCACGTTCCCGGAGTTAATTCCTGGTAAAATTAGCTCTATAGCCACCCACTTGTGCCCTACGTCAAGCTCATCTGTGTTGACATGATGTAAGATTAGTCTTCTCCCTCTTCAAGTCGCTCCGGGAAGATTTATTAAAGATCTCCCTTGCTGTCTCGGGAAGCAATAAAAGGATAGGGACTTTCCCCGGTCCTTGGGGTGCAACAAAGGAAGTTGTAGGTCTTTTATCAGTTCCGGCTATGATTGCTTTTTCATCCGGGATATGTTTATTGTTGGTGGTTTGTTAATTTCGGTTCCGGTGGGAGCGATCGCAAGTAGATAGACGGTTGAATGCAGCGAGGCTGGGATGGTTGTTTGAGGAAGGGGCTGTATTGAGAAGTTCATTTCCGACTGTTTTCAACACGGCTTGTGGCAGAGTTGTGTTTAGCGAGCGATAGATGGCGCAGAGGTAAAGGTAACCCTGTATAATCGAGACGAGAACGAGACTTACTATCCGAGACACTCGATCTCGCCACATATTGAAAAATCTATCTAAACCTAATTTACTTTGTTAGACTGCTTTAGACATAACAAGCGGATACCTACCTGATTTATAGATAGATCATACACCGTATTTGCCGTAGACACATATTGGGACACATTTTCTGGGAAAAAGCTTTATCCCTTAATATTTTAATTATTAATTAATGTACAGTATTTCAAATATAAAGTTACATGTAGGTCTACTTTCAAAAAATAACTTACCTAATATAACTAGAAAAGAATGCATTATAATGTTCTTTGCCACACACCGGAAGGAAATTGTCTAACTCAGAACAGAGAAAATTTTCAGAAATGGAGGTAATCAAAAACTGAGTATCGGCATATAAAACGCACCCTGTTTATCAGACCAATTTTTAAAGGGAAAAGTGCGTCTTGTACGCACAACGAAGTTAGTAATAATGTGTGTTTTATACAGCGTATATTAATACACTTGTAGATTTAATTGTCTCTTCAGCAAATATGCTGTAAAGAAACAAACTGCCGGAGAACTAAGTAAGGTGAATGTACGCCGGCAAATACTGTATTTTGTTTACAATAACCCGTGCCGGCCTCCGTGGTGTGCACAACGCGTTACGACACAAGAGGTCCCGAGTTCGAATCCCAGTTTGGGCATGGGTGTTTGTAAGTGAACATTCATAAATTTCATCATTACACATCCCCATCTTCGCGATTAGTGGCAGAAAAGCGAAGTAAAATAAACCAAATGAACAACAATATAATAACCCGTGGCATAGCAGGCCGAGGCGGCCAGTGACTACCTAACCGACTGCTGGTGTCACAGTGTAGAACGTTCCCCATGGTAAATGTCCCCCCCCCCGGAAAAAATACCATAGATTAAGCCCCCCGCATGGGAGAATTTCCCCCTAGTAAACACAAGGGGGACGAAACACAACCTGGTTCCTAATTATTGTATATCTTCCCCCATGTAATTTCGTCCTTCAAATTCATAGTTAGGCTTGTCTATTCGACAAACGTATTAATGAATTTGAAGGGAGGACGAAATAACATAAGTCACCTATGGTAAAATGTCCGGGGTGATAAAGCACACTAATGTAGGGGTATTTATGAATTTAGGGGTCGAGATAAAGTACACTAATAATTTTTTTGAAGTGTTTATTAAAAAAGTTGTGGGACAATTGTAGCAAAAGTTTGAAGCATTTCAATATTTGTATAACTTTGAGAACCTGTGTGAAAATTCCGGCAATTGTAGCATCTATAGACAAAAGTAGAGGTCCGTCTTATTGATACATTGAGGAAGAAAATTAAATTTCTGAAAAATACAGGTATTTTTAAACAAGCTTCCCCCTCTGGTACGAAACCCGTTCCCTCTCACCGAAGGCCAGTTCTAGTAGTAAAATATCTACAAATAGAACTCCAACTTGCCTAGAGTGCCTCAAAGGTTGTAAAATAAGTTTCACCATCCTCGCAAGATCAGTTATTGTAGCTTGAATCGTTATGACTTTTCGTGTTGCTTAAGTCATTTGGAGACACCCTGTTCGTGGCCTTTCTGAGTCACATGTTCTTCCAGTATAGAAATAGCCACCTTTATGCATTCTTTTACGTCACCTCCCCCTTCGAAGCGCCGCCACCCGAGAGAAAACTGGAATACTTTTCCGAATTTAATTAAATCTCCTTAATTGGTTCTGCCGTAGTTTGGACGGTCCTGAGTGGATATGTTTTTCGTCGACTTCACCCTGACTCATCGGTCGGAGGTTTCCAGGCGCTAAGGCCTCTCCATCCCCCCCTTCTCCTTTCCACGCCGACCGACAGCTTCTTCATTGTATTTCCGGTTCATTATCCAGTTGCACGAGTGTTACAGACGAGGGGGTGGGTTATACATGCACGCAGGTAACAAATGAAGAACGTTTAGCGTAACAGCAATAACTCCAATGTTTTCTGTCTTTTTTTTCTCTGTGGGTAATGGAAGAGAAGCAGACTAGAGTACTGCATGGTGGATCCACTTTCGATCGCTCGTACTCGTTCGAGTCTCACAGGCTTGAGCGTTTACAATTTAATATAATTTTAATGTGACAATAATCGTAGATAAAATAGCCGTCAAGCTAGATATGGTAAAAATCAAGAGACAAGTTGTTTTTCAGGATACGGCGTACGTTTTAGGTATATCAGCGTGTGTTTCATTCATCCATAACAAGGACAATTTACTTGTAACTGTACCTGGACATGTATTGAAATCGTACCACGCTGACATATAAGTTCATATTTATATTTTTTCCTTGTACGTACTTGATATTTAGAGCAGGTTGAGATAAAATCTTGTTCTCCTACTTTTATACAGAGTATAAATTTAAATAAAGCCAATAGGTTACATGGAATCACAATGACTGACTGTGCAAGTGTTATTATAAGTGAATCGCTATTCAGATTCTTTATAGACTAGTAAATTTTCACTTTAGCAACTTGTCTACAGATTTTCGTTCTAAATTTCCAATTTACCTTAAAAGCTGGTAACACAAGAACACATTTTTTTACAGTTCGCTAACTACATCGCAATAATCATAAAGATTTCTTCCGGTCTTTGACAGAAATAACCGACAAAGAGAAAATATAACATCCATTACTGAGTACAAAGGTATAAAATTATCCACAATGTATTTGTGAAATATGTTATTAGAATTGAACGAAGTCGTAAAATTCCATTGATGTACGTACATTATATTTCTTTCACGTGATGTATATCATCAAGATCATAATTCTTGTAAACCGGAACATAGCTTGAAGAAGTAAGTGAATACTCCTGTACTGTGGCTAGATAGTAAATTAGATGTTTAAGACGTGACTTTTGAACTTTGAACTACACAATTTCAGACAACTTACGAGCAATAATATGGACATATGAATAACTATCACCATTTTTTGTGTTAATTAAAAGAATATAATTAGTAGTTACAAGTTCGGCATCTGTGTAATTAATATTACCATACACAAATTCTTAAATGTATTTCGCGCTGGTTGAACACACTCTTTTTTACTAACATTTAATTAAATGTTGTATTACATAGAAACGCATACATTTACTTGTAACTGATCAGGGCATAACTATGCTTAATTTGCGATAATAATTATTATTCTTACTGTGAAATAAATACATTTACAGGAACTCTTTTTAGAACAAGTCGCTCATTCAAATACATACATGTATTTCACCAAAACACACGACTAATCTTTTGACGTCATCAGGTTGCGGCCCGTATACGGAGTATACACGAAGTATAAAGCATCTCGGAGGCCTACTAGAACAGATAAATTATGGTTATTGAACTACAGATTATTTACCTTCCTTGGAGAAAGGTTGGATCCCAATGCGTGATTTTAAAACATTCGATTCTAAAGTGTAAATCACCAACCCTGAGACCTGTAAACAAACCGTCTCACCGATTCAATGTATCACTGAACACTGAGACCTTCCCGCACGCATAGAACTCGCCATGTTGAAAGTAGCACTACTTCCTTGCTGTTCACATGATTATTTTTAGAAAATAACCAATGTTATAAAATATCATTATGTACACAAATCTCTAAGCTCACTGAAAGTTACAATGCATATTCCTACAAAATGTTCACAGTTATCTTATCTTGCCTTGACATGTCACCAAGTTATTTTACGAAGTGCACTATATTAGGCGGAACAAAAATCGTTATCAGGATGCTTGTCAAAGTTTCGAACGGCAATAAATTTACGAACTTTCTTTGTCTTGTTTTGATCATCATCATCAATATATTTATTGGAGTTACAGCATTGCATATGGCTGTTTATGCCCATTATATATTTTATTTACATAAGATACAATTTACATAAAATCTACAAACAAATTTCAAATACACTCCTATCTATATCAAACCTTAGAAATATACATTACCATGTTATATCATTTTGTCTAAAGAAATGCAAGTAAAATATATTCAATTCGCATGCAAAGAAAGAAGCCAAATTTATGGGAAATGATTACTGGTGCAAATCCGTAAAGGTGAAGCAATAAGTACAAAAGAAAGAGCATTGGGTTTAAAGTGAGATGTCATTTGCGGCAGCGTATCCCATACTACAAATTGGCCGTTGTATTACTTTACGTAATGAATCCTGTAACAACGCTGGATTTTCGTGTGGATTATTTTACTTGTATGAGTTAGCAATGCTTTCTGCATGCACGTGGTTTTGTTTACAGAAGGTCTCGGGGTTGGTGATTTGAAATTTAGCTCCGTCATCTGGAAATGGTTGAACTACAGCTTTACCTCCCATGGGACAAGATTGCATACCTCAACGTTAAAAGCGTAATTTTAAGATAGACTTTGATTCCAGCGCCATCATCGGGAAATAGTTGAACTACAGATAATTTACCTCCATTTGGAAAAGATTGGTAACTCCATGTTAAAACAGTGATTTTAATATATTTCATTCCAGCGCCAACGTCGTGAAATTGCTGAACTACACATTACTTACCTACGAGCGGCTAGGGACAGCCTTAGCAACTTGAAAATAAATGCTAACAGCACCATACCTGACCTGCCTAACGTGTGCATACCTATATATAATAGCTTAAATCAAATAAACTGCCTAATCCATGTTCATGCTTATTTCTGCTATTATATGCCTATGTGGATAGGTTAGGAAGGCCAGGTTTGATTCCGTTAGCATATATCTCTCAAGGTGCTAAGGCTGTCCCTAGGCGCTTGTCACTTACCTAAATTGCGAAAAGATTGGATACTTCCATGTCAAAACAATGCTTTTATTATATTTGATTCCAGTGACATCATCGGGAAATGGCTGAAGACTGGAAGAAGACTGGATACCTCCATGCTAAAAGCGTAATTTTAATAAATTTGATTCCAGTGCCATCATCGGGAAATGGTTGAATATTTTACCTCCCTTTCCAAAAGATTATATACCTCCATGTTAAAACAGTGATTTCAATATAGTTGATTCTAGCGCCAACATCGTGAAATTACTGAACTAGACATTACTTCCCTTCCTTGGAAAAATGCTAATGTTAAAACCATGATTTTAATATTTGTGATTTCAGCGCCATCATCGGAAAATGGTTATGCCCCATGGCAGAATATTGATACTCCATGTTAAAGGCGTTATTTTATTATATTTGATTCCAGCGTCATCATCGGGAATTGGCTGAACTTTGTTATTTACGTCCCATGCATACCTACATCTTAAAAGTCTAATTTTAATATATTTGATTCCAGCGCCATCATCAGGAAATTACTGAACTACACATTACTTACCTCCCTTGGAAAAAGATTGGACACTTACATGTTAAAAGCGTGATTTGATATATTTGATTTAAGCGCCATCATCGGGAAATGGTTGAACTACATGTTATTTACCTCCCTATAGATACTCCATTGCTGAACTACACATTACTTATTTCCCTTGGGAAAAAATTGGATACTTCCAGGTTAAGACGTGATTTTAATATTTTTGATTTCAGCGCCATCGCCGGCAATTGGTTCAACTATAGACTATTTACGTCCCATGAGAAAAGATTGGATGCCTCCATGATAAGAGCGCAATTTTAATATATTTGATTCCAGCCCCATAATCGGGAAATTGTTGAACTACAGATAATTTACCTCCCTTTGCAAAAAAAAATGTAACTCCATGTTAAAACCGTGATTAATATAGTTGATTCCAGCGCCAACATCGTAAAATTACTGAACTACAAATTACTTACCTCCCTTGGGAAAAGATTGGAAACCTCAAAAGTTAAAAGCGTGATTTTGATATATTTGATATCAGCGCCATCATCGGGAAATGGTTGAACTACATATTATTTACCTCCCTTTAGAAAAGATTAGATACTCCATGTAAATACAGTGAATTAATATAGTTGATAAAGCGCCAACATCTTCAAATTGCCGAACTACATATTACGTACCTCCTTTGGGAAAAAAATGGATACTTCCATGCTAAAAGCGTAATTTTAAAATTTGATTCCAGCGAAATCATCGACAAATGGCTAAACTATAGATTATTTACGTCCCATGGGAATAGATTGGATACCTTCATGTTAAAAGCGTAATTTCACATTTGATTCCAGCGCCATAATCTGAAAATTGCTGAACTACACATTACTTACCTACTACCTTGGGAAAAGATTGGATTCCTCCATGTTAAAAGCGTGATTTTTAATATATTTGATTCCAGCGCCATCATCGTCAAATTGCTGAACTACACATTACTTACCTCCCTTGGGGAAATGATTGGAGATCTCCGTGTTAAAAGCGTGATTTTGATATATTTGATTTCAGCGCCATCATCGGGAAATGGTTGAACTACATATTATTTACCTTCCATTAGAAAAGATTAGATACTCCATGTTAATACAGTGATTAATACTATAGATTATTTACCTCCTTCTGGGAAAGTTCCAAAGGGAGGTACATGATTTGTAGTTCTGCTACTTCCCGTGATGGCGCTGAAATCAAATATACTAAAATCTCGGTATTAGGATGGAGGTGTCCAATCTTTTCCTAAGGGAGGTAAATAATGTGTAGCTCAGCTATTTCATGATGATGGCGTCGGAATGAAATATATATATAAGCTTTTAACGTGGAAGTAACCAATCTTTTCCAAAGGAGGTAAATAATACGTAATTCAGCCAATTTACGATGGGAAGGTAATTACATCTGTAGTACTGCCATTTTCCGATGATGGAAATGTCCCAAAAATATTTTTTTAAAAAAATTGTGCTGGATAATTATTCATGTGGTGGATCGAGTTGAAAAGTCTCCCCTAGCATATAATAATATTTATAGTGATAAGGATAATAAATTTCTAATAGAGTTATTAGTTCATAATAATAATTATAAGCATACTTATACTACTACTAATTATTATTATTACTGTTATTATTATTATTATTATTATTATTATTAAAGTTTTATCATTGGGCTGACCTCGAATAAAAATTTCTGGCAACGCCAATGGATCTTAATACTTAGCGCCCGAGACATAAATTTGTGGTTGCGCCTCTGACTACTTGTAACTCCCTACGTATATGTATACAATATACATATATACAGCGTGTTTCAGAAGACCTGCAGGATTCTAAAAATCTAAACATAATGTTAATTTTATTAATGGTTTAATGGAGAAGAAAATTCTGACACTTTCCTCCCCTCCCCCCAAAAAAACAAAACAACAACTGATAAACATAGCTACGTTCCTGGTTGCACGTGAACTACTGAGGCCCGTCAAGTATCTGAGACACGCTTACTGAGCAAGATGTTTGCTTGTTGAGCAGACAGATCGTTTACTTGACGCTATGTGCTCAATGCTCATTGATCAAATTATCAGTGCCTAATCTGTGATCAATGTGGCTGCGTCGAGTGGACAAGATTTCGGTGTTTAAAAAGCTGTTAATTATGGAATAGAATACTTGATGTGAACAAAACTATCGAAATTTTAATTTTCACACCCTACCACAGCTTTCCAAAACTACGGTGTGTATTTAATATTTTTTATTTGGAATAAACAACACTTTAATTTTAATACAATTACAAAACTGCAATAGTACATCACCTTCTGTTACTTGAACTTCCTCTGTATTTACGCAATATCGCAAGCCGTTCATCATAAATATTTCCTCATTGATCGACACCCCACGATCATCATACAGTTTTCTTCTTCTTCCCCTTTGCGTCGCGAGATCGAAACACAAAAACATTATATTCTGTGGCTGAAACCTGTGGCGAGCAAGGTTTAAGTTCACTCCGCGATCAAGTGAGCAGCGCTCGCGGAGCAACGCCTATTTGGCCATCAGGTATACCGCTCGATTTGCCTGTTCGAGCGAGTGAGGAGGCTCTCAATTCCGTACGCTATCTAGCGTCGCCCGTACGAACTATTTGGCACTCGAGCGAAATTCTCTCTTCGCAGCACTCTAAAGCAGATAGTAGCGGCAATTGGGTGCCAGGGGAAAGGACAGTTTATTTGTTTTTCTTTTCATGTACAAGGCTTACCATAAAGAGGCCAT
Source organism: Lepisma saccharinum (assembly GCF_977018435.1). Classification (NCBI taxonomy): domain Eukaryota; kingdom Metazoa; phylum Arthropoda; class Insecta; order Zygentoma; family Lepismatidae; genus Lepisma; species Lepisma saccharinum. The sequence continues at coordinate 75,893,730 of NC_139236.1, forward strand.
AGTGCGTGAGCGTAAATGGGGGGAGGGGGAAGTACGTCCCTCCCAATTGCCGCTACTGGAAGTGGAATCAGAGATAGGTAGAGAGTTACAGATATGGACAGGAACACACAGATGGAGGAGAGAGGAATTAGATATACTGTATTTTGATCCGTTATTTATAGTCTCTTTTCTTCCAGTTTTGGTTAATCGCGAGGATGAGGCCTAGTGATGATTGGAAGATACTGATGAAGGCACATTCGCAAAAGAACTCAAATGCCCTTGACGTGAATCGAGCCCAGTAAATTCGGTAGCGAGATCGAAAGCTGACCACACACCGCACTCGATCACTCGGCTTAATAAGATATCCAGAAGGGAGAAATACAGTTGAAAAGGGTGATAAGAGTTGATGGATCTCCCCACGGCTGCTTTAATTCCATTTTAATTTCGCTGATTAATTATTGTTATTATTGGAATATAACCAGTTATATTTGAATCACATTGAATTCTGAAACACATGGTTGGAAAATTCTGATATTGTATTTTCTTATGTTGGCTATAATTGTTTATTTACTTACGTATATAAAAAGCGGGATATAAATATGCCCTCCTCTACCATAATACTTGCGGGGTATGTTCTTGCGGCCTGGTACCTGAAAATTAACCTAAATTTTCAGATAACCATTTTTCTTATTTATCAGTTTATTTTCTTTTTCGTTGCGTATACTGCATATATTCCAGGGTGCTCATAAAGTCTGGTACCAATGGAGAACTAACGAACAGCACGTTTCCTAAATGTAAAACGTGCTTCACGTGTCTACCACCAGTCTCAACACACTTTCTCCAACGTTTCTACGTTTCCTTCTCTTCTCTTCAAAATGTGAAGATCCAGAACATTCCTTGCAGTGGTTATCCAGATCTAGGGTTTTCACAGCATTCAGCTCAGAGTTCAAAATTCCCCATATGGCACACAGTATATAGGGTTGAGGTCAGGTGGTCGTGCATGGTGCCCATTCCGGTTTGGTTTGGTTTGATTTGGTGTTTAAGTCCACTTTATGCACAGTAAGGCTAATCGGGACTGGACCTACAGTTTAAAGTGGGATCCGAACCACTATGTGCCTCCACCGGGTATCGAACCCGGGACCCCTTGATTACAAGGCGATGACGCTACTACTGCGCCATCGAGGAGGCCCTAAGGCCCATTTTTGGAAATAACACCGCCATGTCGTGGGTTTCAGATATTCCTGCCACCCTGTATATTTTAATTCCGTAATGAATTTTAATTGAGGTTATTCCTTTCTTATTCCAGATTGGGAATAACACCGGAGAGCAACGTGTGGATAGGAGCATGGTGGCTTGGGTTCATCTTCGGTGCGATCGCATGCGTCGTGATAGCCATACCTATACTTGCATTCCCAGCGTCCCTTCCAGGTGAGCATGGTTGGTTAAACAAATGTTTAGCTCTAAGAAATCTCGCAAGTTAAATTTTCCATACCTTTATACTTGTAAAATTTCTCAAATGAAAACATTCAGATGGTGGTGTAATGAAACCTTTCTTAACCTTATACGTGCGCCATTTTTAACATTTATGAACATCTAAAAAAAAACTCTCAAGATGTTTTCCTGAGCACAGTTTTTCACGTGCTTGGACTGACCGGAGCCTCCGAGATACTATATACAGGCCTCGTACTAGCTTCCATGACGTCACAGAATTAGTCCAGTATAATCCATTTAGTCTACAACATTTAACACATCGCACTACAAAACTGTAATATTTAGTTTTCTTATTCGTTCAGAACATTGCTTTCACCTTAAGAACATTTCAAATGTTACATTGCATTAGAAAATGCGTGAATAATATTGATAAAAGTAAAATCCATTCTTTACCGTTCTGCATAATGTATCTTTATTTTTCGAATTACCAAGGGAAAAAAGGCTAAATTCGTAAAGATTTATCATCGTTAATAATTGCTATTCAATTGCTGTGGATTAAAAACTTACGGTCCAAGTTAGGTATGCAAGACAATTTTGTAAAAGTTTACGTACAGAAGGTTGAGGAAAAAACTTGTAAGATTGAAATTTTGTATTAAATAAGCTTTCCAACTTTGTAAATGCAATTCGCGTGCGTAATTTGAATACATTTTTAATTTTCTACAAATCTGGTAAATATTTGGCTGCAGAAGTTCCCGTGTTTTGGTTGTAGATTACATTTTTTTAAAATCATTTTTCGTGTCAAAAAATTTTACGTGCAGGCAAAGAGAGAAAGTGTACAAATACTAATGCAACAAACGTAACTAGCCTAACCTATTCTAAATACCTACATGCTAAGAACCAATCTTAAATGATCTAACAGTAATTAAAGTCTATTAGATGGGATTTACGATTACATGGAAAATGAAACTCATTGAGAATATTAATGCAAGCAGGCACGTAGGCAGGAGGAGGGCTAAGGGAGGAAGCAGGTTAAATTTTTATATTCTACCATTTAATCCAAAGAATAAATGGATCCACAGCTTTCAAAACTTATAGTTTTCTTTGTAAGAGGTCACAGAGTAAAAACTTTGAGTAAAATTTACCACTAATTGTTAAAGCCTTTTTTTGAACGATTGTGTAGAAGTTAATAACAAAATAAAATAACTATGATTTTCAGTACACTAACTGCACAAAATGTAAGAAAAATAGTGGACAACAATTGTGTTAGATATTCACTGATACGGTGGATCGAGTAGCAAAGTAATAACAAAAAAATTGGATTGAAATTTGTATATTTTTAATAATTATTATTGTCATTATTATTTGTACTAATCAAGTTTTATCTATGGCCTGACCCCGTCTACAAATATTTCTGGCGACGCCCCGGGCTGATAAGGGCGAAATAAAATTCTGGCTACGGGCCTGAATGCAAGCAACTTACTTTAATTTAGAAGTCCAAAGCAAGAGTACACAATGAACCTTATGTTCTATCATACACATAGGCGTAACTTGGTGGGGCTAAGGGGGGCACTTGCCTCCCCCCCAAAATTGCAGGTACCTAAGGTTAGGGAACCTAAGGAACAAAGAGTAATCTTTGTGATTTCGCAAACGTGATAGTTATTTTGCAAATAATCCTGGACCCTGTTTTTATGGGATGGAAAACTTTTCGAGTCTCTTCCCCCAAATTTAAGCCCCCTCAAAATTGGGCCCAACTTTGATTCTGTTCCCTCAAAATTAGGCCCAACTTTGATCCTGCCTCCTCAAAATTAGTCCCACCTTTGATTCTGCCTCCTCAAAATTAGGCCCAGCTTTGATTCTGCCTCCTCAAAATTAGGCCCGGCTTTGATTCTGTCCCCTTAAAATTAGGCCCAACTTTGATTCTGTCCCCTCAAAATTAGGCCCAAGTCCGATTCTGCCCCCTCTAAAATTAGACCCAACTTTGATTGTCCCCTGAAAATTAGGCCCAGTTTGATTCTGCCCCCTCAAACTTAGGTTACGCCCATGATAATACAGGATGTGTTTAATTCATCCCTAACAACAGAATCAGTTGTTAAAGATTAATCTCATTTCGTTGCAGCCATTCAGCAGTCAATAGATGAAGGAAGTCCAAGAAACATCACAATCAGTTGTTGACAATTTTCTTTCTTTCTAGGCGCAGCGGCTATCCAGGCCAATAAAGTATCGGAAGCCCACAAGAAGAGCACAACTGAAGCTTTCGGGAAGATCAAAGAGCTCCCAAAAGCCATCACTAGCCTCGTTAAGAATCCAACTTTCTTCTTCCTCAACATGGGAGGCGCCACTGAAGGACTCATCATCTCTGGCTTCGCAGCCTTCTTGCCCAAACTCATAGAGAACCAGTTCAGCGTTACTCCTACGTGGTCTGCTCTTCTCATGGGTAAGTTTTCGTTCTACTCGATTCAAAAGGTAAAAAATACATGACCAAAGTTAATTAAGAACTGTTTAATTAGAATAACCTTAGGTTTTACTTATAACGATCCCGTATCGTTACCACTTTTACGTCCCTTCCTTAAGTATTAATACGCAGCGAATCGTACGAATAGCCTGGCTCGGAGGCTCTGTCCGAAAGGTACAAAGTAAGTAGATACTTGAAGTATGGTCTTGACGGAAGTGACGTCATCTGGTACAGTTCGAAAGCGCCAAGAGCAGAAGCACACAAGTACGCAGCTCGCAGCACAGATGGTTGGTGACTAGGACACGTGATATCCATATTTGTTTAAAATCGGGGAGATAGAAAGCCAGCAGCACGGGTTAAATATACGTTATGAGTCAGCAAGTTGTTGGTTAAAGTGCTTGTACCGGTAATGTGTGGAAATGTATGTGTAAGAACATTTGAAAATGCTATGTGATATATATGTTGAAAAACAAGTGTTTAAAACGCGAGGAAAACAAAGTGTCCTCAGTTTGATCTACTGATCGTATTTGGCGCTGCAGTCGAAGTGCAATTCGAAAGACTTTCACTTCTAGTGTACGACTTCAAGACCGCACTGCAAGAGCATACTCGGAGGATGCTCATGATCTTGCACCTTTCGGACACGGCCGGAGTATAGTCCTGCACCTGTGGAAAGCGAGTTGATATGGCAACGCTGTGTTAATTCCAAGAACCGCCGCTACGCGTACAGCGCCCACTGAATCTATGTAAGATCGTGTTTCTGATCGCGAGCTCACTTTGAAAACCCACGATTAGAGATCGATTAGTTCACATGAACTCTCCAGTCTAACTATTGCACAAGCAGTTCTTTGTGAGTGTATCTTCATCAATTCTATCTAATCTTCATTCATTCTCAGCTTAAGGAGGCAGACAAGCGTTGTTAAATAAGAAAATTACGAATATATATGATTTTTAGAGGCATGGGTTTATCGAGGATTTTTTGAGGGAGATGTACGGGTAAATCTGCACAAAAAGTGGCTATAAATGTGGCATTCGTTAAAAAAAAAATTGGAGGTGAATTAGCTAAATATGACTGGCGCAACAAAATGTTTTCCTTGGTCCCCTGTGCTTTGCATCATACCATGAAGGCGTATAGGGGGTGTGGATTTAGGACCCCACACTTTCTTGATAACGGTCGAAGTGGGGGAGATGTGATCAGCACCACGCCCCTGGCCGCCTTTACCCCCAGAGTTTTCTCCAGATATCCACTTTACACGACGCTGGGTGGGCGCTGGAGCCGCTTGAACAGGTGGAAAAATCTCTGTTCTCCCCCGCCGGGGATCGAACCCGGGTCTTTCCCATGGTAGCCAGACGCCTTAACGACTGAACTTCCGCGGCTTATACAAAATGTTCTCCTACACCCTTGTTTACTGATATCAGTACAACTATCTTATTCGTTCATAAATAAGTACCAGTAATCACTACAACCCCCTTCCAAATTTTGAGAAAATCAACATTTTCAAATGAAAAAGTGAGGAACTCGGGGGGGGGGGGACAGAGTGGTAAATGCATTTTTGAGAGCGAAAGTTTTTAATACATGAAATATGTTATTACGTATGCCCCCCCCCCAGAAAGCTGCTATTAGTGTTGCCCACGAGACGAGATTTTGGCCTGTCTCGTCTCGTGGAAATGCTGTGAAATGCTGTCTCGTCTCGAAAATATTCGTTTGTCTCGGGACACATGATCAATCTCGTCTCGTCTCGAATTTTTAAAAGCCTGTCCCGTCTCGTCCCGTGGGCAACACTAGCTGCTATACACTATCCACTTTTACAATTCCAGCCCCTCCCGAAAAATAAATCCTACCTATCAGTGACGGTACTGGCCAGACAACAGCAACCATGTCAAACATACAGCTACAACAGTAAAGAAATTTACTTTTCTATAGTCGACTAACCCAACACTCTCATTCATCAATTTGACCTAACACAGCAATGCGCGTGTTAACCCCTTAAAAGAGCCTATCTCGAAACAGGCCGCCAGAATTGGATATTGTCGAATGGCGCTCACGCGTTGAGGGCATTTTGCCAACTACTGAAATCTGCCTATGACGTTTGCGTATTATTTTGGTCCTGGTTGCCATGGCGACGCGAATCTTCCGAATGCATGATGGGAAGTTTAGCTGCCAACTATGATCGAGGTAGAATGGGGTAAGTCGGGAGAATTGGAGTGGGTGCGGAATGGAAATCGGATATTAACAGCTGCCTCTTTTGAGATTGATTGATACGGGCAATTTTTCACCTTTTCAAGTGGTAAACGGAATTTATTCGTTTACGTCTTCTCCCGGTTTTTCGTAGAGCACCGAAGCGAGGGAAAATCATTCCCCACCGGAAAGGTCACACGTAAGAGGAGGGTTGTTGGGCTGCAGCGCCTTCCAAATAAAATAAAAATAGTGAATTTGAAACTTACCAGTTCTTGAAAGTAGCAGTTGCTTTTATCGGGTGATAACTCATTTACTTTTAAAAATGATTAAGAGCAGTTATTTTTGTTAAGTAACGACATAAATATTTCCATGTACACCTACATTCCTTTATATTTCCACATGGAAGGAAATTATGGATTACTTTTAATTACCTTGCTTCGTCATGTCTTAAACATACGAAGTTAGGGAGCCGCGGTGGTCTAGTTGGTAGAGCGTTTGCCTGCCAATTGGGAGACTCGGGTTCGATGATCTAAGGTCGGAATTGTTTCGGCCTTGTACCGCATAATGAGGCTCTGGAGCTCACCCAGCCTCAAATCAATGGTTACCTGGAGTAAACCTGGGGGGGGGGGGTAGGTGCGGCCAGAGCATGATGCTGATCACATCACCTACAAAATGGCAGAGATCGAGAAGGTGTGGGGGTCCTACCCCCACATCCCATGCCTTCATGACACGGTGTTATCACTACCCATGCCTAGGCCGGAATTCGAACCCGGGACCCCTGGCATCGTAGCATTGTGACTGAAATGAAATTATGTGTGAAATATATAATTTTTAGATGGAAATGTATTCCCACTTCCCTTCCGGACGCCCATGTTTGTGAATGTCCCTTTCATCAATTTCATCATATAATCACCCATCCTCATCTTCGCAATTAGCTTAAAGTGGCAGAAAAGTGAAGTAAAACCAACCAAGTCTATCAAGCAAAATATATTATGTACAGTATATACAAATACACAAATTATGGCTATTATAAATGCATGTATTTTTTTAAAAAACATAAGTATTAGTAATAATAATATAATAATAATAAAAGTTTCTATGTCTCTGGCACCTGTGAAAACATCCATTGGGCACCCTTGAGGGTCAGTATTCAAAATTGAGTGATTTTCTATTGAAGCAAAAGATAATTTCCACGATTTCATCCTCCAGTTATTTAAAGAGAAATTTATATTTTATTTTGAATGAAAGTTACTTGGTTTCAAAGTAACACTGCCAATAAAGGTAAGTCCAGTTCAGAGGGATAGCAAATTTTCTGTGGGGTTCAACATATTCAACATGCAATTTTGGGGTACAAGTTCATTCAATTAACATCCTTCTCTTGGCTTTGAAGAGAAAAATAATATAGTAAAGCAGGAAGCAACCTTTCGTTTTGGTGTTATCTCTACTTATACATGTAATTGTGTAGCATTCTTGATATATTTTCACAAAGGGCTGTATTTTTTACCTGCAATGGATTCACAAAATTATGAAGCATTTTAAGACCTTGTAATGAAATTATAATTCATAATATGCCAAACATAAAATAATAATTTTTGCTAATAAAAAGTTTTGTTAAATTTATAACACACACCATTTCAAACACTATATAATAAACATATTTTCTGTAATTATTGGCCATTGCCTATGTTCACAATACATTTGATGAATGCCACTCACCTTTCTGTAAAAGAACTTTGTTACACTACTGGTATACTGAAGTACAACACTTAACAGTTAGAGAATACTGAAACTTCAAATAAATGTATCTTAGAATTTTTACCATGGAAGTTACAATTATTTAGGTTAACAAAATGAAAACTTATTGAAATTCCTTTTATTTTTGATTTCCAAATAACTTCCATTTTAAAGAGAAAATCGTTTTACATTAGTTAATGAGGTATAAATTATTCAGTATTCAAACTTGACTGTGTGGAGTCACCAAGGGCTGATGTCCTGGGTGGCACATAACTGGTATCACCCTTCCTCCCCGCCACATGCACACACTTATACTTTCGAGCAGGGGGTAGCACAATTTTCAATTAGTAACAGAAAAAAAGAATCATCCGTTTTAAGACTGGAAGAAATGTATTCACATACAGAAGCAGTTACTTTAAAGCTGATTAATTTTGTGCATTATATGGCAAGTAAGGCTGAAATCTCAGGAGAAAAGTTATGCTTTCCCACAGCAGACTTGAACCAGTGTGCATCTCATGGCCTGAGCCTAAAGCCTGACACTTCAAACCACAGCCATGGTGTGGGACATTAGTTTTGTGAAACATAATTTTACACCCTATAAAAAGAAATCTAGCTCTCAAGTCTGCAGGCTCTCAGCCTACTGGCTAATTCCATTTTTTTTTAATCTAGTCTAAGATGGTTATCACTTCACATACACTGCTTGGATTTTTGTTGCAGACATTATCGTAATGGACATGTTTCTCGCATATATAATAACAACCACTTTGTAAATTTGTCTATCTTGATGTAAATCTATTTTTCCTTTTCTTTCAGGATTAGTTACCGTTCCTGCTGGTGGTGGAGGCACATTCCTAGGAGGCTATCTGGTCAAGTATTTTAAACTCCACTGTGCAGGAATCATGAAACTGTGTATAATTACAACTCTTCTGTCTATTTGCTTCACCTTCTGTTTTATGATCAGCTGCCCAAACACAGCTTTCGCTGGAGTGAATGTTGCTTATGGTTCCAACAGGCGAGTATAATTCATTTATAGGGATGAATCTATTCAATGTAGCATTTATATTACTGTACTCAAATTGTTACGTACATCTATATAATTGCACCAGTAGAAAACTTACATTCTAATGGTAAAGCTGGAAAAGACTTTGTATTTGGTTTGCAAAACTACTGAAAGAAACACTTTCTAGAATGTTTGCATAATCACTTTTCTCAGTGTAAGAAATCATTAAAAATTGGGGGGGGGGGGAAGAAAGATCTTAATATATATGCACAAAGTTCTGTGTATGTATGTATGTACACACACACACACATGCACATATATTATAAATATAAATGAATATGTAATAATTCTTTATATACATAATTATATATAAAGTGAAGGAAGCAAGAAAATGTTTATATAGATTTCTTTTCTAAAACTCATAACCTTCTGGGATAAGATTGAGTCAACCACCAGTGCACCATCATCTATATCTACTTGATATTACACCAGCAGTGGTATGTTGAATAATATTGATCAGGGGTAGGGTGATTAAAAATATTTTAGCAGTCTATACTGTTCAATTTTGGTTATTTTGTCATACGAAATGGATGATAGGACAAACACAATTATACCTCCATGCCTGGACCAGGGTTCAAACCTTGGACATCTGGTTCTGCAGCATGTGATACTGACCACCACACCTCAGAAGCCAACATTAACACTATGTTTGCAATCTTTTTCTGCATTTGACTTTTTTAAACTGGGTCAACGAAGGGGGATTTGACCCCCACCAACATCCCAGGCATACCACTGTATACCAGTATGTTAATTTTAAAATAGTATACCACTATGTTAATTTTAAAGTAGTAGTATACCACTATGTTAATTTTAAAATAGTATCTCTCAATAACTAATATACTCGTACGAATAACGAAGTGATTATTAAAATATACCACATATACTTCATAGGAGTCCCAGGTTCAAATCCCCTACCGGGGCACGTGTGTTCTTTGTGAATGTCCCTTCATCAGTTTCATCATAACACACATCCTCATATTTCCCATATTAGCCAAAAGTGACAAAAAGCAAAGTAAAATAAACCAAATCAATCAATCTCATATATTTTATATATGAGAACAACTTGAATGGTCCTTTCGACAAGTGCCATATGAACTTTTGTTTTTACTCGTGAAACATTTTGTATATAAATATAATTTATGGTGCGATTTGTTTCTTCCTCTTTCAGTTCAGCGACAGTGACAAATGTCAAGTTGTCAGATCCGTGCAATGAACATTGCCACTGCGGTCTTCATCAGTATGAACCCGTTTGCGGAGTAGATGGTATAATGTACTACTCCCCATGTTATGCAGGCTGTAAATCAGAGATGTCCATGGAAGGATTTAAGGTAAAATAAAACATAATGTAAAATCTTAAACGGTTATGTGTCATTATCATTCATAATTTTCTCTAGCCACAAACTTTCTAACCCTAAAAGAGATTAAAAACATATGGAACTGAACTGAATAATTTAAATGAATCCCCTTTTATTATTAGAATAATTAAATGAAGAAGACTTTGGCAACATATGTGACAGAGTGTAGGAATTAAGCTCTTGCTTCTGGGGCAGATACCAGTGGATGTCTTCCATTCCTGGTTCTAAGTGTTAGTATTTTTTTCTCGGAAAAAAAAAAATTATTAGTTAGAAGTAATATTATTAAAACTTCCATCACTCTTCTTGAGCAAGGATATAATATGAAAATGATGAAGCAAGAAGCCTCATAATGGCATAGATTTCTCACCCTATGAACATCTTGCAGAAAATTTAGTTGCATTTGTTTTATTGATTTTAGCCAATAATAAAAGTACATGGAAAATTTTGTTAAGTAATTGTTGATAATATTAACAACAAGTGAATGCTTTGTTTCACAATAGTCATCGATAACATTTGCATGCATGAAATGATATTTTTTTTTATCATGAACAAGTTTTGCATTAAAAATCCACGGCCTGTTGTAAGGCATAAAGGAAATTGGCAGGTATAGTCAAGTAGTTTGGATTGGTCTTATCTGGGGACAGATGGAAGACTTGTGTTACTGCGTCTCTTCACAATATTTTGAATGGAAACAGCTTCTTTCATTATTAATGTTTATGAAAATCAATGTATAACAGCAAATTAACTGTTTAATGATGCATAGATATTTATAATTTTAACATTAATTAGCAAGTGTGCCTTACCTCAATGTGAGGATTTATGTTTCAAATGTATTGTTTATGTTATATTTTTCAGGTATATTCAGGATGTGAATGTATAGCTAGGCCACCTAAGAATATGACTGTTGGAAGAGAGATTTTTGAGTATTCAGCCAAAAATGAGCGATGCCCGTCTGACTGCATGTACCTCTGGGTTTTTGTAGCACTCGCATTTTTTGTAATGTTGTTCACATTCCTAGGAACAATGCCAGCCTTATCAGCAACACTCAGGTAAATATGTTTAATAATAATAATGTGTGGTGTGGGTATGTATTTATTTACGTGTGGTTAAAGTTCTCTCAGGTGAAAAATTAGCAAGTTTCTTGTCATTGGTACATAACTCAACAGGTTCAGACCATTTAAACTAAGTAATTTCTACCATATTATGGAAGTTATAATGGGCGAGGAAATTTCTAGTGCTGAAGGAAAAATTTCAGTAGAAATATTCAAAACGTGGGAAACCTTGCAGAATAGTTTGTTGGAAATTTGGAGCAGAATGTTAGTGTTATGTGGATGAATCAATGGTACTTTCAATATGTAACATAAGAAAAATAGAAAAAGTACTTGCAAGCAGTTATGTTTCTGGCACACAATATTTCAGCCCCATATCCAAGAAGTTTAAAACATGAAAAAAACTCACAACATTGGATAAAAGATAAAACTCAATTGATTACCCCAACTCCAAAAATTAAAAACCATGATATATTTGGTTCTTAAAGCAAGGCAATTGTATTTTTCAGTGACGTGCGGTGATGTCGACACTTGGGGTAGCAATCAGTGGCATGCCCAAGGGAGGTTGGTGTGGTCATAATCCCCCTCCCCCTTTAGGACCCAGTATTCCTAAAAATAGAACATCATAGAAAGGAAAGGATTGCAAAATGAGGAAGGACTACTGAAAAGAAGCACACGTTAATCCCACCCACTTTCGAAAATACAAAACATGTTGATTTGACTATTAACTCTTTCGCTGCAGAATTCTCTGGCACACAGTATTCCTTGGCTGCGTAATTAAATTTGAAAATATATTTTTTTTATAAAAAAATAGTTTTCACAATTACATTGCATTATATATGAGAGAGAACTTACAAAAGTCATTCCTTGCACTGTAAAACCATTCTGTAGTCCCTGGTGGTATGATATTTTGAAAAATTTTGAAATTCCCGCACCTAGATCAATGCTGTTTTGCACTCTGCTCCATGATGTTACGGACGGCGGTACAAATTCTTCATCAGACACTACACAATCACTGTCACCACTTGAAGTCTCGCTATTATCATCACAACTTAATTCACCTTCTGATTCTGAGTCGGCAAATAACAGTTGAGTAACATCATTATCAGACAACTGTTGACAACTTGACGAAGCCATGTTGTTTACATTCGAACATGCATTTGAAACTGACATGTCAGAACACTCAATGCTCGTATGTCAAAGAATTCTAAATGGATGCGAAATTAGCGACATCATATGGATAAAAACAAACCTACAAGTTCAAATAGTTCAAAATACTATCAACAGATGTCAGAAGGCTACTAAAAGCGACGTACTTCGAAAATGCGACATCCGCAGCGAGTGGAAGTATGAACTCGCAATAATGCGACTTCCGCAGAGCAAGGCACCTGGCGTGCTGTGCATAAAATCGACGACCGCAGCGAAAGAGTTAAGCCAGAGATCCCGGGTTCGAACCCCAACCTGGGCATGGGTGTTATTTGTGTTTGTCCCTTCATCAATTTTATCGTATCTTCTTGACAATTAGCCAAAAGGGTAGGAAAAGCGAAATAAAACAAACCAAATCAAACAATCAATCAATGATTTGATTTGATTTATGCTACTTAGCGTCGCTGACACACTTGGTTAACCGCGAAGATGATACAATACAATTAATGAAGAGACAAACACAAATAACACCCATGCCGAGGTCGGGGTTCGAACCTGGAACTCCTGGTGTTATAGCGTGCAGTGATAACCACTCCCCCATGGTTGGTTGATTTGGTGTTTGTCCAGTTTATGTACATAAAAGCTAATCGGGACTGGACCTACAGTTTAAAGTGGGATACGAACCACTATGTGCCTCCACCGGTGTAACCTGCTGGTTGCGTACGTGGAAAAAGGGCAATATAGCCTCGTGGAAAGGTCCGGGATCAATTTAATGTACGCGCTTAAGGTTAAGCTACAACCAACAGTTACAAATCTCGAATTGTTGAGGGTTATGGCCTGCGTTTTTCGCTGCCGCCTCAGTCTCAAGAGAGAACCAAATTATTATTATGTGAACTCAATGAAAAAGAAAGGGATTCTAATCCACTATTCACACAAAAAAAAAAAAAAAGGAATTATATTCAAAATATGTGGTCACAAAATATCGTGGAAAATTTCACTCAGGTTTTGACCAATTTGTTAAAGGATCCTGCAACTCAGAAAATACGCACACTAATCAAATATAAATACATGTATAGAATCAACATCATTCCATAAACTTCATCACTTGTTTTCCTTACCAATAATAATTAAGTTCCTTCTCCTTTTTCTTTACACAAAGTTTATAAACAAAAAAGGGGAGGCACAGAATAGTATGCAAATTTCGAAGATTTTTTGAGTCACAAATTTATTATATTCAATCTTGAACAAGAACAATTAACTTCTCAAATAACTACAACATGAAGAATATTTTATCGTGTACAAACCTAGTTTATGTATCATTTAAGAATTCATCTCAATCGCAACTTTAACAATTCTTACTGTCGTTCTACCATTCGTCATTTGACATGTCAGAAATATATGTATGTGCATATTACAAAATTTTAACGAAGTACTAGGACACGGACATGATTCCAATTGAACCCTTTTAATTACACATTTTAAAACCAAATATGCCAAGAAATTCAAACATTTACAATTTATCAATAAATGATCTAGTTTTGCCACATAGCGTTCCTTTTGACAATAAGTAATACTATTTTCCCTACTCCCATTTGATGCTCCCAGTATTTTAATTTTTACTTGTGCCAACCTCGTGTGATTATTATTTCAAACATTTAAGAAGTCGCAATGGTACATGTCAAGTGTCTCGCGTACGCCTTGGTAAACTTTAATAATTACGCAAACGTCGCAAGTTCATTCGCATTATTGTTGAAACGCAGTCAATACGACTACTCGTTACTGTTTAATTAGATAATGTACGTTAGTTACAAATTAGAATAGCTACTGTTTCCGCCGCTCGCTCTTTTAGTCCTTTTTTACTCATTTAAACCTTTGACTCAATCACGTTAAAGATATGCCAATCTATCACAGTTCACGATCTTTAGGCTTCGCAGAAATAAAAGGGGGGGAGATGACACTGTACGTACCTCCGTTAAACTGCACAAGGAGTTCCAGTCACCAATTCAACACTGCTAAGGACGGTTGGTCAAAAGAACGTTGGCATAACGTCCAGAAACGTCCATCGACTCATCCTCAGTCACAATTCTGGATCCTGATTTGGGTTGTGAGAAAAATACCAAATCTAACTGGACGCCGATAAAGTTCACGCATCCGTCAAATGCAACTTTCCATTTACGCGTATAAAGTTTGTCAGGGAGAAATGAGTTCTGCCTCGCGTTGAATCGTCCAAACTCGGAGAGAGAATATATCGTAGGTTGCGTGCAAAAGAAGTCAGAAAAGAGGTTAAGTCTCGCCCGCGAGGCAACTTGCATACTTAACCATGCAACACACTATGAAGCTGTCTCCCTCTCGTGACCCAAGTCACGTCGTTGTTTTCGCGAAGCTTGTGAAATCGGAACTGCTGTAGCCTTCTGCTCGAGAAGCGAGCGCTGAGCGAGAGGTCAGTTGAGACCTCTAGCGGGGACTATTATAATCAACCAAAAACAAACAAGACGCAAGGCGTACGAAGAAATGAGGAATTGTGATGCTTTTCCACGCGAAAATACAAAAGCGTAGGAAAAACGTCACAAACTCCCCCTTGTGGCAAAAGGAGAATAGGCACCGATTATAGAATAATTAAAATATCCAAAATTTAAAGAAAGGGCACATAACTTATACCCACATTCAAATAACACCTTCTGAGAGCATCTAATATACCTCTAAACAATGAATGGTCTATAGAAAAAAAAGCATTGAGAAAACACAAAGATATAAATAACCATATGTATCATATATAACATTAGACAAACCAGTAGCAATAAATATATATATATATATATATAAGAGGCATACAAAAACAATAATTTGGGGACTAGAATAGAATTTTTAACCTGACTAGACACTTTTTGTAAATAAGTTACACACGCTAAATAATGCAATAATTAATATAGCATAGCATTAATCATGAAAAATGAAGCATGAAGATAATGAATCGATTGCAATCGAAATTAACTTTATGAGGTAAAATGTTAAATGACAATTGATTTACCCTCTTACAATGGGTATAAGTACAATATCCCTGAAAAGAAAGAGGGGGGACATTTACATGAATTTGAAACACTCAATTTCACCATACACTGACCATAGAAATACCTGATATAGATAACATTTGATATAAAAAAGAAGGTCCATTATAACATGTGCGGCGAAAGAATTCTGATAAATAATACAGAAAACGTTGCAACTATCCAATGTGTAGTCCTAAATAGCAATATGTTGGTTTTATTTTGGATTTGTTGAAGCACAAAAACGATGATTTCCATGGTGGCACACTCGACACATAAGTTCCCTCGATAAAACATGCAAAATAAACAAAAAAGAGAATTAGAAGGGAAGAAGAAATAGAAGATAAAAAAAGGAATAGGAAAGAGGCGAGGAATACCTATTGGAGGGGAATAGAATAAAAATTAGGAGCATCAATTACAATGTTATTTGTTAAGGATTTAGGCAAACTTCCTTCACATATATATATCCAAGATACAGGGAAAAATACACTATAACACATACTTGTCAATGAAATAGAGAATCAACATTTAATATGCAATGAAGAGCAAAATTCAAAAAAATATATGACACAAAAACATGATATTAAACCCATAATACATGAATCATTGAAAAAAAATGTGTATATACCAATTAATGTTACATAATAAATACTCTTCAATAGTTTCTAGAATTCCAATAACAAAATACACTATGAAAAAAACCAAACCTGAGTCAAATATATACAATACTCTGCATTATCTGCGAGGAGCAGGTTCATGAGATGCATAACGGGCAGAAGGAGGGCGCCATCGACAATGGGAATCTGAATGTCCTGTTCGACGACAAAAGTTGCAATAAAAAGATTGGAATGAACGTGAAGAACGCTGAGAATTTTGAACTCGGGTAGGGTACAAAAGTGAAGCCATATGGGAGTCTGATAACTCCACTTCTGATGAAGCTTCCTCTCGAAGGTAATATGGTTTGATATGTGAAATGTGGACCTTCCGGAGGAAAACTTCAGTTTCCGGATCGACCAAGAGAACCGTTACGGGGCCCAAAACCTTAAAAACCTTAGCAGGACCTGCCCAACGTTGCTGGAGTTTCGCAGTAACCTTCTGAAAGGCGTTACTCTGGGGAAAGGTTTTATAGAGAACTAAATCTCCAACCTTAAAGGAGGAAGGTTGCCTGTTAGGGTCATATCTATTACGTCTTGTCAACCATGCCTTCTGTAAATGACGGAAGGCTTGCACCCAACATTTAGCACGATCCGTGGAAGGAGGACCAGCCAATTCCGAATCGGATTTAAATTCCCAAAAGAAGTTCATAGGTCCATCGATGTCTCGTCCAAATAAGATCTGTGCTGGAGTGGTTTGTATACTATCCTGTACCGCAGTATTGAATGCGAACGAAATTGCATTCAAATGAACATCCCATTTGGTGTGATCGTCAGAATGATAGGCAATCAGGGAGGCCTTGAGATTACGAATAAAACGTTCTGCGAGTGAAGGATTAGGATAGTAGGCGCTGGTATAGATGTGTTTGACTCGAGTCTCAAATAAAAAGGAATTGAAATAGCGAGATCGAAAATATGATGCATTGTCAGACACCAATTCACACGGCGCTCCGAACACCAGAAACAAGGACCGAAGTTTTTCTACTATGTGGTTGGATGTGGGACCCCGAAGAGGATAAAGGGAAACCCACTTAGAAAATGCATCAACAACCACCAATATATAAGTATGCCCTTTTGATGAACGTACCAAAGGACCAACAAGGTCAATGTACAGTCGTCGCCAAGGGTGCTTGATGATTTCGGATGACAAAAAACCAGGAGGTTTACGTATAGCTAATTTGGCTTTTTGACACGTATCACAAGACTTAACATATGTCTTGATATCTTGAATACACGATGGCCACCAAAATATATTCATTATTTTCTTGGTACATTTTTGAACACCCAAGTGGGAACCTCCCACGGGGGTATCATGATAGTAACGGCAAATAAGATGTTGTAGGGTATGAGGAACGACAACTAATGAGGATTTAGAACGTGGAGGCTGCCAGACAAGTAAGTCGTTATAAAGAGCATAATGTTTATATGATTGACCCGTTTGTAATTTCTGAATGATTGGAAGTAAAATAGAGTATTTGTGCTGAAGATCAAGGATATCAGAATTACTAAAAGGGATAATTTGAAATTTGGGAGCAGCACAAGCAAGGGAAGTGATGGGTTGAGTAGAAACCTGGAAGTCATCAGGTGAATACATTCTTGATAAGCAATCCGCAACAGGATTCAATCGAGAAGCAATGTGCTCAACAGAGTAAGAAAAGCGTGACAAGTAGAGCAACCAACGACCAAACTTGCCGTATTGCTCAGGATGGCGTAAAAGCCAGGAAAGTGCTTGGTTGTCTGTCTGAAGAGTGAAGTGCTTCTCGGTTAAATAAGTTTCAAACTTTTTGAACCCGTAAACAATGGCACAGCATTCAGCCTCGTATATAGATTGTCGACGTTCTATGTCTGTCCGTTTGCGAGAGGCGAAAGCAATAGGACGTAATGACCCATCTGGCATACGTTGGTTCAGGGTAGCGCCGAGAGCCAATCCTGATGCATCGCATTGCAAAACAAATTCCCGTGAAAAATCGGGCAAGGCTAAGACGGTATGTTTGAGAAAAACTTGTTTGAGATTATCAAATTGTTGTTGATCTTTGTTAGACCACGTGAAGGGAAGGCCCTTTTTCTTTTTATCAGTTAAAAAGGAAGTAAGATCCGAATAAGATGGAATAAAGCGCGAATAATATCCCAATAAGCCCAAAACATGTTGAACGGCTTTGACGTTTCTAGGAGAGGGCATATCTTGAATGGCGGAAATACGGTCGGGGTCTAGAACAAGTTGTCCCTCACGTAAAATATATCCTAAGTATTTAACTTCGGTTTGCATCCATTTGGATTTAACGGGGTTTACAGTTAGTCCAGCCTCGCGAAAGGCCTGCAAAACCAATTTGAGATGAATCAAATGAGTCTTTTCATCTGGGCTAAAGATCAAAACATCATCACCATATGTCACAAGGAATTTGTATTTAAAGGGTCCCAAAATTTTGTCCAAAGCACGAGTCAGTAATTGTGTACCAAGATTGATACCAAAAGGAACCCTGGTATACCGGTATTGGCCGAATGAGGTGACAAAGGCCGTTAAGTCCTTGCTAGGCTCATCTAGCCTTAGTTGGTGAAAACTTTTGCAAAGATCTAAGCAAGAAAATACTTTAGCAGCTTGTAAATGTTGGAAAATCAAATCTATACGGCTTTGTGGGAAATTGTCATAAGCAATAAGACGGTTAAGATGCTTATAACTACAGACAAGGCGATGACCGCCGTCCTTCTTATCAACAAGGAAACACGGGGATGCGTAAGGAGAGGCGCATTCCTCTATAATGTCCTGGTCCAACAACTCCTGGATTTGTTGGCGTAAAATGTTTGTTTGGGTAGGGTTTAACTGGAATGGTTTGGAGCGAAAAGGAACATTAGTGATTAAGGGAATTGAAACAGGTTCCAGTGTACAAGTACCCACACGTTCTGTCACAACATCATCATATTCCCGTAATAAACTGGTAATGTTGGTCGACAAGTTATTAGCTGGAGAGCAATCAACTTTGTCAACTAGGCGTACCTGATCTTGTTTCTTTGTCGGAGGTGCAGAAGAGGCGAACGGAATGGAGTCCGGAGAATAAGAAAATGAAACCACTAGATGGTCAAAGGAAATAGTACCCTTTGAATGGGAAAAGAAATCAGAGCCAAGAATAACGGGAAACGGTAAAGTTTCGGAAATCCAAAAAGTCCATTTCCAGGACAAGCCCTGTAATTTCAACGTCAAAATCACGCGTGAATTAAGGTGGATAGACTGATTATTAACAGTTTGCAACGTACGAACATTATCTTGAAGAGTAGGTGGTATGGGACGTAAGGTGGCTAAAAATCCCCTCGCAATTAATGACACAGAGCTGCCAGAGTCGACCAAAAGACGACTCGGTGTAGAATTCAAGGTGGCATGTATAATAGGCATAACCTTGTCAATAATTGTCAAAGGATGTTCTATATGAGGTATAGTTGTAACCTCTGATGGCAAATGTCGTTCTATATCAACAGGAGAAGATTCAATGTGCGATAAGTTAGTATTTTGCTGTGGGACGATCTTAAAAGGTAAATCTTCAGAGATCTTTACATTAGTCAAAGAAGAGGAAGAAGAAGAAAGGACAGGTAAGGTTGGTAAGGGTTGTGGAAGATGAGAATCAATAGGATGTAATGCACATTTTTCCTGTTGTTGTTCATACCGACGTAACTCTAAGGGCCATATCTCCCTAGATAAACAAATAAAATTAGCGATAGAAGTCGGTCGATCAAAGCCCATTAAATGCAAACGAGTGCTCTCTTGTAAACTCAACAACATAAATTCCAATAGACTAGATTCAGGCCAATTGGTGGGTAACACATGATAAGTCTCATAGATGTCATTCAAATAAGTGGAGAGGAATTCACCACTTCGCTGAGGACGAAGAAGATATTTATCTAGCAACCTTTGCATCGTGGAATAAGGAACATCGTGGAATAAGGAACGAAGCGATACCACATAACACGTATAAACATTGGCCATGGGAATTTCTCATGAAGAGAATCGTACCAAGTGTCCCGAAGGGGTCCTTGTGTGGATGTAAATGCCATCAACAGTAAAGATTCTAAATCTATTAGATTTAGTTTGAAAATTTTATGGAGGTTCAACAAAAAATGGAACAACTTGTCAGGATCTGAACCATCCGTCGGTTGTAATACCCGTAAAAGATCGACAACAGTTGTGTATCTAATATAATTTGTAATATATGAATAATCGGGAGGCAACAAAAGTTCTCTGGGTGTGTGTAAGTTTGGGGTCTGTAAAAATGGTGAAGGTTGTATATTTACGGGCGGGAAGGGAAAAGAAGCTGACCCAACCCCATGCAAATGGCCTTGAAAGGGAGGCGGCATGATATTTATCCGTCGACGAAGATATCTAGAATGTTCAATAGGTAATAGCCAAAACAAAAGAAAAGCCAATAAGAACCAAAGTACGGGATAAGTGCAAGAATGCAACATCAAGATATACCGTAAGATAATGAAAGGCAAAACATCCAATGGTCAAAAAAAAAGGGTACGAAGGAGTCTCATAAAAAAAGGGGGGGTGTAAGGTTATGAAGCGGAATGATCGTAACACCAATACTACCAAAAATATGAGTGTGAGTAAGGGAAAAAAATTTTGTGATATTAGGGGTGTATAAATTAATAAAACCTGCTCTGATACCAGGAAGTTTGTAACCTGCTGGTTGCGTATGTGGAAAAAGGGCAATATAGCCTCGTGGAAAGCGTGGAAAGGTCCGGGATCAATTTAATGTACGCGCTTAAGGTTAAGCTACAACCAACAGTTACAAATCTCGAATTGTTGAGGGTTATGGCCTGCGTTTTTCGCTGCCGCCTCAGTCTCAAGAGAGAACCAAATTATTATTATGTGAACTCAATGAAAAAGAAAGGGATTCTAATCCACTATTCACACAAACAAAAAAAAAAGAAGGAATTATATTCAAAATATGTGA
Organism: Lepisma saccharinum; assembly: GCF_977018435.1. NCBI lineage: Eukaryota > Metazoa > Arthropoda > Insecta > Zygentoma > Lepismatidae > Lepisma > Lepisma saccharinum. Next base: position 75,914,752 of record NC_139236.1, read on the forward strand.
TCACAAAATATCGTGGAAAATTTCACTCAGGTTTTGACCAATTTGTTAAAGGATCCTGCAACTCAGAAAATACGCACACTAATCAAATATAAATACATGTATAGAATCAACATCATTCCATAAACTTCATCACTTGTTTTCCTTACCAATAATAATTTTGTTCCTTCTCCTTTTTCTTTACGCAAAGTTTATAAACAAAAAAGGGGAGGCACAGAATAGTATGCAAATTTCGAAGATTTTTTGAGTCACAAATTTATTATATTCAATCTTGAACAAGAACAATTAACTTCTCAAATAACTACAACATGAAGAATATTTTATCGTGTACAAACCTAGTTTATGTATCATTTAAGAATTCATCTCAATCGCAACTTTAACAATTCTTACTGTCGTTCTACCATTCGTCATTTGACATGTCAGAAATATATGTATGTGCATATTACAAAATTTTAACGAAGTACTAGGACACGGACATGATTCCAATTGAACCCTTTTAATTACACATTTTAAAACCAAATATGCCAAGAAATTCAAACATTTACAATTTATCAATAAATGATCTAGTTTTGCCACATAGCGTTCCTTTTGACAATAAGTAATACTATTTTCCCTACTCCCATTTGATGCTCCCAGTATTTTAATTTTTACTTGTGCCAACCTCGTGTGATTATTATTTCAAACATTTAAGAAGTCGCAATGGTACATGTCAAGTGTCTCGCGTACGCCTTGGTAAACTTTAATAATTACGCAAACGTCGCAAGTTCATTCGCATTATTGTTGAAACGCAGTCAATACGACTACTCGTTACTGTTTAATTAGATAATGTACGTTAGTTACAAATTAGAATAGCTACTGTTTCCGCCGCTCGCTCTTTTAGTCCTTTTTTACTCATTTAAACCTTTGACTCAATCACGTTAAAGATATGCCAATCTATCACAGTTCACGATCTTTAGGCTTCGCAGAAATAAAAGGGGGGGAGACGACACTGTACGTACCTCCGTTAAACTGCACAAGGAGTTCCAGTCACCAATTCAACACTGCTAAGGACGGTTGGTCAAAAGAACGTTGGCTTAACGTCCAGAAACGTCCATCGACTCATCCTCAGTCACAATTCTGGATCCTGATTCGGGTTGTGAGAAAAATACCAAATCTAACTGGACGCCGATAAAGTTCACGCATCCGTCAAATGCAACTTTCCATTTACGCGTATAAAGTTTGTCAGGGAGAAATGAGTTCTGCCTCGCGTTGAATCGTCCAAACTCGGAGAGAGAATATATCGTAGGTTGCGTGCAAAAGAAGTCAGAAAAGAGGTTAAGTCTCGCCCGCGAGGCAACTTGCATACTTAACCATGCAACACACTATGAAGCTGTCTCCCTCTCGTGACCCAAGTCACGTCGTTGTTTTCGCGAAGCTTGTGAAATCGGAACTGCTGTAGCCTTCTGCTCGAGAAGCGAGCGCCGAGCGAGAGGTCAGTGGAGACCTCTAGCGGGGACTATTATAATCAACCAAAAACAAACAAGACGCAAGGCATACAAAGAAATGAGGAATTGTGATGCTTTTCCATGCGAAAATACAAAAGCGTAGGAAAAACATCACACCAGGTACTGATCCGGGGCCACTTGCACTCCCCCCACGGAGGTCGGCCGACAACAAAGACGAATGGAAAGCTACAACTATTTGGATACGTGGATATCAGTAAAGCAAACTGTGTATTTACTCAGTGGTACGTAAATTTCAATTGGATTATTGAAACACCATATTTGTATAGAATTAAAGTTTTTCCAAGAAATTTGCATTGCTTGATTTCCCTAATTTCTCCATCTCACGATCTCATTACTGAAAGATCCGGGCTCGAGCCCTGGCCTGTGAATGAGTGTTTCTTTGTAACCACTCTTCATCAGTTTAATTTAAGCAACCTTATTGTCATGGCAGAATTTAGGTAAAGTGATGGAAAAGCAACGCTAAAGAAGGGGGGGGGGGAATACAGATAATTTCCTCCCAGTGCATCTGCAGGGCACTGTGAAATCAGGAGTCCAGAGTTCTCTGTTCATGATTGTCCCTCGTGACTTCCATAAGCTCATTAGCTACTTATCGCAATTAAATCTATACAGCTAGAAAAAGCAATGGGAGGTGGCAAAAATTCAATATATTAGAGGAGATAAACAGGTAACATAACACACTTTTTTCTACTTTCTTCAATGATATTCATTTGGCTTTTTGAGTTCTGGGATACATTTTTCATTCCAAATTATTTCATTATTCGCTGCAGAGTACAATACATAGGAACAAGAGTGCGTGCTCATCACGGGTTCGAATCCCGGCCTGAATTCTTCTTTGTGAGGTCCCTTCATCAATTTCATTATATCATCACTCATCCTCATTTTCACGATAACCAAATGTGGCAGAAAGGTGAAGTAAAATAAGCCAAACCAACAACAATTAGAACGTGCTTTTTCTTGCCCAAATTAATACATCGGTATTTATGACTGTTTAGCTTACCCATTTTTTATTGGAGGCCAAATTATTTGTATATTTAAATGAAACACTACTAAAACAAGAGCGCGAGAGAGCATGAGCATATATTTGTTATTTAATCATTATATATTCCAGATATGAAACAAAGAGAAAAGAAACCATAACATTTTTGTCCGCACATAATACAAGTAAAACTACATCCCATATTATACATACGTATTGTACAACGTTTAAAAGGTTGTGTAAATACGGAGAACATAAGTACTGCAGAAAATTCCCCCCCCCCCCCCGAGTTCTTTAGAGGGTTTACAAAGGAATCAAAGGGTAACGGATCCCCTATCTGTCCTATAGGAGATAGATTGGAGGACCTGAAACCACGGTCTTTCAACCATTGGAGCGGGGGACGAGGAGGATACAGGCAGAAATCTTCCCTTTGCCTTCGGGCGGTTGCCTATGGTAAGGTGGAGAATGAGCCAGCTAGGGTATCCAGCCTTGCCAGCTGATCACATCGAGGGACGAGAAGCGCGTGTAAAGAAGTGTTGCATATGAACTGAGGCTTCAAGACAATAAATATTGTGATTTGAAAATAATTAGAGACATGAGATTGATTGATCTATCTCTGCTAGACTAGCTACTCCTCAGTGCACGTCACTGGTATTTTTACAGCATGAGAATGCCATTGAATTTGCACATTAATTTATCGAAGTGTTTTGATGATTGTTTTTTCCGGTGAGTAAATTACACATAATTTATGTAAAATACGTATATAGAGTAAACTATTTGTCCAACTCTTCCAAGGTAACGTCATTGCCTTCTCATCAAGGAGTCCCAGGTTTGATAGCCAGTGGAAGCACGTAGTGGTTTGGATTCCACTTTAAATTGTAGGCCCAGTGCTTTCTGTGCATAAAGCACACTTAAAACAAATTCAACTCTTCCAAGGGAAGAAATTCTGTCTTTGGTGGCTCGTTCACTGTTTGAAGTAGGATACCACCAGTAGACACCACTGGCCAGCCAATTTTCATGTTCAGTGTGATCCTGTCTTCTTATTTTATCCTCCATCTTGTTACATTACAAACACGGATCCAACATGTTGGACTGAAGATAATAAAATTAACTCTAGTGATTATGTGAACATTCAAGAACTTCAAAAATTGTTTCAAGAAGTTACTTATTTTTTTCCTTGTTTGTTTTTCTCTCCAGGAGCGTACATGATCGGCATCGTTCCTTTGCATTGGGTATCCAGTGGCTGGTTGTTCGTCTTTGTGGAACGATACCAGCTCCCATGATCTTTGGTGCTTTAATAGATGAGTCATGCATCTTGTGGCAATACTCATGTGGAGAGCGAGGTGCCTGTAGAGCATATGACAATTATTACATGAGCAGGTAAGACCTTTTTTTCCTGAAGCCTATTACTCCCCCTAAATATGTCACTGGTTTCACAAGGTGTCTACCAAAATAAAAAATCCAAAATTCTTGACTTTTTCTTGGCCTTTCTTTATTTGTCGTAACATTTATTTAATTGGCCCCTATTTAGGTAAGGTTGGAAATTAAGAAGATAGATAACATTATTCAATGAAAAATCCCTACTACAAGGTCGGTTCAGATGGAAACTGAAGCAGTTCTTTAACAAGAGATTTAGATTTGCTAATTTTAATGCATGCAAAAATTATGCTTCAGACTTCCTTCATCCTGTATGGGGGTTGGCCACATTACTTTATTTAATATTTTTACAAAACTTCACGAATACAAGAATGTAATTCTTAAGAAAACAAGTGAACAAATCTTCACAACTCAATAAAATTTTAGATTTCCAAATATTCAATTTTATCAAACCCCAGTACAGGTATATAACAATGAAATTTCACGGTACTGTATATATACACACAAATGAATATAGGAGTTTTAAACTTGTATATTTTCTATGCTATACACATTACAAATATGAACCATATATGAAATGAAAAAAATAACTCACCAAGTTTCGATTCTACGCATGCGCAAAATTTGTTTCCTAACTCTGCCACTTGGCGGAGCCATTCATAAAGATGGCGACTCCCGAGCGTAAGTCTTTTTGTGTGTTGGAACTCGCGAGGTCTAATTCAGTTGTTACAGTTCAACGGGCGTATCTGCGAAGATTTGTGTGTTCACTTTTCCACTTAGATGAAATGTGGATTCATCGCTGAAAATCACACGACTAAGAGTTTTTGACTGAAAGAGTTTTCTTACTCCTTGGGGGTCACTTTTCTTAGCTTACAAGGTTTGTACTACTGAGAAATCTATCTGAATGTTTGTAGTAGGAAAAGACTCCAAATGAGACCATACGGTCTGCAGCTGTTACAGGCCCTAAAGCCTACTAATGTTGGCACCCAAATGATCTGCAGGCTTTGGGGCCTGTAACAGCTGCAGACGGTACGGTCTCATTTGGAGTCTTTTCCTTAACACTTTCCACACTGTCACTGTTGGCACTGCTAGTTCTTGACACGCCCGCCTCACATATTGTCTAGGACTGCGACTGAAAGCCGTTCTGACGCTTTCCACCTTCTCGCCTGATACATGCGGCCATCCGGAACTTTTACCTTTACTCAAGCATCCTGTCGTTTTAAACTGGTTATACCACCTACGAATGTTGTTGTCAGACGGGGGTCACTTCTAAATCTTCGCCAATATGCCCGTTGAACTGTAACAACTGAATTAGACCTCGCGAGTTCCAACACACAAAAAAACTTACGCTCGGGAGTCGCAATCTTCACGAATGGCTCCGCCAAGCAGCAGTCAGGAAACAAATTTTGCGCATGCGTAGAATCGAAACTTGGTGAGTTAATCTTTCATTTCATATATGGTTCATATTTGTAATGTGTATAGCGTAGAAAATATAAAAGTTTAAAACTCTGATATTCATTTGTGTACACCCTGTATATAAAATAGCAAACCACAAGCACAATTTCTTGACTTTCTTATTGATTTCTTGAGTTTTTCTCGACAATCTTGACTGGTAGACACCCTGTTTCAACACCAATGAAATATAGTTTATTAGCTACGTGAGGTTTTGTGTTTCCACGTTGAATAATTGGACAGTTTTTTTTAATTAATTAATTAATTTTGATGGCTCACTGCCTTCAATCACTAAGGGTACGGGATATGGTAGCACATCATTTCTTTGTTAGTTCCCGGGGGGAGGTAGTTGCATTTTCTTCCATTAAACGTCACTGGTTTGTGTTTCCTGGCTTGCATCGTCTGCTGTGCTTTCTGCTTTCCATCCTTGGGTGGTATTTTGTGATGATGTGGTGCAATTCCTGTTCTTTGCATAGGTGGAGGAGGGACGAGGGGGTGCACTGCATCTTTTCTTTCGTGGTGTGGGATTTTTTGAAGGACGGTATCCCAGGATTTGTGTACCTGTCCATTGTTGAGGTTCAGCACTGATTTCTGTTGGATGATGGAATGGGTTTCTTTGATAGTGTTTTGTATAATAGAGCCAGTTGAGTGATGTATGGATGTGGAGGAAGGAGATGGAGTGATTTGTGGTGTGGAGCTGTTGTGAAAGGCCTGGTGTGTCTTCTGTGGCATCTTTTGTGTGTTCATTGATTCGTTCTTGAACAGTGTGGATGGTTCTGCTGATGGAGCTGTTGTGACATTGACATGTGGTTTTGTAGACACCAGGGGATGCAAGTTTGGGTAGATAGTATCTCTTGAAGTTGAGTAGGGCTCTTCTGATTTGGAATACAGGTTTGTGTGCCAGTCTGATGTTGAAGGGTTTGAGGGCCTTGGATAATTTGCCCGATGTGGTGGGGTGGTATAGAAAAGCGATCAGTTTGGGATTTTGGTTCGGGTTACCTGTCTCGTGGGTGTCTGAGCTGGGCTTCTGCTTTTGCACACCACATGTGTAACCGATGCTTAGTCTTATTTCAGTGATGCATCCTATTTCATCATGGAGGTTGTCTATTGTCCAGCTGTGTGTGAAGACTCTTTTGTAGAGGTTCATCAATACTCCAGCGTTCTGTTTATGGAGGGTGGTTGGATTTTGCGTGGATGTACTGGATGCCCGAGCCTGGTTTCCTGTATACAGAGGTCATGAATTTGACTTGGTGTCATTGGATGCTGAGGTTTGAGAAAACCCAGGTGGCCATTTTCTTCCTTTGGTGAATTTTATGTTGGGATGTATGTTGTTGAGGGCAGTTAGGAGGCAGTTTAGGTCTTTGTCCTGTTTGAAAATGACTAGTGTGTCATCTGCATATTTTATGTCGGCAAACTCTGGTTGGGTGAGTATTGATTTCTCTGCCACATGTAGTACAATGTTTATCAGGGGTGCAGAAAGGGGGTAGCCCATCGATAGGCCTCCTGTCTGGTGAAAGAAACTGTCTTTGAACTGGAAATAGTTATGGGTGAGGCAGGCTTGTAGGAGGTTGCAGATTTCATTGGTTACGAATTAGGGGTGTGCCTCTGGTAGTGTGTGGCAGAACGTGGCTCCATAGTAATGGCACACCGCCGATTCGTAACCAATGAAATCTGCAACCTCCTACAAGCCTGCCTCACCCACAACTATTTCCATTTCGAAGACAGTTTCTTCCATCAGACAGGAGGCCTGGCGATGGGCTACCCCATTTCTGCACCACTGTTCAACATTGTACTACATGTGGCAGAGAAATCAATACTCACCAAACCAGAGTTTGCTGACATAAGATATGTAGGTAACATTCTAGTCATTTACAAACAGGACGAAGACCTAAACCAGAAACATCCTAACATGAAATTCACCATTGAAATGGAAGAAAATTGCCACCTCAATTTTCTCTACCTCACTATCAGACACCACCATGACAAATTCATCACCTCCGTACCTAGGAAACTAGGCTCAGGCACCCAGTATATCCACGCAAAATCCAACAACCCCCAAAAACAGAAAGCTGGAGTATGGATGAACTTCTATAGACGAGCCTTCACACACAGCTGCAAAGAACATGACCTCCATGATAAAATAGCATGCATCACTGAAGTAGAACTAAGCATTGGTTACACCACGTGTTGCGCAAAAGCAGAAGCCCAGCTCAGACACCCACGAGACAGAGATAACCCGAACCAAAATCCCAAACCCAAATGGATCGCTTTCCATACCACCCCACCACATAGGACAATTTATCCAAGGTCCTCAAACCCTTCAACATCAGACTGACACACAAACCTGTATCTGAAATCAGAAGAGCCCTACCCAAACTAACATCCCCTGGTGTCTACAAGGTGACATGTCAATGCCATGCCAGCTGCATCGGCAGAACCATCCACACTGTTCAAGAACAGTTCGATGAACACAACAAAAGATGCCAAAGAAGACATGCCAGGATCAGGCCTTTCACACACACCACAATTCACTCCATCTCCTCCACATCCATACTTCACCCAAACAACTGTATCATAGAAAACACTATCAGAGAAACCCATGTTGAATCTGGATAATGGACAGGCACACTGAACATGGCATCCGATTCTTAAAAAAAAATCCTAGGCCACAAAAAGAAAAGATGCAGAGCCCCTCCTCGACCCCCTCCACCCATGCAAAGAACAGGAACTACACCACACTAAGCAACACAATGCAGCAGATCAATATTTGTCTGCAAAGGAAAATGAGAAGAATGCATGCCACAAGTTTTTCAGAATCTGAAGTGAAATCATGTAATCAGCAGTGTCACTCTCAAATAAATTTGGGGGTAAGGGCAAGATGGGCATAAATGGTGTTATGTATGTATATATGCATGCACCTCTACAGGATCTTGCCCTAACCCCCACTCCACCCCCTTAGTGATGGCACCAAAAAAAATGAGTGGAGCAGCAGAAAGGAGGGTCGGGAATATTTTCTAAAGCAGTCACATTAAATATTCCACAAAAATATCATTAAAAATGCATAAATGGGCTAAGAGAGTATCTACTTATCTAGTTTTTGTTACCAGTCAACTCTAAGGGACATCCCCCCCCCCCCAACTCTGCCTGGTGCAGTTACAACCCCCTACATATGGATATGTGTGTATAAAGTTGAATTGGATTCATGTTGGGGCCTGATGTAAAATACATAAATACATCACTCATTTTCAGTACAATTTTCTTTGGTATATGTTTATAAAACCTTTCTGCACATTAGGAACATATGAAAATATTAATTGTTTCTTCCTTTCTTATTTTGTAGGTACTTGCTAGCGCTAGCATTAATTGGAAAGGCTTTGACATTATTGTTCTATTTCTTGGCATGGAAGTTCTACGAGCCCCCAGACTGTGTAACGTTGCAAGGAGAGACACCAGTTATTCAATCGCCAAGTAGTCCCAGTGTTGCAACTGTTTCAGAAAAGTTCTCGCATTTGACAAACGGCAACGTAAACTATGCTGCTGACCAAACAAGCCACTAGTTACCAGTTTTTAACTGAAAATTCCAGCAATTTCCAGACCGAATTGTGATGTCTTTCCAAATTAGTTGATCTCAGTGCTTTATTGCATGGTGGGAGACAGAGAAGAGGTGTGGCATCGTGAGAATGCAGCAAATGTACACAACGTATGTCAAGCAGCGTAAGCATTAGTACTAGAAATTGTCCATCACAATTTTTATTCAGTGTGTTGATCATGAAATAAAAATGTCAACAGAATTACATTCCTTAGAGAGCTTTCACACTGAAGCAACAAGAGACAGATGACACATGTAGCTTGGGAACAAGCCAATCAGCAGCAACGTTTCACACCGTGGCGGCTAGACAGGCTGCACAAGCCTGTGTTCAATTAGTAAAATCATCAAGCGACGTCTGTCACTTCTGTGTGAAATCTCCCTTAAAACAGCACAGGGAGTAGAATAAAAACAAATGGCAATGGACAATTTGCTTATCATCATCTATAATGGATTACAGAGGCATGCGAAATTGTCCTGTATCACGTTTGCAGCTTGATGTTAAAGACAACTTGGAAAAATACATAGCTACAAATTGATTGTGTGTATATGTCTATCTGTGTGTGTGACTTCTAAGTAATCCTTTTATGTACTGTGCATTATGTATATGTTGTATTTTATGTTTTAAATGACTGTGACCAATTGAGCAGCATACTTAACCCAGCTGGAAATATTTTTTTATGAGCTTTTAGACAATCAATTGGAACCAAAATTGCGAACTTGAATAAACTGAAGTGTTATAACTAGAACTCCCAATACCCAGTTGGTTAGCGCACTCGCAAGTGGTTCTGGGAGGAGGCTCCGAAATTTTGGTGCTGGGTGCATCAGGACAATTAGGGAACTACTAGAAAATAATAGTGCCAGCCTCCGTAGCAGAGTGGTTGGCACAGCATGCTACGATTCCAGTGGTCCCAGGTTTAAATCCCAGCCTGAGCATTGGTGTTCTTTAAGAGTGTCCCTTCATCAATTTCATATCATCACTCATCCTGATCTTTGTGATTAGTCAAAAGTAGCAGTCCTTGCTATGAAAGATCCATACAGATTTAAATGATGAAATAATGGAAGGAGAAACGGTGTAATGATAATTATTCTAGTAAATGCTTGCTCTCCTCTCGCATAAAATAATCCTATATTTTTTTTTTTTTTTTTTTTTTTTTTCAAATTGAATCTTACTAAGTTGGCTGTAAACCATTCATATTCAGTTGAACTGTAACCAAGACATTTCCAGCTGGGTTTTCCCTGCCTACGATGTGAAGTTGTAACAAATGTTCCTGGTTATGCAGCATTGCCATTTCACTGTGTTGTGAGGGTGTATGGTATCAGTCTTCACAAGAAACCATAATATTCAGTTGACATGAAATGAGTCCCGTGAATATATTGCAAGCAAATGTTTGCAAAGTGAATGAACTTGGTTTTAATTGTGCAATTTTAGCTTTAACTGTGAATGGCATGCTCTGAATTTTTATTTTTAGTCATGCATCATAAGAAAAATTAAAATCAATGTGATTTTTTTTTTGCTTGCTATCTGCATCTAATGCAATATATTTTTGTTGAAGAGAGTATTCTGTTTCGTGAATGTTATTATTTTTTTGTATGATTCAGTTCGAATCTCACTTGTAAATTTTTAAAAAATGTATTCAGTTGTTTCAAGTATCCTTCAGACATCCACATGGCTTTTGCTTAATGGTTGTTCATTTTATAATATACATGAGAGAAAATACAGGACAATAATCTAATCTGAAGTACAATAGCTTAATATTAAATTATAACACCTGGTGCATATGTAAAATATTTCGAAGTCTTCTGTTTAGTGTTTTGCTGTGCCACTGATAAATGAGAAGTTGAAATAACAAAAATTACAATTTCTCTTAATTGTATTTCTGAAGTACAAATTACATATAGTAACCTACAGAGCCTGCAAAAACGAATACAACCAGACAGCATAATCATTAGAATTTTGGCAAGTTATTACTAATTTTTGATTAGCATTTACTTACATAACAAAATAATAGTTTCATTATGTTTACGCAAAATCATAACAAGAGTATTGTTTTATTGTATGTGAAATCTAGCGTTTCCTGTTTCACAATTGGATATTTTTTTCCAATTAATTTCGAAGGCTCACTGCTTTCATTCACTAAGGGTACGGCACTTGGACGAAGATGGTAGTGATTCACGTCTTTGAACTGGAAATAGTTGTGGGTGAGGCAAGCTTGTAGGAGGTTGCAGATTTCATTGGCTACGAATGGGCGGTGTGCCTCTGGTCAAGTCTGGCAGAACGTGGCTCCACAGTAATCTACAACCTCCTACAAGCCTGCCTCACCCACAACTATTTCCAGTTCAAAGACAGTTTATTCCACAAGACAGGAGGCCTAGGGATGGGCAACCCCCTTTCTGTACCACATGTGGCAGAGAAATCAATACTCACGCAACCAGAGTTTTTCCACATAAGATAGAGAAGATATGCCCTAGTCATTTACAAACAGGACGAAGACCTAAACGCCTCCTAACTGCATTCAACACACATCCCAACATACAATTCACCAAATACACCAAAGCAAGAAAATGGCCACCTCAGTTTTCTCAAACCTCAGCATCCGATGACACCAAGACAAATTCATCACCTCTGTATACAGGAAACCAGGCTCAGGCATCCAGTACACAGTACATCCATGCAAAATCCAACCATCCTCCATAAACAGAATGCTGGAGTATGGATGAACCTCTACAACAGAGCCTTCATACACAGCTGCACAGGAGACAACCTCCATGATGTAATAGCATGCATCACTGAAATTGGAGTAAGCAACGGTTACACGGAGCACGAGCTATCCATGTAGTGTGCAAAAGCAGAATCCCAGCTCAGACACCCACAAGACAGACAACTCTAGTTAAAACTCAAATGGATCGCTTTTGCATATCACTCCACCACATCAGGCAAATTATTCAAGAACCTCAAACTCTTCAACATCAGACTGTCACACAAACCTGTATCTTAAATCGTAAATGTCCTGTCAAACTTCAAGAGATACTAACTACCCGAACTTGCATCACCTGGTGTCAACAGGGCCACATGCCAATGCAACGATAGCTACATTGGGAGAACTATCTGCACTGTTCAAGTACGGACCGATGAACACATAAAAGATGCAAAAAAAAAGATACACCAGGATCAGGCCTTTCACAGCACCTCCACACAACATCCATACTTCACCCAACCTGCTCTATCATTGAAAACACTATCAAAGAAACACAGTCCATTATCCATCCAACAGAAACCAGCGGTGAACCCGGACAATAGACAGGCACACCATCCTTCAAAAAAATTCCAGTCCATGGAAAGAAAAGATGCTTGATGCTCTCCACCCATGCAACAAGATGTAGCAGAAAACACAGCAGCCGACGCAAGCCAGGAAGCACACACACACCAGCACCACCAAATAGGAGAAAATGCAAATACCGCCGCCCAGGAACTAACAAAGAAGTGATGCACTACCATCTTCGCTTCAGATGGCGTACCCTTAGTGACCTTGGAAATTTTATCGAAAAAAAAAACTATCCAATTGTGCAACATGGAAACACTAAACTTCACATACAATAAAACAATACCCTGTTGTGAATTTGCATAACAAAATGCAACTGAAAAATTAGAAATAATTTGCCAAAATTGTAATATTTGTGCTGTTTAGGGTATTCATTTTTTGAACACGAAACTTCACGTAGGTAATACTTAAATTTGCCACATCCATCATGAAGAGTATTGTTTATTTTTAAAAATATATCCAATTAAGGTCAAGTCTTAACTCAATGAATGCATGATTCCTATAAAAATTGCTATAATCTGCATATTGATTTTTAACTTAAAACTTTATCTAGCAATTTTGAAATTAAAAGTAAGAATTAAAATCGTTATGTGAATCTGTACTTGAAAGATAAGTTTTATGTAGGCAAATACTTCTTCACAATCTGAATAAAAGTGAATCTTTAGCTCATGTTGCTAAAATAATGCCGACATATGTGTATATATATTTATTTCTAAGTAGCATGACTGGATATTGTTAAATTTTCAACTATAACATTGCTTGTGGCATGACATTGTAATGACTTTAAGAAGCTTCAGACTGAAGCAAGAAACAATACTTGTCAGTTGGAAACAAGCCTTCAGAAATAAATGCAACTTTTCGTACCCGAGTGACAACAAGTTGCACATGTCACAATGAATGATCATTATAACAGACTGAAGTGCCTATTCCAATGCATGCAATTTACAGATGTGTTGCTTGTTACTTGGGCCTGAACGCTCGCTTAAATAATAAATTAAAAAATGAATACAGTTCTTGGATTGCAATGTAATTCCTTCCTTATACATGTAATCTGCGAGAATCAACTAAAAATGATATTATCTAGATTAATATCCAAGATGTGCAAATATCTTGTTTATACTCAGATGAAAATGGAACTATAATTGATATTACTAACATCGGAGTATTGTATGTACAGCAGTACAAACAATTATTAAAAACGAATCTATTGTACAATACATATTTCTATGAAAAGCTGCAGTCATTAATTGAAATGCTTTTTTTTATATATATTAATGGTAGATTCTTAATATTTGATACTACATAACTTTGGTGTTAAGCACATTATATCTTTGGCAAGTATATACAATATGTATTGAAATTCTGTAAAGGAAAGACACTCAGATCTCACATTATGATCTTTGATAACAAAAGGTGGCAGCTTATTTCTTTTAAACATGAATGTTTCAAGTATTGTTCTCAATTGTTTGTTTTTATTGAGACAAATTTTATTTTTTTCACAAGTCTTTTTATAAAAAAGAAACTTAATTACGACGAGTCATCTTTTATAGAAATGTGTTACTACATGGCAAAATGTTTGTACTTGCTTTTGTGTGTTTATATGTGTGTTAATACTATAATACTCGCCGTCTGTCCATGCCACTGTTTACAATGCATGATGGTGTAAATACTCAAGATTGATCAAGGTTATTAGTACATAAGCTATTTATGTATATTCAAGTAACTAACAAAGAAACTCAGGATTGTAATCATACTTCTATAACATTTTATACAGCCCATTTAGCAATTCAGCATAATGTTCGTCCACAATGAATGCAAAAGTAAATATTCAAAGTAGGATGAAAGGTAGTAATAATACATAATTTTGTAAAAGTATGTTACTTACTAAATGTCAAAATATCAAACCGGTGAAGCATCCTTGATTATGATAAAACTTGATGGACAAATCACATTACATGTGGTGGCTCATACAGTGAACTGGCAGGCATGTAAAGGTTAACAGAAACAAATAACAGTATATAACCCCCCCCCTTTCCCTTTTGTCAGTTCATCACCTCCACATATTTGCTAGGAAAGGAAACAATCACTGTTAGAGACTGGTAATTGTACAATTTGGCAGACAATAGATTCTAGTGTTTTTTGTGGTACCGCATTTATTTCTTGGATCTTTTTTTTTTTTTTGGAAATGAATCATGGAAAGATTGTCAGGAAATCGGCTAGATCAATTCCTGATAGACTTCCCAAGATCTAATGCTGTCATCTCCAGGGACTGAAGTGATAAAGATACACATTAAATCCTAGAAGATGAGCAACATTAGCTATCGAAAGTTCAAAACTGACCTGGCTGATATTCCAAGGGAATCTCTTCCCAATAATGCATTTATTTTTCAATTGCATGGCAGAATGCTCAAGCACTTTCCAAGTTGATGGGAACGTTAGTAATTTTACCATGATACCTACATAATTGAATTAGAATTTAAAGAACATTTTCCAATACTGAACACCAACAACTTAAATAATGAACAAGCGCACTGATTATGTTCAGTTATGTTTGAAAGTGTAAAATGCATGCTCAAATAGTAACTACATGTATATAATAGATTTGAAACATATTGCCGTCATAAATACTTGTTTTGAAGTTAGCCATTTTTGTCTTCAGTTTGGAAGGTAGTAAGGTTTAGAGATATATCTCATTGATGGAAACTAGAAAACCTGAATAATACACTTTTCTATGTGTGAGCATAAAACTTTACAAATTTGTAACAAGTTTTGTACATATATTCCATATAAGAATACATGATGAGATGAGTGTTGTTACTGAATAGGTATTGTATAAATTATGTCTTCCATTTGCTATACATATTTATGTGAAATTTTGTATGTAATTGACATTTTTTGCTTCATATATTATATAGCTTATATATGTGAGTGTACGTGTGTATGCATGTGTGTGTGTATGAATGTTTATATATCATGTAATTATTACAAGAGCATAACTGAATGATTGAATTTTCTATTAAAAATAATCAGTATTGTACTGTAATTAATATATGAATTATTCAGTACTGTAACTGTAATATATGTATATTGCAGTCACATTTTATTCCAGAGGTTTAGACATTTGGTTCAGGCTGTGAAAAAGAAACAATATTAACTCAAGAAATAAATATGTAAAGTAACAGTGTGTGTGTGTTTTTTTTTCTTTTCTTTCAAATTAATATATTTTACATTCCTGATCATACTCCAGCCACTTTGGTGGCACAGCATCACCGACACAACTACATGCAGGGTTGCTATGAAGTTTTGATTAGGAAATTTCCTAACTTTCCAGGTTTTCCAGACATGTTTATCATCATGATTTTTCCTTTTGAACCTTGTGCTTTTCAATTAAATATATAATTTGTAAATTATTATAAATAATCACTTTCGCAACTTTTTTTTTAGCACATTTCATTCTACACACACAAGAACACATGAAAATTCTAAGGGTAAAATTTACTATCGGCATCAAATGTATTGGGTGCTACAATCATGTGCATCTAGCCTTCACGCTAAGGTAACAGAGGTACATTATTTCACCATAACAGATCTCCACAATGTAAAAACAGAAAAAGTTCATAAACCATACGCAATTTTTCATTTTCTGGTGGATTTATAATGTAGAAAATGCTGCTTTTTTGCTTACATTTATAAGTACACAGCATTTGGAATTTTGTTTGTTGCATATACAAATTCTATAGGAAATTCCAACAAGACTAAGATCCATAAAATAATAGAGGATAACCTCATCTTCACCAACCTTTCCGATAATTATGAACATATTGTTGAACTAATATCTAGTATTATAGAAGTGAAAATTTATTACAGAAATTCAAAGGAACCATAATTTTGCACAAGACTGAGAATCATAAGAACAAAATAAACAAGTTTCTAAACTGAATCTTTTTTTTGGAGTGGAATCACAAGAACCAAATCTAGAAGTGGAAGAGAACTGCTTGTTCATTTTGCAACTTTTTCTCTTGCAGACTCCAAGATGCATGTAAATTCCAGACTAACTGCAAAATTCCCTGTTCATGTCAACTGCTGACTAAAGGAGCAGATACAACTAAAGGATTTTCCCGGAAGATATCAGAAGCTGCCAAAAGTACATGCCCTATTTTTCCCAACATCCTGCCTTCTGAACATTTCAAACGAAAGTGAATTCTCCACTGTCCTTTAAATATGGGTGTCCTTACAAGATTTGGCAACATCAAAAGAACATGTAGCAGCCGCATGCCTCGTTAACGTTAGGAGAAAGAACTTCTGTTAACTTTGTTCACAGGAATACTTCAATTTGCACGTAAACAATCTAATAAGAATTCAATAATCTGAACATCTACATTAATTTGCCAGACAAATGAAACAAAATAATAATACAGTGAAACCCCAGTTTTACGTTCCTGGGTTTCAGATTTTTTCCAAACTATTTTTTTTCACCTTGATTCCTGAAAAACGTAAGGTTCCACTGTGATGAACAATATAAAAATAAGGTAGAAAAATGTTTGTACTTGCACTAAAACTTTGATCTCCATTCAAATAAAATGTTCTTTGTACTCTTGCAGCACTATTTACATCGCACTGGTTGTGCTATCCCTTCACAATCCACAATTCGTACTCAGAGAAACTTTTCTGCATTTCTTAACACACCAAGTCTTCGTCTTTCATGGTGCACTCTACTTAATAGTATTCTCTTAGGATTCTTATACATTGGATTATTTTCTATAGCTTATCGCTTGAGAAATTAACACTTTATCTAAGATACTTCCTGAAATGTTAAAGAACAAAGGTTTGTTAATAATTGTGGTACAAAACCAACCACTGGTATAAAGATATGATGTCCCATATATTTAGTTGCAAACGAAGTTAACCTGTGTAGAAATAAGCTTCAAAGATATAATAAAAATATATTTTACTTTTTAAATAACACATATATATACAATGTCAACAAAAGAATTCACAGCACTTTAGTTTATAACACAAGTGCATGGCATGGTTGCTATTGCATCTATGGCAGTAAAAAAAAATGATAGTAAATTTTACAATGTATACAAATATTATTTACAAAAGCTTTCCCTGCACAATAAAAAATACATTTCTGAAGAACTAAGATGTCAGGAGAATTTTTTATTACATTAAAATATAAGAAGTTTTCATGTCTTTTTATTTTAAACAAATTTCATCAGTAATAAAAATTTGCATCTTACTGAACCAAATTTGGGCTTCTGTCAATCATAAAATAAACTCCAGA
The DNA here is from genome assembly GCF_977018435.1 of Lepisma saccharinum. NCBI lineage: Eukaryota > Metazoa > Arthropoda > Insecta > Zygentoma > Lepismatidae > Lepisma > Lepisma saccharinum. The sequence goes on from NC_139236.1 coordinate 75,932,255, forward strand.
TGATGGAAAGGTATGCTTTAATAACTTGAAATTAAAAACTTGAAATATTGCTTGCTTAGTGATTAAACTACACAATATTAATGGGTTCAACAAGTACAAATAAAAACTACAGACCTTCAGAAAATTTTGAACTATTTAAAATTTAGAAATGTATTAGCTTTGACAGAAAATTGTGACTATTTTCTTTTCCTTCAAACATGTTGATATTGCATATGTAATTAGAGAAATTAGCCTTTCATGAACTTGTACTCACGCTTTATATATTTTGAGCAATTTCTGAAATACCAGAAACTCTTGATTATTATTTAGATATATATCATTATTGGATGATATACTTGGTTGAATTAAGGAGGGCAGGTATAACTGCAGTACTTACAATAATGACGATAATAATAATGAAGGTAAACCTATCCCATGTGTAATGCAATACTCCATGGAGGCACAGAGGGTGTGGCGGTAAGGCCCACATGTTCTCAATCTCTGCCATAGTGAATGTGATGATGCGTTTAACACCACACTCCAGCTTCCTTCACCAATACATGTACCCATTGACAAGAACCTAGGTGAGCCCCAGAGTCACTTTATGCAGAAATTAGCTGAAAAACTTGCACCCTAGATTACCCATCCAGGGAATCTAGCCTGAGTTTTCCACAAGGCAGTCCGAGACCTTTTCAACTGGACCAATGAGGCTCTGGTTAATAAATACAATTACAAACGATGAGCCGTTTTTAATTTGGCATATCTTGTAATATTGTGCTGAATATTCAAAATACTAATTCATGATGGTTTTCTCTGAAGGTCTGTATTTTATTTATTTCATAATGAGACTACAATTGAATGATATGCTTTAATGAGCTAGAGTGGCCATTCATCCCAGAAACATCATGCATTTTCATGTTATGCATGGCTACTTTTAAAACCAATAGCAACTTGCATGTGATAAATTAACTAAAGGCCTTCTTTCCCTTAAAAATACACTACAATTCCCACAGTTATATATATATAATATCTGATCAAGTGGTATAAATGACAATCACATTTCTTGCATGCTTCCTTTGATTCTGCTTCCTGCGATAACCATTAGAAGTAATGATCAGGGTAATCACTAGAATTTGGCAGAAAGAAAAGCATTACACTTTTTAAATCATTGTATTCTCTTTGGCGTGTGCAAGTTTTTTTTAAGAGTGTAGATGAGTTTCAGTTTGTCTCGGTTCACGGCAAAGCTCACCTTTCCATGTACATTACTTTTAGTACATTTCAGTATCAATAACTATGTGCTGCATTGCGCCAGCATAACAAAAAGGAAATACTTGTGAAATGTTGGATTATGAACATTACATTGGATCATTAAGACTTGATCCTACAGGAATGTCATAAAATTCACTCTAGTAGCAGTACAGTTGCCCGTCGGTTTGTTTGCTCAAACAGATTAATTGGGACTGGACCTTCAGTTTAAAAAGAAATCCGAACCACTGTGCAATGTGCCTTCACCAGGCACCTTGATGACAAAATAACAATGTCATCACTATCCCATTGTGCTGCACCATGGCCATTGCAGTCTAAGACATCATGGTTTGGACTCCGGCTGCAGGACATGCGCAGGTTTGAGCCTCCCGGGAAAAGCGGAAGAACTCTTCTCCCGAGATTTCAGCCTGTGTATGGGACCGGTGGCCGCCCACCATCATGAGGAAATTGGGGAGCTACGAACGAGTAGCATAACCTGGTCACGTAAACCTACAACAACTGTTAATCACACATTACCCCGTAACTCCTTGGATGAACTCCCACCTCAGCACGTGAGAGTGAGGCCGCAATCGGTAAGTAGGCTCTTGTCCTCGCGGGCTGCTGCACCACTGATTGTTATTATATTTTATCACTATACCATTGGGGAGGTCTGTCACTAGCAATACAAGTTTCAATTTTAGTTACTAATACAGGTACTTCTTTCTGAAGCCTGCTAAAACTAACAAGTTAAGCACATCCACACATCTAGTTAAAAAAAACGCACTAAAAGGCTGTATGCAGACAATGGGCATTTAAGAATGGCCACTCTCAGAACTCAATCGCAAAGTACAAACATGTAACAAAATTAACACTCTGTCATGAACATTTCTGACCAAGGTAATTTCTCATCACTACAGAAAATAATTTAACAGAGTCACGATTCAGATCCAATGATTGCCATGGCGAGATTCAATATATACATACATATTCAATGAAAATAAGAAATATTAAATTTCCTAATTCAAAATCCCCAAATATACAATTATAACAAATTTATAGTTTTTCACAAAAGTTAACATACTCCAACATGAATGATAATATTTTTCAACACTGGAATCAAAATTATTGAATAAAGGGCAAGGTTTATTACGAGGACAAGAAAAATGTACTGAAAACTTATCACATTAAGTCTTAATATAAAGGTGTCCCCAGTGTTATTGGTGATCCACTCTAAGAAACAACAGAAAATACTCTTATACACACCAACATTGCTACATCATATACAATGACACAGGATATTTCAATGACATCATATGAAAAGTTAATTATTATTTAAATTTACATATTTCTTCATTCCAACCAAAAAAATTCAAAGAAAAAGAACTTGGATTCATATCACAAAATTTCCAAATGGGTGTCCAACATGTAAAGGGAGATTTTCACATCAAAGCAACAAACGACATTGATGTTAATTAGTTTGTCACCAAGTGACGTGTGTCACATGTAATGTCAGTGTGAAATCTTTGAAAGATTGTCCCAAATCAATATAGTAATTGTATACTGCAGAAGTTCGCAAACTTTTTCGTTTCACTGCACCCTTATTGTTTCAACATTTTTCCACGGTGCCCAATTCAGAATGTAGGACTATCTAACAGTTACAACACTCAGTTAGTGTGGTTATGTTGCTTGCCTTAAGTTAAATAGTAAACACATATTTCAAATTTGGAAACATTTTATGTGGAAGAATCATATCATTTCAGTGAAAATATTGGAACATTTTGAGGTGCCCCTGTAAGCTAGCCACAGAACCCCATTGAGCAACAGCGCACCCTTCAGGAGCCACTGGTATACTGTGTAACTTTCTATGCCAGTTGGCGTGTCCAAGAATTTTATCAAAAGTTTGCTTGTTTCATGTTATTATACCCAGACAGGCTAATTGGGACTGGACCTACAGTTTACAGAATGATACAAACCAGTGAGGAAATGAAACCAATGAAATGTAGTCCCACTGGGAAACAAATACTGGATGCTTTGAACCAAGACTTTTGTATTTTATATTTTCACTCAGTCACTTTTTTGCCACTTTTAGATAATAGCAATTATGGCGATGAATGATGAGTGGATTAGACTGAAGAAGAGACATTCACAAAGAAAAATCCAGGAATCACCTGGCATAACAGGCCACACAAGCATGCATTTGATTGGTGAAATCCTCAAGCGACATGTCACTTCGGTGTGAATTCTCCCTTAGAGAAAATACTGTATTTGCACACTTCTTTTAAAATACCAAGGAATGTGAATTACATCTTCATATTCATAGAAAAAATAACAACACGACAGAATTCTGTTACTATTTTGTTATAAGAGTGGTAAAATTACCAAAGCCAAAACAGATAAGTCTGTATCAGTCAATAACTGAAATCTAATAAAATCAAGTCCTCAAACACAATTCTATTCTGTTCTTTTTCTTTCTTCAAGAAATTGACACCCATTTATAATTAAACTAGTACAGTACAAGCACATGTACATAGAAGTATCCAAACAAATCCAGTGAGGGGAAATTAATAATTCTCATTAACATATAAGGATGTAACAAAACCACATTTTGCATATGTTAAAAACTAGGAAAAAATTGTTAAAACTTCTGTCAAAATACTGCCCTTACAAATACCTTGTGAAACATACATTACTGGTATACACTGTACATGGATACAGTTACTTTTTACATATTTTTTTAATACAATGATGACAGCCAAAAGCTGATGAGAAAATTTCCACTCCCTAAGCATGACTGTTGCATCTAATTTTAACAAAAGATGCAAAATGATGTCTTTCTTGTCACAGTTCATTCTCTCACAACACAGTAAACATACAAAAAGGTAGCTTCATTTAAGTACAATTATCACAAATTTCTAAAAAACCTACATGAGATCACTAAGTAAAAAAACATTTTTTTCAAATATCAACATTATGCATGGTGCGAATATACCTGCATAACACCACGTGACTTACCAAATGTTACACATGTGTATTCTACTGAAAAACTGCACTAATTTTGCCAACCATTGGCAACTAGCAGATACTTAATGAATTTCATTTGAAATTATTTAAAAAATGGTGACTTAAAAATATCAAAACACAAAATAGACCACATTGGCACATAATTTGTAGATTGTTTTTAATTATGTCAAACTGCAAATATGGGGGGACAAGTTGGTTAGGAGGCTATATCAATGCAGATCTGTAATCCATATTACACCCTTAGAAGCAAACTATTGAAGAGAAGTAAAAAAGAAGGAAAGTGCTTGTATGAAAGTGAATAATGCAAACAGGCCAAAGAAACACACACAATAATCCAATCGCAAATACAAATAAATAGATCTGTCATGAATAGAGATATAGAAAAATGTACAGTCAACTCTCGATTCTACGACCCCGGGTATAACGACCCCCTCGAAGTAACGACCCTTTTCCCGAGAACCGTGAAAAATTTGGAAAAAAAGTTGAAAAATTGAAGGAAATCGGCCAAAAAATGCATATCTTTTTCCCAATCATTCCCTTCACGAGCGCTCTACCGCTCACAATTGGGTCTGAACTAAAAATAGACACCACCACACCATGCTTGAGTGATATCCAATAGCACTTGACCTCTGCCCCCCCCCCCCTCCCTCAAGCGCACCAGTTACCCCGCACCCGACGGCCGCTACCCAACGTGCCAGGCTTGTTTTGCCACGCTTTCTCTTGGATACGCGAGAAGAGAAGATCGAATGTGCTTGGATGTTATTTTAAATCGACCTTGACTTGTTTCCTTGTCCTAAGAGCTGCTGAAAACTCGCAGGTGAGGAGGGGGGGGAGCAGCCCGAAATGACTGCTGTACTTGCAGTCTTTGCCAATGTGTATGGCAGGTCAAGCTCTTTCATCGATAAATACACCATCTTGAGAGATAAGATCGCAGGAATGTTCCAAAATACAGATGCGTGGCACCTGGAAGTCTGGCCCATCTGTCCAGCTCTGACCTAGATTTCAGTAGGTTCCCGTGAGTGAGCAACTCTCGACCTTGTAGCCGACAAATTCCAGTAACCGCTTTCATTCAAAACGTGTTCTTTGTTCCCTGCAACACTTCATAAAAAAGCGAAACTGTTAGAGATAATCAAAGCCACATAGGCGAACTAAAGATCGTCAACCCGCATAATGCGTTGTCATCCAGGTTTCCACAAAAGTTTACTTCGATCTTACGTGCATCATAACTCCCGTTTCCTACTTCATACGTTTTCCTAATTGTGTCGTAATATCTGCCAAAAAAGTGTTCCGTTGGCTGACTGACTTCTCCCCTTTTTCCTGTCAGCAAAGGGGGGAGGGGCGATTTTCTTGCTCATGTGCGCACACGGGCTGATTACAGGTGAGGGTGGAAGTGGACCCACCCCTCTTTCTTTAACGTCTAAAATGGGGCAACCAGTTCTCAATATATTTTTGAAAACGAACAAAAACAGAATAAAAAAATTAACCCTCCTCCCTTTTCCAAGCTTATTCTCCGCCACTGGTGTGCACGGCAATGTTGATAATTGCAGAATTCAGGTCTTTTTTTATGCTGTTGTCTGCATAGGAAATATTACCAGTATTATTGTCTGTTGCATGGTAAAACGTAAAGCAAGGGACATTTCTTTCTTCTTTACACTACTATTAAAAGTTCCGTCTTCGACAGTTGCGTTATCTTTAAAATGCTGGGATTTTTCTCTTCTGCCACCTGTTGCTCGAACTTCCAGCCGGTCTCCTTGCTTTTACGATGCAGCTGGCGCCAGTGTTTTGTCTAGCGTGCAAAGCTCTTGCTTGCGGATAACAGCAATGACTCATCCAGCGCGAAGGAAAAAGTTATTGTTTTGAATCTTTCAAAGCCGTTTTCATTTGACGATAACGAAATTCGATCTCCAGAAAGGAAAACAAAGAGTTAAAACAACTTCATGTTCTGCGTCTTCTGATAAGCAAAACTGTAAATTTAATTCACATCCGTTTTTCTTCAGAACCATTCATGTGAAGAAAAAAAAAGTGCTCAATGTAGGAATGGTCGCTGAGATTAAAAAGACATTATTCACGGGGAAAACTTTTGGAGGAGTGGGTGTTTGACATCGGGAATACTCCTAAATCCAACATTAAATCATCGATTAACGTGAGAGTAAATAATGATCTACCATTTTGATATGTAAAAGTGCGCAGTTTCATAAAGCTTGTTTTCAGTTCATTTTATGCTGATGCGCTAATCGGGACTAAATATACAGTTTAAAGTGAAATTCAATTCCAAACCTAAATGACTTTCGACTGGAACGCTGTTTAATGACGTGTCCTAGAATACGCATTGGGTGAGGACAGATCGCAAGTTGCGCGTTTCCTTTTTCACACTGGATTACAATTCAAGTCAAGGAAGGAGTTTGGACTGCTCCCTTGAATGGGGAAGGGGGGAGGGTGAATGAAGTTGGTTGAAGCAAAGAAAAAGGGATTTTTTTTGCGATGTATTTTACACAGCAGAACCAGAACGAAAATCACAGCCCCACCTTTTTTTTTGTCTGGTACCTAGAAAGGTTGTGTTGTTTCTCCCGAGAGATCTAATCTTACTAGTTAATCTTGTAACAGACAATGCTCCACTAGACACGTATAAAATCCAACATTCATTCTGCCCGATTATCTCCGGACTTTTGCTGGCGCCAGTGTAACTGGTGTCAAGATTCTTCGAGTTTCGCTTGCAATAAGCGAGAGATTGTTTTCCTTTCCACAGGTCTCGGTGCAAACGGCTTTCTCATGAACTAGAATTGTAAGAATTTCCTGGAAAAGCAACGACTGTGCACAATTGAAAGAAAGTAACATTATTTTTTGTGAAAACGTTTTCATGTTCTATTTTCCTTCTCACAACACGCGTCCTGTGCATAACAGGTTGTATAATTACCAGGATAAATGGTGTTACCATCTCCTAGGCATCTTTGTGTCCGTTTGAGCTCCGTTTAAGCAGAAAATTGGGGCAAATTCCAATAACGACCCCTTCGAAATAACAACCCTTTTCCCGGGAACTGTGAAAGGTCGTTGAATCGAGAGTTGACTGTATTTGAAAATTACATCCAAAAGGTAAAATGTGTTATGGTACAGCTATTAAATGTAGTAGTTTCGAAAGCATCACAATCCAGCTTACCCACAGTTAAGATAGCAATAACCAGTTCAGATCAGTGGCATATCCAAGGAGGAGTTCGTGGGGCCATAACCCCCCCTCCTTTGGCTCAGTATTCATAAAAAAAAAGAGAGAATCAAAGGCAGGAAAAGATGAAAAAATGAGGGCTGACTACTACAAAAAAATATATGTAACTTGTCCTTTCGAAAATCCTGGGCACATCACTGGCTCAGATTTGAAAAGGTGTCTATGCTCCAGAAAAGTACAACCCAGAACAACAAGACAATGAACCTTTGTATACTCTCACAACATGCGATTACTTTGTTGATTAAACTCCAAATACCGAATCAGACTGTACAGTACTAAGGCTTTTTGAATGTAAAAAATATCACATTTAGTAAGTAATACATGCCAGAGAGCCATGTGCCAAAAAATGCATAAAGCTTTCCTTTACTTTTCACTAACATTATACCAAAAATATATTTACTAGCAACAAAGTGTAAATGTTAGCTGCAGATTGATATAAAAACATTAAACTGCCCATGAAAAATTACATAAAAGTTACAAAATGACATAATTCAAGATTCAACTGTTTATGGCCTGGCACATACCTAGGTCTTCCCAGTGAAGGTATATTGCTTTTTGTTTGTAAACAAACACATCATTTAATTTTCTGATAATTATAAATATCGCCCACTGAACATATACATTATTGCAGGTATTAAATATGCATTTTACTCACAAAAAAAGTGATTCAAACTTAAGATTGAAAAATCTCCAAGACTTTCATACACCTACGAAACTGTATATTCTTTCTGATTTTGAAGACACGATTTGGTGTTGTGTCAACATCCATAGTTTTAATGTTGTACTTTTGAATATTACCTTGAAACAAACACAGTGAGTATATTTGTATAAACATAACTAACTCCATAGATTTAATAATGAAGGTTTAGCTTATTTACAATTGGCTTAATTTCTGTTTCCTCTCTATTTGTTGCATGTAGAGAAAGCAACATACATGACATTCTTTATATTGTGACTTATTCCAACATATCAAGCTTTGAGAAGACACTTATACACCTGAACTACCTGATATTAACCACAAAAGTATATGTATGCATACACAAATAACAGTCACAATAGTACAACTACGGTTCTGTAATATATATTGTTCTTTTGGTGTGATTTTTTATTTTTTGATTTCACATTGCATATTTATACTGAAAGTATATTACCATGATCATGTTTTAGTCATGAAAGTACACATATGATAATATTGAAGAGGCCAGATTAGCTTTAGAATTCCAAATTTTCTTTACTTCATGTGATCAGATAACATAATTTTATAGTATGCTCAGAGACAAGTCAACCTTGCAGCAACATTTCACAAGTCAAGACATGCATATTCATGTAGAACATAATTCTACTTAAACAGGTTCTATTTGGACACAACTGCCTACCTGCAACAAAATAATTATTAATTTTCAAACAAGTGTTTTCATAGTTTTTCTTGTATGTACGCATTGCTTGCATTGTAGAATTATTATTTTCCTATAGTTTACGGTTATTACAAGCATAAGAAAACAGTTTTTCGTTGTGACGTTTCAGGAGAACACACACTCCCTTCTTCAGACATTTATTTTCATTTTGACTGTCGAAACAAACAACACATAACAATGGATGTGTATCAACAAGTATGGACATGATCAGTTACAGATGAACTTGGAACCATAGATTTGCAGATGCGTAGCAGGTAGGGATGTGACGAAGTTGAAAATTTACCGATGCTGATGTACTCACCGATAATATTTGAAACCGATACCGATGCCAATATTTAACTGATTCCGGTAAGATTATTAAACAGAAATGGGATGTTATTTTCAGCATGACAAAAATAAATTTGCTATGTACATTTCTATTGGATATCATATGTACCTAGTCTTACCATAAATACTGTCACAAAGTTTTAAGTAAATTGACACAAAATGCTGAGAGATATTGTAATATCCTAATAACATTACTGAAATGGATGCATGACAAATCAAAATCACAAATTATTATTCAAAATGGCCACGCTTAGCAGGCACACATTCCGTAAGTCTTTGTGGCCACGCATCAAATGAATTACGCAACACATCGACTGGAAAATGAGCAACTGCCTTCAGAAGAGACCGCTTTAAACTTTCAATATAGGATATCTCTTCTTGCAAGCCATCTGCTGAAGCTTGGACCACAATTTGTAGTCCAAAGGGTATAGGTCCGGACTTGCAGAAGGCCAATCTGAAGTGGAAATGAAGTCTGGAACATTTGCCTCCAGCCACTGCTGTGTTGTTCGGGCCCCATATGTTGGGGCCGAATCCTGCTGGAAGCTCCAGTTCTGACCATGGAAGAGAGTGTTGTTGACATTCTTGACTAGTCTCACAAGCACTGTCTGCTGGTACACTTTGGCTGATGTTTTGACCCCTTTTTCACAGAAATGGAGCGTGCTCTCATAGCAAATGTTGATGTGTTGCGTAATTCAATTGATGCGTGGCCACAAAGACTTACGGAATGTGTGCGTGCTAGGGCGGCCATTATGAATATTGATTTGTGATTTTGATTTGTCATGCATCCATTTCAGTAATGTTATTAGGATATTAAAATATCTCTCAGCATTTTGTGTCAATTTACTTAAAACTTTGTGACAGTATTTATGGTAAGACTAGATATATACATATATATTCTCAAGAGATGAGAATGTACATTTGCATCTACAAAATGTTATGTGAACCTTTAAGAAGAACATGGATTCTCAAGAGATTAAACATTAGTACACAAGCAGTTCTTTGAAATGCAAAATGAATTCCTGTTCTGCCAGATTCAAATTCAGAAACACGAGATTTGGAAGCACTTGGTGAAGTAACCTACTTCTTCTCTTATCTCAAATCTGTTCAGCAACACTGAACACTCAATCACTGAATACTGATGCAGCAGGTATGCCCAAGTATTTTCTCAGCACTTGCTTCAGGTTTGAATATTCATTTTTGAATTTCCAATACAACAGCAGATCCTGGTTCAGCAATGTACTGTTTTATTTCAGATTTATAGTTAGGTTGATCCTCTGAATGAGTTTGCAATAATTCTATTACAAAATCTCTACAATAATGACTAATCATAACCAAATTTTCAATAAATCTTACAAAACTAGAATATAAAACTTATTAGAAGGTAAAAACTATAGTATAATCTGTACTGGTTTAAATATCGGATTTTTGCCGATGTGTCAATTTCGGCCGATTTTCATACATCTGTAATCGGCTTTGGCACATCCCTAGTAGCAGGGAAATTGAATATAGTTGTCAATTTTCACAGTTCTTACGACATGCATGGCTCTCTGATTCATGACTGACACAGATTAATACATCAAACACTGTATTAACTATGAACAATAACAAACATAAAAACATAATGCACACTGCTTACGGACATCAAGAATGTATTGCCAAGATATCCCAAACAAGACTTCCTTATTTGGACAATATCATAAGCTCGGTGGCAAAATACATCAGAAATTCTCCAACACGACCCTTGGTAATGAATATAAAACCAAGGTTTGTATATAGAGTACAGAGTTCTGTTGTAAAGAGCAAGACTCAATTCCTGCATGTCTTATTAACTGATGTTACGTGAAGATGGAGCTATATCTGATCAAATCCCATCTCCATATGGTGGTAAAAACAGGATTTACCAAAGACAAATACTTTAAGTGAAAATCTACCAAAAAATTAAAAGCAATGGGGTAGAAAGACAAGTAGCTACCACTACTTGCCTGCACCGAGGTGTTCAGGGTGCAGAAATATAGAACTTAGATCCTGAAATGAAACCAGCCTTTCCAAGCAAGTCGCACAGGACGGCACCATCAGTTACAGTGGTTGGTCCTACACCCAAAAGACTTCCATGCGGGAAAGTAAAACAGATTATAAAAGATTGGTCCTATCATTATTAAGCATACTGGTCACATACACAGGAGGTAGGCCAAAATCCTTGGAGTGGTATGTGTACCTTGACAATAGTGCAAATGAGAGCTTCATGCAGGATAGCATTTTTGAAGCTGAAATATTGATTCCGGAAATGAAGAATGTTGCTCACACGCACACTCTAGACAGGCACTAAAATTCATACAAAGCTTACGTATAATCAAATTAGGCAAAACAAAAATAAATTGTTTTAAACATGATACTGGTTGGCTTTAATCATTCTGTTTAAAGAAAAATAACATGCAGATGAAGATAAAAATTTTCGCTTCAAAATATTTAAAGGGTTACTTGTACACTACCATAAAAAGTAAGAGGGTAATAGTCTGTAGCTTGTGAAAAAATATTTACTGAATGCTACTTTTTATGTATATTCTGGTTTTCAAATTATATAAAAATAGATTTCAACCATGTTTATGCCATGAATTAAAATTGTGCATATTATCTTTTCTAACACAAGTAAAATGCTAACCTTATTTTGATTTTTCATGCAAGTTTTCATACATCATGATAAATCCATCTTAGCGTTTGTAATTGTATATCAGAATGGAGGAATGGTAGATTGATTGTTTTAACATATACTGTGTGAAAAGGTGATTATACACGAGAACTTCTGCCATTTGTTAAGCAGTGGTATCACTTTTGAACATATCATATGTTAAATTTATATTACTGGACATGGAAGAGGTTTTGTTTAATACCTCAGATTTTATGAATGGGTGCAGTATGCATTATGTTTGTTATTGTTCATAGTTAGTACAACATCTAAGTCTCTCTAGTCTCATAGTCCAAGATAAAACCTTGCTGCAAGATTAAGTTGCCTCTGAACATACGTGTAAACACAATTTGCATTTTCTACAACATGCTTTGGTTATCAGAACCAATCCCTACCACGTGCTTGCTAATATAGTCACGTTCTGGTATAACTTCACAAAAAGCAAAATGCCATTGCATAGGTTCAGTACAGTTTCGATCATCACACCATTATCTGATGCAATTAGTACAAAACATGCCGAGAAATCAACAATGTAGTCCCTTCCAAAAGTTAAGTGTTGTTAAAAATCAATACAAAATAAGGTAATTACAGTACACTGTACACAAATATACAAAATCACATGTCAGAAATTTTCTTTGGTTTTACTTAACTCTATTTCTGCCTACTTGAGCAAAAATAGTAATAATTAATAACAGTGGCGGCAATTGGGTTCCAAAACTGAGGGGGCAAAGTGACAAAACTAGGGGTCTTTCTCTTGGCAGATAAGGTTTAGCATAGTGAGGGAGCAAAATTTGCAAAATGTTGGGGGGAGGGGGGGTAACTGCCCCCTCGCAGCCCCTAATCGCTGCCACTGATTAATAACATTTAGAAGTTGGCAGTTGCAATGTAACACAATGAGGCCACTGATCATCAAAACATCTGCACACATGTTTGCAATTTCGTAATAAAGGAGAGCATCGATATACGATTTTCCAAATTTAAATTCAAGCTTCTTAACATTTCATGTATAACAAACTCAATTAAATAATTATGCTACAATTGGTGATTTTTGAAAAGGTATTCAATATATATTTATCAAATAACATTCCATTGCCAATTCATGATTTACTGCCTTTTATTAATTACTATTTTATACATATTTCTGGTACATATCTTTTTTATATAACATTTCAACAATATCAAACACAAATTTTGAAATAACTGTTTCCACGGGTTATGACTGATAAAATTGAAATGGTGTATAAAAAAGACAATATGTAACAGAAATATCAATAAGTGATATCAGAAGTGATATCTCTATACATAAGTATATATTACTTATGTGAAATTTTCAAATTTCATATTTCCATGTTGCACAATTTAATGGTTAAATTCTATTAATTTAGAAGACCCTCTGCCTTCATTCACTAAGGGTACGGCGTCTCTTCATATCAAAATTTCACGCATTGAACCACATCAGAACTGGAGAGGACAATGGGGTGCATGGGGAGACACACACGAATGAGAGAAGTTCACAATCTCGCACGATCTTCAGTATAAGGACCAGTGCAAGTGTCCCATCTCAACTTCATTCACCTGGCCGGATCAGAGAGCACAAGCAAAGCTGGCACAACTTGAGAGAGGTTGAAGGAAAACAGTGCCATAAATAATTCTCTACTTACCCTGGGACTCGTAATTTCTCAACTTTGTGAAGAACGTGGGAAATTTGTGAATTTCCGTGACAGCAAATTTAACCAGGATATTGCAATCGCCATTAAGGTGTGCAATGCGGAAATATGAAATTTCAAAATTTCATGTAAGTAATTTTAAACCGTGTTTACCGCATCCATCATGAATAAGTATATATGTTTCATTACAGTAAGTATGATTGCACTGAGTATTAGCTATGCACTTTTTATAAATAACTAGGTTTATTTTTTAATTAGGGGCAGTTTTGTACTCACGTTGGCAACACTGCGTGCTTGGCATCTTGCGCATGTGCGTTAGTTACAGACATACCTTGCACGTAAACAGATGCCATTTGCACCTTGTGAAATGCTTGCTGTGGTTGTGGTGGACAATGGAGGTGAAAATCCCGCCGAGTGTGAGATACGATCAGTGATCAGGTTTTTGACTGCGAAAAATGTGAAAGCGGCAGAAATTTATCGCCAGTTACGCGAGGTGTATGGTGAGAATGTTATTATTGAATGCAAGGTAAGTAAATGGGTACGTCTGTTTAAGGCCAGTCACACGAATGTTCATGACGAACCTCTATCAGGACGTCCCTCAATCATAATGGACTCATTGGTGCATGATGTTGAGAATGCGATACGAGCCAACCGCCGTTTGACAGTGTTTATGCCGAATAGGCATGCAGCCGTGTATTGCAACTCTCTCAAGAAACTTGCGATTATCACCTATTCCTCCACTTAAACACTTTCCTCGCTGGGAAGCGATTCAACAGCGCCGATGAAGCCAAAAAGACCGTGACGGATAGGCTGTCTGATCTGGCGGCAGATTTCTTTGATGAGGGTCTACAAAAGCTCATCTACCGCTACGACAAGTGTCTCAACAACTATGGGAACTACGTTGAGAAGTAGCTGAATGTACATATGAACAGCCACAGAGGTAATTAAATTTCTTCCTTTGCATGTTTTCATTTTATTTCAAAACGGCCCCTAATCAAAAAATAAACCTCGTATTTAATTACTTCCATTCAAATAGCAGCTTTCAATAAGAAAAGTTCTTCCATCATGTGAAGGCACCTAGTTTCTAAAAACATAATAAAAATCCTGTCTTTACTTCGTATAACCAAGTACAAAGTAAGATGCACTTTTACATACCTCAGAATGTTCTTCTGACCAACTAATTTCAAACATTAATTATGCCACACTTATAAACAATCTTTTCATATGACCAGTTATCAGGAGAACTTTGATTATTCCTTGTTATAAAAACTTCCATGTCATCACAAGTAACTTAAAATACACTTGATGTCATCATGTAAAACTAGCCAAAAATAGTACTACAAAAATGCCCCCTTTTGCATGTACAAAAGTTACAAAATTGAAGTACACTTAAGAATAATAAACATGGTAAAGTACAAATATTGCATAGCGTGAATCTTGCAGACATTTACCTAACTTAAGGTAACTTTTCATGTACCAGAACTTGAACCAAATGACTCGTTGATGAAGCTTTTAAATCACGGTTTCAGAGTCGAGACCTTGCAAATACACAGAGTGGACTGGTCCTGAGAATCCGTAACTACCAACGGAGTTCGAGTGAGAGGTATGATGGCCTGAACTGCGACGGTGACTATTGCGATGCAGTCCGCCAACAGGAACTTGGCCCGTAGCTTGTCCTGAATATCCCGAAATATGACCTGAATTCAAATTGTCCGCATGAATACTAGTCGGTCTCTGCCCATGATAGTTTGAGTAACTCGACCTGGCCGACGATGGTCTGTTTTCTAGGTCCAACGAATGGGTAGAGTTGGGGCGAGAACTTTGGTAAAGTGGGTTTGAGTGTCCTTTCAAGTGCCCTCCTGCGTTCGCGAGAGGAGACGTAGGCAAAAGGTTGGCAGTGCTCAGGTTGTTCATTATTTGAGGTTTGGCACGGAACCTCCCTGAATCGTTAGATGTCGACGAATCCAGCCCGTCGATAAGTCTTGCGACTGGATTGACGTGATTAGAACGCACACTACGGTTTGAGCTGCGGAAGCGAGACGAGTTCCGAGTGGAACCTCGAGATATGCTTCTTCGTTTGACTCGCCGTGGAGTCATGGGTCGTGAGAAGGGGGACGTGACTGCACCCACGGTGGTACCTTCATCTTCCAGGACATCAGGAGTAGAACTACGATCCTGATGTGGGCTGTATTCTATCGAGTAGAGGGATGTTGTTCTGCTTTTAGCTCGTGCTGTAAAATTTACAAAATATATTAGTTACAATATATATTTTCATAACAAGATGATATCATTAATATAGCCATAATCTCATTAAACCACTAAATGACATTTACTTTCATAAAGTTTTACAAACTAAGAAATAAATTGATTATGTATAACTGAGAATGAAGGGTTTTCAAGACAAAAAAAAAATAAAAAGGATTGTTTCTTTAATGCCATTGCATCACAATGATTAGGTTTACACAAAATAAAACAAAAAACATGCTTGTTACTAGACCAGAAGTTCATGCAATTACATACTGTATTAAAATTAATAGAAGTTCAGTTATCATTGTATGGAGCCTTAAAAGTCCAGTTGGTATGTGCCAATGTGTCCCATGTGACTGCCACATGGGGGACTGATTCAATTTGCAGAGTGAATGATCTAAGGTCATAATTTTGTCAACCTTCTTCTTGCATATAGCAGCTATGGGGTTCACCAAGGCTCTAATAAATTGGTACCAAGAGGTAGGGGGGGGGGGGGGTAAAGGTGACCAGAGTGTGCTACTGATCACATCACCTCCAAAAAATGACAGATCGTGTATCTGTGGGGTCCTACCTTCATGTCTCTAAATGGAACAGAGCAGTGAGTATGGGTAACTTTACCATTATCATTGTATGTTCACATTATATTGTATTCATGTGGAGTAAAAATCTTACCAACAAACACAATTTCATGTTAATTAAATAAATATCCACAAAGTCAATTAGAAGTAAAGATGGGGGTGACAAGCATAAGTCTCATTTGGATGTGTCCCCCAGGTAGAAGCTCCCACCTAACCTAATGTATATCCTCACGTGCAACATCTGTGGAAGCTTCCACCTGGGGGAAACATCCACAGCCTTGAACCTCCGCATCAACAACCACCGCTCCTCCACCCTAAACCTGGACTTTGCTGTTGCCATTCACACCAATCACCACAAAATTCCTTTTAATGACTGCTTCCAGGTAGCGATCGTCCACTCCTTGCCCCAATCCACCAACACCTCAATACGTAGCAGATGGGAGAGGGCCTACATATCCACATGAATGCAACCACATCCCCAGGCCTGAACAAGGCCACACAGTAACGCCCCTCATCCCCTATCCTCACCCTCAGCACCACCTTTCCCCAACCAACCCCACCTCCCACCACTCACAGTTTTCGACAAGCCTGGCGAAAGAACCATCTATATATTTTTTTGTGGCACTGTAAACACTTTTTTTTCGGGACCTGGCAACACTGCGGGTCATGCTTACTCTTCCTTCTTGTCACCAAGTTCTACAACGTCTCTCTACTCCTGAAGATGTGACATACCATCACGAAAATTTGAATTTTTTCTGTGTCCGGTGAGTGTTTCCTCTCTCACTATATATATATATATATATATATATATATATATATATATATATATATATATATATATATATATATATAAGATAAAGTGAATTACATGTTGTTGGAAGAAAAGTGAAGAAAAGGACACTAAATGAAAGTTATCAGTACTGTTGATATTTGTGTTTAGAGGATTTCAATATTTTCTCTCCCTTCTCATAAAAAATAAATTAATAGTTACATAAACTTGCCCACTTGTTAGTCAATTCGGATCGACCTGAAGATGTTTTCAGCTTGGCAGATCATTATTAATTGCAACTCATTCATTTTTTTTATTTTTTATTTTTTGCATAAAAGAGTGTGATAAATTGGAATAAGAACCACAAAATTATTATGAATAGAGGAAACTGCAGATATTGTGTTCAATCTTTTTGTCCTTGTGATAACCTCGTAACAAAGAAATACAAGCCACATTATTTTTAATCTGGTTCCCGTAAACATCTCTTCGCTCACACACAAACTTATTATTAAGAAAACTGCTGCAGACATTTCAAAAAAAGTGCTAGTGACAACAAGTGCAACATCATCTGAGTAGCACTTTCCTAAATATCATATTCTTTTTCCTTCATGCTTCTTTGCACCCTTCCTTCTACGACACCTTCTTACATATCTAAAACCCTGCAAGTGGTTTTTCTTATGTGCTAACTCTCCCTTCTTCATTGTTTTCGGCTCATCTTTCCAAGCTGTACCAAGGCGGAATAGCATTTCGCTGTGTTGGCACCTTAGCAACCACCACAGCAACCGGTTTTATACAGACAATACGGCCGCACCCATGAGCGGGACTAGCAAATGACTTTACCAGCATATTGAATAAAGAAACTAACACACGATTCTAATCCAGGAACCACAGAGAGATATTTCAAACTGAAATGAACTGAATATATGCTTACATTTAACAGAGACAACATGCTGGATCATCTTAATCAAACAATGAACTTCTTGTTAAATAGGAAAATATGAGGTGTACTAATATAATGTATAACATAACTGCATGAACTTCCACAGTCTATCAATTTCCATAGGAATTATTGGACGACACTCAAACGGCCAAAACTTCACAAACAATATTGCAACCTGGGCTGAGATTCATGCATAGTAACATGTACCAATAACACATTGCCATCTTCCATATAACAATGCAAAAAGCCATACACACAAACATGAACATTGCAGCATATATTGATTCAAGACATACAATAAATACAAACAATGCAAACATGATGGACATTGGATCTATAGAAGTTGGAGGACATATTTATAATTATCATGATTTTGAGCATAAAAAAATATGATAATGTTTGTTAGAGAATACATAAGCTTGAAATGCTTAACGAATGCATACAAAATATTAGAATCTTAATTATCTTCTTCACTGTAATGTTGAAAATAGTATAATAGCAAAGAAGTGAATATTTAATTAAAAGTTTGCATAACCATTGCTGTTTGTCACAAAATAATACAGGGTTTCTATAAATTAGTTATACAAAAGTAACCGTTAATTGTGAAGAAAGTGTATGTGTAACAGAAATGGTTTATACATCAATGAATACAGTATATCTTCAAGTTTTTTGTCGCACATTGTTAGTTGCAGATGTCGCCACTGGAGGCATAGGAGTTTGTTTATCTTACACAAGTACTGACTTGGATTAGTCGTGGTGGAACGATTTCATGGCCACCTCGTTTGCCTGATCTGACCTCCATGGATTTCTCTATCTGGGGTTACATTAAAGGACATGTGTTTGTTCCTCTTCCCAGCAACGTCGACGAGGTGGCCATGGAATCATTCCACCATGACCAATCCAAGTCAGTACTTGTGTAAGATAAACAAACGCTCACCCCTCCAGTGGCAGCATCTGAAACTAACAATGTGCAACAATAAACTTGAAGATATGCTGTATTCATTGATGTATAAACCATTTCGTTACACATACACTGTCATCACAATGAACGGTTACTCTTGTATAACTAATTTATAGAAACCCTGTACAATGCATGGTATCTTAAAATTAATTTTATGTCCGTGGTTGGAAAATCTTCTTCAGAGCCAGGTGCCAGAAAAAAAAATCAATGGCTAATGAAAATACGGCAATATTACAGCAAGACATTCCAGTCGCCATGGCGACCAGGCAAGCAAGATTTTTTTGAGCCCTAGGACTGAGCGAATGTTGATGCTGGTATATTAAGCAGCACATACCAGTGGTATCAGAAAGTATCAATTAAATTTAACCACTGATACCAGCGAATGCTTTTATGGAGTTTCGGAATCTCGCAGGGTTGCAGTCTAAATATCCTGGAAATTATACAAAACTGCATATTTCTTGTTCTTTTGGCAACAGCATCGCAGGGAGAAATGGATTCTGTGATAAAATAATAATCTTATGTGAAATTATGAATATTTGAAAGAAAAACTCTAGCAGCTTGAAGTAATATAGTTCCAATTAGAAACTGTTATAAATTTATAAATATTATGAACTACTTTAAATTATTTCAATTTCAACTAACGTCATTGGTCATCAGTGGGAAGTTAGCGGAATATTTTACCTCTCTTTAATAAATACATATGTGGTGAGAGGTATCACCACAACCATCTTTGAACAACTGCAAATATCACGGTAACACATGCAACTTGCATGCTTTTAATGAGGCTTTCGATCACTCTGTGTTAGGGAAAGACACACTTTTGACAGGGGGATGTATCCCATCTTACATACATGGGATGAACTGCTGTATGAGGTGGCTTACTAGAAGGATAATAGGCAGAGGTAGGATTGAACCCACCTATGAACTCGACTGTAAATAAAATATGAAAGAAAAATTAACAAGCTACAGAAAATAAAATATACACTGATATAACACTAAATTTATACTGTACGAGACAAGCATTCCGAGATTTACACACAGCACTTACCATACTGCGTGTACGTCAAATCCACCAATGAAATCAACTGTAACAAAAAGACAGAGTTGTATGGGAATTGATAAAAGTTAACTCATTGAAAAATTGTTTCTCTTCCAATGTGGTATGTAAGTGAAAGCTTATAAATGTGAGATTTGTTAACTTTAAAAGAAACCACTGTGAGAAGTACATTCTTTCAAAAAATAAATGTATTTTTTGCTCTCTTTTGCAATTATAGTCTTTTTTTAAATGCTATCAAAACTACAAAACGATGGAATCATGACAATGGAAGAATACATATTCACTGAAGATCTGGTACAAAAATGTATTTTATGAGGACTGAAATTTAAGCCTTTTAATATATGATTCTATCTTAAATATTGGGTCTTTATTGATGGATGCTTTATACACTATTCTTCAATCAAAAATTCAAAGCATGAAATTCTTCTATGCTTTGGTTCCACCTAATTATTTGATATATGACCAATTAGAAATTAAACAATGATAAAGATACATGTTCAAGACTCGATACGTCAGTTTATATAAAAAGCCTAAAAATCAGATAATATAACTTACACAGATAGGCTACATCACTCTGTGCACCATCAATGTGCTATTGTGGTTGATCACTTTGCCTAAAACTAGTTCTTGAAAGTACTAAAAATGTGAATAGTGCATATGTGCCAGCAACGTTAACATAATTTATAAATCTACAGAGACCAGCATACTTACAACTATCGTCTTCTTCCATAAAAAGATGTGTAAGAAAGATTCCACCAGCTGAGCCAAGAGCCTGCAACAATATATGTATTTTTAAGACATCATAATGGCATTAATTAATTAATACATGTGAGAATAAAAACTTCTTACGCTACATGCCGGCAAAGACATTTTAGTGAACCACTAAACAAATAAACAGCATGATAAAAAACACATCACCAATTGTCACCACTTCCTTTTTAGCATATGTGATGTAAAGGAGTGTGTGCATATAATTAAAAACCCAAATAACCTCAATGATAACACGTACGAGAACCTTTATTCCTTTTGAAATAATACCATCAAATTGAATTATCAATCTTCTTCTGATATCTACTCCAACCCACCAGCACCTGCCAACACTGGATGACTGTGGCGACATCTTCTTTCTGACACAGCAAGTAGTGACATTGGAGTTGCTGCTTCTTGTATCTCTCAACCAACCCTGATGATGACCGAGATGGAGTCGAAAGCCTAGACAGATTGTTAATGTTGTTTTTATTATGCTGTTTGTATGTTTTATGTTGTGGTTCACTAATTATACATATTGCTGCAGAAATAAAATCATCCATACAGAATTAAACAGTCACACAGATTAGCAATAGCAGTTATGTTCATAAAAAGAACTAACGTGAATTCCTATTTTAACTCGAGGATCAATAATTTTATTTGATAAAGTGAATATATCTGGCCACTCATGTTATTAATAGGGTTGAACCAATATCAATACCAATGTAGTGAAAGTATCGGTTGAAATTTAATACCTGATACCCACCAATACTTTTATGGGGTCAGGACGTTTTATGGAGTTCACATAAATGCTACATAACATGTTCTCAGAGTCTAAATATTCTGGAATTTATGCAAAATGCATAGTTTTAATTATTTCAGCAAAAACAGTGGGAAAAACTAGATTTTGTAACTGAATGATTATCTCACATGAAATTATGATTATTTTAAAGCAAACCCTTTGTTTAAATGCTTTGTTATAGTTACAATATAAACTTATGCATTAAAATTTACAAATACTTGTAACTGTTTTGAATTATTACAATTTTCATATCGGTGTCAGTATTGGTAGGAACTACATTCAAGTCAAAATATATCACCTCAGTCTTAATTATTAAACCTTCAATATGTTATTCAAAAAATATTGTGCAATATTAATATACAGCATGTAACAAAAGTCCGGGAACACTAAAAAAGTTATTGTAGCCAAACGAGTAGCATTACAAAGTGACAAAGAACATCATTTCAAAGAGTAAAGTTGTAAGTTCTTTTCCTCATTGCAGGTGTTATGTGTAGTTCCATGTATCATCGATAGGTGGTGTCATAATCAAGATGGTGCTTTCTGCATACTAGAATTTGACAAAACAAAGAGTGCAACGGATGTCCAACGAAAATTTAGGATGAAGTACGGGAAAGCTGCACCAATCAGGAAGGCACTCTTTGTTTTGTCAAATTCTAGCACGCAGAAAGCCTTCTCAGCTCCAGAAAGCACCATCTTGATTATGACACCACCTAGCGACAATATATGGAACAACACGTAACACCGACAATGAGGAAAAAACTTACAACTTTACTCTTTGAAATGATGTACTTTTTCACTTTGTAATGCTACTCATTTGGATACAATATATTTTTTTTAAATTGTTCCCGGACTTTTGTTACATGCTGTATATACAGGGTGGCTACAGACAATCAGAAATGAAATTCCTGGACTTCCCAGGTTTTCCAGGACAAATTTTGCATCTTTTCCCTGACAATTTTGAACTAAATCCACATATTTGTACATGGAAAATAAACTCATACAGCTTTCAGGTATGGACTGTATTAAGTATCTATATTAGCTTACTTAATTTCTCAAGGATTCATATTCGTACCCATTTGGATACAATATATTTTTTTTAAATTGTTCCCGGACTTTTGTTACATGCTGTATATACAGGGTGGCTACAGACAATCAGAAATGAAATTCCTGGACTTCCCAGGTTTTCCAGGACAAATTTTGCATCTTTTCCCTGACAATTTTGAACTAAATCCACATATTTGTACATGGAAAATAAACTCATACAGCTTTCAGGTATGGACTGTATTAAGTATCTATATTAGCTTACTTAATTTCTCTAGGATTCATATTCGTTCCCAAAAATATTGAATTTAAAAAATTATTACAATTCACAAGCTTGGGAGGGATTTTTACAGGGCTTTATCATTTGCAAGCAGGATTGAATAAAATATTTGATTATTTTTAAAGTTAGAGTAAATTAGTTGTCTTTAATTAAGAAATTTTGTAATTGCTCGTCCTTCTAAGCCCTTCTCATTATTAAATGTTGATATTTCGCCTGCTCCTTACAAGAATCATGACTGCAAACTTATTTTTGAAGCATTAACGCTTGTATCCTAAGCCCCACGACAGGTTAACCTTGCAGCAACTTTTCGCATATATTGACCCAAACGTGCACGCAGAAAATAGTTCCGCTGCAATACTGCGGATTTTGTCACTATATGTGATATGAACAGCTCAGCGGTTAAGGTGAGACTGGCACGGTGATGCTGAGTGCCACTCTAGAGTGGATTGATACATAAAACCTGCTGCTAACTTAACCTGTCGCGGGGTTTACATCTCTTTTCTATATAAAGCAAACAAACAACTTATTCCATGCACACATGATTGAGATATTGGTATGGTGAATTCATGGCTTGTTTGATGTATGTGAACATGGCAACACATGGCATCTGCTTGGCACCCAAACCCCTAACATATTTTAAACCTGCTCCTCGGGACTAAACTTTCTGAAAGTGAAGCAATCGAATTGTACAAAACAGTGTCATACTACGTTACATTATCAATGTGACTTCTCTTTCAGTACAAACATTCACAGTATATCCAAGTACCGTGAAACTGACAACATACTGTTACCTATATTGCCGGCAAAAAGTGTTTATTTAACATGCTGGTAAGGTGCGGATTACTCACAATTAAATATAAACTTTAAGCTAAAAGATTAAAAAATCGGCAACTTACGTGTGTGAGTATGAGATATTTTTCGTACTACGTTTCGGAGGTTACACTACCTCCTTCTTCAGGTTGAAACGTTGTTATTCAGACACCTGACATGGTGTCTGAATAACAACGTTTCAACCTGAAGAAGGAGGTAGTGTAACCTCCGAAACGTAGTACGAAAAATATCTCATACTCACACACGTAAGTTGCCGATTTTTTAATCTTTTAGCTTAAAGTTTACAAGTGTTTATTTATATATACACATTAAAAACTTAACGCAAGTAATTTATAGCAGGGAAATCTACTGCACTGCCCAGGCATCTGATTTTGCTAATAAGACATAAGATAGGAACATGCTGTTAATAACAGCGTCCATAAGTTTATATACGAGGCACGTCCAGAAAGTAAGTTCCGATATCATTGGAGCACAACATGCACTTACAGATAGGAAGAAGTCGTATCTGTAATGTGGTGCAATAGCATTGTTGTGAAGGGAGTCAATTTAAGAACAGTGTTATACCATGGCCAAGCTATCTCCTGACTGTATTCACAGCGCAGAATGGTAATTTTGGCTAAATCCTTTTTTATCTAGGCAATGGAGGAGGGATTCTACGGTTGCAGACTGTTGCTCAAAGAGTGGGGGAAGCGGTAGGCCTAATTGGCTGTTTGACTGCAAGTTTCTTCATAGGTAAAAGTGGCAATATCGGGTCACTGCCATAAAGACGAGTCCTGCACCAGGAGTTAGCTTGGTTGATTGATATGCTTTATTTTACTTCGCTTTTTGTGCCACTTTGGGCTAATTTGCGAAGATGGGGATGAGTGATGACATGATGAAATTAATGAATGGACACTCACAAACATGCATGCCCAGGCTGGGATTCGAACCCAGGACCCCTGGTGTTGTAGCACGATGTCCTCACCACTGCACCACAGGGGCCAGCAGGAGTTAGCTTGGCTTAACTCTATGAGAAAGATGACAGTCCTCATATACCGACTGCATGATGTAATCAGATATTTGCACGTTCAGAAGCGGCCAACAGAGATCCACCGGAACTTGTGAGGTGTAAGGACTTGATGCCATAAGCGACAGTATGGTCAGACGATGGTGCAGACAATTCATGGAAGGCAGATCCGCCATGCATGCCCACCTGACCGCTCTATTGCGTCACTAAGTGGGAGCCCCAACCTCACTTTCATCTCTTCCTTCAGCTGAAGCAAGTTTCTGGCAGGACATATGTATTGACATTAACGCTGCTGTACAGACGGTTCTGCTTTTTGGAGGCAGGCACATGACACGGGAATACAAAATTTAGTGCCACACTACAAAAAATACCTGAAGAATGGTGGTGAATGTGTCAAAAAGTAAGTTATGGGTCACTGTAATTAAGATAATAAAATGTCAATTATTACCGTCGTTTGTGTTTCAATTTATGGCTAATTGGAACGTACTTTCTAGACTGTCCTCGTATAAAGCTTCAGCCTGTTAAATACAATAATAGTAGATAAAAATAAGTTCCTTTAGAATGTCCACACAATGCCGTACTATGGTTTTGGACATTTGTCGGACGGTACCAGAGTGGGTGTGCCCTTCTGATCAACAGGTCCGACCCCTTATAGCTCCCATACACAAGGGAAAAAAATATCAATACATTTTAAATATGAGGTTCATCAAATGTATCTGCCTCACTGTAAATTTCTCCTCCCCCACCTCTTCACCTTCCATCACTTGTTTCTGGCAACATGGTTGTTTTCAAAGCATAATAGACCTAAAAGTTTATGCCAAAGGCTGGCAAGATGATTTCCCATTTAAGTGCAGCACTTATTACGACTTCAAAATCAAATGTCTGGCAGGTTCATTGCATCACATCACATCTACAGTTCAACAAAGAAACATTTGTCAATCAAGACAAAATTCCCTGACTTTTTTGACTTCTTCAATTCCCTAACTTTTTCAGGTCTGTCGCCACCCTGTATATAATAATGAACAATTCCTATTTGTTGGTCTCTGTACAATATAAAACTAATCAAACATCTTCAAAATACTCACAGATAAAAGGCACTGAATAGCTGCATGTATCACTTCAACATACTGGTAATCCAACACACATCCCAAAACCCTCTCAGGCCGTATTGGTCGAAACGGATCATTTTCCAGTGTGATGTTCGTAGGATAAACTGGCTTGCAGCCAGCTCCATTCACCTCCCACCAGCTTACACTACCTGTTCCCATATTTAACATGTCACTGTCCTGAAAGAGATACATAAGTCTTTGTAGTTATACTCAACACAATCTTAAGAAAGATGAATTATCGTCAAAGTATACCGTTTTGGACTGTGTTTTAAGTATGTGAAATATTGGACTGTGCTTAAGTAAGTGTTGTGTTATGTATTTGCTTGTACGTGTGTAAGGGCAAAAATATGTATGTATGTGTGAGTGTGAGTGTGTGTGTCCGTATCTATAGGTTAGATTACCTTTCTTATATGTAATTTATCTTTGTATTTTTTTTTATTTCTCTGTAATTTTTTATATTTTTTTTTCTTCCTTTTTTTTAATATGTTAATTATTTTCATATTCAATTCTTTTTGTAAACATGGTCAAGTGGAAGAAAAGGCTCCACAGCCTTAACTTCGCCATGTAAAAGAAGACGAAATAAATAAAAAATAAATAAATAAGAAAAGCGTCAAAAATAGAAAAGGGAATAAAACAAAATTTAAAAAAATATTTTCTCTGTTTTAAGAACATAAGTAAAAAGCCTGTTTTTCTGGTACAATTGTAATTTTCTTATTGTATGTCCCTAAGTTAATCATGATGATAAGTGATAATTAAATGAAGTATCTTTTATCTTTTGTATCGTTCAATTTATCATCAATTTACAAAAAAAAATATACTCACTTTATTTAAAACTCCAACATTTAAGTAGAAACACATAACAAAAACATTCCATCCAATCCAGAAGATACTCCAAACTGTGTACTGCAAAAGGAGGAAAATATTAGCAATATAAAGGATAATAATATTGACAATTAATACTGTGGTAACAACATCTAAGCCACTTATTAAATATAATAAAATATAAAAAGTAATAATAAATCACTAAAACCAACCAGTTTCAATCAATTGCAGTTAAACAACTGCAATTCACAGTTTTTTTTATTTTTGCAATCTGGTTTTCCATTTCCAATACAGAAGTTAAGAAGTTATTTCAAGTTTCTAAACATGATTGATTGATTTGGTTTATTTTACTTCACTTATCTGTGTGAACCACAGAGGGCAGCGCAATTAGGCTAGAAAATTATCAAGTACAATCATCATTTATTGCTTAATATGACTACACTGGAATGACAAGCAGCACAAAAATATTAAACAGAAATACTAATAATTATCATTCCTTGATACTATACTTACAGTTATAATGTACTTTGGTCTGTACTGGAAAGCTCCAAAAAATCCAAATATCACAAAAATTAGTTGGAAAAAGTTGGCAAGGATAGGAACCCACATGAAACCAAGGAATTCAAAAACTTGTCGTTCCACAGTTGCGATCTGTAAAAGAAAATACTGCCATTAACAAACAGTTTCAGCAATTTAATATGTACCATTTAAATAGTGAACATTAAGAAACGTCACATAAGCCAGATTTATACTCTTATGATGGCATAAACGTAAGAAAAACTACAGATGTATTTTACACACAAAGCTGTGTCAAAATGAACAACAGAAATGTTGAATTCCATTTTAGCACTTCGAAAGATTATGAACAAAAGAAATGGTCAAAGTGATGCATAACTATGTCTGTTTCCTACATCTCTTAAATCAGGGTGCGAAATTTCTGGTCGCCAGTTTTGGGCTGGCGACTAAAATTTTGTTGTTTCAAATGTGTGTCAAACATGCCTCAAGACTGCTTCTCTGCATGTTTTCGACACCTTGGGTTGGCCTCCCAAAGAAAATATTCTTCAGTTTGGGATAGAAGAAATAAAGAAGCTCTACATATACTTGAACCTGAGAATTTATAATGAGAAAATGGATGTTCTGTCAGCAGAGTGGACAGAATACAAACTTTTGCTTCCTTCTCCAGCTTTGAATCAGACGCTGGAGAAGATCCACAGTGTGGAGTGTTCAGCAAGATTCCCCAATTTGATCCAGATTTTGACATTTTGTGCTGTTCTACCAGTGAACACAGCTTCATGTGAGAGAGGTTTCAGCTGTCACAACAGACTCAAGATTACTTACAGGAACTCCCTGAAGACCGAGACACTGGATGATTTGCTCAGAGTTTCCGTAAACGGACCCCCCCCCCTTTCCCTGTCAGAGTTTGACCCAGCAGCTGTGATCGATAAGTGGTACTTCAGTGCAGAACGACAGCGCTACACAAACATTAATTCCTAACTTTTTAATAATTGCTCATATTTTTACTATTTATCAATATAAAATAGTGGCGACCAAAGATTTTAGTCCGGCGACTGATTTCAAACTAGAAATTTCATGTCCTGTCTTAAATAGCACATTCAAAGTCAAACCTTCATGCAAATGTTAAGACCTTTAGGGTGAAAATATAATCTTATATCTGGAACATTGATTGATTGATTGATTTAGTTTATTTTACTTCGCGTTTTGTGCCTCTTGGCTAATTTGCAAAGATGGGGATGAGTGATGGAATGATGAAATTGATGAATGGACATTCACAAACAACCAAGCCCGAGCAGGATTCGAACCCCGGACCCTTGGCGTTGCAGCGTGATGTGCTAACCACTTGGCTACAGGGTCCGGCTATAGGGGGAACAGAACGTCCAAGTTGTAAGTTACTATATAAAAGGTTCTATATGAAGTTTTTATGCTTTCAACACTGTTCAGTTCATATGCCATATTCTGCATCATTCACTACCTTCAAACATTCTATGAATTATTATTTGAAACAGGTTTAATATGTGGTTAAAATTGTGTGTTTACATTCATTACATGTAGGTAAAGTTCCCTGCACCATTCCATCTTGCCCATTTTTGAAGTGGTGACCAGCACCATACTCCAGCTGCCTTTACCCCCCGGGAGCGAGCCCCAGAGCCACTTTATACAGTGACAAGTCAAAAGAATTCTGAGCTTAGATCAACCGCCTAGGAATCGAATCCAGTTCTCCCATGTTGCAGTCAGATGCCCTACTGACTAGACCATTGTGGCCCATTTTCAGTTCATACAGCCAGTAAAAAATAACAATATTTTGCATGGGTTTACGTTTTGCAAATACAAGTTTGGTTGTCACGTTTAACCCTCAAACACTGCGCTGGCTGTGACAGACTGGTGCAGGGAGGAGTATTTTCAGCGCAAAATTTAAATTCAGGAAGGCTTTAAATAAAATTTTATATCTTTAAAACTATGAATGCTAAAGTAACAAATTATACCTAGTTCTGTTAAATATAGATTAGGCTACAAGGCTAGTGTCCAAAAAAATTCAATTTTCATTTATCAAGTAGAAGACAAAAGTAAAAAAAAACAACTTTTTCTTGAAAATATGAAATTTGCCGGGCCCTATGTAGGCAATGACGGGACATGCAGGTTCAAAATGGTGCCTGCTTATTTCCTGACGTGTATTCCATTCTCATAGCAAGAGCTGCGCACTTGGTGCTGACATTTTCGGAGAAAAAATATATTTTCTAATGTAAAAGCCGTGCATGTTTTCAGTAGGAAATTCTAAATTTCGCAGGGTTTTCATTAAAATGTTTTATCTCTGGGAAATATGAATATTCGAGTTACAAATTATACCTCATTTTCTTTAGCATTTCAAAACGGTACTTGCACAGTGTTTCTTGCATATACTTTCGGAGAATTTCCTTTCCCATCAATATAAAAGCCGTGGTTTTTTCAGCAGGATATTTAACCTCCCCCCGCCCGAAATATAGCCAGAATCAAATTATAAACTTTACTGGTGAAAAATCTCAAGGCGCATGTAGCACTATGTCACAGTATGATTTTCATTGGCATGTTGCGTTTTTGAACACCAAAAAGTTCTAATTAATCAGAATATTTCCACTACAAAATATTTGTTAATGGTAGCGAGTCAGCCAACTGACATCAGGGTTGCCCTGTCAAGGAAAGTAACACAATACGACATTTCAGGAGTACAATTAATTAATTTTGAGAACGTTGGTGCAGTAAATGAAATTATCAAAAAGTGGTTCTCTAGAAACATTCTTTCTCAGTCAGCAGGTAAAATTAGAAAATTTGTTGTCGGCCGGTTCTCGAGATAATCATGACCAAAGTTACCCCATAAGCTTACACAGGCATCCTCAAATCTTCGCTGGGGTAGGATATCATCTTAAGGCGATCTCCTACCCCGGCGAAGGTTTGAGCAATTTTCCATGTAAGCTTATGGGCGTAACTTTAGTCACGATTATCTCGAGAACCAGTAGACAGATAATTTTCAAATTTTAACTGAACGCTGAGAAAGGATGTTTTTAGAGAACCACTGATCGATATTTTCATTTTCTGCATCAACGTCCCCATAATTAATTAATTCATTTTATTTGTGAAATATCAGACTTTTTTTCACTTTTCTTGACAGGGCAACCCTGTTGCCGGCCGGCAGGTTCACTGCAGCTGCTCGCGGTCGCCTAATGACCTTGTAGAAAGAGGGTTTGGAACACGGCGGGTGGTTTCGCCCCAACACACAACAGGTTTAGAAGATGAAAAGAAAGCAACATGTCTTTTGGCTTTTAACTGGGTAGCTTTTAAATTATGGACTGGAAGTGGTGGCATGAAATTGGTGAAGTGTGTTCCGGACCAAGAAA
Organism: Lepisma saccharinum; assembly: GCF_977018435.1. Taxonomy (NCBI): domain Eukaryota; kingdom Metazoa; phylum Arthropoda; class Insecta; order Zygentoma; family Lepismatidae; genus Lepisma; species Lepisma saccharinum. The sequence goes on from NC_139236.1 coordinate 75,962,886, forward strand.
AATATGAAGTTGGAATTTGGTCCGAGAGTTTGAGTCTGAGAGACAAATATGTTTCTAAAGCAGTGGCGTTTCCGTAACAGGGCTGGTTACTACATTATTTTTATTATTGTAAAACACACTATTCTTCCATTATAAATGTAGATAACGGACCATACTATATATGCATAAATAAATGTAGAGTTTGTTTTTAAATTTGTTTTATGCACAGAAAGGCTAGCCAGGGCTGGACCTACAGTTTAAAGTGGAGTCCGAACCACAATGTGCCTGCACCGGGTATCGACCTCGGGATTCCTTGATTACAAGACGACGACGTAACCACTACGGCATCGGGAAGATCCGCGTATAAATAATACATGATTACATACGTATATACTAGAGATGGCAAACAATATAAAGTTCGGATTTACCGGAACCGGGTACCTGGATCTGATCCTAGAACCGAGTGTCCGTTGATTGACTGATTAATTTTGTTATTATTCGTCGCTTTCTGATACTTGGATAATTGCAACAATAATGAAGAATGCGTATTAGATGAAATTGTTGAACGGCAACTCACAAAAAAAAACTTCTACGCCGTGGCCGGGATTCGAACCCAGGACACCCGGCGTTTTAGCACGCTATGCTAATCACTTCGCACGCAGGTCGGCCCGACTGTCCGGATTTCGGGTTGTGGATGTATGAATTTTACATAATGGCTACATTAGAACCAATTAACTATTAAATCAATCATTTCGAAAGCTCTTATCACTAATGCAATGAAACATTTCATGCACAAAATACAAGTAGCCTATTTATGCCAGTATAATATTTTAATATTTCAATTCCATTGCAAACACTATAAAAAGATAAAGTTACCTGTGCGTACCACTGTGGCATGAAGGCACATTTAGAGGATGTGGGGATAGGGCCCCACACATTCTCGAACTGGACCATTTTGGAGGTGGTGATCAGCCCCATACTACTGCAGCTTCTAGCCCCCCCGTACCCATTGATTTGAGGATGGGGCAGCCCCAGAGCCGCTTTATACGGGTACAAGGCCGGAAAAACTCCAACCTTAGATCACCTACCCGGAAATCAAACCCGGGTCTTTCGCATGGCAGTCAGATCCTTTTTATTTTCTTTTTATTAAAGTGAAGCCCCTAAGGGGCAGCTTTCCTCACACAAAACTCATCTCAATTGATGTCAAATCTCGTCTTGTTCATTGAGGACAAACAATCACAAACATCCATGTCCGAACTGGGATTTGAACCCGGGACTCTGGCGTCACAGCGCGCTGCATTCACAGGTTCGCGACGGGGGTAGACAAAATAGACCACTTCGGCTCTTGCAAGACTGTAAAACATCAGAAATCCTTTTTCTCAACCTCGATCTGTTTTCTGCAGCTATTATTGTTTACTTCTGGCATTTTCCCTCCTACCACCAGATCGCCGGTTTCCAGCGGTGGTGAAACTGGAAGGGCCTGCCAGCTGGGGTCAAATTCTGAGAATCACCACCGAAGTATCATGTTTCTCCCGCCGAGTGCTTTCCAAAGGTTTGGAAGATGAATAAACGTAATCCGACACACACACAGAAACTAAAACTACAGACATATGTAAACTCGATGGTGCGACAGCTATGGGCCAGGGCCTGCCACATTGCCTTTTTAATTGGGTGACGCATGATCAGCATGGTTGTGCCTTACGATAGCTGGTGCTATGTTTTATCATAGGGACAACCGGGCAGACATAACCCTGGCCATAACGGTTAGATACGTTACGTACATCGCTGTTATATATGTATTTCATGCGCAATAGGACATTCTGCTTGTCTTGGCAGGACAGAAAGCGCAATAAAAACAAATGGTACGACTTTTGGCGAGTAAAAATCATGTTGTACGACAGTTTGTTCGGACATAGTGAGATGTGTAAGAAGATTTAAATGTACGTACTCCAGATTAGCTACTCGACGGAAGAACAGTGCTTCACGGAAAAACAACAACATGAAAACCCAATTTTACATCTTCTGAGAGAAGGAAATCTCGTAAATAATGATATTTCCTCGGGGTATATTGTATAATGCCTTACGTAATAAATAGAATTGTCGTATTCGTAGATAAACGTATTCTTGCATAGACATGGACTAGGGCAAAAAAACTTCCAGGGGGTGAAAAATGAAGGTTACCAGTACGTCCTGAAGCATGAAACATATTTACGGATCATTTTGATTTCTTGTTATTTCGCGTCGCTTTTAATCCAGTTTTGGCTAATCGCGAAAATGAGGATGAGTGATGATATTGTGAAATTGATGAAGGCACAATCACAAAGAACATCCATGCTCAGGCCGGGATTCGAACCCAGGACCCATGGCGTCGTAGAGCGCTGTGCCAACCCACTCCGCCACGGTTGCAGGCCAATAACAGAAATATAAGTTAACACAGACATGCAGATACATAATACATAACACACTTATGGAGGTGCATGTATGTATGTGGAGTTAAAATAAATACAATTTTCGTATTTTATTTTCCACTTTACTGCTATTGTGTGATTATGCATACACGCGTATGTAATATTATTGTTAGTACGATATTTGGGGCATGAAAATCTGCTTTTAAACAAATTTTTCAGTGTCCCTCTTTTGAGAGTATTTTTTTTTTAATTTAGTAAAACTATTTAGGTTTTGGCCTAAAGTTGGAATGTGTAACGAAACCATGCATATGCCATTTCTATTTAAATGCTTTGAGAAGGTAACACTGTTAATTCAAGCTAAACGTTATATTTTATGTGACTCAGATGTTTTACACTCTTGCGACCATGAAACATTGATTTAATTGCATTTTATGCATAGTAAAGGTAATCGGGACTGGGCCTACAGCTTAAAGTGGGATCCGAACTACTATGTGTCTCCACCGGTTATTAAACCAGGGACGCCTTGATTACAAGGCGATGAAGCTAACAATGTGCCATCGGGGAGAATCCTCCACCACGGAACAAAACAATATATTGGTCGTTGTTGAAATATTTTTGAAATTGAAATTGATTTAGCGCAATTGATCTGTATTCTTGGGAATATGCCGCCGCCCGCAGCCCCTCCTTGCCGGAAGCACTGTTTGCAGCACAGTAATTTCATATTCCACACTAAACGAATATACACTATCTGCGATTATTCTGTTTCTATTCATCAAACGTTTGCTCCGAAACTTCCCGTCCACAATTTAGAAAAAGAAATACCAAGATTGATCTTGGGGGGTCTTTCCCCTGTTACTTATACCCGAAACCGGTTGCATGCAGGTCGAGTGCATCTGGGTTTTATTCTCTTGGGTCTCCCCCTCCTCCCGGATTATTAGGCGCTTCGCGCGTGAGGGGATAATGACGCAGACCGCCCCATCTAAATTCTTGGTGAGGAATATTTTTCCTTTCGCTATCATAAAATTCAATATATTTTTCTAAAATATATGTATAAAAAGGACATCGTTGTGCAATGTGTGCGATGAGGCGGAGAGGAACATACTTGATTAGTAATTAATTCAACTCACTATAATTGGTTCCAAGATGAAGAAAAGGAATAATTTGGAGAAGGGGCAGATCAAGTAAATCATTCAGTAAATCTTAAAAAATGACTTTTAGTAATAGGAGAGTGTCGCAATAAAATACTTTATGGGAATTATAGCATGATCTAAGGGGGGGACGCGCTATTGGTCATGGATGGGGTGGGAGACTGATCTATACAATTGTTAGAAGTTCATTATCCAGATATTCATGAACTACTTAACCTGCGCTTTATTTTTGCCGAAATATTCTTGAAATGGACATTGTGTAATTTATTTCTCTTCTTGACATCTGAGATACCGGGGAATATGCTGCCCTCAACCCCTCCTTGAGAACAGCAATGCTTTACAGCATACTTTCGCCATCCCGGTACTTCGAGAAATTTCATACTCCAGACTAAGTGAATATATATCTGTGCTGATTCTATTCGCATTCCTGAACACTTTCTTTTGTCCATTTTCAAGTTAGCCCTATAATTTCAAAAATACTCAGTTAAATCTTCCGAGAGCTTTCCTCCCCGGATATTTATACCTGAAGCAGATTTCTACAGCTCGAAAACATCTGGTGAGTTATCCTCGGGCCTCCCTCCCTTCCGCCTCATTAGTCGTGAACGAGGGTCCGTGAAGAGCCAGGCGACTGGGCTCTGCAGGGTTGCTGTGTCAAGAAAAGTGAAAATAGAGTAAAATGAATTAATTAATTTTCGGGACGTTGATGCAAAAAATGAAAATATTAATCAGTGGGTCTCTAGAAACATCCTTTCTCAGTGTTCAATCAAAATTTGGAAAATTTTTGTCGACTGGTTCTCGAGATAATCGTGACCAAAATACCGAAAACATCCCATAAGCTTACATAGAAAATGCTCAGACCTTCGCCGGGGTAGGAGATCGCCTTAAAGTAAAACGACAAACTTCAGGAGAACCTCTCGCGGCCCGGCGGTTGAGAAACTCTTGCGCTCTAAACGTCTGCATATACCGACATGTCACACACAAAAAGAGCAGCATATCTTACACGCATTATCGCAGCCGAGACAACGGTGAGAATTCTGCAGACTAAGACTTCCTGTCGAACGCAAGAAACCTCGTTTGCTATTGTGGAGCGGGGGATCCTGTTGAATCATTGCGCTGGTCCCACAAACGAGGGAACAAAGCGGGGAGGAGCCAGTTCACACAACCATGACACGAGACGTCCGGCTCTTTCTTGAAACAATGCGGCCTCGTGGGACCCCTGCCGTGCGTTATTTGGCATCAATTCCCCCTCACACACTTACTCCACATCACAAAGCGGCCTACCTTCAAGATTTGTTTACACGCACGTCGCTTTGAAGGCTCCGCGAGTGTGGTACAAACACTGGTACGCCGTTCTCTCAACTGCTCCCCCCACCACCTTTTTCCGATTTTCTGTCGCTTGTCCACCCTTCCAGGTCAATTGCACGTCCCCCAGATAGGGTGGATAAAAATTATGATTATTTTTTATTTAAATCCGATTTTGTTTTATTTAAATAGATTTAAAAAACACGTCTAAAATTAATTCTATGGTTTTTGGTACCACACGTATACGGTTTTTATAGAAAAGATTTTTCTAGTAAACGGCCCTGGAAATATTTGACCAGAATGATTAAAACAAATTAAAAGTAATATACATATTTGTTTCTTAATACTGTATATACAGGGTGTAACAAAAATGCATGTCAGTACTTGGGAGACATATTCCTCACATGGAGACGATGAAATAATGTTATATGAACATGGGTCTGGAAATGCGTCATTGACGCGTTAGAGCGCATTTTCGAAAACGCTGCACACTGTGTATGAGGCGAAAGCGGTGTAGTGTGGAATGTCGAAAAAGCTGTCAGATGACAAATACCCCACATCTGAACTGGCGGGAAACATAGTGGGAGACATTGGCGTTGACCCCGGGTGAAATTGGGGTGGGGGTTGAGAAACACATCGTAGTCAGGAAACGCTTTATTGACACGTTACAGTTCGTATGCTACATACTACACAACACCCCATACCAGAACACTGCACACCAGATCTGTATGTAACAGACAAACAGGTTCACAAGAAATGTTCAAAATGTCCGCCATGTGCACGGAGACATGCAGCAACTCGCCGTTGCATACACTCCCAGATGCGCTCGTGAATCCCTGGAGAATTCCGTATCGTATCGCATCCGTCCAGAATACGTACACGAAGACTCTCAGCATCTCAGACCTTCCTCCCCTCCGTACGTTCATTCGGGGTTCACCAGAACGTCTACTACATTACATGCGGACTGCGTGTTCTGGTATGGGGTGTTGTGTAGTATGTAGCATACGAACTGTAACGTGTCAATAAAGCGTTTCCGGACTACGATGTGTTTTTCGGACCCACCCCCTCCCCAATTTCACCCGGGGTCAACGCCAATGTCTCCCACTATGTTTCCCGTCAGTTCAGATGTGGGGTATGTGGTATCTGACAGCTTTTTCGACATTCCACACTACACCGCTTTCGCCTCATACACAGTGTGCAGCATTTTCGAAAATGCGCTCTAACGCGTCAATGACGCATTTCCAGGCCCATGTTCATATAACATTATTTAATCGTCTCCATGCGAGGAATATGTCCCCCAAGTATTGACATATATTTTTGTTACACTCTGTATATGCCTACTATGGAAATGTTTGTTGAGTATGTTAATGAAACTATAGTAATTTCTGTAACTTTTCTTCCAACGAAAATACAACGTTCTGGATGTACTCTACAATTGTAACTTAAAATATTTTTATGATTTTTGTCGCTGAATTTTGGCTTTTTTTTTTTAATGATAGTTTGCAAAACATCAGCTGCCATGTTTATTTACAGTTTAATGTAATGGCACTATTTACGGTTTAACATTAGTATTTTGTATATTTTTCTACACAAAATGTTCGCTATTCTTGCCTATAAAAATTATTGAATTTTAAATCAAGATAAATTTAAGTGGGTGTACAGTGTACATATTGCATTTCCTTTTGTATGAACTTCACCCCATCAGTACATATACAGCGTGTCCCATTTGAAATGTCCAATTTTTATTTTGCGATTATAAATGAATGTGTATATATATATATATATATATATATTTTGTTTCCTTTCTAAAGCCTAATAAACACCATTAAATTGTTTAAATCAATCTACTTGCCCCATTTCATGGCATCATTTCAATAAAGTATTTAATTCAAATTATCCAGATTTGGCCACCCTTGATGCATGTGCGGCATCCATTGTAAGTTTTCGATAAAGCAAAAGCAAAAATGAATGGTCAGGCTACATAGGAGTAGTAATACGCATATCACATATTTGTATATTAGGCAAACATTTATGGTATTCAGTGTTTAATTTATAAGTTTTTTTTTCTTCCTCGGATTGGCTTGTTCTCTTCTGGTGACGTTGCTCTGAGACAACTTTGCATGTGTGTTGAAGAGCTACAATAAATATTGACTTTGTTTTGTGGGAATACCCGCTGCTTTGTGCAAATTGTGTACGTCTTCTTTCTGTACAGACGACTTGGCAGAAAACGCGTATTCTATGTGTATCAAGTCCCGGACGTCTGCAGGTTTTTCAGCATAACATTCAAGAGCACTGTATAATATCTTAATACACTAATAAATTAATGTCATGGCCACATTGTTATCGTTGTCGCCTTGTAATCAAGGGGTCCGAGTTCGATACCCCGGTGGAGGTACATAGTGGTTCGGATCTCACTTTAAACTGTAGGTCCAGTCCCGATTAGCTTTACTGTGCATAAAGTGGACTTAAAATATCAAATCAATCAATCAAATCAATAAATTAATGTTACGTCCTCGAATTTTGCACAATATTCACAAATTAAGTTTATTCAGCAATTAACAAAAATAACAAAAATGTATCCAATTAAAAAGCCGGTTGGAGCAAAAAAAACAATGTCTTCAGATCTCTCGTTCTGGCAAGCAAAAGAAGTTACGGGACTTTTTCAGATTTTTTAGAATATTTTTTACAAAATTCCATAGTTTTTCCAGCTTCCAGGCCATTTGGGAACCCTCTAACAGGAGAAACAAGTAATAATAATAATTTCTCCAGAACGCACAAGAGAGCTCGTCCACAGTGAGGGTTGTGTGATCATGACCACGCTCCGACCACATTTACTACAGAGAAATGTCCATTAATGAGAGGTGGCTTACGCAGGGTCATAAAACCGAGCTACAATCGCGTCCTACTGACTTGACCATCGCGGATAATGTACGTGTTTAAGAACTTGTATCTGACATTGTACAGTGTCTTGTTTATTATGATGATATCCTACTAGTGAGCAGTGAAAGTGCCGTCGCAGTTGCCCTTCAACGCATCCGAGCATCATCCGTGCAGGTTAATGTGGCTAAAAGTGTTCTCCAACCTGTTAAGGCCCTTACTTATTTAGGCTTAAACATTTCTATTGATACCATGACTATCTCCATGCCGGATATGTACATACACATGCTCGCCTCCGCACCATGGTGGGCTCTACAGTTTCGACGGGTGCGCCGTATTCTGCGTGGATACATCACTTGGTCACAGTGCACCACCAACCTCTCTCATGGTGTTGCAGATTTACTACATTACGAGTTTTTATCGTACTGGTCTTGGGTGTGGAACTGTCTCATACATATTCGCAGCAGGCCATTGACCTTGTAACCACCCTCAGCGACCATCTACACCACCCTATACTTGGATGCCACAACTTCCTCCATGGCCGCAGTGCTGGGCGACTCCACCATCCTGTTTCAGTACTTGCATCCACCGGACCTATATATTGGATTTTATGAATTTCAGGCTGGCTTGGCAGCCATTTTGTGTTTGTATCCTACTCCTGTTATGTTGTATGCAGATAATACTACGGTCTTTTTCAATCTGCGGCGCAGAATATGTCATTTTCCTGTATTAATACCTATGTCTCGTATTGTATTAAAGTTATGTACCTATGACAGGGTTCCTACACAAAATCATGCAATTTTTTCCAGGACATTTTCAGGATTTTCTACAATTGCTCCAGGACAAGTGTAGAAAGTAAGCATGGCAAAATACACATCATTACATATTTTCTTTTATTAAAAAAAAATAGTTCTAATTTTTTTTTTAATACAGGCTCCCAACTCCCCTACACCTGCTCCTCTCCACACCTTTCATTTCTTGGTATAATGAAGGTTATTTAATTTTTACAATAATACAGAAAACATACAAAGGTAGAAAAAATAAACACAAGTATATATATGTTTATAAAAAATTACCATCTTGTATTACAAATAAACAAGAATAATATCCTTGGAAAACTTGGAATATTTATGATAGCAAACCTTTTTTTTTTAAACCATTATTATTATCATCATCTTTTCTACCTCTGAACGATACAAAATAATATAAAAGCGCGGGGCATTATACTTCAATCACAAAAATAAAAATATAAAAATAAAACAAAACTATGACTAAAGTACACAGCAACGTGACATAAGTAAATAAACCACTGTCATGGCACTGGCCTGTTTTAAATGAATACTTATTGTAATTCATACAAATAAAATGGGGCAAAGGAAATTCCAGGACAATCTCCAAAATTCCAGGTACAGCTTGGAAAAATGTGAAATTTCATAACATTTTCATGCCTGGAAGGAATATTCTAAAATTCCAGGTTTTCCAGGACGCGTAGGAACCCTGTATGATGTAAAGTTTGTATACTCAGAGTTTAATAAAGCGAACGGCCTTCCGATCCCATAGCATTCATAGTATAAAGGAGATTTCATGCATAAAAGTTCAAAATGGCCCATGCACTTGTGATTATGGAAACCACAATTCTCTGTAATTATTACAATCATGATGCATCTAAAATATTACATTGAATTAGTGAATCCACATTTGCATAAAACCTGTGATTCTATCATGTTGCTGCTGATGAAGCAAAACCCGGGACTAAAGGTTATTATTCCTGAAGCAGGGACATTCCATAAGGCACACAGGAAACAGTAATAATACAAGTGAGGCAGGAAAGGCGTTGCTGCATTTTTTCAGAACACATGAGCTAATCAATGAGGTGAGCGTATTAACAGTACCTTTATTTATGCCTCTTTCTTTGGGGCGCTACAGATGCGTTTCATATAGCTATTGTAAAAGTTGATAGCCGCGGTAGCTCAGTCGTTATGGCGTCTGACTACCATGCGAGAGACCCGGGTTCGAGACGGCGGGGAAGAACCCGGATTTTTCCTACCTGTTCAAGAGGCTCCGGTGCCCACCCAGCGACGTATAAAGTGGGTACCTGAAGGAAACTCTGGGAAGTAAAGGCGGCCAGAAGCGTGGTGCTGATCACATCACCCACACTTTCGATCGTGATCAAGAAAGAGTGGGGCCCTAACTCCACACCCCCTATACTTTACTTTTTAAGAGTGGATATTATTAGCGTTTAACTTTAATATTTTCCGTTACCCACAGAAATCCAGCATGCCCGACTCAATCTTGTTGACTTTGGTACGATACTTGATAAAATTACTTCACTGTGCATCTTCAGGCATATCAAGGTATGTTAATAATATTGATTCATTGATTTGTTTTATTTTACTTCGCTTTCTGTGCCACTTTTGGCTAATTTGCGAAGATGGGGATGAGTGATGATGATGTGATGAAATTGATGAATGGACAGTCACAAACATCCATGCCCAAGCCGCTATTCGAACCCAAGACCCCTGGCGTCGTGGCGCGATGTGCTAACCACTCCGCCACGGGGGCCGGCCCGTGTTAATAACAATTCCAAAGTCCATTTGTGGCAACTGCAAGCCTGTGATGCGTGGCTGCATATATATTCAGGATAAAATTCAGTTTCTCGAGGGTTCGCATCGTCAAAACGTATCTAAATATTATCTCAACGGGCGAATGCCTAAATGGGGAATTTTCAGAACAATTTCCAATGACAATGAGGAACATATATGCAGAAGGGCAGTGGCGGCGATAGAAGGGGGGAGGCATTTTTTGAGGAGGAGCAAGATCCGAAAATGTGGATATTTTTGCGTGTGCAATATTATGGCCTAAAGTAACGAATAAAAATCAACTCACCCATACACACCCCTCCCCCTACCCAACAATCAGCAACCCAGTCGCTTACAGACAAAGAATGTCACACTGCATACAGTTTAGTGCTTATTATTCACATTCAATTATTCGAATAGTTTTTCCAATTCCCTTTAATTTTCTTATAGCAGAACCATTGAACAGCTATCATAATTCTAGGTTTCGAAAATAATATATTTATATTTCTAAATACCACTTAAGAATCTTTCAGCTGATATTTTCTCACCAAGTCAGACGATGAGCCTTCGTGGATGACTATAACATCGGTTTTCTTGCCGTCGAAGGAGGTTGGACTGTGCTGCATTTCCGATTACTACTTTCAGTTCGGAGATCTATAATACGTGGAGCTATACCTTCGACCATGCTCTTTTTGGGTCTGTGTAACACTGTGTTACCATGGCACATAAATATGTTAACTTTGTTGAACATTTTGTGAAACATTTTTACTGGCCTTATGAGGATATCTTGTAATTTTTACGATGATATTTTAATGACGTCCAAACAGAAAATGCTCAAGGGTGCTAGGGTGGCATCATTCGGTATCTGAGTCAGTAAATAAGGCTTCTCAAATAAAATCAATAAAAAAAAAACAACTTTACACCCTACTTGACGGTTCAAGTGAAATTCTGCCCGACTATTAGAAATTATTATGACAATAAAGAACATGCCTAAATGTGGGGTTAACCAAGAAATACGAGGCATTTTCGCATCACGACTGTTTCGAAAATAGTCGAGAAAGGGATTAAAAGGAATGGATTATCCCTAATAAATCGGGTTGTCTGGTAGCCTTTCATCAATGGTTATAATACTAATACTACCCAATAATGCAGACATCTGGAGCCTGCCTCTCTCCACAACAAACCCATCCATTAATACAACGACAACACCGAAATGTTTACAACTTGAAAAATCGTAGCTTTTTATAGATTCACATTTAAATATGCCATAGGTTGAGGGGGCCTGCCTGCCCCCCCCCCCCCAAGTTTTGGAACCCAATTGCCGCCACTTCAGAAGGGTGAAGAAGAGAAAGAACGAGCGAGGAAGTGATGCGAAGAGGAGAAGAGAACAAGGTACAAAGAAAAGACATACAAAGGAAATTAAGATTAAAGAAAGATAAGCGGAGGAAGAAAGAAATCTTCACAGTCACGACCATAAAAGCTGAGGCACCCATGTCGTCCACCCTTGAGCCAACACCAAAAATTCTCTCGCGACGCCACTGCATCAGCGTTGTCTGTTTATTTCATCTAGTGTTTATTTACAGGACCTTTGGGGTTAATATATTAGTAGCATATACAGTGGTGCGATTTTAAATTCATATAGTCGACGCAACATGCAGAACGAAAGTGCTGGTCATTCGTCTATGCTAACAATTCGCTCTACTTAAAAGAGCAGCGACGCGGAGCTTTGAGAGTTCAGATTCACTTCTCGCTAAGTTTACCTTTTGTTTTTCAATGCCTATGTAGCAGGTACAGGATGATCCAAAACTCGTGCAACCCTAACTTTAATAGTCTATAATACTAAACTCTAAATACTTTTCTTGGTAAGGTTTTTTCAGTTTGACGCATCGATTGATTGCGTTGGTGTTTTAAGTCCACTTTATGCACCGTAAGGCTAATCGAGACTGGACCTACAGTTTAAAGTGGGATCCAACCACTATGTGCCTCCACCAGGTATCGAACCCGGGATCTCTTGATTACAAAACGACAACTGCGTCATCGGGGAGGCCAATTTGACGCCTCGTTTCACGCTACGAACCCTCGGTTGATTTGATTTGGTTAATTTACGTCGCTTTTCTGTCACGTTTGGCTAATCGTGACGATGAGGATGAGTGGTGACATGGTTAAATTGATGAAGGGAACTCGCAAAGAACACCCATGTCCTGACAAGGTTTCGTAGCGAGCTGTGCTAACCACTCCGCCACGGCGGCCGGCCCATCGCGCAGGAAAACAACTGGTCATGTTTAAATTTGTAGTTAGCACAGGTAAGAAGAAAGCAGGGATGGAAATCATCTTGGAGGTTGCCTCCAGCGACCGTCGCTTACACGAAGCCCTATAATCACGTTCAAAGTGGCCTTTAAAGAGGTGGCAGGAGGTAAGCTCTTATATCCTACGTCAGCTGCACGCCTTCCAAAGGCTTGGCTGGAGGGAGCTGACAGCTTCTTCCTGCTGAGGGAGAGAAACGGCAAATTTGAGAATCACACATCGGATGTATGAACAGGTGTTTCTTCTGCACGTCAAGTTTCCTTCCTGGCCAAGCAGAAAGAGTATCGGGTTTATATTGTTCAAGCGTTAACATGCAACAACTGTTCCATGGCTACGCGGTAGTATTCCATCCTTGAGCCCCTCAACCCAACTGCATAACGTTAAGTAGATCTACCAGTTATTTAATATAGGCAATAGAAAGCTGTAGTGAGAGCATTTCGCTCGAGTGCCAAATAGTTCGCACGGACGAGCTTCTTTGCTCGAGCGGATAATGCTCCCGAGCAGAATACACTCGAAGCCCAGTAGTACACGCATAATCGTAATTTGTCTGTGGTAGTGGGCCATCAAATATAGATCGTGAAATGAAGGACGCAGTGAAATTGAAACTTAAGTAAATATAGAACATATCTTCATGTTAAAATGTAGTAGTCTATCTTACCAATACAGTGATATGAAAATGATTGTGGGCTGCAACTGCCAGGACGGATATTTTACACATGTCTCTCTACGAGTATTGTCACATTAAAATAATGTTCCATTGTAAACGCTCAAGCATGAGAGAGACACTCAAACTAGTACAAGCGAAAGTAGTCCCATGCAACAGATAGCATTCAAGCATTTGTTTCTAGACAGCCAGAATCATCAATATGTGCTTGGTCAAAGCAAACTATTGTAGGTGGCAGCACCCCTGTTGTGTCCCCACGCTTTTTGATCGGCAATTGTTCTCCTATTTAAATACATGGGGAATTTGATGCTGAACATGTTGCTATTACATTAAATTGCAAGTTTAATTTCATCTTAACCTCAGAAATTATGTCGGAACATGATACTTTAATAATACAGGGTCTGTATTTTAAGTTATGAGAATATTTTTCTTCTGCCGCGACTAGACGTCAGAGCCCGCTAGGACCGGTTAGAGTTGGTAGTGGGGTGTGTGACCTTGAAAACGCTCCAAGCGGCAGTTGCCTGCTGACGTCCGTTGAGGCATGATCACGCGTGGCGTGGACGTCTGCAAAGTAGTGTGTGCAAGAGCAAAATGCAGCAAAGCATGGAACAGCGGTACGCGATCAAATTTTGTGTGCGCCTTGGAAAATCTGGTGCAGCAACGCTGGAAATGATTCGGAAAGCGTACGGCAGTGACAGTTTATCACAAGCGCAAGTGTTTCGGTGGCACAAAATGTTCAAAGGCCAGGAGAGCGTGGAGAACCCCGCGCAGGGCACCCGTCAACCTCAAGAACCAGAGACAACGAACAACGTGTGCGAGATTTGCTGAACGCGGACAGGCGTGTCAGTGTGCGGTTTATCGCGGATACGCTAGGACTCGATAAAATGGTTGTTCTCAAAATCATCCCCGAGGATCTTGGGATGAGAAAAATTTGCACCAAGCTCGTCCCGAAAGTTTTGACGAACGAGCAATTGCACAACCGCTCGGTTCAGACGGGTCAACCGAGTGCGACCAGAAATTTCCGCTGATTGGAAGCTCCATCATGACAATGCGCCATGTCACACGTGCTTCGTGGTTAGAGAGTTCCTGACGAAATCTGGCATCACAACGATTCCTCAGCCTCTCTACAGCCCCAACCTTGCCCCTGCAGATTTTTTCCTCTTTCCCAGAGTGAAAACAGCCCTCAAAGGACACCACCACGGAACCCTGGATGCTGTCAAAGCGGCTTGCACGCGTGCTCTGAAGGCTGTTTTAGTTGCTGGCTTACAGGGAGCGTACGACGCGTGGAAAACTCGCCTGCAGAAGTGTGTTGACGCTCAAGGGGCATACTTTGAAGACTACTAAAGATTTGTAGCGATATCTGTAATAAATTTTGTTTTCTGGATTTATTCTCATTACTTAAAATACAGACCCTGTAAGTGCTGTGAAACTAAGAATTTTAATAAGATCGTCAACAACAGAAAAGATATCGGAACTCAAAAAAGCCTTAAAATTTGCACAACACTTGTTTATGTCACTTGCAATTTTCACAATGTAAGTGATCTATTGTTGTGAATCAGTTAAAGAATAATGCATATTTATTCCGCGCGACTGTACTTTCATGTTTATAGTTGTTTTAAATAACTTCTTTCTTTCACTTGATATCATACCTTTCCACGTAGCTAGTAAATATGGTCCTTTGTTTTATATACACACATTTATTGTCAAGAACAGTTATTACAAAAAATATTTTTTCTTCTGTTTCATGTCTCGCAACCTCTAGGGCTATCTATCTTACTTACAGGTATTATAATTTTAAAATTGTTCTTACCAAGAAAAAGAAGGACAAAAATACGAGGGGAGAATATCTGCTTAATACAATGAAAACATACGTTAATATTAAATTATCGGATAGGGCATAATGTGAGTCATAGTGTATAATAATATATATCATGCGTTTACGCACTTAATACATTTTTCTTTATAATTTTGGGAGTTTCTTCGATTCCTACCCACCGTTGAATTACACATGCTCGCAACCAGAACAAAGCAATGCATAGTGTAAAAATATAATTTTTTGTATTATCGACACATTGCAGCTAGAGACGGCCCAAATGACGTCAAGTTTAGTGTTCTTTGTACATAAACGTACTATATTTAGCTCGTTTTCGCAACCATTCCGTTGCGCTTTAATATATTAATTCTTAGGTTTAGGAGAATGTTATGTTCGGAAACTTATGACCGGCTACATAATCTTAAAGCTTTACTATACCAATTTTTATTATCGATTTACACGAGAAATTCTTACCTTCATTGAAAATAAGGTTTGAATAGCCATCCCATCGCGCTCCAATGTAAAGCTTATGGCAACCAAATGACGAACGAAATTATTTAGGGACACAACAGGGGTGGCGCCGCCACCGCCAAAGTTTGGCAATGAACAGCCCCATTTGTTATGTACTGCATGCCAAATCTACTGGCAGGTGACCTTTGGGAGATACTTCTATTCGCCAATAAACCATATTAGTGATGACGTCACCAGCACAGTCTAAACAAACCGGTCACGTGGTACTTCCTATGCGATAGCATTGGAAAAATCATCGCAAGGGGCAACTTTTAAAATTGTGACAGCAGTCGTGACATAAAATTGTGATGTGCATCGTACATCAATGTAAAGATGAGATTTCGGAGGCACATATTTTTCTAATGCGTGGGTGCGTCGGCACTGAGGCTACGTGACCACCCAACATCCAATCCGGCTATTCACAATCACCACCAGAAGCTACTTTGAGGAAATGAAATAACATTTCTCTTGACTATTGTTTCTTATTAAAAACAAAGTAAAATACACACAAGAATTAAATCACAGCGCCCTCGATAAAAGCTGACTGTCTCTGTACCACTCCTATCTACTACTTTAGAACCACCCTGTACTGCAAGATAAAACAGGGTATGAATGTTGAACACCAAAATGGTCGTTCTAAATTCATTGCAAAAGAGAAGCATCGAGATGAAATCGAAACAAGACCTGTCCCCACGGCATCAACTGCATTCTGCTCCCAACCCGGTAGTTCTTGAATTGGCAACAATACTGCGTTGGCACCTGAACGTTGGAGCTATTTTAAAAACAAGTTTTATCCTAGGCTCTTGCATATTTCCGAGTCGAAAAGCTGGATTAATGCCTGTATGCTCGCTCTTGCAAAGATTTATGGAGCGAGTGGAGAGGAAGGCTTCATGAAAGAGCATTTTGCCAAGAATTTATGTATCAGGCAAACCAAGAGCAATAGGGGGAAATGGATCGTGCCTGAACACTTCTATGGATTTCAAACCAAACTTCGAAGAAACCGATATACAGGGCGTTGCTAATACTTCACTCACGATTCCTGAGATTGATGGTATAAAATGACAGATTCGGGTACCCGAATTCGAGGTTTTCACCTGATTCGCATATTTTCGGAACCTGGTAATCCGAATTTGAAAATTTTGGTACCCCTAACACAAGTGTGTGCGCGCGCACACACACACAACACAAAACTCAGAAGGATGAAGCCCCGCGACAGGTTAAGTTTGCAGCAGGTTTTATGTATTAATCCGCGCGAGAAAGGCGCTCAGAATCTCTCGCGCCAACCGCCGAGCTGTTGATATCACAGACAGTGAGAAAATCGGCATTACTGCAGCGGAACTATATTCTGCGCGCACGGTTGGGCCTACATATGCGAAAAGTTGCTGCAAATTTAACCTGTCGCTGGGCTTAGTAAGAAATTGATCTTACAGCAAAGGGGGACTCTTAGAATTGTACATGAATTAAAATGAAGTCATAAGATTAAAAGAGCAAATGTCGTGAGTACAATGAAGCTTTATGGAGAAGAAAACTGTACCAAGAGCAATGTAAACACACACAAAAAATAATTACCACACGTTCCATAAAAGCTGAGGGCGCATAGGTATACTTAAACACATACGTGGGCTAGGCAATACATATAGCAACACACAACCTCGCCGAGGATTATGCTGACTGGACCAGACGCCAAAGCCTCATCAGCGAGCAAGAACATTGAAAGAATAGAATTTAATTCATAGCATGAGCCTTGACGAATTTACAAGCCTTCAAAAAAAAAAATATATATATTAAGTCTACTTTTATGCTCAGACGCGACATGACCGAACAACCACTTTCCACTTTGCAATGTGATTGGAACATACTTTCCAATAACCATGTGTAGCATATACAGAGGTCATTTCAGGTGGGAATTGTTCATGTAACGAGAGACACTGTGGTTCACCAAGCCTGTAAAGAATTATGGAGCAATGCCTTCGTTAGGGCATTATTTTACCCTTTTTGAAGTAAAGGTCATTTTTTTAACTTTTTAAACCGTTTAAGTCATTTTTTGGCCTTTTAAAAGTCATCTTGTTCATTTTCTACATTTTGGTGAAAGAAGGGGCATTTTACATGCAAATGTAACCCTTTGAATGAGAGAGGTTCCCGACTATTGTCTCATTGCCTTCAGCGCAGTTCTGAATGACTGTGTTTGAAGAAACAAAGAAATTCTGTGCAGTATTGTTGATACAAGCTGTTGTGTAACAATTCAGCTCAAACAATATGATTTCCTCCTCTATCAGTAAATACATTGTCACCGAACGGATTATTGTTAAAAAAAACAAGGGGTACAAAGTTTTGTGCTCTGTATCGGACATTTTGTCAGGGAAACAATTTGCACTCCATGGAATTGAAAGTGACATAACAGCAAGTGATATTGTTAATTGCAAGTCAAGTTCATTGGAAATCGAGAGAAGTTCTTCCATGCATTTTTTTTAAAAATTTGCATATGATTTTCATTGTGTACTTCAGTACTTAAAATGTAAAAGTTGACAAAAAGCGAACTTTCTTACTTGTACGTACTACCAATGAACATGTGATAGATACTATAACGTTAATTTGTAATTTGAATTTCTCTTGGTAGTTTATAAATTTGTTCTACAAATCATTCAGAATTTTTAGGTCATTTTTCTAAGTTTATAGGGCATTTTCTTGGATGTATTAGGTCATAAATGCATTTTTTTAATGTTGATTAATTTGGTTTCTTTTACTTTGCTTTTGTGCCACTGTTTGCTAATTCAGAAAATGAGGATGAGTGATGAAGGACCACTCAGAAAAAAAAACAACAACCATGCCGGGATTCGAACCAGACCCCCCTGGCGTCGTAGCGCGCTATGTTAACCACTACGCTGGGGAGATCGGCGCGATGAGCCAAAACCGGCAAAAAAGCTACGCTAAATAATAGTGATATAAATTACAAGTGCTAACCACTCCTACGCATCTTAGCCTTCTAAATAAGTCAATTTGATGCTCAAACAGGCTATTACTGGTTAAATTAGTTCGGTCCTTGCTAAGAGGCTTATGTGTACGGGTGGACACACCCTCAAATCTAAACCCATTGTAATTTTAAATCGTTACTATTATTATTATCGATGGCGGCTTAGTGCAATGGATTAGATTCCAATATAACATGTGCGACCGAACCAAGATCTATGGAATGCTTATTTCACTCGTGAAGCAACAGCATTAATACATCAATGGAAAAAATAGGATTAAGTACTTCCTCTGAAACTCGTTATTTCGAAGTCAGGATGCGTGAAAAAGACCTATACTTAAACAACTACCCACGGGGCAACGAGCGTTTGCCGCATATCAAATGTTAGTTCAGTCAACACAATATCGCCCGTGCGATGCAAAATTTCCCTTTACCCCAAATAAATTCCCTCTAGCTCCACATTTTTATAGGTATGCACGTGACTTCAATACTAGCTTGATTTGATTTCATTCTTGTTATTTAGTGTCGCTTTTCTGCCACTTTTGGCTAATCGCGACGATGATACGGTGAAAAGGGACACTCAAAAATAAAACCCATGCCCAGAGTTCGCGAACCCCGGACGCCTAGCGTCGTGGCGCGCTGTGAGTACAGTTAACAATTTACACCCTTTGGGTGGATCGAGCAACCTGACAAATATTATTTTTGTTAATTTATTATAATTATTTGATCGATTATTGTTTCCACTATTCAATGTTCAAGACAATGGCCTGACCCCTTCGTACAAAAATCTCTGACGACGCCAGTGCGTATAGACTATGGCACATGAGTGATGCCATTTTTTATTTTAATTAATAATTATCATCTGAATACAAGGGCGTATTTAAGGGGCGTCCAGACCCCCCCCCCCCGAAAGAAAGGTTTATCAAGTACTAAAACTAAATAATGAAAAATATATTCGTTTAGCCGTTATTGTATATTTTCCTCTGAACATATTTGAAGACAAGGATTATATTGGGACCATACGGCTTTGAGGAACAGGAAGGACGTATTTAGGAGGGGTCCAGGGGGTCCGGACCCCCCTAAAGACTTACCAAGTACTAAAATTAAGTAATGAAAATATTAGCATTTGTTGTATAATCGATGGTTATTAATTTCCTCTGAACTTTTTTTAATCAGAAACTTACTTTTCTCCAACTACATGTGACATCATTTTTGTTATTCGATAAATATTGAATTATTCATCTATTTGACATTGATTTCATTGCCAGAGCACTTGTTTTATGTAAATTATGAATATACGCTGTTATATCTCTATTTTTATAGCTAGTATTTTTACCTAATCGTGTAATAATAATATAATATTAATTTATGTATTGTAATTAGTATTAATTTGATTTAATATATTTAAATTTAAACATTATGATTATAATTATTATTATTATTCCTGACACTTGGTTCGGACCCCCCCCCCCCCCCGAAACATATTTCTACATACGTGCCAGTCTGAATATCCCACTATACGCGGAAAATATCCCTCGCTGGACCATCACTGCAAAGACACGTCCGAACAGGAAAAGCAACTTCACTTTCCCATCCAGACAACTTTTCATTTCCATCAAACTCTTCCTGCTGTGGATGGTTCCAGGCGCATTCTTCTACCGAAGCAATCGAGCACCGCGGCAACATTGCAGGTTTATTGTGCGATCGGAATGTCCGGGTGAAGGATCCGGCCCTGCCCGAGGGGAGGTCGTCCCGTAAACAGACTGATTCATACCTCACCACGTACACTCTCTTTACCACGGAGCTTTTTACAACAGACGAAACTCTGCTCCTTGAATCAGATGGTAGTTAAACGAGATTGGAGCCCGAGGGCCGTACGAGGAAGCCTCTGCTTTTGTTCGATGAGCGATCGTGGTCTATTTCCATGTAAGCAGGAACACAAAAGAGTGGCCTCGCAAGGTCACTTGCTGGTGCACCTTCCAGGTAAACGGTACTCCACCTGCCGTGTGCCGTATCCAGTGGCGTTCCGTACATTAAAAGTAGACTTCAGAATTTTAGCCTAGAGCAGCGGTTCTTACACTTTACAAACCGCGGAACTCTTTTCACCCAAAGACGAGGCCGCGGAGCCCAAACATTTTTATATGCACGTCAGAGTAAAAATTGCATTTTCCCAGCCAATGACAACGGTTTTAGCTAACACCATATGTTAAAAAAAAAAAAGTTTTTTTAACAATATGTACACTTCTAGCGTTTCTGATGTTCTAGGCATTTAGTAAAAAAATCATAATGAGGTATCAAACAAAATGCTCTTACAACTGCATGGTAAGCATTCGTACGAAAAAAAAAAGTGTTTTCATTATTGACCTCTGTGTGACGATTGCTCTTGTTTCTTCTTACGACGTTCTTACACATCCGACTAAATGGAGGAGAATTGCAGTCTATGTCCGACTCTGCGTCCAGTCTGTTGCGATACTTTGATCTTGTGGAAAGGCACGTTGAGAAACCAGCCTCTCACACTACGTTATTGAGAAAGGAAAGGAGTGTTCTTACCCCTTTATGTGATGTGATAACCATGGGAATTGTTTCTTGACACTGCACCAAAATTCACCAAACATGGTCCTTCAGTAGTGAGATATGTCAGATCAATAAGATTTTCATATTCACGTGTAGTCAGGCTGTGAGTCTTGTCTTTAACTGCAAACTGATCATTCATTAACCCATGCATATTTTTTTAGATTCTCGTGCATTGCATTTGGAAAGTACTTCAAGAGTGCTCAGGATGCTCGAAATTAGTCGCTGGGGCGACTTTGCAAGTATGGGGGGGGGGGAAACTCGCAGGGGGGGAACTGTTTGTTCATCAACAAAGTGATAGGCTAGATGCTTATTGAAAGGAAGAAAGGCGAATCCTGTTTCTATCTAAATAGTAGACTCGAGTCTGATCTTGTATACAACGCCAAAGTATTTTCAATACAATTTGAATTTTATGCTTTGTAAAGTAGTAGTAACTAATA
This sequence comes from Lepisma saccharinum, assembly GCF_977018435.1. NCBI lineage: Eukaryota > Metazoa > Arthropoda > Insecta > Zygentoma > Lepismatidae > Lepisma > Lepisma saccharinum. The sequence goes on from NC_139236.1 coordinate 75,984,449, forward strand.
ATAATAACGTAAACGTAATTAACGTTTCTATAACTGGCCCCCTTCCCTTGAGAAAAAAATCCTGTGGGCATTAGTAATTTTGTTTGTGGAATTTGTACGGCATTTGAAAATCCGCCGTTATTGTTCTTATAAAACTGATTATTATTAAAGCTAACGACACGAAAACAGTCAGTCAAGATCACGTCACTCACCTACAGTGTGACGAGGGATTTTTCACGGAAAGCGTCTCGGTGCCTTGTGGAACCCTTGCGGAGCACACTTTGAGAATCGCAAGTCTAGAGCAATGTTTCTCAACCGCTGGGCCCTGGCGTCAATCATACCGGGCCGCGAGAGGTTCTCCTGAAGTTTGCGACTTGCAGCCAGAGCTGACAACCACCTGGAGAGATGGTTCGCCAGCGACAAGAGGGAATCCTTTCTCGCCAGTCAAAGACGCTGAGACCGAAATGGAACACGTCAATCAGCACTTGCCAAATTAATTTAATGATATTGGCCAGAGGAAAGTAAAATATTCCATTAGATACAGTCGTCGTAATGTAATATAAACCAAATTCTATATTTGTCACCAAAAGTTCAAAAATCTCAGAAGCTTAATGATTCTCTATAATAATATATAAACAAAATAGAACAAATTCAAAGTAAATTATCAAGACACCTAAAGTACAAACTAGATGGTATTTACCCTCAAATGGAATCCCGTGAAAGCCCTCAGTATTATAACCTAACAATTCTCAACAACAGACGCATCATGCATCAGCTCATTTTCCTCCACAAAATTTTAAATAATCTCGTTGAAGATCCTTTCGCCCTGTCACAGCTCGACTTCTACGTCCCCTCAAGCAAATTGCGACCAAGAGGGCAACTCTTCAGCCTCCGTCGTAATAGAACCAACGCTCTGGCAATATCCCCAATTTGGAATATGTGTAAAACATTTAATGATACCATCACAAGTGAAAACAGTGTGGACTTATTTTGCCCGACCGCAATTTTGAAAAGGAATATACTAAAATTACGATAGAACCTAAGACTCGAATGTTTGTTAAATGTTTTCTGTCTATATACTACATTGATCTGTGCAATTAATCAATAATATTATCACAAAATTATTGTATAATGAACGCCATAAATGGGTAATATACCTGTCGCGTTCAATTTCTGAAATAAATAAATACTCGAACTAATACTCTCTATGATTATGCCACCAATTATTATTTATTAATATTAAAATTCAACGGTGCATATTAATTAACGTGTCAAGTTAAAATAAACACAAATCAATTTACCAGTAAAATCGTTGGGATCGGGGCATCGACTTTTAAAAAACAAATTTACCGGGCCCCAGGCTCCCGCAAGTTGGGAACCAATGTTACAAATGAAGACGATACGATTGACCATCTCCGGAAGGCAGTTTCCACATCTCTGGCGTGTGTAGGGGCAAGATGCCAAGTATACAAGTTTTACCTTTACAGCTCAAATAGGACCACCGATAAGTTAAAAGCCAACACTGACGAATCCACTTCTGCAAAAACGTCGAGAAAAGTGCCCAGCTCGCAAAAACAAAACCTGTCCAACGAGAACTTTCTAATGGAACAAGAAAGCAAAATACATTCGTCCTCGATGACGCAGGATCCACTTGAACAAATGCGTGCGATTATTTTTACTTCTGAAACTTCTCTCTTCCACATACATACAACGTACCTGAGCTGTAGACATTCATTCTTTAATTCTCAACGCTACTCCAGTTTGAACAGAATGCTGACACGCGAACCAATCGACCTTCGCGTGCATCTTACAGCATGGCAAAGCAAAAGAACAAAACTAAGGAGATTCAACGGAAAGTGAACATAACAGACTCTGCAGCAACGCTTCAGCGCGAAAGTCAAGCTTGTGATGAAAGTTCATTTTATGCTCAGAGAAGTTAATCGGGACTGGTCCTACAATTTTAGAATTAACCCCGAACCACTGGAAGAGATTGCTTGCGAAAAGATTGGGAGTGATATTTGGAACTCGCGTTAATATTAAAAAAACGTTAAGTGTTGTCAGAAAGTGATTGTACGTGGATGATACGCTATAAACATTTGTTATGCATCCTAAATCGCGAATTAACACGAATTTCGTCCTTTAAGCTATTTTTAATGTATTTCAAACACTCCTTTTTACGTCAATATAGCGAAAATTTTAACTCTCTAAGCCAGTATTCTTTCACTTGATAATACCTTAGCAATGACACGATTGCTTTGCACAGTAGTATGGAGTTGGCCCAACACTTCCCCGCTGTGATTTCTCATGACAACGGCAAAAGTATAGGGACAACGTCCTTCACCTGAAGTTCACCTCAATTTATTCTATAATTGCGTGATGGAACATGCCTAGAAATCAGACCTATCAGCGACATTATATTTTCTGTGTGTGCATTGCTTTTGATGTTCTTTTGTGTGCTTTTCCATTGAATTGGTTTGTATTGTTGTTCTAAGGCCACTTTATGCACAGAATCGGGACTGGACCTACAGATTAAAGTGGAATCGGAACAATTGTGCATGTGCCTCCAGCGAGTATCGAACTTGGGACCCCTTGATTACAAGGCGACAAATTACCACTACGCAATCGCGTAATTTGTTTATATAGTGTAATTTCTTTTCTGGATGTAGACATGTTATGATTTTATATCCACATATTCTTGATATTTTATTTTGGTGTAAGGTTATGCGTGCTACTCGTATGTAAGTTAGCATCCTTTTAAAATCTTTCCGATGATATAGCACACTGTGGTTTGTGGTCATCGCTTGGAGTCCAGTCGCCGCTATCTTCTGGCTTTCTGACCTGATTTCGTTTCAAGCAGTTCACCAACTACCCTCGGGATCCTGGTTGAACACTGAAATCTTGGTCCTGCCGGGGATTAAAACAAAGACGCTGGGGTCGTGGTTTACATAAAAAGTTACTGTAAATCTGATGTACATTTTTTTCAGCTAGTTAACTATCTTTTATTCACAAGCAATAATCTTGCAGTGAAGGCACGACGACATGCTTCATGTTTCCCACTGAATGTAAGTAATATAAAACACGTTTAAGTGGGTTAATGGCGATTTTGACACATTGTTTTTGTTGTTACCAAGGCTTCTTGATAGTCCAAGCAGTTACTCGTTGTTTAAATTTGCAATTTTGTCAAAAAAAATTCTGTAGTGAATTCAAAAGTCTCAGAATAAGCACTTTATCACTTTAATGCTGAATATGGGGCCCCCTTGACATCGAGAATCAAGTCGAATTTCCTTCATCGACAGGTTTCGGTGTATTATACAAAACATGTTTCAAGGTGCAGAAATCACAAATAACCTTGATATTTGATCCCGATAGTATGGCCCGCATGAGTAAAAAACAAAACCTCCCTATCTCGTAAAAATCGGTTGTATACACAATCAAACAGCGAAAAAACAAAACACTTTTTAAATCGATAATTTCGATGTTTTATGTAACATAAATTTTTTTTCAGGAAGCACAAATAAACACATAAAACCAAGCATAACTTCTCTAAAACTTCCCGCGAGCTACAAACAACAATCTTTACAAACCATGCAAAATTCTCCATCTTCCAGCGCGGGTACAGAGATTCAAGGGTACTGTTATATATACAGGGTGGCTACAAACAAGCAGAAATGAAATTCCCTGACTTTTCCAGGTTTTCCAGGACAAAATTTACATTTTTCCCTGACAATTACAAACTAAACTAAATCGATGTTTTTGTAAATGGAAATAACAAACTCATACAGATCCAGGTATGGATTTGTTAAGTACCAATATTATCTTCTATGAAATTGACTTAATTTTTTCTCTATGATTTGAATTCAAACAGCAAAATAGTGAATTTGGAAAATTCAATTCACAAGCTAGGGAAGGATTACGGAATTTTATCATACGCAGTAAGTTTAAAATAAAATACTTGATTATTTTTGAAGTTACGACTAAATGAGATTAGAGGGATTGATTAAGAAATACAATTTGTAATTTATCAGTCTCCTTATACATTCTCGGTATTATATGTTGATATTTCCACTGAGGTTTGGAACTCTCTGCTTGCAAGAACCATGAGTGTGGACTCATTTCTCAATGCATAAAGCTACTTCTCTCTTCTCTGTAAAGCAAACAACTTAACTCTTGCATATAAGTGAAACAACTGAATTGTACAACAAAAGAAAGTGTCATATTTCCTTACATTATCAATGGGATTTCTGCTTCAGTACAGTATATCCAAGTGAAGTACTGTGAAACTGACAACATGCAGTTATACCATTATTGCTGACGAAAAGGGTATGTAGGTATTTAGAAATTTAACGCAAGGAATTTATATAATTGCATTGTATAGGTACCAGATTTAGCTAACCACACATAAAAACAGGGACACTGTGTTTATAGCAGCTTCTGAAAGTTCATATACGAGGGGCGTCCTGAAAAAAGCTACAATGGTGCCTATACGCAGGACTAGTTAGTGGTCGGAGAGCGACACACACACACATGCAGGCAGGAAGAAGTGGCATGTAGCTGTAATCTGGTACAGTTGCAATGCAGCCGTTTTAGGACAGTTCTAGGTTAAAGATTGCAGCTCTCATAAAGTCTTCCACTGACTGCGATGTAGCCTACGTGTAGTAATCAGATTCTTGCATGCTCAGAATTTGGCACAGAGCCACCAGCAATAGTGTGAGGTGTGCAGACCGGACATCGTGAGTGATAGTATGGTCAGACGATGATGCAGACAATTCACGGAAGGTCAATCGAATGTGCACAACCCCATACAGCTGAGTACACGCGGGCCCTTTGTATCACATCAGGTGAGAGATCTTGGACCACTCCCTGTACAGCCCTGGTCTTGTATGTACCGACTTTCATCTCTTTGTTTAACTGGTTTCTGGCAGGACAAGGATTTAACAGCTACACTGAGGTAGAGAGAGAGTTCCAGTCTTTGCCGTCAGACTCATATGCCATGGGCATACAAAATTTAGTGCCATGCTACGACAAATGCCAGAACAATGGTGGTGATTAGGTCGAAAATTAGGTTAGGACTCATTAATGCAATAAATTGCAACTGATATTCCTGTTTTATTTATGCCTAATCGGTAGGGACCTTGATTTTCTGTTATTTCTTTTCAAATTGGTGTATTTTTTATTTTTTATTTTTTTACTATTCGGTGTTATTTTTTCCAAAATTCACATTTTCATTTTAGCGCATTTTCTGGCAAATATCTGAAATTATACCTTCATGGTGTTTTTAAACTACTGTTTCAAATTGTAGGTCACATGGCCTACGCCTCTTCGTTAGAGTTTGATATCTTGAAAGTTATTTTGGGAAAGTTATTTTCCATACCCCCTTTTTAATTTTAAGGTAAGGGTTTTAGATAATGGAATTTTCCCCGTATATACTGAAGGGTGCATAACGACCATAAGTGGCGACGCACCAAAAAAATTTAAATCAATCAATCTCACGTGACAGATACCGACATATTATGGCACCAAAACTTGGCATTATCTTTTTCTGACTTGTTAGTGTTATGTTTCCCAAAATTCGCGTTTTTGTTTTAGAACATTTTTCTGCCAAATATACCGAAACTTAATACTCCATTGTGATTTTAAACTATTATTTTAAATTGTAGGTCACATGGTCTACGTATTTTCGTGACAACAGATTTTTGAGAAAGTAAAAGTAAAGTGCTCCCCTGCACTTTGCCATGAAGGTGTATAGGGGTGTGGAGTTAGGGCCCCACACTTTCTTGATCACGGCTGAAGGTGGAAGTGATGTGATCGGAACCACGCTCCTGGCTACCTTTATCCCTCAAAGTTTCCTCCAGATACCCGCTTGATATGACGCTGGGTGGGCGCCGGAGCATTATGAATAGGTGGAAAACATCCCGGTTCTCCCCCGCAGGAGATCGACCCCGGGTCTCTCGCATGGTAGTCAGACGCCCTAAAGACTGAGCTCCATTATTTCTCGCTCGACAAATGCTGATGGTGCGCACTTAGCTTGGTAATTCAAAACACATCCCGCGCGACAAATTCTGAAGATGTGACTCCCGTGTAACGGTAGATACGCACTTAATCTCCTGTTAGAACCCTGCCACTTTGCTCTGTGATGAAAATGGTTTTGATAGAAGTTGAAAAAATCGTGGGAAATACATGATTTAATGTGGCTGTCGGAATTATTCCATGCATAACAAGCATTATAGTTTACTCTTGAATAAAATGTTAAAAAAACTTGCACGTTCTATGTACACAAACATGGCCCAGAAAAAAAAAGAATTTTGGATTTCATGGAATTTTTCGTTGTTTTAGGACATTTATTAAAAAATTGCTAAAAACGCCAACAATTCGTATTTTATGCCAAATTCGCATTATTTCGATATTTCGAACGGGCGAAAAATGTGTCCAGACACCACTGCACATTCATAAACACAACTTCGCAGCAATTAACATATTTCACGGTTTTCGCTTTTGCGAAAAATCAGTCTCTACTAATTAGAAATTACTTTCTGGCCACCCCTCGTATAAATCAGTAGATGGCAGTGGCGTCTCGTCCCTTGGGGCTTCCGGGGCTTAGCCCCTAAAGAAAAACGGACGTATTCACGTAATTATCAATCACCATAACGCATAACTATCACACAGTCACAAAGGCGATTTTTACCCACGTGAATTCATCGTCTGTTGCAATGGATACGACAGCGCTCCTAGCAGCATTGATGTCAATTATCGTTTTCCGAGGCACGTCACAAAGGAAGGCGTGGCCTACACCCACCTACGCTACAGTGTAGGTAAATTGCTAGCAGAGAGAGGAGGGGAGAGTGCTGATTCGGGGCTAGTTCCGTTGTGTCGCGTTCGATCTCGCATGTTGGTCTGTAGTGTTGTGGTGGCTTTCATTCGCTATGTTTGAGTGAGTTTGGCAGGGTTGATGTTCGAACACAAATTGATGAAGGACATAGGCTCTCAATTACAAGACACAATGAATTTGTCCGGAAAAATAGGCATATATTAAATAGAATTATCGATTGCTTAAAATTATGTGGTCGACATGAACTTGCTCTACGAGGACATAATGAAAGAGAACAATATTTAAACAGAGGCATCTTCCCAGATTTATTATCCCTTCATAGGAGAGGTAACTTCGTGTTCTTTATTGTAGTGAAGAGTTGAAAAACATAAACTCGATCAGTAGATTGCATTCATTTTTTATTTAAAATTATTTAGAGGGTACCTTTTCAGAAACAGTAAAAATGACAAACATAGTTTTAATAACTCCAGTGGCAACAGCTGAATATGAACGATGTTTCAGCACATTGAAGCGTATTAAAACCTGCTTAAGAAATGCAATGGGACAAGATAGACCAAATGCCTTGGCACTTGCTTACAATAGAGAAAGAATACATTACAAACATAGAGGGCTTCAACGAAAAAGTAATAACAAAATTTGCTGAGCAGAAGAACAGGAGTCAACGTTCGTAGAAAGGTATGTTTCACAACAATACCTGTTTCTTTTGTAATCATGTGAATTGTCATTATATTTTAAATTCTTTAAAAAAATAAGTCCAGTTTTGTAGTTTAGAAGATAAATACCCGTTTTTTTTGTAATTCATGTAACTTGTCATAATATTTTAAATTCTTTCAAAAAAGTAAGTCCAGTTTTGTAGTCTAGAAGAAAAAAATACATATTTTTTGTAATTCATGTGAATTGTCATTATATTTTAAATTCTTTAAAAAATAAGATCCGGCCAAATTTGAGGCCACGAGACGCCACTGGTAGATGGAAAGTTAAAGTTTAGCAGGGCTGGCAGAGAAAAGTCAAGTCTTGAAGAAAGTGATTTGCTTTTATGATTGAATGATTCGAGTAAATATATTAAAATATTTACGTATTTATTATTAGTATTTTATTTCATAATATTGGACATTAACTTCACTCAGTGAGAGATTAATGACCATCTCTCACGAGTTTTAACAGACAGGACGGAGAGTGGCGTTAATTTCATTGCAATACTAGTGTTGCAGTAAATTTGAGGTTGGGAGCATGCACTTGCCAATTTTTATAACGTTCATTAATGCAGATTTATGTTTCAGTTTTTCGTGATAGTATTTAATATATATCCCGTTTGGTTGAATTCATCTTGATATCTAAGAATAGTGCAATGTCATTGTAAGCGTATGTTTACTGTGCGAAACCAGTAATACGTCAGGATGATGAAAGAAAACCTTCGTAAACACTGCTACATTAAATAAGGTGAAGCGAGCCACAAGAGTAATAAAATTCCAGCAGCATATTTGCAGTCTAAAGCTCTTCTTGCTTATGCATGCAATTTTTGTTGCATGTTTCAGTCTGAAGACATCCAACAAAAATCAATTCCATACGAGTGCCATGCATGCAATTTCTGTCGCATGTTGTAGTGAGATACTTTGTCGGGTGACAAAAATCGCATGTATCAATGGAGCCTATTTGTTTCCATGTTCCTTCAGTTTGTCCAAGAAAATGCCTTACTACGACGTCCGACAATTATCGGACGGCGCCACCCGCTCCTATCCCCTCCATCTGTTGACAGTTCTGTCCCCTTACTACTGCCATACGGACAAGAAAAAATGATAATTCAATGCATTTTCCACTTAATATTTAGAGGCTTAACACATTTTCTGCCCCTCCGGAAATGTATCTCTCCCTCTCCTCCTGCCATCACTGGTTTCTGGCGCCGTGGTTGTGTTGTGCATAAAAGGGGCCTAAAAGTTGAGGCCGAAACTTAGCAACAAGAATTCTTGTTCCCGTGCCGAGTTCCATTACGATATCTATAAAAAAAAAAAAAAAAAAAAAAAAAAAAAAAAAAAAAAAAAAAATCAAGACAAATTTCCCTGACATTTCCCTTACCTTTTCTGACACCTCAAATTCCCTGACTTTTCCCGGTTTTCCAGATCTGTCGCCACCCTGTATATACACTGCATTTTGAAAACGCGAATTTTGGAGAAAAGAGCCCAAAAAATAGAGAAAAATAAAACTTATTTTGGCAGTAAATAAGGGCGAAAAAAATCAGGTCCCTATCGTTCCCTGCAGTTGAATGAACTATATTGGATACGGATTTACTCCGGCGCAAAGAAGAAAGCTGCCGCTTTGCATTCGCAAGAGCGCACGAAAAGAATCTTTTTACCGATGAATGAGCTGTATATCGGCGTTTCCACGACGGGAAAGTTTATTTTCGGTCCAAGAAGAATCGTGGTGGTTTGTGCGGGAATCGGAAAAGACCATATGTTTGTAACCATAAAAGGCAAGTACGTTATTTACTCGACGTTGATGGCTAGGGTATGTTAAGACTTCTTACTCACCCTGTACAAGAAGCATTCCAGCGGTCGTCTGAATAAGATTTAATCGCAACGTTTCGAGTTACAGAAAAAAAAATCCCCCGAAGGAGCGCGGGCAATGTTATTCCACGATACATACAAGTTCTCAGATCCTCGAAGTTTTCCCATCTCGCCCCCACCCCACACACACATCTTTGTTGGAAGTACATAACTATTAATATATTTGCTGCTCCCCATTGTTCCAACTGAGGGAAATCTTCACAAAATCATATTCCCTTAACTTCTCCAACTAATTTCAAACACATTTTTGTAATGTTTTAATATAATAATAAATATATATTATCAGGGGTGGAAATTAGTCAAAACTTGCAAATACAGTTACCAATTTCACTATAGTTTAATGAGAAAATAGATTTTTTTAACAGTGCAACTTGGACTTCAGTTTTATTGTGTATATATTTGGTGCTTATGGACTTTGATATGTTATTGCCAATTGACTTAAGCTACTCGTATTGCTGATAAATAGGAGTACTATTGATTGGTCTCTTAATCCAATTTCTTATGTATAAATAATTTTATTTGATTAATTTTTTACTTCGCATTTCAATTTGTCACTTTTGGTTAATGGATGAAAACGAGTGATGACATGATACTGATAAAGGGACACCAACAAAGAGCAACCATTCCAGGGGATTCGAACCCAGGACGAATGACATCATAGCATGCTGTGCTAACCACTCCACCACAGATGTAAGCGAATAGTTATACATTCTCAATCTAAAGCTATGTCAAGAAGAAATTTCTCCAATATTTGTTGTCACATGTTTGAGGTTACAGCTACACAGGTGCATCACCAGTACTCATGCAAGTGCAAAAAAGTCATAAAAACTACTACTGCCCAAGTTGAGACATGGATGGCACGGGATTAAAGTTCAGTGCATGCTCTGGTTAGCAGAATTGAGGTTTCCATGGGGTTTCATTAAAAACTGTGTGCAACAGAGAAAAGTTTGAGATTTAGCCAACATGGAAAAGCATATTGTTGCAACAGTTGCTAATACCACACCAGATGCTGGAGAACACTTGGTGAGAGCTGTGTATCATTTTGACGTCTGTCAATCTACAACAGGCACCAACACTGATCTTCATTAACTTTCATAAAAACTTGATGAGTTAACTGGTATAATAATAAATTTAATTTATTTTTCCTGACACCTCCTTATATAAGCATACTTTGCTTCCAAATTTACCATGACCCCCTCCTCAACAACTTTCTTACAGTCCCACTCACGACCTCATTCCCCTAAAGTTTTGTTTGAGAGTGAGTTAAGATAGCTTTGTTTCCCTAAAGAAAGAAAGGTTTTGATAACTCCAGCAGAAATCTGCAAAACACAGAATAAAATACGAGTATTTGTCTATTATACCAAATCTCAACAAAAAAGATGTCATTGATTGAGTTTGTGTTTTAAGTCCACTTTATGCACAGTGGCCGCGGTGGCTTAGTCGGTAACGCGTCTGACTACCATGCTCAAGGTCCCGGGTTCGATCCCCGGCCGGTTCAAATCCGGGAACTTTTCTAACGGTGGAAGCGGCCCCGGCGCCCACCCAGCATCGAATAACATGGGTACCTGGGGGAAACCCTGGGGGGTAAAGGCGGTTAGGGGCGTGATGCTGATCACATCACCCCACTCACGACCGGATCAAGAAAGTGTGGGGCGTTACCCCCACACCCCCTATACGCCTTCATGGCGTAGTGCTATGCACAGTGGAACACTTTACCTTTTTTTTTTATGCACAGTAAGGCTAATCGGGACTGGACCTACAGTTTCAAGTGGGATCCGAACCACAAAATTGATGTGAACATGTTGGCTGTGAGCATGGCCTGTTTGAAAATCGGTGTTCAGTTGCTTAAAATATGTTTACATCTCAGTATGATGGCTCTGGTTGAAGCCATTATTTCATATCTTACTTCCCAGCAAATCACAAAATTATTTGAAATAGCACCAAAAACTGTTGTTCATGAGCGGTATGTAGATTTAACCAGTCATAAAATTGTGCATTTCTAGACCAAAGAAAAAAAACCCTAGTACACTCACAAACCCTATGTTTCCAGAGATTTCAGTGGTGAATTCTCTGAAAACAAGGAATAAATTATCACTGAAAACATTTTTGCCATGCCTACCTTGTAGAAAAGGTCAGTGGTGGTCTAGTGGTAGGGTGATCGAAAGTCGGATTTTTTTATTCGGGCATTGTCCCCACATAAAGTGACTCTGGGGCTCACCCAGCGTCAAATCAATGGGTACAATGGGGCAAAGGAGGCTGGAGTGTGGTGCATATCACATCACTCTCAAAATAGCCAAGATAGAGAATGTGTGGAGCCCTACTCCCACATCCGCTAAATGTGCCTTCATGACACTGTGCTATTTGCATGGGTAACTTTACCTCACCTTACCTAGCTTGTAGAAAAAATTATATTAAAAAAACTCATGAGCAGGGCTCGAAAAATCCAGGTCGCCATGGCAACTAAAGATTTCAGCCTGGCGACTGTGATCTTTTGCTATAATATGTACAAAATTCTGATGATTCTAAGTTCAAATTGCAGTAGAGCGTAAGTTAGTGATTTTTTTTATCAACGTTGTGAACATTCCATAGAGTCCGTAACAATTTCTTACCCAACACCCCATTTCCTGCTTCCTCAAATGATTTAGCGATGTTCTGTATACCGTGATGCTCAGCATCTTATACAGTGTTTCAAAAGTTGCACAACCCAACCTCTGGAAATGTGTATCATGTAAACCGTAAGAGATATTTTTCAATGCTTAAAATTATCAGTTCACTCCATACATAAAATTATATAAATGGTAAAAATTTACTATCCTTCGGACACCTCTAATTTTTTCATTTCGTCAATTTTTGACATTCGTACTTACGTATCTGCTTCGCGGAACTTTGCTGAAGGCGTATCAACGTTGTTTTGATGAAATTTGAACTATGTTTCCTAACCTAACCACGCACCAATGGTTCGTGGGGCTAGCGCCAATGGTTCGCAATTATTTCCAATTTCTAGATCCTGATACTAACACGACACCAAATTTTAACTATGTTTCCTAACCTAACAGAACTAACCTATCCACGTGCCAATGGTTCGTGGGGCTAGCTATTCTCCGTCGGAGAATTAATTTTCAACGAACAACATGAATTTCAGCTATGAAACATTCCCACATCACACAAAACACTTTCCCGATGTTCGATAATGCTACAGGAACTTATTACGGTAAGTAGTTTCTTCTGTAAAAATAAATAAATGTGTCCGAAGGATAGTAAACTAGTACCATATAAATTAATAACTAACAGAAAGCAGCATTCAAATTTTTCCAGAAATGAACTACTGAGTAAGAAAAATATGATGACTGATGCCATATTGGTCTGTCATTTGTGACAATCTATCACATCTTGTTATTGTTCTTAACTTTTGTTATCTTTGTTTCTACTTTATGTTGTTTCAGTGTAAAATGGCCAAATAAGACTATCTGAAACTCTGAGTAAATAAATAAATATTGGTCATGTGCAGCATTTGATGAATTTTTGACTGGAGATTTTATGGGTTGAGTGAAAAGTGCCAAGTTTTGGGACATATCTCCATATATGGCAACACTAGCAGTTTGAAATATTGCCAACAGTCGAATGCAAGATGTGTCTACCTATTGACTGTACATTTACGTGAAAAATCGTAAATCAAGATTTTGTGCCGAAATTGGACTCTTGAGAGAATCGTAGGTTGCCCTGGTTACACTGAATTCCCTTCGCTCACTTTCGCTGCTACTGTGAATGTTTTTTTAAATTGATTCAGCATGGCATATTCATTGGAGAAGTGCGTGTGCATTGCTTAAGAGTATTTTACTACTCATTCTTACACTCATGTGCAAGAGGTTTTCCAATAAAAATGGCCTGCTTCTGCTGTACCTCACAAAGCAACTGTTTTACAACCAGTCAAACACCAACAAATGATCCCACAAATTGTTTAAGAGTTGGTATTTATTGTTGAAAATCAGTTCTCTGAAAAATTTCAGCAAATTAACAATGTTTTTTTTTTTTTTTAAATAATGTAATTGCTTTTATTTACATAAATGCTAACATAAATTTATGAGCCCAGTGATAGCCTACAGGATTAGTTTAGTGCAAAAAATCCGGTGTAAATATATCTTACGATTTTCATGATATACATTTTCAAAGTTTGGATTGCGCAACTTTTGAAACATACTGTAGTATGCACAATTGCTAGTAGGTGGTTTCCTGGCGCCTGATTTTCAGAGCTGGCTCCTTGCTTTGAAGACAATTTTTCGAGCACTGCTCATGAGCCATAGGTCGCATCCAACATGGTGTCAGCTATCCTGCAGTGGATATAAATGATTACAATATAAATCACTTTATTGATTGATTGAGTTGGGGTTTTAAGTCCACTATGCACACAGTAAGGCTAATCGGGACTCGACCACCCAGTACTGAACCCGGGACCCCTGGATTACAAGGCAAAAAATCACCTTATTTTCAAGTATAACATAATATATTAAATATAACATGAAGAAATTGAAAACTGCAATGACATTTCTTTCACAGAATTGTTAAACAGATTTGGGGTGCTTTTTTTGCTATTCAACTTCGAACACTGAAAGCATAGAATAGCTATTTGGTCAAAATTGTTTGTAATAGGCCTACTCATTCAACCAGGTAATATGTATTATTGGCTTCTTTAACTTCAAAATATGACCATTTCACCTTCCTAGCTTTATTCCTTCTTGAGATATGAATTTTAAAAACTGCTTTGTAAATCCTTATTTGAGGTCATATGGTCAAATACCAAGGGGTCAAGGGCCAACACCTGCTTCATTTGGCACGCGCTAATTGTGTGTGTATAATCAGGATTCCCAATTTTATCTCTATGTAGGAAAGGGGCAGCAATGGTACATTTAGCACCAAAACTATCTTCACTTACACCTTTCAGTAAGACATGAGGAGGAGGGGACATGAGTTGATGATACATAGGCACATATTTAGAAATATATTTTGGGGCTGGTGGTCCGGACCATATGTCTCGGAAATAATATAAATGTTTAAATAAAAGTATGGTATTTGCCAGCATCTAAGATGCACCAGCGTATAGCATAATATAATATGAAGATGTACACAGCTCTGAGGAAAAAGCTTTATCGCTTAATATTATAATTAATTTACTGTATTTCAAATATAAAGTAAAATGTAGGTCCACTTTGAACGAAAACCTTATATAACCTAAGAATAACTTATGTAACCTAACTAGGAAAGAATTAATTTTAATCTTTGTCACTGTGGTGGAATATAATAATGGAAAATATTATATTTATACATATCAATTTTCGAGCCCGCGTAAGTCGCGTTATGCTAAGGATATATATATACTAGATTATATACTCCATTATTTAAAAGCACAAACTGAAAAGGCCTGAACTACATAGGATGTATCAACCAGCTATACTCAGGTAAACTCAAAGCATTGACCTAAGGTCAACAAAAAACACACTTGACTTTTCACTACAAAATGAAATTCACGACTACAAAGTTACAGCATTTGAATTGAAGAGGTATTCATGACAATCTTAAAGTAATAAAAAAATAAATAAGTGAACAACATAGCTTACCACTTGCAGCAAACATACAGTTAACAAGAAATGCCGCTTCGTACAAATTCCCATGTCATTTGGTCATCCACAACGCCTTCCAGATCAACTCAAAAAGTTTAACAGATTGCTACACATTATGTATGACAAAAATACCAATTTTTGTCATACCCAAAAGAATCACATGTTTTAAAAGAACTCGCTGCCCTCACTAAAACAACCACCTGATCACTTCGAATACAACTTGAAAACATCCACCAACACAACATTCGCTCAAACACCACAGTTCAACACAAACGGAACTCCTCGGTTGAAAATAATTCGAGTCAACGTTGCCAACCTTAATAAAAAAAAAAGTTCCTCTTAAACCGTTAAATTATGCTAAATTGTAACGTATACTCTAGACATAAGCGTATACTGGACAGAGGTGCAACCACAAATTTTTGTCTGAGGGGGGCAAGTACCAAGCTAAACGTACCAGTAATAATAATAATAATAATTTTAATAATAATAATGTTATTATTATAACATTTTTATTATTCTTGTTATTGTTATTATTGATTTGCTTTATTTTACTTTGCTACTTGTTCCACTTTTGGCTATTTTGCGAAGATGAGGATGAGTGATGATATGGTAAAATTGATGAATGAACACTCGCAAACATCTATGTCCAAGCTGGGATTCGAACTCGGGACCAACATTATTATTATTAGTAGTATCAAGGACGTTATCATCCTCGTAAATTACGCAAAAGGGGGGATAGAAGTTGGTGCTAAAGCATTTGTGTTCGAACAAACGATTTGATTTATTCATTGAACACGTTGAATTTCATATTACTAATGGAAAACAAGCGCACACAAACTATTTTTGAAAGACAAAAAATGCTTGATAAATACATTCCAAATATAATTCTTCTTTCATTAACATGTATAACTTTTCATGCACGATATATGTTTCACATATACCGGTATGCAACGTGGAGCGATGTGGACACTAAATTGTGTGCGTATTCAAAGTTTTATTGATACATAACATGTATTAGTACTTAAATACATTACACAATCAATTCATCTATCTCATAATAAACGAACAGCAAGAATTACATAAATTGTCTCTCAAATGTGCACGCTCCCTTTCTTCAAAACAATTGCTCATACATTTTAAAGAAAATCAATGAAGACAAGTCTTATTTTTCTGTCTGGAAATTTACAGTGCACTACAGAGAACAATGCGAAATTGCGAGCAAGAACATTTTTGGATCAAATTTTTTTGCAGGCTGAAATCAATATTGATTTAATAGGGTGCAAATAATTTCATGGGACGCCTATGTATTCTCCCTTTTACAACTTATGTTCCTCCCCGATGGTGTAGTGGTAACATCGTCGCGCTGTGATCAAGGGATCCCAGGTTCGATACTCGGTGCAGGTACATGCCACAGTGGTTCGGATTCCAATTTAAACTGTAGGTCCAGTCCCGATTAGCCTTTCTGTGCGTAAAGTGGATTTAAAACCACAAATCAATCAATCAATTTTACAACTTATTTTCATTTAGATCTTTCGGCGTCGTATGTATTTTTATGTGCATAAAATTTGAAGTTGTGGGCAGTAATTGCCCCCTGCAGGTAAACTTGGCCGTCAATGTTTGCTCCCCTAGAACTCATTTCGGTCCAAGCTTGTGGGCGGCAATGCTCATCCCGCCCCCCTGTGGTTGCGCCACTGATACTGGACAGAAAAATTTCTGTCGGGTCGTGTAGCTTAAAACTGAAATTCGACCCTCCCACCAAACTGCAACTTCTGGATACGCCACTGGCCTGCCTGTGGCGTAGTGGTAACGCTGACGCATTGGGGCGTCAAAGTGATTCGTGATTCAGACCCCACTTTCACTGTAAGGTCTAATAGCTTGGGCAAGTTTCACTTTATATGCTTATTACAAATAAGCGTAATGTGGAACTTTTTACCCAAACTTTTTGCAAAGTTTAGAACTATTATGTTATGGTTGGAATCGCTGATTGGAGTAATCTCTATCTCCGCGTTAGAAAGTAATACAGGTCAGGATAAAAGCGGGTTGGTGTTTAATACTATACGTATTAATTAAAGATTATAATTTGTCAATTATAATTTGTTGGAATGCAAGATTTTGTGTTGTTTATGCTATATTTGGATCGAGTTTTTCAAGCGTTCGGGGAATGTATAAATACGCCGAACAAGACGACGAAAACGTCATTTCCGTTAGTCTGCAGAGAAAAATATTGGATATAATTGCTTAAAGTACATTGTAAAATAAAGAGTTATTGTTTTTTGTAATAAATGAAATAAACTGATTTAATGCAATCTCTTTAGTTATGGTTTTATATTTTAGGCATTACTTGCTAGTCAGCTTTGCAGGTGACCACAGGTTATTTGAAGTCAAATGCCTCTTCATTGCTCAATGCTCAAGCTGCATGCTAGGGTACAGTGAGGTGGACAGATGACTACGTGATACGAGAGAAAATTTTCACGTTACGTCGGAGTGCAGCTCGCGTTGCGGGCCTTTAACCGCCCGAAATGTCTGGAGATGTACAACCTAGAAAACGAAGAGACAAACGGCGGAAAAAAGGTATGTACACATTGAAATCTTCATCTTTGCGTAAGCAAAAAAAGGTTTTGAACAAGCACATGTATCCACATGGAATGCGCTGCTTAGAAGAAACTTCGCATGCGTAGATAGTTTTTTAAAGTTGTACTGCTTATCAGTTAACTTGAATTCGTACGTTTGTAAAAGCCGGTTTGTAGAGATATGGAATATCTGTCTGTCACTAGATACACCAATTGCGCATCGCATTATCACACGACATAGTATTGAAAGTGCGTAGTTCGCTGCAAGTTGTTTTATAAAAATTATCAAGTAATTTTTACGATGTCAGTGATGGAAATACTTTCGTTCTCAATAAAAATAACAGTTTGGAATGATATATATATTTGTGATGGTAGGAATGGAGCGAACAGGTCTGGAATTTTAACCGATACCTATCTCAAAACCTTTCTTGATGCCCCTGGATAGGAGGCCGTTTACCCACTGTACCCCCTCGAGAATTACGTCGAATTTTCTTTTAATAGACAGATTTCAATGTTTTACGTAATGTAAAAGTGGTTCCAGCTTTAGGAAAGCACAAATAAGAGAGATATTTTATCCCAAAGAATGGCCCACGTAAGTTAAAACCTGCAATTTCAGAGTATTTTCGCCGCTTTTTGTTAGTAAAAACTGTTTGGGTACCGTCGACGCTCCGTACCCCCACGATAAGGTGATGATTTTTGTGTCATTTATGAAGATCATGTTCTATACGAACGATTTGTGTGGTTTTTAGCTTTAGGAGATGTATTATAGTGTAGTCCTCCTCCGTAGTCGAGCGGGTTAAGGTGTTCACTCGTCTTGAGATCGTTTGCTGCGGGACGGCGTAGGTTCGAATCCGGCTCTGGTCGGAATTTATTCGGCCTACGTATAGGGCCGGTGGCAACCCACCATCGTGAGGAAATTGGGAAGCTCCGAGTGAGTGAGCGAACCCGGTCAAGAAGACCTACAACTACGGCTGGGGGTTCGTCGGGCTGATCACCCGTCACCCCAATACTGGTCTAAGACCTCCACGCTATAACAGGTGACGGAGGAACAGTGTGGGAGGGAGACCAGCAGTCGGTAGGTAAGCCAAGGCCCTTCAAGGGCTGTAGCGCTGTGGGTTTAGTTTAGTTTATTATAGTGTAGTAATGATAGTTTTTTGATGATGTATTATAGTGTAGTAATGAGAGTTTTTTGATGGGACAATTTATGATGTCATTTTCATCCTTGCCATCTGCAAGTGATATGAAGGAACATGTTACGTTATTTGTGTTTTCTAACTTGGAGCAGTGTTGGAAATATCTGAGATAGAAGGTTGGCAATCCTGGTGTTACATCAAGCCGTGCGAAATTTACTGCAGACGATGTTTCGGTTCATGTCACATCGTATTGAGATTTTGTTTGCAAGGTGTACCGGGTTCCATCCCCGGCCGGTTCAAATCCAGGAACTTTTCTAACGTTGGAAGCGGCCCCGGCGCCCACCCAGTGTCGAATAACAATGGGTACCTGGGGGAAACCCTGGGGGGGGGGGGTAAAGGCGGTCAGGGGTGTGATGCTGATCACATCACCCCATTCACGACCGGATCAAGAAAGTGTGGGGCGTTACCCCCACACCCCCTATACGCCTTCATGGCGTGGTGCTAAGCACAGGGGAACACTTTACCTTTACCTTTTTTTTTACCTTTACCTTTAGGTGGGCGTGCATTTTTAGTGTGGTAAGTTCGGTAAATGTTTACTATCCTTCGGACACCTATAACTTCTGAGTTTCGTCAATTTTTGACATTTGTACTTACCTATCTGCTTCGCGGATCATTTTTTAACCTGTATTCACGTTTTTTTGATCATTTTTTTTAAAAAATAAAAGTGTTTTTGTAACTGAAGAATGTACGTTACCGCAAATGGTTTGTGGGGCTGTGTGTCAATGGTTCGTGGGGCTATGCGAGAATGGTGTGTGGGGCTACGCATATTTTTTCCAAAACAAGTTTTAACTATTGTGACCCTACCTAACCTAACATTACCGGAAATGGTTCATGGGGCTATTTATGAATGGTTCGTGGGGCTATGCGTCAATGGTTGAATTTCCGCTATGAAACATTCCCACATCACACAAAACACCTTCCAGATGTTAGACAATACTACAGGAACTTATTACGGTAAGTAGTTTCTTCTGTAGAAATGAAGAAATCTGTCCGAAGGATAGTAAACTAGTATTGTAAGTTCTATTCATTGATAATGCATATTGGGGAGTGTATCAACATTTTCAGTATCTTGGCGTTCTTCGGCCGGGCAACCACGTAGCAGAAAGTGCATTGTTTTAAGGTTAGTACTTTTGAAAATTATATATTCTCGTTCGTATTGGAAATGGTTGTGGCATGATTTTACAATACCGGACAGTTCCCCAATTTCTTTAATTTTTTGCATAGTCAATAATTTAGACCTCGTAATCGCGAATCTGCAGTTAAAATTTTTCGCTGACGTCATTCACGGATAGCTCCATAAACCATGTAATGTTAGGTTAGACAAACATAGTTAAAATTTGGGGTCATAGTAATGTTAGGAGTGTTAGTTTTGCTGCTTTCCGGGAATTTTTTATGGGAAAAATAAGCGATAGTAGTCCGGAATAGGAGTTTCTTGTGCTTACGCAGGTCATATTTTGCGATCAAATATCTCCGTTATTTGTGGTTTCCTAACGCTGGAACCACTTTTATATTACGTAAAACGTTGAAATCTATCGATTAAAAAAATAAATTGACGTAATTCGAGAGGGGGTACAGTGGGTCGACGCCCCCACTGTTTGTATGCACACTTAAAATAGCGAAAGGATACTTCGAAAATAACTGTCAGCACCAAACCTAACAATCCTAACCTAACTACGTACAATTATAGCTGCTGTTGTGAAAAGTCGTTTTAGGTGCTATATTCACTTGCACGAAGCTTTCGGGTTGTTCTGCTACACGGTAAAGTAACACGCTAAGGTAACAGACGTACTTTACTGCACAAGAACACGTTTCCTAGAGCTAAAATCAACTGAAAATGTTCATGAACAACACAATCTTCATAAACCATGCACAATATTTCACATCCTCCAGGGGGTACAGAGGGTCAAGTGTACTGAAATCTACGTTACAAAATATCTGTGGATACACGTGTATTCACAAAAAAACATCGAAATGGAATAATCATAGTCAAGTATAGACTAATTGTAGAAGATTTGATTCCTATCCCTGCATTGACCGATACCTTTTGAGTACCCATAGCAATTAAACTCTCCAATTCCTAATATTTACTCTTATACATTGAAAAGTAGCATTTCTCAATTTTGACCTTGTAAAATAAATTACATTCCCAATAATTTGTATTATTTTTGTATTTCATTGTATTTGTAAGAGAAGTTATGAATGGATGAGAATTGTGTACATCAAACTCATATTAGAATAAATAGCAACATTCAAGAGTACTATCCTAAAATGTCATTTTCATAGTCAACTTAAATTTGAAAACCAGCTTTGTTTTCATTCACTTCACTTTCACAGTCAGATGAGCGCCTGTCCAAAATTTACGACTTGAATACTGTAAAACCTGAAGATATACTGTACTTTCATTAGAATATTGAATTAATGTTTCATAATATTCACATATTATTGATGGTTGTAGCTTTTATGTCAGCGAAAAACTATACCTGACTGTTACAGGAGTAACCTAATTATGTCCATTAGCTGTCACTTTTTTCTTTCCTGGGAAAAAGTTTCCGCACCATCTGACTGTGACACCCACCACTCCAGTGTTTGAAATTGGACTCCGAGAGGTAGGTGACATTTCGCTCCTCCATCAAACTGAGAACTTAGTTGCCAAATAACACCTCAATTATTAATACCAATGTCACGAAATACATAAAGCATCAACATTAAAAATGAAATGGTAATATAGTGCAGTTATGCTTTACAGCAGACTGTCTAACCACATGGAAGTTGAGATCATGCCTACAAGACACATCACATCACCAGAATACTGCTTCCTCGAAATTGAAATCTCGAAATAATCATAAGCAGCAGATTGTCCACTGAATTCACAGGAAAGCTATTTTATTTGATAACACATTTGCACTTTGATAACTAAGTGCAATAACATGGATGAAATTCAAGGCAGGACATAAGTGTAGGTGAGTGGGTGACTGAACATACACCCTCGAAAATTCCAACTTGTTTATTTAATAGAGGAAAAAGCTGAGATATTTAGCCCTGAAGTATGACAAGCATTAATCCTAGTTTCCTGGATCAATTTTTTTTTTCGTTAATGTAAGTATTGTTATAAATCCAGACAACATGCAGAAATTCTAATTCATCATATTCTGGAGCACTCTCATCTTTTTTTAAAACAAAATGTTGTTCACACAAACACATAAAGTTAAGAAAAAAATCATAAAATTACTATCAGGAGCAACGTCATGACGTGATAAAATAGTACCACATAAAAAATTCAAAGTTTTCCACTTGAGGTGTCAACAGTATCACTGAGAGTAATCACCACTTGCAGTTTTGTTGTTTGCATCAAACCTTCTCTGTAGTGCTACAGTAGTGATGATTAACAAGGGCTGGAAACAATATTAGACCATTTGCTAAGCCTGCTCTAGTAGAACTGTCATTTTCTTTGATATGGGGTAGGAGTGCTAATCACTGAACCAACGTAGTAAGGTGGTTTTCTATGGTAATGTGACTTATGGTTTTCCACTGTATTGCTAGATTCCCATATTCACCCAATGAGGAAGTAGGTTTGTGGATGTCTCTGTTCTTCCCGACTTCGTTGGTTCAAGTTCAGGAGGAGGGTAGACATTGAGAAAAACAAAATTCACAATTCCTGTTAGCACTAACCTGTATCACCAAGTAAGAAATCCTGTGTCAAACAGGAAATTGCTAATCAAAATATTCCTCTCCAATCCGCTGTTGCATACTTGCCAAAGGTAGAACTTTACAAATCATAGGTGCAAGAACAAGAATTATCTTGTGACGGCTAATTTTGAAAAGGCACAAATAGTGAAATATTTGTATCAAAACTTTCTTATTCACTTATATGGTAGGGTCAAAGTTGTGTTATTGCACGCGAGAGTTGAATAAAACCAACACCCAACATCCAGTTACATATGACTCCAGTATGCCAGAAAAATGTAGAATTAAGAATACAATGTACTCTAGCACTGTAGTAACCTTTGAAAACTGTCAATAATATTAGCAAAATAAATATGTATTTCTTAAGGGCATCATGTGTTCATTTCATCATGCCACGAAGGCACATAGGGTGTATGTATGGGCTCTGCACAATCTCGATGCTAGCCATAGAGGAGGTAACATGGTCCTGTCATCTTTCCCCTTTTCCATGTGGTTGCCCCCAGGCATGCATAGATTGGAAACTAACATGAGTCCCACGAGGTGCTCAATGCAGGAACATTTGAAAAATTCCCAATGATCACCCACCTGGCAATCGAATCTAGGTCTCCCACATAGTAATCAAAGACCCTACCTTATTGTTTTCAGTTAATTTATTGATTAAGATCTTTTATCCACATAACTACATCGTTGATCCCTTTGAACACTTAGATTTTTTCTGTTCCCAATGATATTGCTTTGGGAACCACTCAGCCTCCAGTCAAATTGATACGTGAGGCACTGTATACACCCAGACCACAATGTCAATCATGCCACCTTAATTTACCCAGGGGATGTCATAGATCAACAAATCTTCAGTTAGCATAAAAATAACTGACTCACTTATCCTTGATGTCTAAAATCAACAGTTCTTCCTTATATCTAAAATTAATAATTCTTCTTTGTAGCTGATCAGTGGTGATTCATTCATCTTGAGTTTTGGACTTTTAACCACTGTATTAAATAATTAAATACCTACATTTCGGAGGCTGATTCTGCCTTCGTCCTCCGGTAGTGTGTATATCTAATGAATCGGTGTTCAGTCCCTGGACACATGATGTGTTTGGAGGATTATTTTCAGTAGCCAAGGCTCCGCCTCGTCTGCTGGTCATAAAGACCTGTTGTAAGTGATGGTGCTGGGTAGGATTATCAGTGGCCCAGGCTCCACTTTTGTCTGGTGGTCACATCATAACCTGTAAAGTGCCGGGAGGGAGGGGAGGGATTATATTGTGGTGGCAGAGGCACCGCCTTGTCAAAATATTACTAATCAGCCAGAAAAAAATTGCAATTCATCTGCTTCAGTGTCGCTTATGTGCAACTGTCAGACCCTGAATGGTTGTGGGCATACAGTTCTCTCAGTGCGTGTGCTACACTTATCCTCGTTTGTATGCTGACTGGCCAAAGTAGGGTTGGAGATGTATCTGTAAAGTGGTGTGATGTGTCCAAAAACTCAAGATCCCCCTCCCTTCTTACATCTAAAATTAACAACTCCCTCTTCTTACATCTAAAATTATCAACTCCCCCTTCTTACATCTAAAATTAACAACTCCCCCTTCTTACATCTAAAATTAACAACTCCCCCTTCTTACATCTAAAATTAACAACTCCCCCTTCTGACATCTAAAATTAACAACTCCCCCTTCTGACATCTAAAATTAACAACTCCCCCTTCTGACATCTAAAATTAACAACTCCCCCTTCTGACATCTAAAATTAACAACTCCCCCTTCTGACATCTAAAATTAACAACTCCCCCTTCTGACATCTAAAATTAACAACTCCCCCTTCTGACATCTAAAATTAACAACTCCCCCTTCTGACATCTAAAATTAACAACTCCCCCTTCTGACATCTAAAATTAACAACTCCCCCTTCTGACATCTAAAATTAACAACTCCCCCTTCTGACATCTAAAATTAACAACTCCCCCTTCTGACATCTAAAATTAACGATCTACCCTCCTTACCTATAAAATTAACGATCTTCCCTGCTTACGCATAAAATTAACTACGACCCTTATGTCTAACATTCATGATCAGCCCCTTTGGTGGCGGCGATTGTGTTCCAAAACCGGGGGAAACGGGGGGGGGGGGGGGAAAGACAGTATATTTCCCTTTGCAGATAAGGTTTAGCAAAGTGTGGGGGCAAAAGTGGCAGACAGTGGAGGGGTAACTGCCCCTTGCACCCCCTAATCACCTCCACTGGCCCCTTTACATTTAACCTTTAGTTGAAATTTGGTTTAAATTTAAATCAAAAAAATAAGTGTCTTCATGCAGCTTTAGATAAAATTATTGATGGTTTGCCACACTTATATTTTTATATTGGGGTGGAAACACCAATCATTTTCCAAACAAGTTTCGCCATCATGTCATCCAAACTTCCTCCCTTCCAGTTAAGAATGCCGAATGTGACACACAGAGTCATCTTTGTTCTTGAAGTTTGGGAGCTTGCTTGCAACAGGAGGTCTCACTAAGGGGTGGGGGGTGGGGTCAGTTTGCATCTTCTACCCAAAATAGCCGGAGAAGAGGGGGGCGAACTCCAGATTTTCTTTCTTTTCTAATTGAAATTCGAGGGTTGCATCCCCCGCCTGAAACCCCCTCAGTTGGGGGTTCTGAATTGTACACGGTTGCATGCCCTGATGTTTTAGCTGCATAACAAAAGTTATCCGAAGTTGATTGGTCCCATAGTGTCAGTTATAACAATTTTATGTGTAATATGCAAATTGGCTATTTTTTGTTAAAAAAAAAAAAATAAAAAAAAATGGCTCATCATTCAAATTGTATTGCACCCACAAACATAAAACAAGTTTCATTGTTACAAAAGGTCCATTCGTTGAAAAAAAATGCAAAAGTTTGTGTGATCTTCCCAAAATAACAAAGAGAAAGGGGGCAAACTCCATATTTTTTGGTTTTTTTCATTGACATTCGGGAGTTGCGGCCCCTGCCCGTAACCCCCCTGCGGTCGGGGGTTCCAAATTGTACACGGTTGCATGCGCTGATGTTTTAGCTGCAAAACAAAAGTTATCCGAAGTAGATTGGTCCCATTGTGCCAGAGTTATTACAATTTTTCTCCAATAAGTATACAAATTTAAATTTCGCGCTCTGCGACACTGGGCTTACTTTCGTCAGACTCGCGCGGCAGACTAAAGGTTAAGCTTAACAGTTACCCCTCCTTACATCTAAAATTAACATCTGCCCCCCTACATCTAAAATTAACAATTTCCCCCCTTACATCTAAAATTATCAATTTAACCTCCTTACATCTAAAATTAACAATTTCCCCTTTCCTATGTCTAAGATTAACAATCAATCATTAACAGTTGTCCCTCCATACAGCTGTACCATGAAGAAAATAAGAACCTCTGGTACTGCCATAAAGTTTTCAAATCTATGTGAGAGTAAATGATGCAGTCAGTTACTTGTATCGTTACCCTTCCTCTCTGTTGCCAAAATGTGCATCGCAGTCAAAATCTCGTTGCCTTCATCTCTATCTAGTGTAAATTTGTAGGCTATTTAGAATTCAACCTCCAGCTGACTGTATTAGCACGTGACTTACTGCAGCACCATGGCATACATGCAGAAATAAGCTGTCACGTCTCAAGCCACACCAAGTGGCTGATCAGTGTGTTCAGTACTTGGTGTATAGTGAGTGGAGATCAATGGCAGGTACAATAGAAGTTCCCACCAAATGTGAGGTTTGTGGTGTAATTCGCTTTTTGCCAACAGAGTGCCATAGCACAGCCATAATCCATCGCAGAATGAATGCCGTGTATGGAGAGAAGGTCATGAGGGAATGGTGCTGGAAATTTCAAGAGGAACAAAGTGATGTGCGAGATGAAGGTGGACAAGGAAGACATTCTGTTGTGACTGATGGCCTTGTCAAAGCAATGGAATTTACAGTTTGCTTAGAGCAATGGACCTGTGGTTGGGATTTCAACGATTGGAGTTGATGGATGGTCAATGGGAGTGGCTGGGCAACAACCTTATTCGATGAGGTTATGCTATGACAAATTCCTGAATTCAGGTGGCAATTATGTTGAATAATAGTTCAAGTGTATGTGCAACTCTTTTATATATTTTTTAAAAAATGGGTTCTCCTTATTTCTGTTTATTTCAAGCACATGTTTGTTACACTTGCATATCCTGTTCCTTCAAACAGCACACATGCACAATTGAAAGGAAGGTCAGAAGAGAGAGCAAACAACTGTTCACTTTAGTTTGCCTTTTTTGCCAGGGTCTTTCTCCTTGGTAAAGCTGTACATCTAAGATTAACAATTCCCTCATTATGTGGGATGTCTAAAGTCAACGTTAACCCTCTTTATGTGTAAAATTGACAATTGCTCCTCCACATGCTTTGATGTCTAAAATAAACCTCTAAAATTAACAATTACCCTTTCTTGTGTCTAAAATTAACAATTACCCTTTTTCGTGTCTAAAATTAACAATTACCCTTTTTCGTGTCTAAAATTAACAATTACCCTTGTGTCTAAAATTAACAATTGCCCTTTCTTGTGTCTAAAATTAACAATTGCCCTTTCTTGTGTCTAAAATTAACAATTGCCCTTTCTTGTGTCTAAAATTAACAATTGCCCTTTCTTGTGTCTAAAATTAACAATTGCCCCTTCTTGTGTCTAAAATTAACAATTGCCCCTTCTTGTGTCTAAAATTAACAATTGCCCCTTTGTGTAGGTAAACAACTGGCCCTCCATATGTCTAAAATTAATAATCACCCTTATATCTTAAATCAAGTTACCTCTCTTAGTCTAAAACTAATGCATGTAAAATAATTATTCACCCTCTCCCTTAAACCTCTGAAGCCAACATCAATTGTCATTTCACATAGATGTAAATGGTCGTTGCCCCCCTGGACAAAAAGTATAGGATTTCTTGTAACCCCCCCAATTCCCCTGGATATATATATATATATATATATATATATATATATATATATATATATATATATATATATATATATATAATATTCAATGAACATCCACTGGGTGTATGACAGCTGAAGAAAATTGCCACCTGCACAAATAAATGAAGTTTGGATTCATCACTGCCCTAAAAGTCCCTTGCTACATGCAAACTTTTTTGTTAAAAAAAGAAAAAAAAACTTGCAAGTGCAATGACCTTTCAAGGAAAAGCTATAATTGAATAGCCATTTCCACAATTTACCTAAAACAAGTGAACGAGATGTGTTTTATTTAGCAGTTATTAGTGTTGCTTCTTGGAAAGGGCATGTGTAAAGTGATCCTTGATGTAATCAGAAGTGATTCTTGTGCGAGATCTTTTTTCCCAGTGCTTGCAATTCTCTTCTCTTGGCATGAGGCAACTAAGGGAAGTGAGACACAGAGCCTGCCTGACCTATTTATAGCCTGCAGCTGCGCACCATACAGCCACTGTCTGGGAACTATTTCAAGAGTGATGCTGTTAAGTGGTGATCTTGAACCTCATGTGCTTCTTACCTGAACTTCTCTTGACATGACTTTTCTATTTTGTTTCTTAATTTTTTTTGTAATAATAAAGATAATTCGTCTGTGAATATACAAATGTGTATTTTCCAAGCCTCTAAATGTAATTGTAAGTAATTTACAGTAGAGAATCCTTCATTATATATATATATATTACTTGTAAAGCATTTCTAGGTATAGGGTGCCCCAAAAACTATGTTGAGGTTTTCAAATTTAATGCTGGGAACTAGCTTAAAAAGATAAATTTGTTCATGACATTTAATAAACCTCTCATTTAGTTGCTGTTAATATTTTAAATTCTTAAAATCTTTAGGATGAAAATGGAAAGTTAAAATTTAAATTTACATGTAAACTAAAGTTCCAACTTTTTTTCCTCATTCTGAAGACGATGAACTGTCAAGAAACTATGAGTTTACTATAACTCAAAAGTAGTTTTTAAGAGCAAGAATGGTTTACAATAAAAGATGTGAAGTATATGATCTCTTAAATTATGGCTAATTTATTTCTGTTAGCCAGTGATAACCATTTGATAAGTATTGGCAAATTTATCATAAAAGAAAAATAGAAATTGTTCTTGATAAACTGAATCCAGGCTGTCCTCAAAGGTGGAGCTTGGGTCTAAGTGAAAATTGAATTTAGTGGGCTTTTTTGCATTTTGTACAATTTATTGAGTAACAACACTTTGCATTAGTTATTCTGTAAACAGCAACAAAATACAGGATACAAATAATAATATAATCTCTTGTAACAATAATTCATTACATCAATTTGCTATCAACCCATCAATGAATTTCATTCCTAGCCACTTAATATGTTTGCTCAATCAGCAGCAAAGATAACCGTAGGCAAATTATACATTGCAATTTTTGTTCATTTTTCTCCTACATTATGCATGTTTTTTTAGAAAATTGTAGATATGCTGGACCAAGTTGCCATCTGCTTGTTGGTACGTACTTATTCCGATCCTCTTCTACCTATTAGTGTTGAGGTTTTGCAGAGAGCTGTCCATCTGTCATGATCTGCCAACTTCCTTCCTCCACTCTGCCAAATGTTCCTCTAACTCTCTCTCTAGCCTTCTTAATCCCGAAGGTTCATGGCTGCAGCAACACAGGCCTTCCATCTGTCCCTATCTTGAGCAAGATCTATATACTCTTTTCCATCCCTACAGATTTCCCTTAGGTCCATCTCAACGTTGTCCCTCCATCTTCGTCTTGGCCTTTCTACAGGTTGCTTACCATCAGGTTTCCCAACAAGAATCCTGTAAACTCCTCTTTCCTCTCCCATTCGTGCCACATGGCCTGCCCACCTAAGTCTTCTTGATTTAATCATTCTAATAACATCTGGACATGAATACAAGTCTCCACTCACCTGTCTCCTCATCCCTTTTAGGTCCAAATATTTTCGTAAGGATCTTATTTTCAAATACTCTCAATTTATGTTCGTCTTTCAATGTAAGGGACCAAGTTTCACACCCATATAATACTACAGGCAAAATTACTGTTTTGTATATTTTAACTTTTAGTTTCTTAGATATTAAACGAGAAGACAAAAGTTTATGAAGAGAGAAGTAACATGCATTTCCTGAATTAAGCCTACTTTTTATTTCCTCTTTAATATAATTTTCACACGTTAATATTACTTCTAAGTATTTGAATTTGGAAACTGGTTCAAATGAGTTATCAATAATTAGATTTTGATTATTACCTAACACTTGCTTTTGGCATGTAAGCATATATTTAGTTTTATCTTTGTTAACATCCAAACCTATCTCTTTAGCAGTTTTGAAAAATATTTTAGCATTATTCTTGATTGTATTTATATCATCCCCTAATAAGTCTACATCATCTGCATATGCTAACAACTGAGTCACACTAATTCTAGTCCTTCTTTAGTTTCTTTTACCTTCCTAACAGCATATTCTAAGGCAGAATTAAAGATCAATGGAGATAATGCATCTCCTTGTTTTAACCCATCATGAATTGTAAATTTGTCAGACACAATAATACCCACACGAATTTTACTTTCTGTTTCACTGGTGCATACTTTTATCATACTAACAAGCTTCTTAGGTATTCCAAACTAGACTAATATATTATATAATTTATCTCTTTTGACCGAATCATATGCTTTTTTGAAATCAATGAATAGCTGATGGATATTTTGATTATATTCCCACTTTTTTTCAAGTGTCTGTCTAATGTGAAAAATTGATCTGTTACGTTTAAATCCACATTGATAATCACCTATAATTTCATTAGCATATGGGGTTAGTCTTGTTAAAAGAATGTTAGATAATATTTTATATGTTGTTGAGAGTAGAGAAATTCCACGGTAATTATTGCAGTTCATTTTATCACATTTTTTATACACAGGTACAATTATGGATTCTTTCCAGTGTTGAGGGATTTCTTCTGTATTCCATATTAAACAAATTAATTTATGAATTTGACATATTAATGAATTTCCACCATATTTAATTAACTCAGCTGGTATTAAATCTACGCGGTTTGGCTAGAAAAAAAACGGATTGATGTTGCTATTGGCAAACAACGAATGCGCGAAGGTTGAGCAATGCATGATTCTATACTACCATAGCCTGCCTACAGAATGACTAATTGCCCTGGGTGCAGGCCTCTCAGTTTCGCTGTGGCACTTGAACAAAGCGTAACGTGCATCTGTGCTCCGTCGGAAAAATGCTGAGTATTAAAATGGAACAGCGTGTCAATATGAAGTTCCTTTACAAACTGGGGAAATCCGCAACAGAAGCGTACGACATGTTAAAATCTGTGTACGGGAATGAGTGTTTATCACGCACACAAGTGTTTGAGTGGTTTAAACGGTTTAAAGAAGGACAGGAAATGATCCAAGACAACCCACGTTCAGGACGGCCATGCACGTCGAAAACGGAAACAAACATTCAAAAAGTGAGTGATGTGATTCGAAAAGATCGTCGATTGACCATTAGAACAGTTGCTGAAATCACAGGAATAGACAAAGAAAGTGTTCGACAAATTTTACACGAGAATTTGAACATGAGTAAAGTGTGTTCAAAACTCGTGCCAAGGAACCTGACATTGGAACAGAAGGAAGCTCGAGTGAACATTTGTACGGACACTTTGAAGAACATTGAAACAGACCCTACATTCTTAGAGAGAGTGATAACCTGTGATGAATCGTGGTTTTTCACGTACGACCCTGCCACAAAGCGCCAATCAATGCATTGTAAGACCCCGAGTTCGCCATGTCACAAGAAAGCTCGCATGAGCAAGTCCAAATTCAAAGCCATGATGATTGTCTTTTTCGACATTCGAGGCATTGTGTACGTTCATTGGGTACCTGAGGGTCAAACTGTAAACCAACATCTTTACATTAATGTGCTGAAAACCCTTCGTGAGCGAGTAAGAAGACGACGACCTGATTTGTGGCAACGGAAGTCATGGATTCTGCACAAAGACAATGCTCCTGTCCATACGGCCCTGTCAGTGAAGACATTTTTGGCTAAATATGGCATCCCAGTGTTAGAACATCCGCCGTATTTGCTGGACCTTGCTCCCTGTGACTTCTTTTTATTCCCCAAAGTGAAGTCCGCCCTAAAAGGAACCAGATTTGAGACAGTAGAAGCTGTGCAAAGAAAAGCGACAGATGTAATGAACTTGATCTCCAAAAATGACTGGCAAAACTGCTTCCAGCAATGGAAAATTCGTATGGAGCGGTGTACAGATCGTGCAGGGGAGTACTTTGAAGGAGATAAAGTTCCTGTTGTACAAAATGCCGAATAAAAGATTTCATAGCATCAGTCCGTTTTTTTTCTAGCCAAACCTCGTATGTCAGGTGCTTTGTTATTCTTTAGCCTTTTAATAGCATCTTTAACTTCCATCTATTTAGAATATCGCTTGGGTCAGCTAGAAAATCACAGTCTTTATCTTTTATCAAGTTTACTTTAGGTTGCCACCCCTTTCTAAATTCATTTACACCTTTATATAATTCTCTGATATTTTTGGTTTTGCTGTTTCAATTTCGTTAATTTTGCTTTTCAAGTAATCTTTTTTTTACTTCTAAACGTGCGGTTAACTTCTCGCTTTATTCTATTATAATTGCTTAGATTTGTATCATCAGAGTTATTTAACCACCTAAGTCTAGCATGATTCCTTATTTCTATTAGATTTTGACATTCATTATCAAATCATGGCTTACTTTTTCTCGGTTTATGGTATCCTATACTTTCTTTAGCTGCTGATTCTATTGCATTACGTATGTGCTCCCAATTCTTATTTACGTCTGTTTCATTTATATTTTCATCATCATTTAAATCCTGCAAAACATCAAATCTATTGGACAGTTTAATTTGGTAATCTTTCTTAATTCTTTCATCAGCAAATTTTCCTGTATTAAATTTTAGAACTTTTAGATTTTGTTGCTTATGATTTATCACTGCGAGTCTTTCTCTTAATTTAGCAATTACTAAATAATGGTCACTGGCACAGCAAGCACCTCTATGTGTACGAACGTCAATTATACTAGTATGCCTTCTCTTATCAATGAGACTATGATCTATCTGATTATGACTTTTACCATCTGGAGAAGACCAGGTATATTTATGGATATCTTTATGTTTAAAAGTGGTTCTTTTCACAATTAAATTCATTGAGGTTGCAAAAGTAATCAATCTTATACCATTATCATTACTTAATTCATGAAGACTTTCTTTACCAATCATGGGTTTAAATGTCTCTTCTTTGCCAATCTGTGCATTAGTCACCTAACAGAATTTTCATATACTGAGAAAATTTATCAAAGACCTGTTCTAACTCTGCATAAAAATCGTCTTTAGTATTATCATCTTTATCTTCCATTGGTGCATGTATGTTTATTAAAATAATTTTACACCACCTACCCTGTAAAACTGCATATGATATCCTATCATTAATAAATTCTACTGTTTTAAGAGCCGAGATAATTCTATTATTTGTGAAAGCCTGTTCCAAAATTATGATTTTCAGTACCACCATAGAGAAAAGTATAATTTTTAGTTTTACAATTCCCTTCTCCTGGCCACCTAACTTCCTGGACAGCTACTACATCTAATTTATACTTAACTATCTCATTAACTGTACACTGAAATGCCCCAGGCTGGTAAAGGCTCAGAACATTCCAGGTGCCTAATTTAATATCCTTATTCCTAATGTAGATCTTATCCTTAGTCCAGGGACCTCCCAAATGTTCCTCCTGCTCAGGATATCCTTCACACAGTCATTACATGTCCTACATGGTCTTCCTTTTGGTCGCTTTGCTAATCATCCAATTCTCACCTTCCATACCTGTGTAGGTATTCTGTGTTGTCATGTCATTGTTATTAGATATCCAAACCATTTGAGTTGTGCCTGTTCAACATCCTGATGTATTGGTTTTTGTATTTAACGTTGTTATAATGGTTTGATTTCTGATTTTGTATCTTCACGTCTTTCCCACTATTTTCCACAGAGATTTCATTTCTACAGGGAGGTTATTTCAGTCGTTCACCGCCAGCGTGACGGCCGTTCCGCGGACTCTTCATGCAACAGGTCCCGGCAAATTGCGTTCAGGAAGTCCGTAACAGAAACCGCTTGTTTTGTAATGTTTCCACTTTTCACAATTACAGTTACAATTACAATTGAAATAAGCACGTACCTTGTCGCACGGATGCAGGAAAAGGTGTCCTCCCAAATACAAATATTTCCGGCACCTTATTTCTGACATCTAATCTTAGATTAGACATCGCTACTTTATCCTCAGTTGACAGAAAGGGAAGACAGCATCCCGGCGCATAAAGCAAATCCAAAGCGTAAAATGATATTTAAAAGTAATAATAATGATGATCACTAACCTCCTGTGTTATAAGAGATGTTGAAAATGACTTCCTTCAACAGCAATACAACACGTTTCTTAGGTTCAAGAGATCCTGTCTATCGTAATCCCTGACCACTTTTCTGCAAGAATTCGTTTTCACGTAATTATCGTACATAAAAACTCTATGTTCAAGACTATATTTGTTTAACGACATAAGTAATGAATGAATAACAATTAACACACAATAAAGCACTGGCCACGAGTAAGCACATTACAATAACACAGTATAAGCAACACGCGTACTGTTGAACGCAAACAGAATTGAACATGAACGAACACTGACGTCTGGTAGCCGACAGTGTTGCTAACCATTTTTCGGCAATGTCCCTACAGACGTAGTCAAAATGTCCCTACAACTGACCAAATGTCCCTACGCCAAGTAAAGTGACTAAAAAAAAAACACCTCATGAGCATGCAAACAGAAGATAAAATATACACATTTACTTACCAAATCTTTCTGCTCGGTGCTTCCACAATTAATGAAGGAGTGAATTTACAATACAGGACCTCTCCCCGATTTTTTGTAATATTTCGCATACTCACTAATTGAGGCCTCCTAATCACGAATTTGAAGTTAAAATTTGGGGGGTCACGTGTAGAAATTGCAAAATAAGTGACATTGAGTGGTCCGCGATCGGCACGATTGCTTATTATTTACCGGAAGATTTTGTGTTTCCAATACTTAAAAAACGAAATATACATTCCTGATATTACTACGACCCCAAATTTTAACTATGTTTGCCTATCCTAACCTAACCTAACCGTACCTGAATGGTTCGTGGGGCTATCCGTCAATCGTTTGTTGGGTTACCCGTGCATGTTTTTTTCGAGCCCAAATTTTAACTATGTTTGCCTAACCTAACTTAACCTAAACTTACCGAGAATGGTCAGTGGGGCTATTCCTGAATGGTTTTGCGGTAATTGTGATTACGAACCGATAAAAAATCTTATTTTCGTAGCACTTTAACGGCAAATGTTCATCATCGAAGACGCCATTTTCGTATCCTGCAATTTTATGATTGATGTACTGTTGCCAAATTTACCTGTAATCAAATCAGTTCTTCTACATCGTGATTGTCGCTGTCACATGTAAGCACGTTCTTTGGGCAATATACTGAAATCCATAAGTTTATTAATTAGCCCACAGCCATCCTCCTGCACACTCCACCTAACAATCTGTACAACATTAACAACTTTTTTACTGTTCTCTTCCGCCATTTTTACACGATCCATGCTCTCCAAGTATGAAATCAACAGTGTGGCAACGCTGTAGACAGCGTAACTAATTTTAATTTGTTCATATCAACAAATATGGCTACCATACTTGTATACGGAGAATCATTGCGAGAATTGAAAAGCTTATTTTACAACTTCTACACGTTAATGAACATTTTTTCCCCCTCACCCCAACATGTTAACTTGAGATAAATAATCACGAATAATTATTTCGTGAGTATAAGACGTAGCATAGAAATTACAGAAGGGTCCGGTATTGTAAATTCTTGCCTTAATGAATAATAGGGGTGTGCTGGACAGAATTTTTTGGGTCGGGACGGGATCGGGACGGTAATTTTTTTAAATCCCGACATTCGGGACTGAAAAATTTGCAATTTCCCGACCAAGTCGGAAAATTTTCTGGACGGGAAATGTTCGAAATTTCCCGAAGCACTGGAAATCTCGAATTTTACAAGTCATTTTCACTTTAAGTGATTGTTTTTGCATTTCTAGAATAAAAACTTACAACTTTCGATAAGTTCCAGAAACTTACAAGGCAGAAAACGTCGAGAATTAACGACTTTTTAAAGTAAAGAATCCAGCACACCCCTAATGAATAACGTTGAGTCGTTTACTGTTGATTATGTTATTTGAAGTCATACATGCTGCTGCTGTGAAGAGATAGATGTTGGTTGGTGATGCTGTATTTCCTGCATTCTTTAACAATTTTGGTCCCATTTTATTTCCCTTTTTTGTTTTTGTATCACTTAACATTGAAAATATTCTTTCCGTTTCCGCGTTAGAATGCGGCAATGTTAGCACTATTTTCGCGAGAGTGGAAATGTTTTCAAAAAGGAACTTGCCTTGAAAGTTTTTGGTAACCGATAACATGTTCCAAAATTCTGATGGAGATCTGTTAGTTAGTTCTTTTTTCTCCTCCTCGCTAAAGTATCCAGATAAACTAATTCATAAAATGTAATTTACCAAGATTGAAAAAAGTACCTACGTTTTCCCTCATTTGGCAAAATCTGTCCCTACGTTCCTAAGCGGGCGAAATTTAGTGAAAAGTCCCTATGCGTAGGGACATGTCCCTACGGTTGGCATCACTGCCGACACGTGCAGTATGAAGCGCCCTCTCGCGGCTGACAACTCACCCAACCCCCGATAAGCTGCAGGCGCTGTCGCGACAACTGAGAATAAAGTAGCGATGACTAATCTAAGATTAGATGTCAGAAATAAGGTGCCAGAAATATTTGTATTTGGGAGGACACCTTTTCCTGCATCCGTGCGACAAGGTACGTGCTTATTTCAATTGTAATTGTAACTGTAATTGTGAAAAGTGGAAACATTACAAAACAAGCGGTTTCTGTTACGGACTTCCTGAACGCAATTTGCCGGGACCTGTTGCATGAAGAGTCCGCGGAACGGCCGTCACGCTGGCGGTGAACGACTGAAATAACCTCCCTGTACTTAATTTTTTCTCTATTAATTTGTATACCTTAAACTTCTCTCTCTCTCTCTCTCTTTGTTATTTATCCTTTTTTTTTTCTATTTTTCCTTTGGGAATTGTCTTGATTTCTTCTAACTCTTGTATCCCTTATTTATTTTCTGTCTCTCTGCCCAGTGGGTATAATCTATTCTAGATTTTTCATTTCTACTTGGTCCCTCTCTTGTGTATCTATGTATGTATGTCTTTATGTGCAAACATGGTGTTGATGATAATTAAGTCATTTATTTTGCAGAGTTATAGCAGTCTTTCTCCAATGTTATTTAGTCTCTACACATTCTTATTACTTTTCTCCAGCATTCTGGTCCATTTACAATTTTAGCATGCATATCTCATAAGATAGTTATTTCTTTATGTATATCTTCAATACTTCTTTGTAGTTTTTAATAAAATTAATCTTTATTTGGAAATATTATTTTGCTAACATTAATTCTTCTGTGTGTTCTTAATTATGTGTAATCATTAATCTCTCATTTATAAATTTCCATTCCTTGATACTTTCTTTTGTATCGTTAATCATACATGTCACTCCTGCCTTTATTAGTTCCATATATTCCACTATAAAGCAGTGGAAAGTTTTCATAAAGTTTTTCAATTTATGTTTCTGACAGTGTCAAGTACTTCACTTTTGTTTTCTTAATCTCTTCCCCCTCTGGTTCTTCTTCTTTCCTATTTAGACCTCTCACATTCCTCCACATTCATTGAGCCACATCCTCGCCAATTCATCATCTTCGTCATATATCCAGATTGCTCTCTTGTCTTTCTTAATCATTGTGGTATCAAATGTGCACAGGATTGGCCTACAGTAATGTAGTACAGTGGAAGGGTTATGTCTTCTGCGGTCTATGCTTGCAGTGTGCTTAGCTATAGCTTCTCTGCTCTTTGTTGTATGGACAGAGGTAATGTTTATCACCCCCACTTTGGGACTGGCAAGGGTGGAGTTATCAGTGAAGGCTCATGGTGAACCAAAGTGGAGGGGTGATGGGTCACAAATTTACTCTGTTAGTAATGATGAATTTCGTATAACAGTCAACATAAGAAATTGATCTATTCGTGTTTACTGAATATCATGTTACACGTTTGCATAAATTTAATAATTAGTTAACAGTAATACGAACATCACGAAAGATCCAAGAACAAATAGAATTCTAACAGATTTACTTACTTACTTACTTACTTACTTAGTCGCGTCCTCTTCTACCTGCCGGTGTCGAGGGGTTACAGAGAGCTCTCCAGACGTTTCTCCAAAATCTCTTTGACACTCATATTCCATGTCTTTCTTGGTCTTCCTTTTGGTCTTGTTCCTTGTGGACGTGCTTCCCATATCTGCTTTGGCAGTCTCGTCTCACTCATTCTGCTCAAATGGCCGAACCATCTGAGTTGATTACGTTCTACTGTTTCTTGTAGTGGCTGAGCATTTAAAGATTGCCGAATGGTTTGATTCCTTATCCGATCTTTCCTGGTTTTCCCACTTATTCTTCGAAGGTACCTCATTTCCATTGTTTGTACACTTTGCAGGTGTTTTCCAGTCATTGTCCAATTTTCACTACTATATGTAAGTGTTGGTATATAAATTGTTTTATATACAGTGAATTTTGTTTGGGTAGATATTTCTTTTTTGCCTATAAATCCTCGGTTTATCATTTGATATAGCTTTCCTGTCTTCATGATTCTATCTTATTTCTTCCTCTTCTTTTCCTTGACTGTTTATAATTACTCCAAGATACTTGAAATTTGTCACTTGTTCTAAAGGTTGGTTATTCAGTTTTATCTTATGGTTTGTCTTTTCTCTGCTAATTATCATTGTTTTAGTTTTCTCTGTATTTATTTCCATATTCTTTTTCTTTAATTCTTCATTAAGAATATTTAGATTATATTGTAAACTAGCCTGTGTATTAGCTATTAGTATAATATCATCAGCGTATATGAGCTGTTAGTTTAATTGATTTCATATTCCAGTATCCTACATGAAATTGTTTAATTTTTATATGGCATTCCTTTATTACTTCATCTAATAAGATTATAAATAGATATGGTGATAGTATATCTCCCTGTTTAACTCCTGTTGTTATTTCAAATTCCTCTGACTGGTGGTTTCTCATCCTCACGTAGCATCTGCATCCTTTGTACCAACTTTGGATTGCTTTTATTAGGTTTTTATCCACTCCTTTCTTCTCTAAAGATTTCCATATCTCATTCCAAGGAACTCTGTCAAAAGCCTTTTGTAGATCTACAAAACATACATGTGCCTTTTTATTGTATTCTATTGTCTTGTCTGTTATTTGTTTGAGGGTGAAAATATGGTCTTGTACACTTCTTGCTAACAGATTTAATAGTAGTATTTTTTAACTTAACAGAGGGGAAAATTCAGAAGAAGGGAAATTAGTTTATGTACAGCTTGATAAGCATAATAACGAATATTTATGTGCATTGAATGTGAAAATTACTAGTAAAAAGTAACACAAAAAGTTTCCTGTCCAACATGACTAATTGATATGTGAAATATGGCACTAAAGTAAATATCTCACGGGAAAGGTGATATCTGCGTTACCAGAACCTCTACCAATATACTAAGTAAAAACTTCAGATTTACCAGAAACCCTCTTCAGACATGCTTGTAGTGAAAGATCATCCAGGACATTCCAGACTTTAGCAACCATGATATCAACAAGTTTTTTTTTGTTTTCTTTTTCATCGAGGTAGAAAAATTTTGCACTAACAAGTTCTCCACATTGTTCATCGCGACACACACAACTACGGAAAAAGTCTCACTTACTGTCCAGGCACCCCCTGCGAGGGATGGTGACCCCGGCGAGACCCAAGTAAGGAATCATGAAAAGTGAAGAAACAACAAGTGTCAATTCTTGGAAATACTATCGTCTTACCATCTGGCCGTTTTATTGTCTTGGGGTTGCCAGACAATTTTGCCAGTTTTCAATAATTGGTAGATCATAGGTTACTGTAGCGGCTCCTGGTGAGCCAAACTGGGGGTGAGTTTAGATGGTGAATTTCTAATTTATTTAACAGCCGGCATGAAAAGAAATTGTGATGTTCGTTTTTATCGAATATAATGTTTTATGTTAGCACCTATTATTTAATAGTGAAACGAAGATCACGAAAAATGGGAGAAGAATAAAATGCTAACAGATTTAAACGTAGCATCTCCTAACTTAACAGAAGTAAAGAAATAAAGAAGGTAAGTTGCAAGACAACTTTGCCACATTAAGAGGAATTTTTTGAAAAGTGCTGATCAAAACAGGTTTTTAGGTGTATGTCATTGGAATCCAAATGTACTTTCCACTAAACACACAGAAAAAATACAAGGCATATGTGCGATAATTTTGCAAGTAACGAGAATATGTAGCAGACTTCCGTGGCTAGCATACGGTTTTACAAAGCCAGGGGTACTGGGTTCGGGTCTCGGTCTGAGCGTGGATATTCATTATGAGTATCCCTCCATCAATTTCATTATATCATCATTCATTCTCATAGTCGTGATTAGCCAAAATAATCAGAAAGCGGCGTTAAACAACAAAAATCAAACGAGTGTTTTTTTTTCAATTAACGATAATTTATTTTTTTCCTCATTAGAATATAGAATGATTTTTTCAACAGATGTTAATTTTCTATCTTATGTTAGGCCTAACGTCCTTGCTTCTGGCAACTCTTCATTGTTTACAGTTCTCCGGAGATAGGAGCCAGCTTCAGCTAGGTTTTTGGGTTTCGGACGACGTAAACCATCATCCTCCCATGCACATATCCCGTGCATGTTATTCCCCCTGCCCGGCCTTGCCCCAGAATGTTCGCAGAGATGTAAAGTGAGAGGACGGCACCCTGCCAGATTTCTCTTGCTGTAAAAGCAATTTTGTATTCCCACACAGTAGAGTACAAACTTCACAATTGTCGCGGAAGAATAAATACAGAACCGATTAACCTACGATCTGCAAGCAAGAAAATATTTGCAAATTGGGCAATGTGAAAACTATAATATATAAATGTTAATGTAATGTTTGTTAACTTGTGGTTTATACAGCAGTGCGGTATTCATATCATCCTTATGAGCAGCTGCCCCTGGGAGTTATGCTTACTGGTGCTTTTGTTTGATTCTAGAATACAATATTGTGGAAAACAGAGTGAGTGAACATGATGGTGGACAATTTTGCCTAACTATTATCTTTGCTGCTGGCTATGTCAGTTTATAATCTATACCCCACAGTTTAATGACTGTTCACCTTGACATGAAGAGTTTAGGGAATTAAATGACACTTCTTGTATTTTTTACTTTCATTAAACTTTCAGAATGCATAGTTTCTCATGATCATCTTCACTAGAATGCAGAACCATTGAAAATGAACATTGTCTAAGTTAATAAATAACTACTGCTAAATAGGACCTAATAATTGCAATAAATTGTTAGATTTAGTTAGGAAGTGATGTTTTAAATTTTGACAATGTTCTGGCACTCATGTTAACATTACACTAAAAGCTCGTTTATCCTAGTCACATTTTTCTTGAAATCTGTTTCATCTAAATGATTTGTACTAAATTTTAAAAATACACAAAACGTTGCTATAATCAATATTTAATAACTTACACAAGTAATAAATTGTTAGATTTAGCAGGATATAACCTTCACTATATACACATATAATTTACTGTAACTATATTAATAATATTGTTCAATGCACTGTATAAATATCCAAAAGGATTCAAAAATTGTTGTATATTTACAACAGTAAACCACACTCTATTGTAATACCAGTTTTAGCATCCACTGTATAATGCTGAATAAAACTGCACTGGTTACTGTACTAATGGGTTGTCATGCTGCTGTCGCAACAGTACATGTTTCATGTGATATGTTCTGGATTATCAAAAATTCAGTTTCTCTCAAATGGGTGCAGCAGCCCCATTGAATTTGGATAAACGAGTTCTTAGTGTACCTTGTTTTGCCAAATGTTAACAAAAAAGTTTTTTATTAGCTCAACTAGAGGCCCTGCAGCGCGAGGAGTACCAGGAGGAAAGAGCCCTCTTCCGTGATGGGGCATCTCAGGAAGAAGAATATGTGATTAAACATGGTATACACAAGTCGTGTGTTGGCACGCAGCATGAATCCCGTACCAGTGTGCCCTTTTCCTGAGCCATTGGTTCGGCTTTATTTACCCTTCAAACCAAGAAAGTTTTACAGTTTCAATTAATTTTGAAATTATGTGGAGCTTCACTTTTTCCCATGCTTGGAGACATGTTCTGTGCACGAAATACTTTAAGTATAGTATTTTTTGCATATGCGAAATTCAAAACAGGATCAATTGACATAATTACCACAATTTATACCATACTTTTAAACCAGTTCAGTTAGTTTCCTCGTAGTGGTGTACTTCTAAGAATACGTAATCATTAATATATAATATTTATTAAACATGTCTGATAATTTTATTAAATCCCAGTCTTATTCATTGAAATCTCGTTTTTCACATGTAAAGAGAAATGTTGAAGAAAATTGTTCAAAATTTGAACAGGCAAGAGTTGAGTTTGCATGACCTGTCAGTCTGTGAATTCAGGGTAGTAGTTGATGTAAGGGATGAAGGGAAATTCTACCCCTCTGGTTGTCATTTTTTGACTTAAAATTTATATAATATTCTACTGGAATCTCTCCACTGGAAATTTTTCAAACACCTCAGTATGAATTATACATGATTTTATGTTATGAAAATTTGTCCATTTTATTTTCATGTCATAAAATTTCACTTATACCTGGAACTATATCTACTATGTTCATTCTTAAACTGCACTTCATCATGCAAGTATAATACCGTATGTTAAAAAGAATTTTAAAGTTTAGTTAAACGTGCCTTACGAGTTACATGCAATTGAAATGGGTGAAAACTGTTCACTTTACAGGAAATGTTTGAAAATAGCAGACTGTTCTGTGTTTTTATAAAAGACTATGTATTTTATCCCGCATTTTGTAATTGCCACACACCCTTCCTCCCCTGTTAATAGAATTTTAAATCAATTATTTTTTAAAATTTAAGCTGCAACCTGAGTTTTATG
This sequence comes from Lepisma saccharinum, assembly GCF_977018435.1. Taxonomy (NCBI): domain Eukaryota; kingdom Metazoa; phylum Arthropoda; class Insecta; order Zygentoma; family Lepismatidae; genus Lepisma; species Lepisma saccharinum. The sequence continues at coordinate 76,027,048 of NC_139236.1, forward strand.
CACCCTATTCTTAAAGAAATGCTGGCTGCTTGTAGAAAGATTTTTTGCTATAAAATGCTATATTTTTGAATATGCATTTATAATTTTTTTTTCAGATGTTAGAAATGTTGATGTCGAATTTACAACTCAGAAGGTGAAAGGTGTAGTAGGTAAAATATTTGGTGCTTTTTTGTGTATTTTTTGTAGTTAATTTTCATTTAGTTGTTGCTGATCACATAGCTCTGTTAGTATAAAGCTTTGTATGTTGCTTTAGCTAATTTAATTTTTTCATAATTTTTGAGTGTGTTTTGATATATATAATTTTGTTTTTATAGCTGACACTTTTTTTATACTCCACATTTTAAAAGAAACTTAGAATGTAGTATGTCTTATTAGCAAACTAACATTTTTAACTTTTTTTTTTCAAAATTTTCACAATGTTGTTAAAGTTTGAACAGTAATTTTTGTGTATAGTTTTGAAGTTGTATGTTATTCTTTCTCAGATTATTCTAGGTGTTTCCAAAAATGTTGTCTTCTCCACCATTTTTCATTTTCTATGTGACATGCCTGTACTCAACATAAAATTTTGAGCATTAAATTTTGCAGTGTTCTTTTTTAAAAAAATTGTAAATTATGGTACCAGCTGATATTGTTTTAAATTAAAACTAAAAACTAAACTCCATTGCGAAACAGGCCTCTAAGAGCCAAGGTCCACCAGAGCAGCTTTTTCATTGGGTGAATCTTAGACAGTGCATAGAGTCCCATCACTGTTGCTTTCTGCCATTGGAGACTGGAACCTGGTATTTCTTCTTTTCAAATTGTCTCGATTCTGGTGCAATACCAACATTGCTGGGATTCGAACCCAGACTGCTTGCACCAAAGGCAAGAGCACTAACCATGCCCCCCCCCCCCCCCCCGATGGCGCAGTGGTAACGTCGTTGCCTTGTAATCAAGGGGTACCGGGTTCGATACCCAGTGGAGGCACATAGTGGTTCGGATCCCACTTTAAACTGTAGGTCCAGTCCCAATTAGCCTTACTGTGCATAAAGTGGACTTAAAACATCAAATCAAAGATCACTAACCATGTGGCCAAGCAGGAGCCATTGTTTTAAATTGAAAATACAAAATCGAAATAAAATTTTACCCCTCTGCATGATGAAACTAATATGAGATGTGAACTTTTTACGTGCAACAACAAATGCAGCAATTTCTTGAAGAGCAGCAACACTTTTCATGTAATCTCACATTTTTAGTGTTCTCCATTTTAATGAGGTTATCGGTATGTTATTGTTGGTTGTTCCTGACCAACACAGAATGCAGAGTTTTTCACTCTGATAAAGAAGAATAACTAACATCCTTCTAACAACATTTCACACCACGTCTTAAATTATATGGGGTGCTATGACACATTCGCATTTTCACTTGTGTGTTTTTTCTCCCAATTACTCTCTCTTTGCTCACCCTTCACTGCACATTTGCACTTCAATGGAGATTTATGCTTTACTCTGCAACACACTTTTGAGATCACAGATCTGCAAAAAAAATATTTTAAAAAGAAACAATTTTTATACCCATAGAAAAATAATGTTTGCTTGTTACATTCTTAATTAGATTGAATTCTGCTGAGATTGGCTGGCAATGCATGTAATCACCTCAAGAAGAATGATTAAATTCCTATTGAAATCACAGTGTGTGTGGATCACAATTGAATGTTTGGATCATTACCGTAATGCTCTGAAGAGTATGTGCATAGTTTTATTGAGAATGGTATTCAGTCCAATTATTCTGAACATGTTATATTATTGCCAACAGCTATTTGGGAAACTTCCTGTTGATTGTGTAGGAAGTGAAAAATGCAGGCTTGGTCTGGCTTACTGTGTCATTTCTCTGCCCACTGAGTTAACATGGACTCTTGTTTTGTTTGATTTTTTGCTGCTGTTCTTTACCTGAATGGAATTGATGGAGCAATGGCAAAGTATGCCAGAGACCCAGGTTGGAGTCTCTGGTTGAGCCTGCAGTTTAACCAAAATTTCTATGTAGTGAATCTCTTGCAGTGCAACATCATAAAATTGCTGTTAATTCTTTTAATAATTAATTCTGCAACCTGTCTTCATGTACTGAGATGGACCCAAAGTACTTCCGGTTCTCTTTTACTAAACTATTCAGAAATTAGTGGAGAGACATGCAAATGTTTAAATGTGTTCTTTCCTATTGAAAACACATTGAAGCATGACTTAATTGTATTTGTGTTTGTCTTGCACATGACATTATGCATGGCAGTCTTGTAATCATCATTCCAATTTGTGGATAATTGTTTCAGGTATTTTTTAATATTACCATCAGCATGTTATCAAATAGCATGCAGTAATCAGTTTCATTTCTCATGTTTTAAATGACAGTGTAGTTACATGTTTCATGTATAAAGCAATGTATAATTGTATTATACTATAATATTAGAAAAATCAATAAAAGATAATTTATAAATATACTCTTGAATAACAATTCATATTGACATATACAAATATAAAGCTTGAGTTGTGGCAGCTTTAAAGCTTTCAATTTGATTTCGAAAATCAATTTATTACTTGTAAAAGAGGCTGTGATAACAGTTCCGTATATAGGAAACACGTTAAAATCTGATATTTTGTGTTTCGCATGAGTTGTACTTATCAATTGTGTATCGCGGAACATAGTTCAAGGTGCCAATATGCTTTTTACACGAAAACAAACACAATTTCTCACGTACAGAGTGATTTTTTTTATTCCTTTCTTTGCTTCCTTAAGACACAATATGGCGGCAACATCTTGACTCACGTCGTTATGCAGTGTTTTCAAACCTCTCCACCGAAAAATACCTACTATCGTGTTTGTCACCGATGGAAATTGTACATTATGCACGGGTAGCTGACGGATAGCCCCACGAACCATTATGCATGTTAGCTGGGTAGCTGACGGATAGCCCCACGAACCATTATGCATGTTAGCTGACGGATAGCCCCACGAACCATTTCTGATAAGGTTCGGTTAGGCAAACATAGTGAGGAAAAAAGGGGTTGGAAACACTGAAAGGAGCTTACGTCATCAAACGTACGCAGCATGCAGTTCACGTAGCGAAAGCAATGGGAATTGTGCGTTGGCGAGTTATTTCTCTTGAAAAATACATGATTTCCCGGTCAAATAGATTCCACGATGAAAGAAAATACCTCGACGAACGTTGGAAAGCTTGCAGAAACTCATTTCCGTAAGTAGTTTCTTCTGTAAAAATGAAGAAATGTGTTTCTGATATACGGAACTGTTACCGGTACCGAGGCTGCAAAGTATGCTGGATTGCACTCAGATCCATTGTGTTACAATAATCAAATTTCATCAAATCCTATGCTCCCAATCAAGTATACTAAGAGTTCATATAAAGCTAAATACTAATTCAGGCACCTGCTCATTCTTCTCAGAACCAGAATTTCCCCATCATGAATCCAACTAAGATAAAGCTACACATATTGAAATATGAACTTAAAACATTTAATTTTTTTATAAATACAAAACTGGATGAAAAGTAATTAATTCTTTCGCTGCTGAAGACTCAACTGGTAACATCATTAATAACTATGCAATACATTCTAATATATGGCCGACTATCAGATTTTAACATTTGACTAGCAACACTTCAAAAATTTATAATGAATACATGCTTGCAAATATGTATGCTCTTGCATAAAAATACAAGCGAGCAATTTTGGTGCTGAGATGTCATTCAGTTGGTCATGGGCATCCGTAAAATAGAGAAATGAAGAAATGAATGTCTACTTAAAATTTTATGTCACACCTATATTTATAATTTCATTTCAGTCACAGTGATTTGGGATTATAAGGGATTCATAATTGTAAACAAAACTGCTAGAGGGTCATTGCACGAGAGTGATGACTTCAAATTGAAGCAGTTTTTTATTTTTTATTGATTTGATTTATTTAACCTCGCTTTTTGTGCCACTTTTGACTAATTTGCGAAGATGGGGATGAGTGATGATACGATTATATTGAATGCACACTCACAAACATCCATGCCCAGGCCAGGATTTGAACCTGGGACCCCTGGCATCATAGCGCGATGTGTTTTGTTTCTTCAGGGGCAGCACTGTTTTGTTAAAGGAATGCCGTATTGCCCCCCCCCCCCCTCTCATGGAGAAAATCTGTCCTCTTTCAGGGAGAAGAAATGGGAGAGAGAGGAAGATAGGTGCCCCCCTCCTCTCTCTCTCTCTCTCTCTCTCTCTCTCTCTCTCTCTCTCTCTCTCTCTCTCTCTCTCTCTCTCTCTCTCTCTGCTTTCGGAGAGAGTAAGATACATCCCATCCTCTTTCTCCCCCTCCCCTCCCCCAAAAAAGGGATAAAGGGACAGAAAGACAGGTACACACAATGAGATATAAATTAACAAGCATTAATATTACAAACATGATCAGTAACATTAACTGTGTGGTGTGTAATGGGGGACTTTTTCAGAAGGTACTCCCTGGTGTCTGGATCTACACTGTGTGTTGTCCTGTCCTGTGTTATATATTTTGTGTGTGCGGAGTGCCCCTCTATGAGTTTTTAGCATTGGTGTGGAAATTTTTGTCCTGAGATGCTTTAGGTCTTGCTAAGAATTTTGTCTTCACAATGTAAGTCCAGTCCATCATATCATCATTGATAAGGGGCTTGTCATTGTATATCAAGAGGGGTGCAAATAGCCATAGTGCTGAGTCACCCAACATTTTAATTTCAATAAATAAATTGACATAGACTGTGGATCGTATTTGTTCTCATTCACATTGCATATTTGAGGTCTTTGCAGTAACATAGTCTGAACATAAAAGTGGACCTGAATCAAGAACTTTTTTGATTTCAATATCTGCTTTTCGTATAGGAATATCATCATGAAGAGTAACATTTTTTCATTTTTATTTTCCAGTTAATCAAAGTATTTGACACGATTTCTATTTATTTGCAGAGGATTTACCAGCGGAAGAAGCTGCTTACGAAGAAAATATTCACGTGCAAAAAGATTCAATAACGGGGGGAGGAATATGTGCCAAAGTTGTTTTTTTTATTCTACTTGGAATTCTGGCTGTGATGATAGGACTTATATTAACGGAGTATCGGGGATCAACAGATGGTAAGCTTGTAAATGTTGAAAACATTATATTCCGGCTATTAGTGCTTTCCCAAAAGTCATTTATGAACCTTTTTTTCGCATATATAATGTAACAAGTATTGACAATAAGGAGAGTTCCATGTACTCACCTTAAAAATTCTGAGAGAATATCTCCTAGTTGCCTTGTAATGATGGTTTTCGACCTTTATTTCACATCACCCTAATTAACTGCTCAACATACCATTACACCCCATTCCCACCCAACCCCCACCTAGTCTATGACATCTCATTGTAGACTCAATTGTATTTATAAATGTAGTCCTGAATTTGTATATGCACCTTCAACAATAATTTATCCAATGGATGAATACTACAACTGGCAAACCTTGCAAGTGTTTTAGATGAATGCTTGTTATTGGCACTTGCATATTTCACCAGATTTTATTAGACAATAGTATAACATGTTAAGTATGGAATTCTATTTTCTTGAAGTTTATAGAAATGCATAAAACATTATGTAAGAATACATAAAAATTAAGACTAAACCGATTCCACTTTTAATCAATACCATTGCTGATACTTGTACAGATTCCCACCAATACCAATACTTGAAAATTGTAACAATTCAAAGTTCAGATTTTTTTGTAAATTTCAATATATAATTTTTACATTGTAATCTACCAGAGTTTTGCATTAAAATAGTCATAATTTCATATGAAACAATCTTTTAAGTCACAAAATCAATTTCTCCCCACAGTGTTGACAAAAATTAAGAAAATTATGCTATGTGCATAATTTCCAGCTTGTTCACATATCAAATCTTAAATTCCAGAAATTGTCATGATACATTTTTGCAGACTCTGGAAAAGTATCGCCCATTATTGGTTATTAAATTCCAAGCAATGTTTTCCATAACTGGTATCTGCCTAGCCCTAATAGAAATCTTTTTTTTTTTTTTTTTTTTTGAATTCTTGCCATTTGTTGACACTTGTCGCTCACGTAGAGACTTGTTTTACAGTTTTGAAACAAAGTAAAGTTATCAACTGCATGCTGAACTGCCTACAATCCTAATGCGCTAATTGGTTCCCCCTTAGTCTGAAACCTAGTACCCAACTTTGTAGATTCTACCAGTATCTATGGTAGTATAAAGTTTCAAGCATGAACCAATATCAATTGTTAGGTCATTCAACCACTAGGTGGGGCATGTGGAAAGCAAGAGAGTGTGGAAAGCAAGAATGGTGATGTTTGAATTCGCTGGACGTTTATGTGCAGCGAAAAGTTCAGGGGTGCCCATACACTGAAATGCTTAGTATGTGTGTTTAAAACTTGGAGAGCTCATTATAGTTTAGGTATGAGTTTTATGTTTGAACAATCCTTTTTTGATTAACCTGGTATAACACCTTTTGTAAACAAAAAAGTGTTTTTTCAACACCGTATGGCATATGCTCCAATTAATAAAAAGTTACACATTTGCATCCCCTGTGGATAATTAATGTTCATTGAGGTGAATTAATGTATCACACACACATTTTTTTTTCCAAAAGTTGACACACCCATTGCGGAATCAAGATTTGCTCAAGTCCTAAATGGATGGGTTGACGAATCTCCACCGAGCCATGACCATGCAGAGCATGCAGGAGCTGATGACCATGACGAGGAACATGACGAACACGAAGGTAACGTCTTGTTTTCTCTTATATTTTGTGCATGTTACCTAGAAGGATAACCTAACCTAAAAGTAGTAGTACTCCTGAATTCTTATTTTTACCCTTTTATTGTTAAATTCTCAGCTCTCAGAAGCTGTAGATATTTCCTCATGCAAGGGAAAGTGCTTTCTTCCTTGCCTCATTGGCAGTGGTAATCATAACGTGCTGCAACCCCGAGGTCCCACGTTCAATCTGTGGTTTGACACGGATGTATCATTGTTTGTCCCACTTGTTATCAGTTCATTCATACTAATTGTCACAGTTAACCCAAGAGAGTAGAAAAGTGAAATTAAATAACCAATAGAGAAATGGAGAAATTCTTTAGTGGTTAATTAGAATTTTTTAGGGGACCCCATTATGTTTGTCCTATTTATGTTGAACAGGAGTATCCACCAATATGCATATCTTCAACTGGTTATGACGATCTGTTCGTCAGGAAAAGCCATATTCTGCTCAAAATATTAGCCACAAATTATATACCACATTTTGTCAAAAAATGTTGCAAAATTTAAATACATACATAATGTGAAATAAACTTTTAAACTGCTTATTTGTAGATACAACACTTAACCTGATTCCCGATTGTAACCTATTCAGTGTCCAGATCATTTATTCTGTGGTAAAATGTGGGATAAGAAAATATAACAAATTTAAAATGGGTTTTAAACTATACATTTCATGTAGATGATGAAAATTTTGGGATCAAAATTTTTATTTTGTGTTAATAAGTGTAAAGTTTTAAAATTCATTTGAGATTTTATACACTACCAAAGTAAGTGATTTTATGTGCAGAATTTGATGCTGGAAATCCTTCTTTATATGTACCAAAAGTTACTACAAATATGTGTCTAATCATTCTCATTAAAGATTTCAGTAATTCCACCACTAAATTTTAACAAAGCTCAGTTTCTCTTTTCAAATTTATTGTGTGGCAATTTCAGAAGAAGCCTCGGAAGAAGAAGAACATGAAGAAGCGGAAGATTCGGGAGGTGATGAAGGTGGAGGGCATGATGAACAAGAAGTGAGTGAAGAGGCAGATGAAGGTACAGGTGAAGAGGAGGATGATGAAGAAGAGGAAGAGGAGGAGGAGGAAGACGAGGAGTTACCAAGTACCGAAGATGACGAGCCTTCAGAAGAGGTATGATCTCATGGTGACCCATGTCATGCATTGTGTAGATTTATTGATTTGATTGCATGGTGTGTTAATATGTGATACCTTGTGGATATCATTTGGATATTACTAAGAGTGGATTCTATATCACAGAGAACTGATGCAGATGATGATTGATACCTGTTAAGGAGATTCCAGACTGAAGCGATAGCAAGGGGGTTCACTCCAAAATGACAAGGAACAGAGGGGGTTCACTCCAAAATGACAAGGAACAGAGGGTGTTCACAGTGAAACGACAAGTGACAGAGGATGTTCACACTGAAATGACAAGCAACAGAGGGGGTTCACACCAAAATGACAAGCAACGAAGGGGGTTCACACCAAAATGACAAGCAACAGAGGGGGTTCACGCCAAAATGACAAGCAACAGAGGGGGTTCACGCCAAAATGACAAGCAACAGAGGGGGTTCACACTGAAATGACAAGCAACAGAGGGGGTTAACACTGAAATGACAAGCAACAGAGGGGGTTAACACTGAAATGACAAACAGCTATGGTACCTTCAGTCTATAAGCAAGCATTCACATGTACGGCATTGAGAAAATGGCCCACTCCAAGTGACATGTGCAGTTTTTAAGTCATGTCACTTCTGTTCGAAAGGTTGTATTGATTACTAGAGGGTTAGTTTCTAAGCAACATGTGCTGCTTGTTGCTTCGGTCTGAAAGCTCTGTTACTGATTGCCACTGATACTAATAATTAACAAGAGTTCCCACTGACCTTCAAAAGTCAAGATAATGTCTACGAATTTTGTAAAAATGCCCAAAAACCTCAAAGTTTCTTCTCCTCCTTCTTGCTTCCTTGCTAGGATTGCAAACTGAAAGTACATCTCATTTTTTCCTCCAAAGTGGTTTCTTTTTTGGGGGATTTTTGCATGAAAATGCTAGTTTGTTTTAGTTTGCGCTCATTTATTTTCAGTGATGTTTAGTAGACTTTGTGTGATTAACATGCAAAGTTGAAGGCATAACTTATGTACCTTTATAGAAAGAAAAAATCTAGCACACAACTCCTGGCCTACCGCAGACTCTGAAATGTTGTCAGGAAATAAGCTGTGTATTTGTTTAGTTTTATTTCACATTTTTGCATATAATTTTGCATCATCTCATCCTTTGATATGCTCTGAAATAAACATTACATTATACCGTGCGTCCATTTCGATCTGCAGCCAAGAGATCGGGAGAAGCGTGGCGGGCGGCGCTGACGGAGATGCCGACATTTGCTGCCTGAAATGCCCGCTTATTTTTATGGACATATGCAGACATTTATATAAATATTGCAAAACGAGCACTAACCTGTGTTATAAGAGTATGGTTTTAATTTTAGTAGCTTAGTGACTGTATGTGCCGATGATTTTGACACGCCCACCTCTTGTGAAACACAGCGTAGAGGTTTGTTTGGAGAACGTTCTAACGCTGCACCAATATCATCGAGTTTTGCTTCGGTTAGAATAGGTCGTTTTTGCTTAGGTGTTTTAAAATTTAACGATACAGTTTCTCGTAATTTAAGGACAAGATGTCTAACCGTATCTCTGTGTGGAGTTGAAACACATGGGAATTTCTGTACAAATTACCTACACACGTCTCGACACGAGTTTGTTTTCACGTACGTGTCATACATAAAAAAATCTTTGTTCTAACGTGAATCTTGCGGCTGGCATTCCAATCGTCTCACTGACACGTCACACATACACACTACAATAACACAAACAAGTAACTGCAAGTAACCAAGAATAACACTCTTGCGCACAGTACGAAATTAACACGCTCTTGGTTTACATCTGCTCGCCACTATATTCACAGCTCTGTCTTCATCTAGTCGCGAAGGAACAAAAAACTCGAGCTCTGATATTTCGGATTGCAAGGAAGCTCACGAAAACCATTCACTTTTATCGGTTTCGTCTGCAGTGTAATCCTGATACAGTGTTGCACATTCGAAACCTCCAAACGATTCCCATGGCCACAAAACTCTTTCAAGGATATAAACTTAAACAGGACGTTACTGGTCAAAACTATGATTAAAATGCTTTATTATCTGTGGCTCTTAACATCGTTTCTATAGTGTATTTATTTGTGTATATAAGAGCAGAACTTGGATGAATTATAGAAGAACTTTTGCGTGTTATAACACAGGTTAGTGCTCGTTTTGCAATATTTATATAAATGTCTGCATATGTCTATAAAAATAAGCGGGCATTACAGGCCGCAAATGTCGGCATCTCCGTCAGCGCCGCCCGCCACGCTTCTCCCGATCTCTCGGCTGCAGATCGAAATGGACGCACGGTATAATCTCACATTTCAAGTTCCAATCAATAAGAAAATTTGCCTGATGCTGTTCATGAGTCAAGATGAATTTCTGATGAGCAGTTTCAGACATAAAATATATTTTTTTGGATTGTCATCATCAAAATGCCCAGTAAAATATGAAGTTTCAAAATGCATGTTTAACATTGTTTTAATAATTTACTGATTCGTGGACATATGACTGGTCATTTTTGAGTGATTTGAAAACATTGTGATAATATCCGACCATGTGTTGTTACATTGACTTGCATTAGTGAGAGCTCTATGACAGATGTATGTGCTCTTGTTTGCTTTGCATTTCTCTTACTGTTGAAATTAGTAATAAAAAGTGTTTGTAAAATACTTAAATTTCATAACCTTATGTTGCACTATTATTTTCGCATGTTTTCTTTTTTGTATATAACATGAATAGTTGCCAAGAGCTTTTTCGTTGTTTTGAAATATTCTAAGTAAGTCATCTTTTACTCTGTTATGATGTGCAGTGGAACTTAGATTTTAAATGTTGCAGAAGACTCTGACTTGTTTTTGTTTATTTCAACTTTATGCACAGAAAGGCTAATTAGTACTGAACTTACTTTAAATTGTGATGCAATTTATTATGTACCTCCACCGTGTATTAAACCTAGGGTCCCTTGATTACAACGTGACAATGTTACCACTACACTTTGAACAAGCGTTCTCGAGGTTACCAGCCAGGTTGAGTTAGCTTCCAACATTTCGAGGGCATACATTGCTCTCATCTTCAGGGAATGTAAAAATGGAGACCACTGTAGGTTAATATACATGACTATAATGTGGCGGAGTTTGGAGTCTGTCTTCCTATTGGTTCATTCTGGATCCTGGTGTTCGCATTGGCTGGTGTCTTGTTTTTACGGAGGAGTGGATTCCAGGCTGGAGTCCCACGTCCCTGTTGAGATTGGTGCTTTCCCATGAAATGGGTATGGCTTCCTTTACTCGTCAGTCCCAGTAACCGGCACATTTGGCTACTATTTTGGTGTCGGCAAATAAAATCCTGTCCCCTTTCCGGTTGGAATAATAGGATGTTACATTGATGTTCATTCCGTCGCTGCTCAATGTGGTATCCTGTTTGGCCTATGTATTGTTTCCCACACTCGCAGGGTATTCGGTATACTCCTGGAATGTGGAGTTCCAGGTCATTTTTTACTTAAAGGAGTAGGGCCTTGGTTTTCAGTGGCAGCCTGTGAATGGTCTTCACCCTGTGCCTGGCTAGAATTCTGCTTAGCTTCCCAGAGTTGTGTCCTATGAATGGTAAAACTGTTCCAGTTGGGCGTTCCTGTCCTGTGTTGCTACTGGTAGAGGGGCTGTACGGTGCAGTATCGGTCCTTGCAAGGACCCACTCCTCCGTAAAAACAAGACACCAGCCAATGAGAACACCAGGATCCAGAATGAGCCAATAGGAAGACAGAGTCCAAACTCCGCTACATTATAGTCATGTATATTAACCTACAGTGGTCTCCATTTTTACATTCCCTGAAGATGAGAGCAATGTATGAACTCGAAACGTTGGAAGCCAACTCCAATTTAACCTGGCTGGTAACCCGAGAACACTTGTTCGAATCACGTCGCCAGGAAAGTTACAAGTCCTAATGTTATCACCACTCCATTGGGGAGGGCTTTTCCCAAAAGTGTGAAAAATATATGATCCATGAAAATTTTATAACACTTCGTTACCCTACATCCAGAAATGTAATGTATAAAGCAAGCACACATATAATCGAGGGTTCCACTGTATTGAGTAATGAAATTAGATACTCAATAAAAAATAAAACACTATTTTTATCAACTAAGTCAGCTGCTTTAGAATTTTGGATATCTAACTATTTAAAGCTGATTTTTTGTTTGATTTAATGTAAATAACATTTGTAATAGTTTTTCGGTTTTATCAAATTGTAATTTCTGTGCATGTAATAAATGCTATAATAGTTTGCATGATGTGTGTGTGTGTGAGTTAATTAACATATATTAACATTATTAGGTCAAAGTCAAGCCAGAGGTCAGGACACCAGCTCTGCATCAGAGAAAAAGTCAAGAGGAAGTGTCAAACAGAGCTACTGAAAAGGAAATCCAGAAACTTCTCTCGGATGTGAAGACTCTAACTCTCGAAATAGAAAAATTAGATGTGAAATCCAGCATCAGCAACTTTCCGCAAATTCATACCGAAATAAACCAGTTGTCAAGCATTCTTTCTCATAAACACATTAATGCTGTTCCTATGAGTCGAGAGAAGCTTCTTAAATTTAATGTTAAAATTAAAGATTTATTACAGCAGATTATCAGTGCAAAAGAGAGTGTTAAGATTGAAGGGAAACTTGGAAAAGTTTCATCCTCGGGAAGTAATCTAAAAGAATCTGTTCCTGAAAACGTGAAGAAAGTACCAGTAACTACAGATTCCACGGTGCCTTCCATGCCTCGCAAAAAGACAGAAACTGCAGATAAAGACAGTGCTTCAGTTGTCAGGGAGGATAAACAGAGCTCTACTGCTCAAACATCCACTGCAAGTGCCTCGAAAGCAGACAAATCAAAACCATCGGAAACGGTTGGGGAAAGGAAGTCAGCAGATGCTATGGAACCAGCTAAACCAACAGAGAAGAGAATGCCAGAAGTTGCTGACAAAGTCTATACAAAACAAGAACAGGATGCACCAAAACGTAAGCCTGAACCAGGTCTTCGAGTAGATTCTACTACGAAACCAGAACAAGTGCCTTCACCTCAACAATCAAAAGCTGCACATGAACGAATTGTTCAAGAGCCTAAAGTTGATGTAAAAGAAGAGAAGCAAGGTGCAAAACCAGCATTGCAGGAACAGGCAAGAAAAGATACAAAATTTAAAGATTCTCAAGGAATAGCTACAGCTGACCAACAAAGTAACGAGAAGATTTACGATCGTGCAAACTCTAAACAGGGATCGAAGCAAGCCACAGTTGAAGCTGCTAACAAGCAATACCAGAAGGTTGACAGCTCACGTGAGGAACGAAAATCTGACCCTGCGCCAGTCCCACACTCAAAAAGTCCACCAGTGCCTGCAGAGCGTCAAGCAAGCCCTTCTGCAGCTGGAAGAGATGCGGCCACAGCTCAAAAACCAAAAGAACCTGCAGCTTCACCTAGACATGAAAAGTCAGATGAAGCAGTGAAATCCGATGCGAAAGAAAGACAATCTGTTCCACATCCGCAACAGAAGACTGCTGAGATGCCCGTAAAAGAATCTCAAACATCACGAACTTCATCTCCACAACAATCCAGAAAGGTCGAATCTCACCCTCCCGAAAAAGTGGCAGAGGAAACCGCAAAGAAGCCCCAACCTTCTGCCAAAACAGGCAATAAGAAATTAGACGATGGACACACTCGGGGATCAGTTGCATCGAAGGTAGAGGAAACTCGGCCCAAAATACAGACAAACGAAAAATCTCCGCAAGTGAAACCTAATCCTTCCAATAAACATGAAGAGAATGACAACCAAGGAGGTAAAGAAAACAAAAATACTCCAAGTAAAAGTGTAAAAGAGCAATCAGTGCCTCAGTCACCACAGAGTTCTCAGGGAATAATGAAAGATGCTGTTAGCGATTCTTCTAAAAGTAATGTAGATTCCTTAAAAAGTGAAAACAATAGAGTAAAGAGAGAGGAGTCTCCATCCAAGAGAAGTGAAAAACCTGAAGTATCTACGGAAAAAACACCGCAACAGGCTGGAGGTGATACACGTAAACTACTATCAATACCTACACGTGGAGAAGCAAGGAAGGTATATTCTTTTGTATTTTCATTAGTAGTTAAGTTGTTTTTTATTGAGCTTTCGAACTTGACAAAACTAATATTTAAAACTGCTATTAACAGTTCAGTAAAGTATTAGTACATTCTTAGTATTGCACTTCAACAATATCTGGATTCATGTATGTTAACCATCTTAAAGTGCTGCTGTACTTTTTACCCATTTCAACAAAGATGTTTTTAAAAAATTCTACAAACGCACAGCCATGAAACTAGGCAGGTGGAAGAAGTTTGCACAGTTGCCACGTCGGAGCACAACCCAGTGTGTTCGGAGGTTTAAGAAAATAAAAGATCTCGATGTAGAGTTGTAGATATGGGACTCCATTTGTGGGGCCTCTAATGAACTTTCAATTCACACGATAACCAGCTCCGTATCGAATGGGACTCGAAAGTGCCCCGGAGAGAGGTCGGTTTGATGCTCGAAGTAGGCAAAGCATCCCAGTTGACGTTGCCACACAGTGTGCGAGAACCAGCGACTTTTGTCCTTCTCTCGCTTTGCTTTTTCCCACATTTGGCACCATTGCAATTCTGCCCAGCCACCTATTTTCATAGCCATGCATTTAGTTTCCAGGTTCAAGTACCAGCCTGAGCGTGGGTGCCTTTTGTGGTTGTCCGTCCCTTCATTCATTTTATCCAATCATCACTCATCCTCATCGTCACAATTAGCCAAAAGTGGCAAAAAAGGACAGATACAATAAAAATGTATTTAGTTCCGAGAAACTGCTACAATATTTCATATTTGAAAAATTATATCTGTTCAGAATTCCTTCTAGAGCCGTAAAGTGAATTCTTGTGGGTCTTGTTGTCTAGATATATGTGATAAATTACACGTATGGCTCCATGAAACTATTACAGATATTTAGACACAAGCAAAGGCAAATCACATGAACATTCACTTGAATGCTCTATAGAGTGTTGTTAGCAGATGTACTTTTTCATAATTTGAAATATCGTAGTGGATTTTCGAAATGAAATTTTTGGAAGTGTCTGCTGAAACAGGCCAAAATCCAGCAACATCTTAAACAGCACCTTACAAAGTATCAAATAGAAAAGTTTTTTACATACAGAGGTAATGAAAGTAATTGACAAGCTCTGGTAGTGTTCAGAAAATATTTCTTTTGATGATAAATTTTGCTATACTATTTTTTAAGCAAAACAGGAAAGAGACGGAAAAAATTCAAATTTCCATGGCCACATCTTCAGGTGTAGAAATGAAGTAAGGGAGGAGAATGAAGTAATAGTGTAACCTGCAGTGTTGCCAGGTCCAGAAACAAAAGTTGTAGACAGTGACAAAAAAATGTGGTTCTCTAGCCAGGCTTGTTGACTCTTGAGTGGTGTGGGTGGGATGTGAGGGGATGGAGAACATTACTGGGTGGCCTTGTTCAGGCTGGCGGCTGTGGTTGCACTCATGGCTGAATCACATTTTTTTTTGGCACAGTCCACAACTTTGTTTCTGGATGTGGCAACCCTGCAGGTCACACTATCGCTTCATTCTCCTTGCTTGCTTCATTTCCTCACCTGAAGATGCGGCTGCAAAGATTTGAATTTTTCCTGTGCCTGATGAGTGTATGCTCTTTTACTCAGTATTTAGCCCTTTTTCATCCATTTTTAAAACTTGATGTATGTAAATCTTATGCACCTTATAGGTCAGAATATGAGACTTCCGCAATTGCAAATTACTGGGTTATAATTATTAGTGTTATTTACAGTAAAGCTACACTTTAGCTTTTTACATTTTTTTAAAAATTGTAAACAGCTTATAAATTTGTTGTCAAATTTCTAGATGAGGTTCTATTGTTTGCTAATTGTAACTGCTGATTAATTAGTTCTCTCTTGTTATTGTTCCATATTTTAGAAAAAGCATGTACAAATAATTTCCCAGTAACCAATGTGGATGGTACTACTTGAATGGCAAATGAAGGACTTAAGTTTAATATCTGAAACCATACCAAAATAGTTTGGGTGTGAATCACTATATAATCGAGTTACTATTTTTATTAATTACTATTTGATTGAACCAACAGGCTGAAGAAGATGAAGATGATGACGAACCTTCCCTTGAAGGAAATGCTGATGATGACGACGATGATGATGATGATGAAGAGGAAGATGAAGCATCAAGTGGTAAGTTGGAATTTCTTCTTTATATATTTTAAGTTAAGGTCACTGGAAAGAATGCTTGGAAAGTTTCTAATGTTGGTGTGATTACCATATCTCGCAATTTGTATAGGTTAACTTTTGACCGATTGTAATTGATATGAAGAGAGTGTGTATTGAAGAATTGCCGGAACTCCACTTCCAGAAATGTTAAATATCAAGTTTTATAATTAGATAATTTTTTCAAAATTTATTTGAAGAGCATTTAGAATATAAAAAAGGAAAGTTAAAAATTGTACTTACGTATGTGAGTATAGTGCTCTTATTGTAGAACGACGTTTCAGAGATTGACTATCTCTTTCCTCAGGTTCGTATAAAAAAACCAAAAACTAAGTACTTGGCATAGTACTGCGTCAGAAATGTAATATGAGGATTGTGGTTAAGGGTTGGTTAGGGTACATTTAAAATATTAAGTTTTTGCTATTACAAGTACGTAAAAACCAAGTCGTTCCCTAAAAGAACTCGTACCGTAGACCTATTCACAGGTAAAAAAGTTAAAAATCTAAAAAACCTGCATAAATCTCAATGCAACCTGCAGGTTTGGCCTTTCCTACCCAACTGTGCTTATCTATCCACATGAAGGTCAATTCTCCACAAATGTTTCCCCTCCCCTTAATTTTCTCGTTTCCCCTTATTACGTCACAAATCCAACGTGAATTCGCGTTCCTCTCTTGCAGCTTGCATAACTTCCGGAGTGACTTGGAAACCGATATTGGGTTCAATCTTCCAGGCTTTATCCCATTTTTTGAGGAAATTGATCCACCCTTCTTCCAAATTCCCTTCGTCCCTATTAAGATTATTCTCCCCCCCCCCCTACAAATACTCGCTGTTTCATACACGTTTCTTCCTAATTTCCTCCCCTCTTTTCTGATTGTTTACTAAGGTGGCTGTTAGAAAAAGGAATAGACATCCTAACTGCTTGGGAATATGTACGATGGTATAACCTTGTAACGGAATATAACTTTTTCTATGTCAATGACAGTATTTATAGACAAAAAGAAGGCCTGGCGATGGGAAACCCCATTTCTGGTATAGTAGCGAGCATTTTTATGCACTTCATTGAGAAGGCAGCTTTGGAAAAAACAGGAATGGGTATTAAATATTATGGGAGATACGTTGATGATATCTTGATTATAGGAAAGGGGGTAGCACTGAACAAGGTTTTTGAAGAATTAGAAAAACAAGACGAAAGAATAAACTTCACTAGGGAATACTTAAGCGATGGAAAAATCAATTTCCTGGATCTTAGTATCTTGAAAGAAGGGAATAGGATTAGAACAGGAGTACATCATAAACCCCTATCGGGGAACTTATATATTAACAAGGAATCGGCGCACCCCGAAATAACAAAGAAAAACGTATTCCTTAACTTTTTTATTAGGGCCGGTAGACTATGCAATAATGGAAAAGAAAAAGACAACGAAATTCGGTGGATAAGAAAAACAGGATTAAAAAACAGATACAGAAATAGAGAAATGGATAATATAGCGGAGAGAGCATGGAAAATTATTAGGAAAGAAGGGGATCAAAAAGAAGGGGAAAAAACCGAAAATAGGAGGGTAAAGTATGTTGGCATCCCTTACCATCAATCCGTATCGGAAAAAATCGGAAAAATAACGAGAGATTATGGAATCGTTTGCGGGATGAAAGCACCAAAGAATGTAGAAAAATACTTCACCGATTATAAGAAAGGAAAGACAACTAGGGAAATACCGGAAAAACAGAAGGGGGTTTATCGAATAGAATGCCAATGCGGGAAGGAGTACATAGGACAGACGGGCCGAAATATGGGTAAAAGATGGAGCGAGCATGAAAAGGACATAAGGGAAAAAGTTCCCAAAACGGGTCTCTCAGAACACATTTTGGAAAGTGGGCATGGAATCGCAAAAAGAGAGATAATCAGAAAAGAGGGGAGGAAATTAGGAAGAAACGTGTATGAAACAGCGAGTATTTGTAGGGGGGGGGGGAAGAATAATCTTAATAGGGACGAAGGGAATTTGGAAGAAGGGTGGATCAATTTCCTCAAAAAATGGGATAAAGCCTGGAAGATTGAACCCAATATCGGTTTCCACGTCACTCCGGAAGTTATGCAAGCTGCAAGAGAGGAACGCGAATTCACGTTGGATTTGTGACGTAATAAGGGGAAACGAGAAAATTAAGGGGAGGGGAAACATTCGTGGAGAATTGACCTTCATGTGGATAGATAAGCACAGTTGGGTAGGAAAGGCCAAACCTGCAGGTTGCATTGAGATTTATGCAGGTTTTTTAGATTTTTAACTTTTTTACCTGTGAATAGGTCTACGGTACGAGTTCTTTTAGGGAACGACTTGGTTTTTACGTACTTGTAATAGCAAAAACTTAATATTTTAAATGTACCCTAACCAACCCTTAACCACAATCCTCATATTACATTTCTGACGCAGTACTATGCCAAGTACTTAGTTTTTGGTTTTTTTATACGAACCTGAGGAAAGAGATAGTCAATCTCTGAAACGTCGTTCTACAATAAGAGCACTATACTCACATACGTAAGTACAATTTTTAACTTTCCTTTTTTATATTCTGGATTTGTGAGTAACACGCGACAAACCTAAAAAATGCAAGAGCATTTAGTTCCCTCGGTTGTCAAATGTGTTGAGTGCTGGACTCTGTGTATTCGCCAGCAGTCTCAGGTTGGAGTCTTGGTGTAGGCATGGGTGACTGTCTCTTCATCATTTGGTCTATTCATGCTCATTGTTGTGATTAAGCTAAACAATCAGAAAAGCAATGTAAAATTACAAAAATACAAGAGCATTGAGAATTGGACTCATAGACTGAAGGTTCTCTGTTCAAATCCTGGCCAGGGCATACGATTGCTATATCATCTACTCATTATTCATCAGTAGGGCCCGGGACTTTGTTATAACATATTTTTCATTTGGCTTCGGATCTAATATTGGGGTGAGATCTTTACATATCTGATGAAAATGAGCCGAAATAGACAAACTTGACAAAGCATATTTTGACATAGTTCACCAATTTCGCGTTTTTACAACATATTTCTTCAATTTTGTTGTAATAAGACATATTTCTGTATAATTTCGTAATTCTCTCGCACATAATTGGCTATTTCATATTTTTTTCTTCATAGCTTTAGCACAACAGATAGTTCATATTGTCGATGGCAGGATCTGGAAATTACGTAGGAAGAAAGATGCCATCTTTTCTTAGTACAGAACAAAAATAGCCCACTTTTTTTATCCCGCAGACAATTGATAGCCATGCAAACATTATTGAGGAAAAATGTTCTCTCTCATTGTTGCACGGGAAGTAAAGAAGTTTCGTTCTCATTTGTTTGCCTTTTTCGCTTTTCACAAAAATCAGTCAAAAGTAAAAATAACATTCGGTACATTACAGTCCCTACTCTACTCTGTTGGGTATGGGAGAAATTCAAGAGTACTGTTGTGCATATTTTTGGCTTTACTGGGAATATTTCTGCATTTTTCTGACATATTTGTAATTTTTCATGACATATTTTCCAATTTATATGACATAATTACATACATATTTTTCAGTTTTATAGGACATCAAGTCCCGGGCCCTATTCATCAGTATAAATCACATAATTTGTACCATGCTTCATTAACATAATTAAAAATTGTAATTGTAAACAACATTGTCTAAAAGGTTCTTGCTTGATGACCCACCTGAGAAATCAAACCAGTATCCAATTTGGCAGTTAGATGGCCTACCAACAGGAGTGCTGTAGCTCCAATTGTATGCAGGGTGTCATGATTTTGATTCCCACTGAGGTCACATAACAGTTCATATCCCACTAGCCCCGAGTAGCCTATCTCGATTGTAAAGATGGCTTGAAACGAACTTTTGAAATTACATATTAACTAGCAAATAAATAGAAATGTTAAGTGTTTTTGTGAATTGAAAGCACATAATGAAACTTTCTGACACACAAGTTAACCTAAGCTTCTCCCAAATCCAACAGTCCTAATAGTAATCAGAAGTAAAGCACTTTTCAACCTTTTTCATGCATGCAATTTAATTTAATTTCTGCAATTAACAACCTGCTTTTCTCTCCTTTGTAAATATGCTACATCTTGCTGGCAATATCATCTTGTTTAAAAAAAATATAAATTTAAATTTGTGAAGAATTTCAGGGTAGATTTCATATTGACAAGAGAGATTTGCTTGTATCTAGAATGTACTTGCAGTCAGGCTATTATCTGTATAGCAGTGCATATATTGTTGAACGTTTCTTTGCTTCCAAGGGGCATTGCTTCAATAAAATTTGTACTAAGCAAGTTACTATCTGGATTGTTCATATGTCCATAAAGGTACAGTCATGGAAAAAAGTACTTTCCCCATAGTGCCTTAATATAAGTAGACTTATGGGGGAAATATTTCTTTCCATGACTACATGGATGAAGTTGTATTGAAATTTTTTAATGGATCTATTGTATGGTTAAACAATCTAAACTCTAGATAATATTTTGACAAGTACATTCACTAGGCACCAATCCAGAATGAGTATGATGCATAATATAATTTAAGACAATTAGACCCAAGTGACCTCCATTTAAAGACAGAAAAGTAGATTATGCTGCCTGGTTTGTGTGCTCTTAAAATAAAAGTGTTGTTCTGGCTAGGCTTAACTTGGATACATCAGGCAGCAATTGAACCATGTTAGTTCATTCACAAAACTTTTTATTGTTATTGAACCTACAGTGCATAAGATGTAAAATAAGGGTTCCAATGTAATGGATGTAGAGAACTACATAGATGTTGGTTGATGTGTCTGTAGTAACTGAGAAATTATATGTATGAAGGCCAGGTCACAGTTATGAGGTACTTGACAACACACAATTTAATATTATTTTGAAAAGCTGTGAATTCTCATCTTGACGTTTGAAGGTAAAAATTGGTGGAATATTTTTTTAAAAAACTTCTTGAGTAAGAACTGTTTCATTAGTGCCTAAACTTATTTTATTACTTGACGTTTTAATATACTACCGTGACATCTTTCTCATGAGCTAAGAATACAACATGTTAGGTTAATTTAACAGAGAAACAAGAAAGATGTATGTATGTATACAGTATATCAAAACTTTGCACAATTAAAATTGAGCTACTAAAAAGACAGTTCTTAATATTATTATTTCTAAGATGACACTGCTGACAGACAATCTACTAAGACATTGTCGATATGACAGTATGTAGTATGAGGATTGTATGTAGCACCACAGAAGTTCGGTATAAAACATACCTTTGTGGCATCCTGGGTTTTATTACTATTGCTTTTTCCATTCTTTGATTTGTGTAAAAATGAAATTTCTAACATAAAGTGTTTGTTGTTTCTAATTGCTTGTTAGTATTGTGGTAATAATTAAATTTAAAATTGATAGTATACTGACACACCCTGTATGACTAAAGAGCAGAGCTTGGAAAGCACATATTTTATGCAACTAGTTCCTCTTCAGAAACTAACATGGAAAGTAAATGTATAAGTATTGAAGGAAATTACATGTTTGTCAAGCAGTAGGGAGATTTACATATTTGGAGGCATCAGCTACCTCGTTGGCATGTAGATAAATGACTGCAATCTGCAATAGCTCGACAGTTATCTTATTAACATCAGAAATTCATAATTATTATTATTTGCAGATTTGTACATGTGTTTAGGTTTATTTTGTCGATTTAATATTGAACATGTTGAAACACTATATAGAATGACAAATGTATGGGAAGAGTTATATTTTTTAAAAGTTAGTTTTATTTCCTTCATGTGTTAAATTTTATCATATATAACATTTTTTTGAACCTATTTCAAATTACTTCACTTAAACCTCCAATGAAAGTTAATGAGCTGTGACAGAATTCGATTCTAGATCTCGCATCTAAAACTCTGGATTATAATCACAGCCAGTGAATTGGAATTGGAATTGTTTTCAGTTTATCATTCTGATTTTTCAATGAACCTAAGATAATAATTTACTTAAATAATCAGAATAGAACATGAAAGATTATTGCAACCAGTTATTTTTAGTTGAAGATGAACTTAAATTTGAACCAATTCCTTTCATTTGGGGAGGAACTGGAACCGTTCAGTTTGCTTTGGAGGAACTGAAACAGTTCTGTTTGCTTAGGAGGAACTGGGAACAGTTCTGTTCGCTTGGGAGGAACTGGAATGCCTACCTGATGGCACAGTAGTAAAGCTGTCATCTTGTAATCAAGGGGTCCCAGGTTTTATCCTTTGTACAGGCCTGTAGAAAGTGGTTTGGATTTCACTTTAAACTGTAGGTCCAGTATCAATTAGCCTATTTGAACATTACTTCAATGAAGCAGGAATTAAATTGGAACGGTTCTTTTCATTTAGATGAGAACTTTTCCAAGCTCTGCCAAAGAGATGTACACTGTAACATCTAATGTAGCAGTAGTAGACCAAGTTTTCTAAGCATGCCCTCTTTGAAACAGAACAGGTATGGATTGCAATGGACTGTTTATGGTAGATTACACTAGTAGTTTGTTACGCCCTTGTACCAGCAGTGACCCAGTTCTGTATCTTTCCAGTGGCCTTAAAGTTTGGCGTGGGCGTGGCACTAGTGATTGTAGCCCATGTGGTTCTGGTTAAAAATTGGACAATCGGTAACAATTTGACAATGTCAGCATGCTGTACTAACGTGCATTTATCTGATTTGTTTACCATATTAATGTATGTGGTGAGTGCTAAACGCTTGTAATATTAACAGTTGTATTATTTGTTAGTTTTTTTTTTTGTAGCATTTTAGACTAATTTTGCCATATATCTGCAAAAAATTATCAGGTTCAACGTAAGAAGTGGTATAAGAAAATCTCAAAGAAGTGCATGTCAGAATTATAAATAACGAGTACAATAAGATGTTTCAAATGTTTTACTCATATAGTTATCAAGTGGTGCTGATTTTACATAAATCGAATGTACATAACAGTAAAATAGTAATGATTAAAATGATTCCATCTAGAGAATTTAATTTTTTTATGTAGCATATATCCAATGATCACTGCATCTTTCATTTTTTTTATAAAATTAGTTCTATTTCCATCTTATTTTCATAATATATATATATATATAATGGTATTACTTCACACATTCACATAAATATTTCTGTCTAAAAGTATCATAGACTTTCTTTAGTTAATTTTCCTGTTATAGAGTTGTATTCTTTGCCCATGTTCCAAAATGTATTAGTGTATATACCCTTAAGTATCAAATGAAATATTAGAAACAACCCTTTCATAATGCATTTTCCCAAGTATAAGTGTGTTGGTAGCAGCTGCAATGAGAAATATATTTGAATGAAAATAGAACAGGTGAAATATCATTATTATATTGAAATTTAAACATTAGTTATGCATAATTCATAGTTGATAAACTTCATATCCTGCCATATTTTATATACATTTAATTGTGTAACATCAGTACATAATTAAACAATGTTAATTTTTATTATTAATTTTCCATTTTTAGTGGCATATTTTTAAATTTATACATGATTTGTAGTCATATATGAAGCTAAAATGCAGAAATTGCATTGTCCTTTAACATTAGTCTACATAAAGAAAGTACTGTTAATCATATCAAATTTTCAAATTTGCTAGTTTTGCAAGAATATTACTTATATTCACATTTGATGTAGTCTGTGCATTGGACTAAGATTGATGATTTTTGCACATTGATAAAGTAATGTAGTGGCCTGTAATTTAAATCTATAATTTTTGTGTGACTTGTAGTTGTGTGGAATTTCATTGGAAGTGTGTATGGCATGCAAATTTATTTCTGTATCTATATTGTGTGTTGGTTTAGATATTTTTATGATACTTTCAAATTGATTCTTAGAATAGGGTATTTTTGCAGAAGATATTTTTTTATGAAGACATAACATAATGATATATGTGTAAATGATTTATAGTTTGTGGACTAGTTTCTGTCATACATTTTGTATGATACAAAATCACTAATTTGATTCGACATTAGTAAAGTGTTAATTTGCTATTTGCTAATTATACATTTTTGCGCAATATAAATTACATATCCCAAAATTACATAAATAATTTGTTTTAAAAATTCATTTTATTAATATATAGAACAAAAATTGAGTCTCACTAGATTCATCAGCATATTTACAAGAAAAGTTTTTGTTTGTTGGCAGAAATTATACTTTTCTGAATATTGATAGTAACAATTTTTGGTAATGTTTAAAAAAAAATATGTGCCAAAATTAACATTCAACAAGAATATTATCTAATGTCTTTGCACAAGACAATAATGTGTTAGAACTAATGTGGAATTCACTGAATGTTGTTTTTCTTATTAGAGAATTAACAATTGAAAGGTTGAGTTTATTTTTGTATTTGTCGTAGTGTGTATTTTTATATTGAAAATTTTTATTTTGTGTTTTATGAATGATGATAGTGTGGCAGAAGAGTAACTCAGTAACACATGAACACTTAACTTGATAAGGAATCAGATGTTTTGCCACTTTGCCATTTTTTGATAAATACAAATTGGTAGACTATGTTGCACATGCATGCAGGCAGAATAAACTTCATAGATGGCTTTACGGTATACAAACAAAATGTGAGGTCTGTAAGATGTTTGATGTCCAAATATGTACTGATCTATTGAAGACAGACTGAATTAGTTCTATATAGACATCCAATACATTCCACATTGAACTGATAACAGTACCAGTGCTGATGCATTTCCCATGTCTCACTGATATTGATGCTAAAAAATCGTAACCATTAAATTGTGATTAATATTAGTAAGTATTTCATAATTCCAATTATGTGCATTTTGATTTAAAATATTCAAAGAAGTACTCTGAAATATCAGAATTGCTATCATTTAATCACAAAATCTACGTTTTCACATAATATTGCTACAAAATGATTGTAAGCCTTTGAATTTTGTAAAAATGTCAAGACAATTGGACTCCACAAAAGTGCAGTGTGGCATTTTTTTTGCAGACCCTAGGAAATTCCTAAACTTCGGAAAAGTATCAGTGAATATATTCTAACCAATACTTAACCTTATTCAGAATATTTATAAATTTTAATATAAACAGTTTTCATTGGAAATACACAATGTCAGAGTTTTGCTTTAAAATATTCATAATTTCATGAGAGAATCATTTCTTTCAGTGTTGCGAAAATGATTTGAATTATGTATTTTGCGTAATTTAAAGTATATTTAGACTATGTAATAGTGTTCTGCAGCAATTTTAAATAATGTGCAAGATAGCTAGACAGATATATTTTCTGAAACTGATATTATCTAATGAAATGTATATTATGTTGTGGTATGTTGGATGTTGAACCTATTGGGAATTGGAAACCAAGATTGAAGGTGGGAGGGATATTCAGTTTTTTCCACACACAAGGCTCTGCTGGTCAGAATACAGTAAGATTTTGATGGTCATCTAAGTACCGTTTGGGGTAAATTAGTTATTGCATCTGCAGTCTGACTGATAGGAAACTTTCAAAGTGAGTAATGCTGAATGATAGGAAACTTTCAAAATGAGCAACAAGCACCGCTTGTCACTTTGAAACGAACCCTGAGAAATAAATGCAACCTTTCACATTGAAGTGAAGCTGATGTGTCGCTTATATGTCACCCAGACTGGGCCATTTTCTCATGCATTGTGTTGCCTCAGGTCAATTTGTAGTCGTGCATGCACATTGCTTCCTTTTTCCCAGACTGAAGCAGAAAGCGCATATTCAATTTTGTCTGGTTTGTGGTCTTATTGCTTTGGTATAAAACTCCATCTCATTTTTTGTTTCAATCTGAAAGCGCTCTTATTGGAATAGCACAGGTTTTGCACTCACTTTTTTCGCCAGTTAATGCCTGCAATAAAAAATGCACTAGCTTTGGTATTGATGAGAACTAAAATGTCGCTGAGATTAAGTGATTGACTGGAGAAGCCTCAGTTACACCTGTATGCTCTGGCCTTGCATTTAACACTTGATCCATAATAATTATATCCACTTGTAATGCAACAGCCTGTGAAGGTCAGGGTATACCTACCGACTGCCGGTCTCACTCCTACCCGAGGTGGGAGATCATCCAACTAGTTACGAGGTGATGTGTGGTCAGCACGACGAACCCCGAGTCGTCGTTGCAAGTTTCCATGACCAGGTTATGCTACTACTGATTCGTAGTTCCCCAATTTCCTCACAATAGTGGGTGGCCACCAGACCCATACAAAGTCTGAAATCTCAGGAGAAAAGTTGTTATGCTTTCTCCAGGATACTCGAATTTAAAAGGTGAGCCTCTCTTCCAGTAACTGCATTCTTGCAGGCCAACGAGACTGACACCTGAACGTAGTCTCACTATAATCCTCTGTGGGGGTTGTGTATTGCCTTGTATTACATCCTTTACATGTGCTGTGCGAACCCTTTACAGGTTCAGATTTTATCACCAGTATGGCCATAATAGTCCTTCCATAACAAAGAAACTCCAGTGGAGGCTCATATTGGTTTGGATCCCACTTTAAACTGTAGGCCTAGTTTCAATTAGGCTAAGTGTGCATAAAGTGGATGTAAAACAAAACTCTACTAAACCCTCATTTCCGCATAAAATCGCCAAAAAAAAATTAGTAGCGAAATTAAGTCCATGATCAATGGACATATGGATAAGCATGTTTCAGTAGTTGTACTGTTTCACCATAGACAAAGGAGCCTCACCAAAAGCTGAAGAAGGTGCCGTCTCTGCTCCTGAAGATAGTGAAGAAGAGGTTCCAGATCTCATACCGACAGAACCAAAATTCACAGAAAAGAGAGTTCATGAGGTAGCACAGGCTGCTTCAGTCGAAGATGAAGATGAAGAAGAAGAGGAGGAGGAGGAGGAAGAAGAAGATGATGTAGGAGATATTTGGGGGGAAGAAACTAAGGAAACTGTAGTGTCAAAGCCACCAGTGAAGTATGAAGAGGAAGAAGAAGAAGAGGAAGAAGAGGAGGAGGAAGAAGAAGAGGAAGAAGAAGCACCAGTGAAAGTTGAAATAAAACCACAAGGTATCGGCATGTAGAATGTTTGTCAGTGACACATGCATTTTGAGGAATTCATATGTTGATGTTTCCCTCTTCTACTAACACATTTTGTAAAATTTTTGTATATTAACTATTGTTAAGGTAATTGTGGTTTTGTGTATACTGTTTATACGAATGTTAACAAGTTTCTAAACATAACACCACTTAAAGCTAGTAGCATGTCTTTATAAATCAAAATACTGCACTTTGCTTAGTTTATGATCCTGCCAGCAGAAGAATTATTAATAACCAATTTTATCATGGATGTTCCTTGCATTTGTTTAATCAAATATTCATCATTATACTGTATTATCCTTTCTTCCTCATTTCCCCGTCTCATATGCATATAAATATACAGTGGAACCCTAATTTAACATTCCCTGATTTTATACATATTCCTGCATTGTACATTCAATCCCCATGGCCAACATAGCATAATGTTATTAAACTTTCCGAGGTTTTAAGTTTTCCTGGATTTTATGTTCTTTTAGTCCCTTGAAAAACATTAAATTGAACTACCATTGTATACAGTACTTCCGATTATATGTAGAAAGCATGTACCTGTGTAACCATATTCAGTATACATATATGTGAATAAAAATGTGTGCATGCATTGTGAAACACCTTCTCGTTTTGTAGTTTGCACTCAGTCGCATTAGATACAAATACAAATTGGTTGTTTGCGTGTTCTTATTTATTCAAAGTTTCAGATACAGCACTTTTAAGGCCATTTTACACTGAAAGTTTCTCACATGACAATGTTTTTACATAGATAAAAAAAGTTACTACAATAGTGTAAATTTCAAATATGTATATAAATTTATGGTTCAACAAGTTTTATGTTACTAGTGCAAGAAGCTAAGGACTTTGTGATTATCTTCACCTGTTTTTGAATATTTACCATACATTTTTCAATTTAAAGCTGAAAGGATTATTGAAAAAGGTCACACTTGAAGTTGAAAGTTGGTTTCCGAACCAGCAATGTGTCGACTGGAGATTTATATCCCGATTTGCTCAAATTTACTACAAGAAAATATGAAGCGGTACAATCATATCATCCTCTACAAAAATTCTGAGCATGGTACTATCCTAAAAATGTAAGAACAATTCCACAATCTGCTCATTCGTGGGTGTAGCTCCTGTGAATAATTTTTGTAAATGTGGAATACCTGTGATTATGTAACAGTCAAAGTATGACACTAAATTGCTCTTTCGATTTAATTTGTGAGTATAAAAGCTATTAGAAGCAATTTTGTTCTTGTAGAAGCTGAAGAAACAATTCAAGCCTGATCAGGACTTGGTAGTTCAATGCTAGAGCATTGGCAGTGTTCTAGGCACCCTTGTATGGCTTGATGGAGGATGCATTTCATTTCCCATTATTTTTTCCCATGTGTTCGAAAATGTTTGTGATTGTTATGAATTTTTGACTGAGCTAAGACAGTTGGTACTACATTTGGAGAAAATTGTCTTTGATGCTGTTGAAATTATCTTTAGTTAATGATTGTGAATTTTTTTATTAAATGTGCATAAATATCACTTTTGCAGTGTACTAAATTTTTCCTATATATTGAGCTTTTTTTTATGTGTATCAAGAATGGTGTGATAAAATTTTGAATGTAGTTATGAAAAAAACTATGTTGTACCAATGTTGAATTAGCATGTTAGTTGTGTAATTTTATTCATTGCATGAACCATTACAAGTAACATGTATATTTAGTACTTGAACACTAATTGAATCTTACAGTAACTCAGAAGAAATCGGTTGACGAGGTAGAGGCAGATGATGAAGATGAGGAGGAAGAAGAGGATGAGGAGGAGGAAGAAGAAGAAGAGGAAGAGGAGGAAGAAACGCCTCTGCCACCACCAAGAAAATCCAGGACTTCCGGTGGCTTATCGGAGGAGGTACAGTAAACTTCTATTCCTTACAGAATATAAGGTATGAACTGTGGTGAAATGAATGTAGATTTTAGAATTTACGACAACTATTGTCTGAATTGTTGTGAACGTAAACACAATCAGGAATCTGTGCAAACAGAACTTACTTTTCAGTCATACTTGCGGGTGGAGGTGTCAGGGTTGTGGGGTAGTAGGTGGCTACACGGAAACAGTTGTTAAAGGTGGTGGTGTGGCTGTTGGTGTGGGTGGCGACAGTGAGGTCGGAGTTTTGGGTAGATGCTTGGTGGTTGTTGATTCTGAGTCATTCATGGAAGGGAAAGGGCCTACATATCAGACACGCATGCCACCATACCCCTCCCCCTCCTCCCCCGGACTCAACTTAGTCACCCAATAATCATTTCTTCATTCCCTCCCGAACTTCACCCCATCCACCATGCAGTAAACACTGGTGAAAGGACCTGCTCATCTGAACCTGCGATCTGTCACTTTTCTCTGGCAACACTACTGACGCCAGGGATAGTATTCTGTGCCTCTACACTATTGTGACTCTGTTGTTTTCTCTACTGTGACAATGATGTACTAGCCTCGAAATGTAGACTTTCTTTTTATTATGATAAGTGTTTACAGTCTCCTATGCCATTTTTTTTATTCACCCTTCTGGCACACACGCACACGCTCTCAATCACTCACTCACTCACACTCACTCACTCACTCACTCTCTCTCACTCTCTCTCTCTCTCACTCTCTCACTCACTCACTCTCACACTCACTCACTTTCACACTCACTCACTCTCACACTCACTCACTCTCACACTCACTCACTCTCACACTCACTCACTCACTCACTCTCTCTCTCAAATATATGTTGATTTTATGTTTTTCTGGGAAAAATTTTACATCAATTTGCTCTATTGTAAACAAGAAGAATGATTATAAAATGTAGGATTGGGGTTCCAGTGTATAATGCCTGTATCCTTATTAATAGTGTGCAAGTCATTCGAAGGATTTTATCCATCTAAACCCCTTAAGTACCTGGACGAAGTTGATAAGGTTACCATGTAATGAATTAGTGAGTTTACTAACTCAGTCAGTTATAGAGGATGCGTCGAGCCCAGTAATTTAGTATTGCTAATTGTCAACGTCTGCTTTTGGTTGATTTTTGCTTTTTCTGTTGCAGAATTTTGTACCAGATGATATTAGTGACGAAGATGGTTTTGATGATGCATTTGACAATGAATTTGATAATGGCTTTAGCAATGAACTTGATGAAGCAGAAAAAACACTGGAACATGTAAGTAGTTCTGTTGTAAGTGATATCAAAAATATTGGTGTTTAATTAAATATTCATATTTATAAATATTTAATTAAATATTCATATTCATAGCCATCAAGGGGTTTACAAGCCACACAACAGGATTTGAATCCTGGATCAGGTGAATGCAAGGCAAACTATATTAATGACTACTTGTCAAGGCCCAGCCCTGATTATCTTATTTTTTCACAAAGTGGATGAAAAAAACATTTTGTGTCCATGACTGCTGTCAAATTATCCCAGTGTTTACTTGTGGAAACTGTAGAAGGTATGAAACTTTACCTGCCCAACATTTTCTCATTACAGGAAAGAAAACTTTAGAAGCCAATTTAGATTTTTGGCCTATTTTGTTTTTATTGCTATGAAATTATCAATATCACTTTTTAATTGCGTGTGATACGAAAAAAAAATGTGATATGTATTGCAAATATTATTATTTCAGGGCAGGACAGATTAATTGGTACTCTAGTAGTATCAGCCAATACAGGCAATTATAATATACAGGAATAAAGTACCGTGAAACCTTGTTTTTCAGGGGACTGGGATGAGGAAACTTGAAATGCAGGAAAATGCAAAATATAGGGAAGTTTTGTAATATGTTGCTGTATTGGGATCATGAAGTTTGAATGCAGGAAAATGTAAAATCGGAAAACAAAAAATCAGGGTCCCACTGTATTTACATATCTGGTGTTTGTTGCTGGGTGTGCTGTTGTCACCTATTCGTGGTGTTTTCACATACACCAGACACCTGTCAAGCAGTAACACAACAGGTTCCCAAGTGGTTGATGGCAGTGATCACAAGAATTACTAGAACTGTTTTGCAGATAAATGAGTACTATATATGTCAGTATGTTTGATGCCATGTTTTTCATTCTCCATACTATGAACGTGGATATAGGCATATTGGTTTATGTCAGTAACAAGGTGGCTACTCCCTGGGAATTCCGGGAATTCTGCGTGAATTCTTGGGTCTGGGAATTCTGCGTGAATTTTTCTCCGTAGACTTGAAAAATCGCAACTTTTATTAATCAAAGTCCCATTGAATTTATACATATTTATAAATGCCCTGAGGCAAGTTTTCACAGTATAGGTTTTATTTTTATCGAGGAAGGGAAAGAAAGTTGCGTGGAAAATAAAACAGACTTCTCACAATCCGTTTACTTTTTTAGTGTCTTTTGCAGAACAGTCTATCTGACACGAAAGATTATTGCAAAAAAGTAAAGGTAAAGTGTTCCCCTGTGCATAGCACCACGCCTTGAAGGCGTATAGGGGGTGTGGGGGTAACGCCCCACACTTTCTTGATCCGGTCGTTAATGGGGGTGATGTGATCAGCATCACGCCCCTGACCGCCTTTACCCCCCAGGGTTTCCCCCAGGTACCCATGTTATTCGACGCTGGGTAGGCGCCGGGGCCGCTTCCACCGTTAGAAAAGTTCCCGGATTTGAACCGGCCGGGGATCGAACCCGGGACCTTTAGCATGGTAGTCAGACGCGTTACCGACTGAGCCACCGCGGCCACCGAAAGATTATTGCAAGATAAGATATTCTAAAGTTGAATAGACAAATTTGAGTTTGAAGTTCTTGTACAATTAACACATTTTCGTAGATTAATATATCCCGTAACATCCGTCCCTTGTGATTGAAGATGTATTTCGAGTCTGAATATGTGGAATTGCAAATTTAAACTCTGTACCATAAATTAAATATTTTAAATATATGTACTGTTTAAGTGAATTTATTTAGAATTTTTGGATATATTGGAATCACACAGACCCTTTATATTGTTAATATATTTGTGTGTGCATATGTGTTAATGGGGGAGATTCGTAATACGTTGATGTAGAGAAAACATCTGCTTGTATACCCTTGAATTTTTGGAAACTTCACATTGAAAACTGGGAATTATACTTTTCATCATGGTCCTAGAGTGACCACCCTGAGTAAGTTTACTGATAAACTGATTCTATGTATATCAACTGATATCAATAGAGCCAATTGATCAGACCCATCCCTATTTCATAACTGCATAAATGAATCTGAGAACATGGTATCATAACACTAGTGTTAAGAAAATAAAATGCATTTGTATCAACCCAGCTACAAGAAGAAAAGAAGAAGAAATTTGGATTTAATTTCTCATTTTAGAAACTGATTATAAAGTACGTAAACCTGATTACTCTTTTTTGAAGAGCATGGTTTTTAAATCATAGACTTTATTTACCACACTATCAGAATATGGTTTTATATACTAATTTCAACCTGAAATTTGGTTTGTTTTGTACTAAAATCATTATTGTTTTTATTCACCATAAAAACATGTCTCAAGTGGTATATTACTTGATAGGCTTTCCAGTTTCTTCACAGTGTGTGTATTTTGTACATTATTATTTTGTTGATAATGTATATCTGTGTTTTAATGGAATTACTTTTCCGTTAGGATTTTGGTTTCTGAATACTGGGATCTTCCTAAATTAGCTTAGTCCTCTCCTATGAAGCCTTTATTTTCCATAGTATATAGTATTTAATTTTTTACCCATTCAAGACTTTTGTATACCATTTTTTTCTTGTGTGTGCTCTTTTCTTCAATGCTTTGGGAAGTAACTTCTATAATGCATGACCTTCTTGTTGGTGTGTTTTTTATTATCATTATTATTAAAAATTAAACACGTCCATGTCATATCATTGCAATCACACGTGGATTACCTCATGTTTTTTTTTCTCATCTGCCTGATGTACATTGCTCGATTTTTCTCATTTTCAAGATCTTAATTTGAGGTATGAAGATTTTTCTTTTGATATACCTTGACATGCTGGGATAATATTCTTGCACCCACCATTATAACATCTTCAAATAGAATACTTTCAGCATGGCAAGTTATATCATGGCTCTTATTGAAATAACGTCCTGAAGAGTTGTAGTATTTTTTTTGTAATTACAATCTAACACATTTACATTATGTTCTTTTGTGTGAAATCTCATTGTTTTTTTAACATTTGCAGTGGTATTGGAGTCTGTTTTGTAATTGCACTTTTTGTTTTAAAAACTAATTTCTTTGTGCTTTCTTTGGAGTGATCTGATTTATTATATGGTGGTGTACTTTATTTGTAAGTATTCATTTTGTCTGATAGTGCATTTGTGTTTATTTGTTGCTTTCTCATATTTTTCGTAAACGTGATTTCAGTCATCACAGAACATTACTGCATTTGTGCACATTAAGTATTAAGAAATAATGCGAAGTCCACAAATTTAAATATTTGAAAGTAGAATACAGTGCATGAGAATGTTAGTGTCAAGAAATAGTGATTTTTGCACTATTGTCTAGTTTATTCTACTTTACTAAAAAATATATTTTCAGAAGTAGAAGTAAAGTTTTAATAATGGCTTCACAGCATGAAATACCGTGGTTTTCACTAACTGACATATTTTTTTACACAGCTACAGTGAATTGAGTGGAATCGGTCTTAATGTAAATTTTAAAATTGTACGAGTTGTGTTTGTAGAGATGCAAGTAAGCATAGTCGTCAAGTTTAGTTTAATGTAAGCAGGATTTTTAGAATTAAAGAGATTAGGTTAGTGTATGTAGGTAGTATATTGCTCAAAATGCTCTGTGTGCACAATTGTCCACAATATGGAGTTCAAATTAGAACTGTTAAGAGTAGGTACGGGTGTCAGCGAAAATTAACAAAAGTATTTCAAGAAGTAATGAAGTCCAGTTTTGGCATGTACTTACTGTTTTCCTCTACCTTTCAACACATCATGCGGCCTCATCAGGAGATAAAACAAGAATACTCGAAGTTTAAAACATGGAAAGATATGTTAGGTAGTCTTGGGCTGAGCTCAACAGACCCTTTGATATGAGGGCTTCCTTACCCTGGTTGTAGTCAAAGATTTGATCATCAGAAGGAAGTACAATATCTTTTCCAAGTTTATCTTGTCTTGTTCTGTCTTTTGTGTTTGGAGAAGGAAGATTTTTCTTTTGTGGTTTGGTACTGCGGCAGCATGGGATTTGGCATTTTGCTCTCACTCTTGCAGACTAATCAATCCTCTGATTTTTGTCTTTAATGACTTGGTTTGCTCTCTTGAGTTTCTCCTATAATCTTGAGACTTTAGTTTCCAAGTCCTCTGTGATCTTTGTAGGAGTGCTCTTACTTAAAAGTTCCTTCAGTCTTTTAACATCATGCTTCTCTTGCTCTGAGCCTTCCTGCTCTTTTCCTCATATTGGGAAATCATTTGGTTTCGGTTGTCTCTCTCCTTTAATTCTAAGGCCTCTCTTAATTGACTAATCTCCTTCTCGAGATTCAAATTTCAGTTTGTTACTTGTATTAGTGTTTTAAAAAATCCTGAAGTTCGTTTTGCAACTTTCCCATTTCTGTTTATTTTTCTCTAGCAATTTGAAAATGTTGGAGACAGTGATTCTCTGCATTCTAAAAGATTCTTGTGACGTCAGGATTTCCTTCTCTTTTACCTCTTGCATGTTATTACCTGCAGCGAGAGTTGGAAGGAGTGACAGGGCACTGCATTGTCTATTACCATTTTAATCTTTTTTAACCTTAACTTACCTTCCAGTCTTTCAAACTTTGACTATTCTTGTCTTATCTCCCGATGAAGCCACATGTGGTGAAAGGTAGACAAAACTGGACTTCATTACTTAGTGAAATGATTGTATGTAATGTAAGTTAGATCTTATCTGGATCTCAAGAAATTTGAATTTATGCAACCAGCAAAACACAACTCAATTGGGGTACAAATTTATTGTACTGTTGCATGACTAATGTTTAATGACTGTTAAACTTATAAAGTACAGGGTGTCCACATTGAAATTCCTTATTTTCAACTTACTATATCACTTGCCATGGTACTGAGAGAGAAGAAGATCAGACTTTCACATGTGATCCTTTAGTAGCACACACAGTATTATACTGAAAAACTATCTCTGCCTAAGTGTTTTCCAGTATGAAATAGCAGCTGCACAAATGCTACTCTTCATTCCCAAGAATACCAATGCTTGAAAATTGTAACAATGAAAACTTGTTCAAGATATTAATATTAGTGGGTAAATATTCCACTCTGATTATATGCAATTTGAAGCGTTACTGTGTTTTCAAGAATTACATCAGAATATTAAAAGTACCAGTTTTGAAATCGTACAGTACTGGTGCAAAGTAAATGGAAACTTCTAATTTGCATAATTTCCAGGATAATGAGATGCTGTGAAACTATTGTGCAGCATTTTTCCTGGCACTGAGAAAGACCAGAATGCCAGTACAATATCGGTCGGAATCTGTAAATAATTTCAAACCTATACTTTTTGATACCAGTCCACTGGCATTGATTCAGCCCTAGTTAATAGAACAATGACAACATTTTGCATCAGAGGATTGTCGCATAAATTTTCCATGACTACTTCAGTGTCCAAGAAGCAAATCTGGGAAAGAACTAGGATTGTCATCAGCATGTGCCATAATTCCATCTGTAAACACTTCATCTTTTAGCTCATCATCTAGAATCTCATGAGTTGTTCCAAAGATTTCTGGGTGACACTTGTAGTCCCAGTTTCTCTGGGCAATTTGAATAATCAAGACTTTTCAGTCTCTGAAATTAGCGAGGTTAAATGTGAACACCCTGTACATCTGTATGCACCTTTTTGTTTGCACATTTCATTTGAAGAGCAAAGAATGGAATTATATGCATGTTTATGTTGCTAATTCATGACCTATAATTAGTCAGGTACAGAAGTACAAATTGCAGTCATCCTGTACCCATGTGTTTTCCTTAGGGTGTATTTATTTTGTGTTGTAGTAGTGTGTTTAAATAAGTAAATATGTGTGTGCAACCTTTGTACATTTCTTTCTGTCTAAACATTTTTCTCAAAAATATTGGAATTATCCTTGATCACTACCTGACTGCTTTTCCTGTAACCTCAGTCCCCTACAACAGCCTTGTCCCAGTTCCGCGAAATCTTGCTGAAGAATCCAAATTCTCCGAGGGCATTGTATGGGAAAGCACAGGCCTTGGATGTGTTGGCGGACAAGCAGCACAGCAATAAGCTTCTGGAGGAGAGCATCACTGCATATCAGGCTGTTCTGGACCAGGGAGCCACGGTACCTCGTAAGCTCTTTCGGGAAGCAGCTGAGAGATGCATCGACAGAATGAGATTTCGAGGTAAGATTGGAAGGATAAAACCACGATTGGGCCACTTTGAACTAGGAATGTCTAAATTTGGATAAGATTTTTTTCTGAATATCATTATTTTCTATCTAGATTTCAAATGTGTGGATATCTTGATTACCCAGATATTCACATTATCTGGTTATCCAAAATATCCAGACAGTTTTATCATTCATCCATTTTACAGGGTCTCCTCACATTATTTTATTAGTCATGTTCATTTTTATGCAGTGTGGACTCTCAACAAATTCGTCATTCAATCTGTCTGATTATCCATTTATGGATTCTCGCCATGCTCTTTAAATGTTTACCTTTTTTATTCTGAAACATATCTCTGTATTACTAAGTTCAGTATTTATCATATTTGTTTATTTTTCAATATGTGTGTTTTATGAAGGATAATCTCAACCATTTATTTGGTAATTGTATATTTTAATTTCGGAAACCAGTCTTGCCAAAATAACTTACTGGACTTGAAAAAGTACACAACGATTTGCATACATGGAATATTTGGATTCGGTGGCCATTCTACTTTGAACTGATACTTTTAGGGATTTATACTGCTACAAGTGTGGCAAAACTTCTGCCCTTTTATCATTATTTTATTGTATACTGTGTATGCTTTACTCTGTTCTGGGAAAGGTGAAGTGTAAGAACTTATTCAGAATAAAATTATTACTTTATTTGCTTATTGATTTTGGAAACTTGGGCTCCAGTCACAGAAGACTTAACTTTGGGCAAAATTGTACCCCAATACCAATATTAATGTATTAGTAGCAGAAAGTATGCAACGTCCCACCTACACACAATTACCACACTCTAAACACTTCAATTAGGAGGACGGCAAAAGTTACCCATAAGTGCTAACTTCCTTAATTCAATCGGTGGACACAGACTCTAGATAACTCAGGGCTTGCTGGGTAAAACGTGAACAACAGGTTTATATATGTATATGTTTATTATAAACTTATTTTAAAAAAGTCTGTTAGCACACTAGTCTTGAACCTTTACCACTTACGTGCATTTACATTTACCCTACATGTGCATTCACCACTTCTGGACTCAAAACGGGGGCAGGGACCATTCAATTTATTCCTCGCAGTGAGGCACCAGGGGGAGTATAGGGACCTAATTTTATTTAGGGCGCTGTTTGCGGCCGACGTCACTGGCTCCCCTGTAAGAGAAAGTAGAATGTGCACGGTACCCCCAACTGGCCGTAGCCAGCCGGCACCTCATACAAGCGGGCGCTGGGTAAAGGATTAAAGGATGCCGCGACACCCCCGGCGTTAGCTAGGAATCGGCAAGCTGACCGGTGTCTCCTTCCTTCCTTCTGGGATGGCTGCTAGGCTTCTGGCTGGATGGCCGGTTTTTCCCAGGATGTTTGCCAGTTGACATCCGGGAGCCAACTGAGCTCCGGTCTCGCTGCGCTGGGTTTTATACTCGCGGTGGCACATGGGTGGTGAAAATTTTAACTACAAGTACGCGTTGCTAACTCATTTTTTTTACATATTGCAAACTTCGTGCTGAGAAATATCAAGATTTTGACATTGAGAAATCACTAGTGGGAAAATTACTAGATGCACGTGACAATATAAACTAAAACTGTGTGCATTCAGACAATACAATTACTAATTAGCCTCGCAGGACTCTGCTATTCTAAACAACACGTTAAACAGTGAAAATGGCAATAATTGATAACATTAAAAAGAATATAGCGACCACGCAGGATCTAATAATGAGTGAAGCTAACGTTTACAGAATACATTTAAACTAAAAGTGTACGCCTCGCAGGGACATTCCGCTTAACTCTTTCATCCGATTAAAAATAATATATCGACCACGCAAGGTCTAATAATAATTAAATGGCGACCAAGCAGGGTCGTTACAAGTATCATTTGGAATGTTAGTAAAGTCTGAATATCCTGAACATTATGCAAAATGCATAATTTTCACTAAGCAAAAACATTGT
The DNA here is from genome assembly GCF_977018435.1 of Lepisma saccharinum. NCBI lineage: Eukaryota > Metazoa > Arthropoda > Insecta > Zygentoma > Lepismatidae > Lepisma > Lepisma saccharinum. Next base: position 76,065,671 of record NC_139236.1, read on the forward strand.
GGGGAGAAAAGGATTTTATGATTAAATGGTTACCTTGTATGAAGTTATGAATATTTTCAAGCAAAACTTGATAGATAATTCCAATGATAAAATATATACCGTATTTACGCGTGTATAATGCGCGTGCGTGTATAATACGCACCCTCGTTTTTGATGGGGAAAAGCAACAAAAAAATATATTTCGTATATAATGCGCAGTACAATTCAGGTTCCAGAAATGGCTTTCTTAGCGTCGGACTAACATTTACGTATTTCATTTAAAATTAATCAGTAGATCATAAAAACGATCTTTTCCTTGCTTTCGTAGCTGATGCATTCACCACGCGACCTTGAACTTCCAGATGTTGGGGTTTTCAGATGAGAGGCGGGAGCAAAGTTATCAACCACCCGTTCAAGGTCGCAGTGCGTGATGCTTACAATAGATGGATGACATCAAGGCAGCATGAACTCGCAACAAGCGGGAGGGTGAAACGTGCGTCGCTGCCGATTGTTTGTGAATGGGTTCGTGAGGCATGGAACTCCATCTCCCTTGAAATGATGATCAAAAGTTTTAAGGTAACGGGAATATCGAACAAGATGGATGGAAGTGAGGACATTTCAGACTACTTGTATTAGTAACTGGGAGTGAATGACGAAATTAAGTGTAAACGTTATTTATTTATTTACGTGAGTTAAGCCGCAATAGCGCAGTAAATATACAGTAATTATTTCTATTTGGTAAGTGTTGACGTAATTATTTTAACTTCATATTTGTTACAGTCAACACTCGATACAACGACCTTTCATAGTTCCCAGGAAAAAGGTAGTTATTTCGAAGGGGTTGTTATTGGAATTTGCACCAAAAACGATTATTAGGAGATAATCGGGCAGAATGAATGTTGGATTTAATACGGGTCTACTAGAGCATTGTCTGTTACAAGATGAACCGGTAAAATAAGATCTCTCGGAAGATCTCACCTTTCTAGGCACAAAAAAAAGGGGCTGTAAATTTCGTTTTTGTTCGGCTGTGTAAAATACGTCGTAAAAATGTCATTTTCCTTCCTTCGACCAACTTCTAATTCACCCCCTCCCCCATTCCAGGGAGCAGTCCTTCCTCTTCCTCGACTTGCATTGTAAGCCAGCCTGAAAAAGGAAACGGGCAACTTGCGATCTATTTGCACCCAATGCGTATTCTAAGACACATTGAACAGTGTCGCACTCGATAATCATTTTGGTTTGGAATTAGATTTCACTAAAGTGAAACTGTATATTTAGTCCCGATTAGCCCAAAAGCATAAAATGAACTCAAAACAAGCTTTATGAAACCTGCGCATTTTCAGATATCAAATGTGAGATCTTTATTTACTCTCACGTTAATCGACGGTAATCGGTGTCAGCTTATACATTGAGCATTTTTTAAATCGTTCGCAGCTTACACATTGAGGTTCTGAAGATAAAGGTGCAGAACATGAAGTTGTTTTAACTCTACTTTTTCTTTCTGAAGATCGAATTTCGTTATCGTCAAATCAAAACAGCTTTGCGAGATACAAAACAATGACTTGCCTTCACGCTGGATGAGTCATTGCTGTTATCCACAACCGACAACTTCGCAGACGCTAGACAAAACACTGGCGCCAGTTGCAGCGTAAAAACAATGCGACCGGCTGGAAGTTCGAGCAACAGGTGGTCAGGGAAAATCCTCCGTATTTCAAAGATAACGCAACTGTCGAAGGCGGAACTTTTATCAGCTGTGTGAAGAAGAAAGAATAAACCCTTTCTTTACGTTTTACCTTGCAACAGACAATAATACGGGCAATATTTCAATACAATAGCATTAAAAAAAGAAGAAAATAGGACCTGAATTCTGCAATTATTACATTGCCGTGCAGACCAGTGGCGGAGAAAGCTGGGTAGGGAGGCATTTTTTTTATACTTGTCCTATGGTTTTTGTTCCTTTTCAAGAATGCATGCAGAACTGGTTGACCATTTTAGAAGTCAAAGGAAAGAAAGAGCGGTCCACTTCCACCCTTGCCTGTAATCAGCTTGTGTGTGCACACACGAGCAAGAAGACAATCGGTATTGCCCCCCCCCCCCCTAAACGTTTGCTGAGAAGAAAAGAAGGAGAAGTCACTCTGCCAACGGAACACTTTTGGCAAATATTAGGACATCGGCACAGTCATGAAAATGTAGAAAGTGGTAAACGGGAGTTACGATGCAAGTAAGATCGAAGTGAACTTTTGCGGAAACCTGGATGAAAATGCATTAAGCGTGTTGACGATCTTTAGGTGGTCTATGTGGCTTTGATTATCTATAACAGTTTCACTTCTTTATGAAGTGTTACAGGGAACAAAGAATACGTTTTCAATGAAAGCGATTACCGGAAGTTGTACGCTACAAAGTCGATTTAAAATAACATCCAAGCATATTCGATCTCTTCTCATGTATAAAAGAGCAAACAAGCCTGGCATGTTGCGTAGCAGCCGTCGGCTGCGGGTAACATTGGTACGCTTGGGGGAGGGGAGGGCAGAGGTCAAGTGCTATTGGATATAACTGAAGCGTGGTCTGGTGTTTATTTTTAGATCAGACCCACTTGCGAGCGGTAGAGTGCTTCTGAAGGGAATGAGTGCAAAAAACGTATTTTTCGCCCGATCTCTGATCATGGCCATGTCTAAGGCGAAAACAATTTTTGTGGAAGTTATTTCTCCCGCGAAAAATACCGCTTGATACGTCTCCCGTGTGACGGTAGGCGCGTGCTTGAATGCCGCCAGAACGGGTGCTGCTTTTCTCGATGTCGCAAAACTTTCCATTACTAAGTGACAACTCATGGAAAACGGCCATTTCGCATTTAAAAGTTATTTTTTAAAATTATTGTTGCTAAAGAAAGGCAATCTGTAGATATATACATGTTATACGCAGTGACATAGTGGAAAAAAAAAAAATGCGTGATTTCATTTTGGCTGTCCGAATTATTCCGTGCATAATACGCACCACAGTTTTGAAGGGCAAAAATTTTGGAAAAAAGTGCGCATTATACACGCGTAAATACGGTATACATTTAAATTTATAAATAGTATTCAAAACTACTTTGAATTGTTACTAGTTTTCAAGCATCGAGTATCGGTATGAATCGATGAGTATATCGGAAATGATATCAGCTTAGCCCCAATAAAAATATATAATTCATCAGGGTGTCGTCGAGCAGTCAAGAATGTCAAGAAATTATGCTTGTGGTCAAGATTTTTGCTATTTTTAACAGTATAGTGAATTTACATTGTTGTATATCTGTACTGGGATTTGATAAAATTGAATACTTAAAATCTAAAATTGTATTGAGTTGGGGTTAAGATTTTTTCGCTTTGTTTCTAAAAATGCATCAAGTTTCGAAGAATATTAAAGTAATGTGGCCATTCCCCATCCAGGATGAAGTCGGAAGCGCTTAATTTCCAACTATACCTTAGTAGGGTGCAATTAAATAAATGTTAAGAAAGGTGCGGGGTCAAGAAAAATCAAGAATTTTGGATTTATTTTCTTCATGTGCTCAGGTACATGTAAACACACACACACACACACATAATCCTGTAGTTCATATATTTATCTTATTTTCCAGGGTATCATCACAAGGCAGTGAAAGTTCACAAACAACTGATCGAAAGGTTCCCGGACAAGCCCGAGTTCCAAAACCAGCTAGCAGTGACCTACTTGATGATAAACAAGCTTCCGGAATCCAAGAAGGTGCTGGAGGGTGTACTCCAGCGGTGGCCCAAGAATGGTTTTGCCATGGTGCATTATGGGTTCATATTGAAGACATTTGATAAGAAAATGAAGGAAGCTGCAGATTATCTCCAAGGAGGAATAGCCACCCGCGAGGAAGGAACTATCGACGGCAGATTCTTCTTCCAACTAGGCGATGCCTTGATGAGGCTTGGGAGGAAAGACGAGGCCTCAAAAGTAAGTTGTTTGACTTCTTAACACTATGCGGACTGGCCAGAAAATACCATGTTTTTCTCAAGAGACGTGGTTTTTTTTATTTCTTTGGTGTTTTTTCCCCCAGAAAATCAGAAAATATACTGCTAAGTGTGTTTTTATGTACCAAATTTTTGGTACATAGATATATAATACGTTACATTTTCTCTCATTTATGATTTTTCTCTGAAAGAATTTTTAAAAGAAAAAATTTACTAATAAAAGTTACCGAAAACATATTTTCAATACATAATATAGAAATAATGAAGAATAGGGATAGGCTGATATAAAATTTCGGCTGATGCCCAATAAAGTACAGATAAAAAATTTATCGATATCAATAACCGATATTCTACTGCATTGATATAAAATTCCAGGTTCATTAACCACCTTAACCCTAGAATAGATGGGCTGGGTCTGTGAGACCCAGGTGATAATATTTCTCTGAATCCCCAATAAAGTTTTCAACATACTGTACTTTCGCTCTCAGTACCTAAGGTCTACATTCTGTAGGTGTCAGTAGTTATATCATTGAGACCGCTATTGCATCAGCCATTCTGCTAAACGTGTTGAAACTCTGTTTGGGTGTAGGAGACCCAGCCCGTCCACTGGCATAAGTTTGTTTGTGTGTGTCTGTGTGTGTGTGTGCATGTGTGTTTTGCGAGATCGACATTGTACTCAGCAAATTTGTTTCGTGCGTTTTGTTAGTGGTATTTTGTAAAGATTGTGTGCTGTAATCTGTGTTTAAAAGATATGTTTTCTCCACAATGGCACGTCACCTGACAGAAGAAAAAATTGATGAACTTTTGGAACTTTTTAACTTCCGGTTAAAAAAAAGTTAATGTAAGTGGACGGTTGGGTCTCACAGACCCAAAATGAAATTTTAGTTTCAGAGGTACTAAAAGCTTTATTTTATTAAAACATATATTCTAAAACAATATTATGCTCTATATTATACACTTCTACTACTAAAATTGAAATAAAGTTTTTATAACCTCTGAACCAAATATTTCACTTTGGGTCCGAGACCTAACCCGTCCACTTATGTTAATATTTTTTCACGCACCTGTTCTAGGGTTAATAAATGTGTGTTTCCAGGTGACTGTAATGCAAAAGATGTTGCATATTTAGACATATACTTTTTTAAGAAGGAGGCTATGGAGATTATCCATAAAAAAAATATAACAAAATGGCACAATTTTGCACTAAATTATAAGATATTTTATAGATATATATTGGATTGGTAAAATAATTGGTAAGTGGTATACCTGTCTTACAACCTTACATGTCAGCAATTACTGTGTCATTGCTATACCACTCGGCCTTGACTTTGTGCAATACACTTGCACGTAATCATGTATTGCCTGCTGCTCACCTTCTGAAGGTTAAGACAATGTTATTAAACTATTAATTATAAACTTTATTATTATTACATGTGACACCCTTGGTTCAGACACCTCTCAATATATAAATATATAGTTACTGCAACACGTTAAATTTGTTTAAGAGTATTTACAAATGTTAGTACATAACAGTTCCATACGAACTGTACTTATCACTCACGTAGAGTATGTGCAAATTCACAAATAAGATACACACTATTAAAATAGCTTTCATTTAATAAGAAAATATATTTTTCCATAAAGTAATATCAGTAATAATGAATGTAAATTGTGCATTTTACTAAAATTCTGCAAAATTTAGACTGTGCGAAACACTTGCACTTCAGAAAGGACATCAGTATTGGCTCAGCCGTACTTATAATTGAAATTCTCACAGTTGTCTGTAACATTTGTTCCAGGTGTATGAGTTAGGAGTGAAAGAAAAACTTTTCCTCTCCAAGTACCAGCGCTCCCTGTATAACATTGATCATCTGAAGAGTAGACCTTGGTGGACTCCAGAACAAACAACGTATGCCAGATACTTCAAGTAAGTATTTTTCAATTCGTTTTACATGTGGATTTGCATGAATGTGTTACCTTTGCAGCATACAAAACAAAAACAAGAACCGTATTTTAACTTCCAGTCAACCATTGAACACTTGGTTCAGACCCATCTTAATATATAGTTACTGCAACACTTTAAATTTGTTTAGAATATTTACAAATGTTAGTACATAACAGTTCCAGTCATCCATTTCATTGTTCTGTTGATTGTGTGTGCTGTTAATCTAGTATGTTCAAATTAAAAAACAAATGAAACAGTTACAACATGCACATTCTTTTGTCTTCATAATTTCTGGACCGACCTTGATTCTTCATCAGGGATAGGATAAAATTTGGTTAAAAGGTGTAAAAACTTTATCAAAATCGGTCTGAAAATTGTCAAAACAAGATGTATATGTTGTGACCTTGTTCAAAACATGTGGTGTGAAACAACTTTTTTCTTATTGTGATCAAATATTAATAGCTATTTTTATTTTCAGAAAATTAGCTGATAACTGGCAGATTATTCGGAAAGAGGGATTGGATGTGTTGAATGCAAAATCAATGTTCAAAGATGAGGCGGAAAATCTTCGAGATGTCGGAGACTGGAAGCAGTTTGAGCTATTTGCTAGAGGTGCATATTTTCTTTGATACTTTAATAATACAAATTAAAGTAATTGTAATGGCAGAGGTAAAATAACAAGTCATGAATAAAAACTAGTTTATGCTCCCACTGTAGCAGAGTACTCGGTAGCATATTGTAGTTTTACGGAGTTTAACTTTCTTTTTTGTTAAATTTTTTCTTTTTCTTTCTTTTTTCAAGGAAGGAAAGTCCAGGCAAACTGCGACCGAGTGCCACGTACATGTCAGTTGATTGGCGAATTCCCGGCAGCCTTCACTTGCAAGAGAGGGCAAGTGAAGTTCAGCGTGATGCATCCAGGAACGCACGTGTGGCCGCACTGTGGCCCAACGAACTGCAGACTCCGTGCTCATCTGGGACTTGTGATTCCACCGGGAACAGCAATTCGTGTAGCAGAAGAGACCAGGTATGATAAATTCCTTTAAATGTAAGGAATATAATGAAGGACGTGGAAATGCAGACTGGTGTGAATAACTTGAATGATTCGGATCTCTCGTTAAATGTTTGTTCATTTTGGACAAATCAGTGTAAATAACTGTTATCAGTGTCAGCACATCCATATCCTTACCTTATCAGCAAATATTCTAGGGCTCTGCCAATAGCAATGTCGACATATCGGTATCAGAAAGTTTCAGTTGGAATTTATCAGGGTTTGAAAAAAAAAGTTTTTTTTAAAAAAAAAACCAACCCTTTTTTTTTAAAAAAAAACAACCCACCTGGGCCCAGGTTTAATCTGTTGTTTTTTTTTGGGGGGGGGGGTAATTGTGTTTTGTCGAGCTTTTATACACTGGTCAAAACAATTAGGGGAGCAAGCAAGAAATCCCAAAACCAAAGTTGGAAAGTCAAAAGTAGCAATGTATGTTGATGAAGTGAGTGTGTCCTCAACCAGTACAATTCATCTGTGATGAATCATCAGCATGAAGAGCTCTCTAGTGACACCATAAGGCACGTGGCAGAATTTGTGATATGAGGAGCAATCACGAGGTCACTTGGGAACACCGGTTGTGTGGTGCTGGCAGACCGTAAGTGCAGGTGGGATTCAGTTGAGTAGTGTTGAATAGGAACGATCGCAGAACAACACGATTTAGGGGAATCTAGCGCATGGAGAGCCATTGGGAGGATGGAAGCAGATCAAACACAACGTGAGGTGGCTGCAGCCCTTGGTGTGTCACGCAGTGTCATTTCCAGGTTGTGGACACTATTTCAACAGACAGGTACAATACGAAGGAGGCCTGGGCAAGGTCGCCCACGGTCAACAACAGTTAGGGAAGACCAGTACTTAGCATTGTCGGCTCGCAGGAATAGGCAGCAAACTGCAACTGACTTGCAACGCAGCCTTGTTTTGGCAACAGGACGAAGAGTCTCGGGCCAAACTACGAAATCGCCTGCGGGAAAGGGGTCTTTATGCAAGAAGACCAATGGTGTGTGTCCCTCTGAATGCCAAACACCGTAGGGCCCGCAGACAGTGGGCTGTGGAACATCGTGAGTGGGGACATGGAGAGTGGAGTGGAGTGGAGTGGAGTGGAGTGGAGTTCAGTTCTCTTCTCGGATGAGTCGCGTTTCAGTCTCCAGTCAGATAATCGACGCAGTCTCATCTGGAGGGAACGTGGGACTCGCAATTATCCCGCACATGTGCGCGAAGTGTCTCAGTATGGTGGTGGTGGCTTAATGGTATGGGCAGGGATCAGTGTTGGTCGACGTACCCCCCTGCACATTATTCGGAACGGTACTTTGACAGCCTTACGGTACCGGGATGAGATCCTCAGGCCTCATGTTGTCCCAATGGCTGCAGATATCGGTGATCGTTTCATTTTTGTGGACGATAATGCCAGACCTCACCGAGCACGTCTGGTTGACGCCATGCTACGGGATGAGGGTATCGAACGAATGGTATGGCCAGCATCCTCCCCAGACTTGAATCCCATTGAACATGTGTGGGACACACTCGGAAGACGCATTGCTGCTCGGCCAGCGCCGCCTACAACTCTGCAACAGTTGGAAATGGCCCTTCTGGAGGAATGGCTGTCGTTGATAACCTTATTGGTTCCATGCAAAACAGATGTGCAGCTGTCATAGCAGTTCATGGCGACCACACGCCTTATTAGAGGTATGGATCTGTTGCGTATCTGTCCATTTCTGTTGTCTTATCACCGTGTTGTTCTCCTGATTTTGTGCAGTACTTTGCAGAAATCACCCCTAGAACTCTGTTGTGCTAATGACTCAATAGACATGTATTGTACTGGTTGAGGACACACACATCTAATCAAAATACATTGCTACTTTTGACTTACCAACTTTGGTTTTGGGATTTCTTGCTTGCTCCCCTAATTTTTTTGACCAGTGTAAATAAAATGTGAATACATATAATAATTCACATTTGTAATTGCCTTCAACCTACCCACTATTACAAAATTATATAAAGGGTGTCCCATAAAGTGCGCAACTTTTAAAAAAGTAATAAAACAGTTACATATCAATGAAAATGCATATATTCTTATATATTTACATTCAATAACATCTCCGATTTAATAGTGGAAATAGCACTTTATGGGACACCCTTTACCAATTGTATATATCTTCACATGATTTTTATGCAGAGTTAGAACAGGTCTTTGATAAATTCTGTCTGTATGATATGAAAATTCTGTTAGATGACTGTAATGCACAGATTGGCAAAGAAGAGACATTTAAACCCACGATTGGTAAAGAAAGTCTTCATGAATTAAGTAATGATAATGGTATAAGATTGATTACTTTTGCAACCTCAAAGAATTTAATTGTGAAAAGTACCACTTTTAAACATAAAGATATCCATAAATATACCTGGTCTTCTCCAGATGGTAAAACTCATAATCAGATAGATCATAGTCTCATTGATAAGAGAAGGCATACTAGTATAATTGACGTTCGTTCATATAGAGGTGCTGACTGTGCCAGTGACCATTATTTAGTAATTGCTAAATTAAGAGAGAGACTCACAGTGATAAATCATAAGCAACAAAATCTAAAAGCTATAAAATTTAATACAGGAAAATTTGCTGATGAAAGATTACCAAATTAAACTGGCAAATAGATTTGATGTTTTGCAGGATTTAAATGATGATGAAAATATAAATGAAACAGACGTAAATAAGAATTGGGAGCACATACGCAATGCAATTGAATCAGCAGCTAAAGAAAGTATAGGATACCATAAACCAAGAAAAAGTAAGCCATGGTTTGATAATGAATGACAATCTAATAGAAATAAGAAATCAGGCTAGACTTAGGTGGTTAAATAACTCTGGTGATACAAATCTAAGCAATTATAATAGAATAAAGCGAGAAGTTAACCACACATTTAGAAGTAAAAAAAAGAGATTACTTGAAAAGCAAGTGGTATGTAGATGGGGAAACATTCCTAAATAATGAGATGACTGTAAATAGCTTTTAGTGCTGATTAATACTTTCGTGGCTACGTAAGTCTTATTAAATTATTGATAATATCCAGACAACAGCGAAAGCAAACCACACGAAAATTAATGAGAATGTTCTAGAAGAAATTCTAAGCATATGTAATTTTTCAGAGTTTGGAATATCATAGCAGTTTTTCAAAAGAAGCTAAAAAATGGCTGACCTGACATCGGCCAAAGGTTCAGCCAAGCCTTACAAAGTAGAACTAATTTTGAGCAACAAGGGGGTGTCTTTTTTAAGAATGTTACAATTTTCTGATGGTTTTGCATCACATTTTAGAATTTTTGTGTATTACTATAGTATCAAATATGTGTGCTGTACCTCATTAATTCTTTACACTGACATTAGTCTTTAAAAAAATACCTTTTAATATATTTTCTTAATAATGAGTATATTATCTTTCAGAACTTGGAAAGAAGGAGAGTTCATAATATTTGATGACAGTTTCGAACATGAAGTGTGGCATAATGGAACCAGTACAAGGCTGGTGCTCATAGTCGACGTGTGGCATCCTGAAGTCACTGAGGCCGAAAGACGAAGCTTGCCAGCAATATGAAGAATCCTATTAGAACCTGCCATATCTGTATAGTTATGTAAAGTTGTATAACAGGGACTGAATGCAATTGTGCCTTTACTTAGGGAATGGGTTCATTGTTCATCTAATCATTTTATATTTCTATGGAAATAGGTCAATGTTTAATGCAGATAAAAGAAAATTTGTGACTTTTCTCATTTTCTCAGAGAAAAACAAACATAGTCAGACGAAAATCTCAAAAAGACTGAATGAATTTAAATATATCGACAAGTTAAGTCATTTTTTGATGTGATAGATCTTATTTATTAAACGTGTACATTAATTTTTATACATCTCAAAGTACATATATATATATTTTATAGATGACTACAAGTGTCAATTTTCTGCACACACTAATTAATTTTTATGATGCTCTCAAGGGATTACATTGTTGCTCAATGTTCATAACAATTGTGTAACATTGCAGTACACAAGAGGATAAAGCTTTTTGGTGACTGTGTAAGTCAATAATATTTGGTGGTTTTTACAAGTACAAATTTTGCCTATGAAGAGACAGGTGTGTCATGCTGTCCTAATGTATTTGTAAACTGCTTGCTTTGGGTAGCAGCTATGTGAAACTATCACTATTCATCTATTTTCCTGTGCAGTATTTTGTGGTTTGATGAAGTGGCTGTTGTGTGAAAACCAAGGTATGAGTGAAAAAGACATATTTATGGAATGTTTCTACAAGCACTAAATGTTTCAGTTGTATTGCAAAGTGCCTTTGTGTGATGTGAGAACTTGTAAATATAGCGGTGCCTGGTGACATTGTGTAAGTAAAATGTACACAAAAATAAATATTGCAACATGTAAAAGAGATTTGTTTTGTAAGTCTTGCTTGAGTTTAATAAACATTCTCTTGCATGTAGATATTAGGATTACACAGATCAACCAGTACTTTATGGGTACACTCAATGGCAAAAGAAACAGTAGGTGAACGATTTTCATTGTTTTCCATACATTGGTAATTGAAATAAAAACGTCCAATAAGTAGATAATCAACGGAATTCTATTGCATTAAACGAAGAATGAAAGTAGCAATGGACAATTTGCGTGAAACCCAGATTTTACATTCCCGCATTTCAAGCTTTTTCAGCTTTGTCCCCTCAAAAATGTAAAATCGAGGTTCCACTATATTATGTTAGTCGTCGGCTTTACTAACCAATAAAGGTGTGTTTTGTACAGTCACTGACCGCTTGTAATGCTTCCATTGAAAGTCAATGTATTTACTACAAGCTGGCAGTGTCCGTGACTGTAGAGTAGGGTGCAAATATTGCTCAGTAAATTGTCCATGACCATTTCCACAGACTTCTCCTAAGAGTTAAGGAATAGATGTCTACGTACGGTAATGCAGAGGTTATTGGGAATTTTGTTACAATTCTCAAAGCTCTCATTGCGTAAAACAAATATGCTAAACATGGTGGACAATTTGCTTCGTAACACTTATGCATCCCACTCTCCAGAGAATTGTTTCCACAGTTGCTCCTATTAATTTAGCATGAAGTGTTCTGGTGGAATTTTTATATATTGGTTATTTTGTTATTTCTCTGCTAATTTTAACTAATCCTGAGGGTGAGTGATGATTTGATGGCCACAATTAACACTGTCACACTGGTGGCAAGTTTGAAGTTCAACACCTCAACATATCCTTTTAGGTACATGATAAAAATCTCATGTTTGTTAATTCCATCTATAAACATATATTATTACCAGGGAATGGACTTATCTGAAGTGAAAATGGGCTAAATATGGACTTAAAATTGTAAAAATTTACGTCTTATAAGATACTACACCAGGGTGTCTACCAAAATAACAATCCAAAATTCTTGACTTTCATTACTACTACTTGACCTTTCTTTAGTTTTTCTTATTTAATCACTCCCTACTTAGGTATACAGTCAACTCTCGATTCAACGACCTTTCACAGTTCCCGGGAAAAGGGTCGTTATTGGAATTTGCACCAATTTTCAGCTTAAAGGGAGCTCAAACGGACACAAAGATGCCTAGGAGATGGTAACACCATGTATCCTGGTAGGTATACAACCTGTTATGCACAGGATGCATGTTGTGAGAAGGAAAATAGAACATGAAAAAGTTTTCACAAAAGAGAATTTAAAATAATGTTACTTTGTTTCAATTGTGCACAGTCGTTCCTTTCCCAGGAAATTCTTACAATTCTAGTTCATGAGAAACCCGTTTGCACAGAGCCCAATGGAAAGGAGAACAATCTCTCGCTTATTGCAAGCGAAACTTGAAGAATCTTGACACCAGCCAGACTGCTGCAAGCAAAAGTCTGGAGATAATCGGGCAGAATGAATGTTGGATTTTATACGGGTTTACTGGAGCATGGTCTGTTACAAGATTAACTGGTAAGATTAGATCTCTCGGGAGAAACAACACAACCTCTCTAGGTACCAGACAAAAAAAATAAAGGCAGGGCTGTAATTTTCATTCTGGTTCCGCTGTGTAAAATACATCGTAAAAAAGTCACTTTTCTTTGCTTCAACCAAATTCATTCACCCTCCTTCCCCATTCAAGGGAGCAGTCCAAACTCCTTCCTTGACTTGCATTGTAATCCAGCGTGAAAAAGGAAACTTGCGATCTGTTTTCACCCAATGCATATTCTAGGACACGTCATTAACCCTTAGTCCGCCCCCGTAACACATATGTTACAAAAAAAGTATGTCCCTTGTAGCCGCTGTAACACATATGTTACACACAGCTTTAGATACAATTATCGAGGGTTTGCCACACTTATATTTGTATATTGAGGTTGAAACACTGACAGTTCATTCGGGAACATGTTTTGCAATCGTGTTTACGAAAATTCCAATTCTCCCCCCCCCCCCTTCCTTTCTCGGAATATGTCACGTGTTTGGGCTTGGGCTCACGTGTTGGCTTGTTGGCTCTCGTCAGTTGACAGACACAATAAGTGCTTGGTATTTACGATGCTGTTTTCCTCCAAGCTTCCAATGCTGTGATTTAGTACTGATAAGGCACACATTCGTCTTTGTGTTTAGACCTGGTGATCCAGCTAAAGTAGTGGCGGGGGGGGGGGGGGGGGGGGGGCAAGGAGAGAGGGGATTGGATGAGGTTTGGCTGTGTCAGCTTTCTGTCGCCCCTATGTTAGAAATGCAATGAAGCTTGACGATAGCCAGAGGCGCAAGAAGCGTGAGTCTATCCAGAAGTAGAGACAAAACAAACGATTGCAAAGGCTCCCTTCCCTCCTCTGTTAGGAAAAGCCTCGCCATAAACAGTTCGTATCATATAACAGCTCATCGATTTCCCCAAGGCACAATCGTTTCCTTCCGGACATATTTCCACAAAGAGCCGAATCAACAGGGAAGAAATAGATTCACAGTAGCTACACAAGATGCAAGTGCAAACGAAAAAAAGCGAAAGTTCGAGTTTTCTCCCCAAAGTAGCTGGAGAAGAGGAGGCAAACTCCACATTTTTACGATTTTTCATTGAAATTCGGGGGATGTAGCCCCCGCCCGTAAGCCCCCCGCGATTGGGGCATCCAAATTTTACTTGGTTGCATGCACTGATGTTCTACCTGCAAAACAAAAGTTATCCGAAGTAGATTGGTCCCATAGTGTCAGTTATATAACAATTTTATGAATAATATGCAAATTGGCTAAAATTCGCTAGAGTTTTACGTTTTGCCTTATTATTCAAATTGTGTTGCACCCATGAACATGAATCAAGTTTCATTCTGTTGCGGAAGATACATTCTTTGAACAAAAAGCAAAAGTTCCGGTTTTCTTCCCAAAGTAGCTGGAGAAGAGGGGGCAAACTCCACATTTTTGTTTTTTTCATTGAAATTTGGGGGATGTAGCCCCCGCCCGTAAGCCCCCCGCGATTGGGGCATCCAAATTTTACTTGGTTGCATGCACTGATGTTCTACCTGCAAAACAAAAGTTATCCGAAGTAGATTGGTCCCATAGTGTCAGTTATATAACAATTTTATGAATAATATGCAAATTGGCTAAAATTCGCTAGAGTTTTACGTTTTGCCTTATTATTCAAATTGTATTGCACCCACGAACATGAATCAAGTTTCATTCTGTTGCGGAAGGTCCATTCTGTGAACAAAAAGCAAATGTTCCGGTTTTCTCCCCAAAGTAATTGGAGAAGAGGGGGCAAACTCCTCATTTTTATGTTTTTTTTCATTGAAATTCGGGGGATGCAGCCCCCGCCCGTAACCCCACCGCGGTTGGGGCATACAAATTTTACATGGTTGCATGCACCGATGTATTGCCTGCAAAACAAATGTTATCCGAAGTAGATTGGTCCCATAGTGTCAGTTATAACAATTTTATGAATAATATGCAAATTGGCTAAAATTCGCTAGAGTTTTACGTTTTGCCTTATTATTCAAATTGTATTGCACCCACGAACATGAATCAAGTTTCATTCTGTTGCGGAAGGTCCATTCTGTGAACAAAAAGCAAATGTTCCGGTTTTCTCCCCAAAGTAATTGCAGAAGAGGGGGCAAACTCCTCATTTTTATGTTTTTTTCATTGAAATTCGGGGGATGCAGCCCCCGCCCGTAACCCCACCGCGGTTGGGGCATACAAATTTTACATGGTTGCATGCACCGATGTATTGCCTGCAAAACAAAAGTTATCCGAAGTAGATTGGTCCCATAATGCGAGAGTTATTACGATTTTTCTCTATGTATACGAATTCAAATTTCGCGCTCAAAGCCTCGGCGACACTGGGCTTACTTTCGTCAGACCGCGCGGCGTACTAAGGGTTAAACAGCTTGGCAGTCGATAATCATTCGGGTTTGGAATTGAATTTCACTTTAAACTGTATATTTAGTCCCGATTAGCCCATCCGCATAAAATGAACTGAAAACAAGCTTTATGAAACTGCGCATTTTCACATATCAAAATGGTAGATCGTTATTTACTCTCCCGATGTCAAACACCCACTCCTCCAAAATAATGTCTTTTTAATCGGTCTCAGCGACCATTCCTACATTGAACACTTTTTTCTTTTTCCTCCACATGAATGACTGAAGAAAAGCGGATGCAAATTAAATTTACAGATTTGCTTATCAGAAGGCGCAGAACATGAAGTTATTTTAACTCTTCTTTTCCTTTCTGACGATCCATCGAATTTAGTTATCGTCAAATCAAAACAGCTTTGCGAGATTCAAAACAATAACTTTTTCCTTCGCTGGATGAGTCATCGCTGTTAAAGAGCTTTGCAGACGCTAGACAAAACACTGGCGCCAGCTGCATCGTAAAAACAAGGAGACCGGCTGGTAGTACGAGCAGGCGGAAGAGAAAAATCCCAGCATTTTAAAGATAACGCAACTGTGGAAGACGGAACTTTTAACAGCAGCGTAAAGAAGAAAGAAATGACCCTTGCTTTACCTTTTACCCTGCAACAGACAATAATACGGGCAATATTTCCTATGCAGACAACAGCATTAAAAAATAAATAAATTTAAAAAAAACAACTGAATTCTACAATCATCAACATTGCGGTGCACACCAGTGGCGGAGAATGAGCTGGGGAAAGGGTAGAGGGTCACTTTTTTTTATAACTTGTTGTATGGTTTTTGTTAGTTTCCAAGAATATATCCAGAACTGGTTGCCCCATTTTAGACGTCAAAGGAAAGGAAGAGGGGTGGGTCCTTTTCCACCCTCGCCTGTAATCAGTCCGCATCAGCAAGAAAATCGTGGCTGAAACAATCTGCATCGCATCCCCCCCCCCCCCCTACGTTTTCTGACAGGAAATGAGGGAGAAGTCAGTAAGCAAATGGAACACTTTTTTGGCAGATATTACGACATCGACACAATTAGGAAAACGTATGAAGTGGGAAACGGGAGTTATGATGCACGTAAGATCGAAGTAAACTTTTGTGGAAACGTGGATGACAACGCATTAAGCGGGTTGACGATCTTTAGTTCGCCTATGTGGTTTTGATTATCTCTAACAGTTTCGCTTTTTTATGAAGTGTTGAAGGAACAAAGAACACGTTTTGAATGAAAGCGATTACCGGAAGTTGTCGGCTACAAGGCCGAGAGTTGCTAACTCACGGGAACCTGCCGAACTCTAGGTCAGAGCTGGACAGATGGGCCAGACTTCCAGGTGCCACGCATCTGTATTTTCGTACATTCCTGCGATCTTATCTCTCAGGGTGGTGTATTTATCGATGAAAGAGCTTGACCTGCCATAACACACTGACAAAGACTGCAAGTCCAGCAGTCATTTCAGGCTGCTTCCCCCCTCCCCCGCGAGTTTTCAGCAGCTCTTAGGACAAGGAAACAAGTCAAGTCGATTTAAAATAACATCCAAGCACATTTGATCTTCTCTTCTGGCGTATCCAAGAGCAAGCCTGGCACATTGGGTAGCGGCCATCGGGTGCGGGGTAACATTGGAGCACTTGAGGGAGGGGAGGGCAGAGGTCAAGTGCTATTGGATATCACGCAAGCATGGTGTGGTGGTGTACATTTTTAGTTGAGACCCAATTGTGAGCGGTAGAGCGCTCGTAAAGGGAATTAGTGGAGGAAAAAACAATGCATTTTTCGGCCGATTTCCTTCAATTTTTCAACTTTTTTTCGAAATTTTTCTATTTTTCTCTAAATTTTTCACGGTTCCCGGGAAAAGGGTCGTTATACCCGGGGTCGTAGAATCGAGAGTTGACTGTAGTTGGAAATTAAGAAAATATATATTTTTATTCAAGACTAAACTGAAGCTGTACTTTATCAACCCATACCAAGAGATTTAGACTTGCTTTAATTATTAATACATGTAAAAAATAATGCTTCAACAGGACACTCCAGAGCAACTTCTAAAATTGTATTAAATCTCGGTACAGGTATATATTATAACAATGTAAATTCACTATAGTGTACCAAAATTTTGTTGTAAGTGTTCGAACATGAATTTCCTTCTGTTGTCTATTAAGATGAATTTATATTGACAAACTGCTTTCAATATCGCAATAAGTAATGGGGAGTGTATTTCAAATTTTGTCAGTTATTCGCAAGAAATTCACCCAATTCTTTCGGTCACACAGGGACACGTTGCATAAATATGGAGACACCCTGTGTAAATAAGTAAAATGTCAAATATGAGCCAAACCCTAATATATGTGCAAATATAGAAAATAAAAAATGAATTTTTTGAGTACATGCCATGATGCACAAAGTAATACAAAATATAACTGATTTCAGCTTCATACATAAATATGTATACACACACAAATCCATTCCCTGATTATTACCAACACAAATATGATAATCCTTGTATATTCCTCATGCAAAAAAAATAAAGCCTTTTCACCTTAAAGTAAAATTATACAATAATAAGTTTTAGCAGGAGCAATTACTATAGTATTAACAGATTGATATTTAAATACATAGAAAGAAAAATACAGGAATTCTACACAAGTTTTATTCTCTGCAACAACTCTGGCAAGATGTAATCACAGTCACAAATTACAATTGCTAAAAAATAAACCAGCTATATAACAAACACACTTGTATGTGGTGTTCCATAATGCAATCTTGGTTCAGGGAGACAAAAAAAATAAAAGCATTATTGACAAGATAATTACAGAGTAATATAAACTTTTCCCTGCAAGCTAATACTAACCATTAGAAAACAAAATTATATGTTGTTCATGCACACTTTGCTTATTTCTGTAAAATTACATGAACATCACATTAGAATGTTCCAGCATGATCCACAATACATTTTACAAAAAAAAAAAAAATATATATATATATATATATATATATATATATATATATATATATAGTACACTATAAGAAAAACTACAAAATAGTTAAAACAAAAATGGGTCTAAATATGCATTATCAGGAAGATGTAAGCCATAATTATCTAATGATTTTGAAAAAAAAATTGCAGTTTTTTTTTTTCTCCCTCACATGGCACATCATCAAAACATCACAGTTACCTATGTGCAACATATCTAACATTGTAATGTCCCAGAAATATTACTGAGAAAAAAAAAGCTTCATTTCAAGGAAAAATTATTAAGGCTGAAGTAAAGAAATTACTATTCTATTTTTCAACAATGGAAAGGGAAGGAGAGCAGATATATGAGTCATTGCGGATATTACAGGCGAACTCGACAAAGGTAATTTTTTTTTATTGTTGCATCATATGCATTCAAGAATGTAGAAACTCGCGCAATGTCTGACAGGAGTCTACCTTGCCTCTAATACTCCAAAATTTGCTTCAGAATGGGACAGACATTTGAAAACTGCAGATTCCTGCAACTTGTTTTTTTGCAAATCTGCCCCTAATATCCGCAACGCCTCATAATTCTGTGTCAATATCTGCTTTCCAATACAATTCAAATGTTATTCTAGAAAGTACATGATCGCAATAGATGTCTACGATTCTTCTTTCTGTTGCAAGGGAAAAGATCACATGAATAAACTAAGTTTCAAGTAAAACCATCAATATCCTTTACATTCAAAATTATGTGTAAGGCATGAAATTCTCTGTCCACTGTATGAAAGAACGCGCTAGCTGATTAAGAACAACGTTTGATCTACTGAAAAATGAATAACACAAAACAAAGTTGTTGAACGTCTATTGACAACTGTGCAATGATTGTTGTTCCTCCTTTACACTTGTTCACGTTCACTGTTCGGAAAAAAGAAATGCTCGTCTTTGTATAATCTTAACCACCTGTGCCTACTTTCAAAGGATGAATTTCACTTTATACTGCATATATTTTAATTTTTAAATAGTGATTATAAAGGTTGGATATCTTAAAAGCATGTGATGCTTCATGTTAGGTACCCTTAAGGTATCGAAAATTCAACAGAAATGCCCTTGTGCAAATTCTTGGAACAAAATGACACTGGTGTATATCATGGCTAAAATACATTATTAAAAAAATAAGCTGAACTTTAGAATTCAAATAAAACATAGCTTACAAAATTAACATTGGCAGACATATTTTTCTACCACAGACAATAAATATTAGCTCACCTAAAGCATCTTGTATTAGTATGACAACACATGATGCAAAGAAACCTTTGTTGGAAACCATCGCATAAGGAAGTTTCAATTGATGTAATTGAATAAACTTAGTAGCTAATGTTGGACACAAAAGTTATACTTAAAACGAACTTTCATTATACAAGCTTGTACCTTGTTCAAATTAATGCACAATATTTGCACATATCACTAGATCTTCCTACTTATATTGTTATTTCATATCTCGCTTTTGCAAGTTTCTTTGAACAGAAATTGTGACGCACAATTCAAGTGCTTCCATTATACAGATTTACATTTTTGTTTTATAGAACTTCATATCTTATGAATTCATTAATTCACTATAACATATGTGCATGCATGAATATGACAATTATTCATAAATTACCAAGATAGCTATACACACCAAAACAAACTATACCAGCTTACTTTAAAACATTTTTTTTATTGAAGTTTAGTTTATTTCAAGTTCACTTTAAGCAGTAAAGTTAAACGAAGTGCTCGGGTGCTAGTAGCTTAGCAACGAAGAACAGTGGGTACCAAAGAGTTACTAGTTAAAAACTGTAAATATTTACTGGACACGATCAAATGCATAAAAAATGAACTGCTATTGAGAAATGATTACCCACAATCAGAGAACAATGAATGTACAACTGCAGTTACTTTTTGTTTTAGATCTGAATTTCATTCTGCATCAAAAGAAAGATCACAGAACAGATTATGTATTAACAAATATATCTGTAACAATCCAATTAAGTTTAGTTTGTAACTCACTAATTCTGATATCTTTCATCTATACACTTTCACACACCCTAATCAAGAATACTACAGAAGGAAAAAAAACTAAGTGTATTGCCGCTAACAGCGAGTGAAAATATTCTTCAACTTTCCCATTTTTTATTTTCACCCACTGCAGCTAAAAACTTATTTTTATTTCCACAAATAATTTCTGCTATTATTACTTTATGTATGGCATTAATATTTTCAGAAAATATATGTCAAATGCATGTAGCATCACAGCGTGCATGTGCATGCTAACGAACATTGACCGTAAGGAACTAGCTTCACGTGTACGTATTGGAATGTAAGGAATTGTTCCCGAAATAGAACTCCTGTATTTTGTCTGGCAAATATCACAAATTGTACCGTTTCAAATACAATGCTTCTAACAAAGTTAAGTACAGCTTACGCAATCACATAATGTGATTAAACACTAACGAGGATATATTTATTATCTACTGTTGTCTTTTCACTTCTTTTTTTTCTTCTTGATCACACGTAGCACATTTAAAACCTACTCTACAGCAAACAGTGATGCATTTACACTTCTTTCATAAAAAAATAAATACTAATCATTTTTTTTTATAACAAATCGCATAGAAGAGTATCAGGCACTTTCTGTGCTGAGTTTAGCCTCCGTTAACAGCCATAATAACTTCTTTAGTACTACTAATCACTTCTAGGAATATTAATTTATAGACATATTTTACAGAGTTATATTTTAAAACCCACAAACTTATTTAAGCAAAATCTAACGCACAGACATTCTCAAAAATGCAGTGATGTTAAAAAAAATCCCCACTAAGAAACCAAGCAATCTTTTTGCAATAAACATAAAAGAAAACTTCCACCTCCCGAAAATAAAAACACTTTGGATCCTATATATTAGAAAATTATGCAATATGTTTCACATTATTTTAAAACTTTTATCTAAAAAGAGGGCGATGATTCACACTATCTTCAAACCATATTATACTCGGCTATAATGCAACTCAGTGTTAAGAAATTATTATAGGCACATCTGTATTTAAAAATACTGCGAACTGCAGTTAATAAAACCTATTATGTACACATTACAGCCACTCAAAACATTATTTGTACACAATACTTATTATGACCATACCATTAGCTTGTGCTCACAAATCTTAAATTATTTATTATTGTAGAATGATTGCTAATAACCAATCATATCACTTTACAGATGAAATTCAACCATTTTTTTTTTACTTCTTATTCTTGATCTGTTGGTTCTTCAATACTACCTTAATACTTTTCTATCCCTCACAATCATTAACAATTCACTTTATTGGCATATCCAGGCAGCAAGGACCAATGACTTCAGCTTCAAGACAACTCACCTATCGGTGCATTACGAAGCCACAGGTCATGGATGAAACTGTACAATCCATTAC
The DNA here is from genome assembly GCF_977018435.1 of Lepisma saccharinum. Taxonomy (NCBI): domain Eukaryota; kingdom Metazoa; phylum Arthropoda; class Insecta; order Zygentoma; family Lepismatidae; genus Lepisma; species Lepisma saccharinum. The sequence goes on from NC_139236.1 coordinate 76,087,394, forward strand.
TAACAGATACCTGAAAGATATAAATGAAAACACTTTGTAAGAACGCGTTTCAAAGCTTGCTTGCAACTGTCATTTTGTTTCACATTTGTCAACATTATGGCCATTGTTGTCTTTCACTAAGTCAACAGGCTTGGTAAAATCGGGGCCAATGCCTTATTCTCATCTATTTAATTGGATATCACCACGATCATATGGTTGAAAATCAGGTGTGGCACTGAAATAATGACAAGCAGAAGTCAGTCATTCATTATGCATGCCGTCAGCATGAATGACCTTCCGGAAGCATAACAGCTTGATAAATGGTCCCTGAAGAGTTTTCTGAGGGAATGGTAGTTATGCTGGCTTTCAGCTCGGCAGAGCCTGTCCATGTGCCTGATAAATATGATCTTTCAAGAATCCCCACAGCCAGAAATCGCATGGGATCAAGTGCCGGGGAACGGAGTGGCCAAGCACATAGAAAATCTCTGTAGATGGCACAATCGCTGCCAAAGTTGGCATGAAGCAGGTCATTCAGTTGTCAACCAACATGCAAGAATGCTGCATCTTGACAAGGAACTCAAACATCATCTACCTAACTTCAAAAGATATTACCTATCTAAACTCACATCCCCTTGGGTCTACAAGTCCACTTGCCAATGCTACAGCAGATTCACAACAATAAAACAATAAACCTTACATATGCAATGATTTTTACTAATTTTATTGACCTGACCATTTTCCATGCCTCTTGTTACAACCCAGAAGTGTCCATGACTGTACAAACACAATGAAATGTTCAGTCTTACTCCGGGTCCCCACTGTGACATATTTCTCCGCAGATCGTTAAATAATAGTTTAAAACATTCTACAATTTTCCTCTTTGCATTCCGGTACGCTTTGTGTCAGTCTTTTGTTTGGGAAACTAGATTGCAGGAATCGCCGCTAGAGGGTCTGAGTGTACCATTGTCGTTTCTCCACTTCTGCATGCTCACAGTACAGCAACGATAGACTCGGAACTGACCGAGGTTGTGATGCAGCAACTTCACTTTCACTTCGCCGGAACTTCGACATGCAGTAACAGACGCGCTCTCTCTCTCTCGGATGGTGCTTCGAAACAAGAAGAAGTGGCCTTTCAGCTTGTAACCGTTTTCTCGTATAACATCATGGTTTTGGCAGTGTTGCGAAGGAAACGAGTGGTTTTGATTATACGAGTTCAAGAGGTAGTACCGTGTTAACAAAAAGATCGTTACTGCAACGTGAAGGAAAGAAGCACAACAGGAATATCACGAAGTATTTGACCAAGACCAATTTAACGAACTTATGGTGAGTTTTTCTGAACATTTGAAGGAGCAGTTTGGGTCTAGTCTAATTACAAGAGGAATGACAGACATGTGCCAATACGAGAAGTGATATTTTTGAGAATATCAAACTGTCCGACAACGTGTGTTTTAGTGAAGAAATAGATGGCAAATTGTGATAATCGCTCCGAAGTACTTTTCCTGCCTTAATTCCCAAGAAAGAGCAATGCAGCGATTGGAATCTTGCATCTTGTGAAGTCTACCAAGTTTCGATAGGAACGTCTACACACATGTGGTTTTTTTGACGTCAAATTCAACTTCTACCCTCTGTTCCTGGAAGTGCAAAAATGGGCGACCGTTCCGTAGAAGGAAGGCGTTAGGAGAGTACATTACGGAAGCAAGAAAACACTTCAGATGTTAGTCTATCTTCATGGATTTGCGTTGCAGAATTGTGAGATATTGAGGTATGTACCGTTATTAGTGGTTCAAGTAATGGTGATTTGTAGAAGTGCCTGAAAAAGAATATTGCATAAAAGATTTGTCTACTTATGCGCTGCTTTTCGCTGGCAGAAAAGACAACTAGTCAAAAAACTTCCAGTGACGTCTTGAGTGTGACGAGTCACAATCCTCGCAATTGACCGAAGTTACGAATTGAGACGTTCCCTTTTTCTACATGCCTAATGGGATTTTTGTGCATACGATTAGTGTGTCGTGAACAGACTTTGCACTAACCAATATATATTTGACTTAACGTGAGAAATCACTCCCCCTCTTCTATTTATTGTACGGATAGATGCACGTCGTTTCTAGTGATTGTAAGAGCACCAGACGTTAAATATTTGTTGTTTTGATGTAAAATGCCAGGTTGAATCAAAAGAATAATTATCAAATGATTAACCAGTAAAATTTAAGATACTTGTTCAAAGAAACAAATGAAGGATTAGACATTCGTAAATTTGAGTCGTAAATATTGTAGACGTAATTGAAGTTGAGATTTAATTCATGTTCTGTTATTATAATACAAGAATTGACGCTGGGTCGTCTGGATGTTATTGATGTATTTTGTGGCAAAATAATGAATCTACGTTGCGGCGACTATTATAATAAACTAAACAGACAACTAAACAAAAATTGTCGTTCTCCATTATACTAGAACTCATGTGTCTGTATTAACATTAGTATGTTTAGGAATGATAATAAGTTGAACATGCAAGTATTTAAGTCTTGATAACAATTTGCAAAGTACTACGAAGTAAAGTTAAGATATTGGCGCACACTAATGTGAACTTGCTTGTCGATACTTGGACACATTTGGCGACTGAACTAGCACTGCAATCTTCATATTTAATTGAATATTTCTAGACTACTTATACAGTAAAACCTGTCTATCCCGGAACTTGATGGTTCCAAGCAAAATTTTCCGTCTTAACAATTTTCCTTCTTATACAGGGTCGACTTTAAATACAGTATAGAGTGCTGCAGGAAATAATGGAAAGACAGATTTACATTTCGCATTACTTATAATGTAGAGTACTAATGCATGTACGTACATGAATAAAATGCGATACAGTCGCAATAAGCATAACAGAGATTACAATTATGTAACTACACAACATGTTGGTACACTTTTTACAGTATTGTAAGAACGTACAGTACGTACTTATGTATCTTTTCGAACCTGGGACCCCTGGTGTCGTAGCGCGAAGTGCATAGAGAGAAAGAGAAAGATTGAAAGATGGAATAAGAGAGGTGAAGAAAGATTGAGATAAAAGTGAAGAAAAAAGAAAGAAACAAAGATAACAAGAAAAATAGAAAGATGACGAAAGAACAGAGGAGAAATAGACAAAGAAAGGTGGAGAAAGAGGGTAAGAGATGAAAGAAAGAAACTGAATCATAATGGCTATGAGGATTGTAGCGCATTCTTTCATATCGACAATGTTACAGATAAGCGAATGGCAACAGAGGGGTGTTCAACTTACAGTAAGAATTGCATTGTTTTCTTGCGAGCGAAAAAAATAAAGGAAGAAATTTCCATCTTACTGAGAATAAAAACATCTCGTTGGTCTTTAAATGGTGTTCCGTTTCCGCGTTAAGGAGGTTTCCACCTTTAACAGGTCATTTTCAGGTATAAAATCTGTCCGTTCTGAGGACTTTTTTTCCGTATTTACAGGTTTCCTTCTTATAGAGGTTCCGGGATATGCAGCTTTTACTGTATTTTGAATATTGATGATTGTATTTTTATCCGAGAATTCTATCTTGGGTGCTGGTTCTCTAACGAGACTGAGGAGACATGAAAAAACATGTCAATAGCTTCACACGTAGAGACTATTGTAATTATTAGGTATGGGTACATTTTTGATCTGCGGCCTCAGTCCACGTCTTCCTAATTATTATTTGCTCTGCCCACCTAATACATTACACCACCTATACACCTGGCTTTACAGACTACTGGGATAACTGCAGAGGCTGACACAAAATGCATATTTCATATACTTAGCATAAAATTTGCCCTTTTGGCCAATACACCAAAATATGCTCTTACAATTGTTCAGAAATGTCACATACCTTGTACGGTGTGGGATTCAAATTGCGTTTGTGATCTTGTCTCACCGTTCTCAAAGAATCCTGCACGTGCTGTTTCACATCTTCTAGTTTTGCTAATGGGCTGCAGATCTTTCCATTCTGCCAGTAAATCTGTCAGATGTTAAAGAGAAATTAGTAATAGTATTGAAGAAATATTGTAAACTAGGGCTGAGGCATTAATCGGTACTCTATTGACATCGGCCGATATAGTTATATCAGTGTAAAGGTAAAATTAATGATAATTTTACAGGTTCTATATATCTACAAATATCTTACAATTTTTGTGCAATATTGTTCCATTTTGTTATAATTTTTATGGATATAAACATATAATCTCCAATGTGTACTTTTTTTTCTTAAGTAACTGTCTGAAAATGCAGCTTCTCATGCATTGCAAAAGTAAAAAAAGTAAAGTGCTCCCCTATGCTTTGCACAATGACATGAAGGCATGTAGGGGGTATGGAGTTGGGGCCCCACACTTTCTTGATCACGGCTGAAGGTGGGGGTTATGTGATCAGCACCACGACCCTAGATGCCTTTACCTCCCAGTGTTTCCTCCAGGTACCCACTTTATATGATGCTGGGTGGGCACCGGAGCCACTTGAACAGGTGGAACAAAACCCGGTTCTCCCCTGCTTGGGATCAAACCCAGGTCTCTCGCATGGTAGTCAGACACCCTAACGACTGAGCTCCTGCGGCTATTACATTGTAAAAGCTTGGTTCAATTGGTAGCATACATTTATTAAGGAAGTCAATGAACCAATTGGGATTTTATATCAGATTGGTAGAATATCGGTTATCGGTATAGGTAAATTTTATATCGATATCAGAAAAATGTTCATATCGGCCCATCCCTACTGTAAACATAATAATTACACAGCATGTACAAGTTACATATTAATTATATAAAACACGACATGTTTGTTGTTATTTTTATCTTTACACTTAAAACTAGGAAAGAACAACTCCTTTGGACAAGCCCTTTGACCACTAAAAACTGCCAAGCAACTTTTCACAGCATGACCAGAACAGCGAGTTAAAAAAGCCACGCTCTCCAACAGTCAACACTGAAATTTTGGAGCTCCACCAGAGATCCAACTGTGCCATGTGCCTGATCAAGAATCAAACCCAGGTGAACTGAGCAATATAAAAATGAACAAAATATGTTAGCAGTAGCACAAACTTTTCACTCTTTTAACACATAATATTAGGATTAATATTCAAAATCCAACTGATCAGAGGATTCAGCCCTATAATCAACATTTAACTATGAACATAATCTTCTAATTAAATAAAATAATTATTTTAGAAACTAGAACACCATTTTAAGCACCATAGTTACATATCAATACAATTTTACACAGAATTTCATTTGTTTTTTCAACAATAATTATAATTATGAAGGAAAAAAATAAGAAAATATACATAATGCTCAATTGGCAGTTTCAGCCCATAATTGTCTATCTCGACAGAGTTTTTCAATCAGAAAACAGTATACTTATAAACTCTTATATTAAATTATTATACGGGAGTGGGCTCTTCTCAATAAATAATTGGAATCTGTACCTTCAGCAACTACAGAAGTGTCACAGATATTTTCTGGTTTTCAAAGCAAACCATGTGGTCCAAGAAATATACATGCATATGATTTTGAAAATCTAAACAAAAATATTGTGATAAAAATAATAACACAACACTAGTACCTTGTATAGAGATTCAACTCTTGCTGGCGTGACCCATGCTCTTTTTGACTCCAGGAAAGGATGACGACATAAAACTTTCTGTCCAACTTCTGGAGGTGGTTCAATTGATCGCTGCATGATGTCTATTAAAGCATGGCCTGCAATATGGAGAAAAATAATTAAAACTACAGGGGTGTGTTTGACATTACAATTTTTATCAATACCTGTAGCACAGACTTAACCTAATCTTTTAAAATTAGGCACACCAAAAAAGCAGTCAAAGCCACGCTGGCTCAGTGGTAGAGCAATGGCACGGAATGCCAGAGACCCGGGTTCGAATCCTGGTCGAGCCTGCATTTTTCGCTGAAAAATCTATGTAGTTCAGAATCTAAGTCTTCATGTAATTCCAAATCAACAATAATATAATAAGTATGGTGTATTTGGAGCATTGCTTTATTTTACTTCATTTTTTTTCAACATTTGGCTAATTTGCGAATATGGTGATGAGATGATGAAATTTATGAATGGACACTTGCAAACATCCATGCCCAGGCCAAGATTCGAACCTGGGAGTGTATTTGGAACATTTTAACACCAAATATTATCTGCAAGGGTGTTGAAATGTTCTAGAAAAAACATGGCCTATTGTCAATTCTGTTCTCTAAGAACATAACTAAGAATTGCAATCAATATTGTAAAATAATGAAAAAAATGTTCAGCCCCTTCCCATTTTAATTTTGCAAAAGACTTAAATTTCATTTTTAAAAAATTTCCTGGACTTTTCCATGTTTTCCCGACCAAGAGAAATTATCACATGTAAAAAGAATGATGTGAAGAGAAACAAAACAGTAGCCGACTGTTCGGGGAGGAGAAGATAATTATCTATCCAACATCCTGCAAAAATTGCAACAAAAAAGAGGAAAATATCAATAACCAATTATTGGAGTAGGTTTATACATAATACGAGCCCGTTCCTGGAGTATTTAACATACAATTTCTACTGCTAACTACAGTAATACTAAATACATCAAAGCAAGTTATAATTTGTCCACAACAAATTTAAAATTTTATTTTCTACCTACTTTTACTGCACTACTACAAAAGCCCTGATTATTTCCACAGCTTATTTTCCAGACATAATGCAAATGAGCCTCCTCAATGGTATAGTGGAAACGCTGTTGCCTTGTAGTCAAGGGATCTTGGGTTTGATTCCCAGGAGGGGCAGAGGGGGAAAGGAGAGGGAGAGTAGATCTAGTCCTGATTAACGTATCTAAGCATAAAGTGGACTTACAACAAATTTTAACAAATTTAGTACCACATGAAGGTTTCTTGACTACAAAATATAGAGAAGTGTACAGAAGCATATGTACCATCAGCCCCATACAATCTATAAGCATTTTTCCTTCCTGGCATGGTGATTTTCTCCACATCTTGGCTGAGTTTGATTTTCGGCAGATTATTAATTTCCACCATCTTGTACACACACCCCAAAGCTGGTTGTCGTTGACAGGTAACTAATAAAGAAAATGACATTATTAAATTCTTTTCTTTCCTAGAAATAAGCAATTAATAAGTTATGGCATATCAATTTCATTAGTGCTATAACTTAAGATTTTAACAATCTGACATTTCTACAATGACATTTTATCACTACCTGTCTGCTTTTAGCATGTTCAGTGAGAGAACATTTACGACTGTTATGCAGACAATAAATATTACTTACTGCCAGACATCGCAAATCATTTAAAATTACTGTCTAACATCATTTCGTTAAGTGTATAAACTGCAGAAATTTCAACATGTCTTTCAGAAATTTCTTGGTCGAAGACAATAAATTTTTCAACTGATACCTCTATCGATACTCTTAAAAGATTTTCAGGGTCCCTCCAATACTGATACATGAACAATATAAGAATTTAAAGGTATTCAGAATGTTAAAATATGGAACTATACCATATTATTCTACCAGAGTTTTACTTGTGCATATTCACGTTAATAATACACTGGCTGACAAAAAAAGTTAAGCACCCAGAAGGAGTGGTTGGACGTGAATGAAACTACATATGCTGAAAGTCCATGTACCTTTATTGAACTGATTACAACAGAGGATGCAAGAGTCAAGTTGGCAGTTACAGGTGGCATGGTGGCGCCAGGTCAGTAGGGTGTCGCACCCCCTCTGGCCGCAATGCATGCCCTTAAGGGGTTCGGAATAGTGTCGAACAGCCTTTGGATCCTCTCCTGAGGCACGTTCGTCCACAGGTGTTGCAGCTGTCCCTCCAGATCCTGCAGGTTGGCACTAGGACGTGTTCAATGATGGAGAGGTCCGGGGATCGTGCTGGCCACGGGAGGACCTCAACATGCTCTAGGCAGTCCACAGACACATGGGCTGTGTGTGGGCATGCATTATCTTGTTGGAACACTGTCCCAGGGTGCTGTGCCATAAGGGGTAGGACGTGTGGACGCAGAATGTCTGTAACGTATCGCTGTGCCGTCAAAGTCTGCCGAAGCACTATTAGAGGTGACCTGAACGCATATCCAATGGCTCCCCATACCATGATGCCAGGGGTCACACCTGTGTGTCTCTCCACAATGTAGGCAGGAGGTGCCCTCTGCCCTCGACGCCGCCACACCAGCACACGATGGTCTTCGGAGATCATGGAGAAGCGGGACTCATCACTGAACATGATGCGATGCCATTCGTCCTCTGTCCATGCCTCCCGAGCACGGCACCACACCAACCGCAGGCGTCGGTGTTGTGGTGTTAACGGCAACCGGCGCATGGGGCGGTAGGACCCGAATCCGGCAGATGCGAGTCATCGAGACACTGTGCGGGAACTCACAGGATGTTGTAGAGTGTCCAGTACATGTTCTCGGATGACGGGTGCCGAAGTTGTGGGATCCCACACTGCTTGGAGCGCCATACGACGGTCCTCCCTCGGGGAAGTGTTTCTTGGTCGACCTGAACCTGCACGATGTGCATGGGTGCCCTCATGTACCCATTGATTCCAACATCGGGCCACTGTGACATCTGAATGGCCCACATGCCTGGCAATTGCCCGATACAACCAACCTGCCTCATGCAGTCCCACAATGCTGTCAAATGCTGTTAATTGCTGGATCGGCTGTCTAACGCATCTGCGAGGCATCGCCGGTGCTTCGTTTTCCTCTCTGAACTTCGTGCTGCACTGTCTGACTCACAGCAGGTGACTGGTCCCACCTTATCAGCAACAGGAGGTGACGTCACAAATGCCCTCTGGTGGCATTCTACACATTACAGATCCTTGTACATCTAATCATTTACTCAAACATCAATGGTATGCATGTATACCGAAATGGGGTAATCTTCGACCACTCTTTCTGGGTGCTTCACTTCTTTTGTTAGCCAGTGTATTATCTGTCATTTAATCATAAAATCCACTTCTTCCACATAATACTGGTGCAAAGTAAAAGTAAACTGTAAAGTTTGCATAATTCCCAGGACATTCAAGTACTCCATGTCTTCTTGTTACTGGCTGGTAGCAATTATTAGATTCAAACTGATACTTTCAAATACCAATATCGGTATTACCAGACAACGTTGAGCATAGTAAATTCATACTAAAGATAAGTATCTAATGACTAGGGCTACGATTTTCATGACTTAGCATATTTCTTTTGGCAAGGGTGATGTGTTCCCTAAATATATAGAAATTCATATTGTGAAGAAACTAATTGAATTAAGGTGCTTTTCAAGGGCATATTTGGCCATTTCTACATCATAAAGCGTATTTTGATGGATTTTCGGTCATATTCAGCATATTTTCGCTTTTTCAAGAAATATACAGTCATTTTCCAAGTGGATTCGTTCTTACTCCCATGTTCACTCGAGGTTTTTGTTTTTGGACTGCAGCAAAATCTTTTTCATTTTTAATTGAAAATTTACAAAAAGTATTCGTTGTGCATTTAAACTCATCAGGGCCCATAAAGAGAACTAAAAATAGTATGTATATGAAAATATTTCAACATATGTTAGATATTGAAACAGTCCAGTTATAAGGGTATATTTTTCAAATTATAGTGAATATTTTGTAAAATTTTAGGTCATAAGAGCATATTTTATTTTGCATATTTTGGTGATTTTTAGGTCATAAAAATCCTAGCCCTGCTAATGACTATATACATAAAAAAATACCCAAATGTTACACACAATAAAAATAAAAAGAATTTGTTTCCAAATCAAATTTATGACAAATTCCACCAAATATGTAGTCTGAAGGAAAAATTATTTTCCACTCCTGTAGCCAGGTGAAAATTTCCTTTTGATGGCAATAATTATTACACACTCAAATTATTATAATTTATATTCCTTTTTCGTACACACACCGAGGCAATGGCAAAAATTGAGTATGCTGTTTTTCAATATCACTGTACAAATTGTAATATCTATTAACATATTAAGTGACCTTTTGTTACATGATTTATAAGTATCAATGCAGTACATGATTCCGTAACATATGCTCAGTGTCAACACTAGTGTAGCAGATAATGCTGTCACCTTGTAATCAAGAGTATCCAAGTTCAATCCCCAGCACAAAGCACATTTTCAGTAGCTTCATCTACTTTCAACAGTAGTTACCCCGAATGTTTTACTTAACATCAATTATGTTTCACATCTCATAAAATCAACCCTATTTTAAAACATTTTCCAGCTGGTATTTGCCCAAGCATTGTATCTCAAATTTGTAAAACAACCTGGTTTATGAAGTAAAAATAGAAAGTTGAAATATAACAATATTTAAAATGTTGAATCTGGAGGTAAAAAGTTTTTCTTTTCTTCTTTTTTTTTCAGACAGGGAATAAAATTGCAAATTTATGGCATACAAGAATTTGGGAAAGAGCTTGACATGTTACAAATCAAATTACTTACCCAGATGTGTTCCAATTCCAAAACAGTCTATTTTGTGACCTTGGTCATTCAGGCTGAGAATAGTTTCCTCATTAATGTCATTGGATGCCACAATTATCATGTTAGAAAACCATGGTATGTTGTACCTGCATAATATAAAGCATATTGCAAACACTGCATTAAGTAAATTAGTATATTAGATATACATATTATTAGACGTATCTAAAAAAAACAGCTTTCAACAAATCTGCAATACTTGTATCGTATTGAAATTCAAATATATCATACTTCTTCCATATTTATATAAACAAAAAAAAAAAAAACTAAAATGAAATATCAGTAGTCCTTCTGGAGAAAGGGTGAGAATCTTAGAGCAACGATGTGCTGCAGGGACCAGCCAGCATTAAAGGTTAAGAAGTTGGAACTATTCGTAATTATGATAAATGTCTGTTCCATACAATACTTTTGATAAACATTGGCAATGCATTTTACGGCTTGCAAAAATTCAGTCCTAACACAGCCATACGTGTGCACAATTTTCAGAAATGGAACACAGACTGACACTTGAAACCAGAACATCACAAAAGTGAGTCTCTTGGACTTCACGGGTGTAAGGTAATTACAGCAGGTCTATGTTTCATGAAGTTTTGATTCAAGTTAAAATGTTATGAATATATATATACGTGCTTTTAACACTCGACATTTTGATGCTTCAAATGTGAACTCTGAGCTTGGCTAGGTAGCCCAGTGGTAGAGGATTGGCACGGAATGCAAGACACCCAGGTTGGATCACTGGATGAACCTCAAATTTTCTCCAAGGATCCACCTAAGTTCATAAAGTTATTAAGATACCCAAAAAATAAAACAATGTACAAATTTATGCAAGTTCTCGAAACACACTTACTCTTGAGCAATTTTCTGAAATGCCATTCTAGCTTTATTAGAGAGGTAGGCCAGGTCACCGCTATCTATCCTGACTCCAACAGCTCGGTATCCCAGGTCATTCAAGGCCATGGCAACGGAGCAGAAATTCAGTAAACCACTTCTGTCGAGACAAAAAAGAAAGGAAAGTAAATTAGAAAACTTTTACTGGTTATGAAATATCTCACCTTGAAAGCTCTCCCCCATATTCTTTTATTTTCATTATGCACAGGCATACCTCGTCTTATGCTATTTCAATAACACTGAACAACAGTGAAAATGTTTTTAAATGAAACCGACTGATCTTATAGAGCACCAATATGCTGTTACATTTTGTCTAGAATGTTAGATTGTAAAATAATTGAGAACAAAACACAGCAATTGTACATATAGTTATGATAATGAACAAGTGGTAACATTTGTAACAAGCGATGTTCTGCAGTGAAGTAACGTGATAAGTCTTGAATGCTAATCGGAAGTGCATGGTCCAAACTGAAGGAATGAAAGTAATTTATAAGAACAAATTGAATCCTCTAATAAGTATAAAATCTAATATCAGATCTGATCTCAACAATGCTACTTTATAAGTTCCTGCAACTTCATAAACATGGTCACTTGAAAGGAAGACAGCTGACAATAGATACAGTACAAATATAGTTAAAAAGGTCTCAATTTGAATCTGAGGACCAAACAAGAGTGATAGCAAAAAATAGATTTTAATGTTGATATGCACGATTTAAATCTCCAAATCTGTTCAAGGAATATGTTGCTAAGCTTTTGGGATCATGGCTGAAACTGAATAATTTATTGCAATAACATGAAATCAATTGTGACAGCTGTAATCCTCCCCCCTTCCCTCTCTCCAGTTCCTTGTATGTTTCACTTTGAACATATATGGTTTGTTCCTCTCGGGAGAATGCATGTTGCAGAGGAATGGAGATTTTTGGAACACAGGTTGAAAACTAGACTGAAAGCTATCTTGTTACACAGTGTGTGCCGATGTAGATTCCACTGAAATTAAAGAATTACCCTACCATGGAGTGTTTGATGCAAAAAGTTAATTGTAAGACCTACAAATTGTGCATATTTCAGTTCCTGCAATAATTTCAGGTCTACTTCACAAAGCACTGTTCCAGTATTTACAGCACTGTATATTTCCAAAGTGAGGACAAAGTTACAACTAGGAATTGACCAATATGAATATAAAAATGGACCAATACCAATAACTGATATTCTACTGATATGATACAAAATTGCAAGTATTCCTTGAAGAATATGAATGGTTCCTTAACCTCATTAATTCATGCATGTAACCAAACAAGTTTAATGGGTTTTGCATTAGAAAAGAACTGTGTATTTAGATATTTACTTTATAAAACCAGGACATAATTATTATATCTTTATATTAAAAAAACAATAAAATGACAGAATTTTACACTAAATTACAGGCTTATTAGGGATAAACAGGTAAGAAATTTTGGGTGATAAAGTACCATTATAAAGCTTATCAATACAGATATTCTACAGATCCGATATAAAATTCCTACTGATCCTTGAAGAACCTGAATGGTTCATTGAGCTTACTTAATAAATGTTACTAGATGACTGCAATGCAAAAGAAGCTGCATATTTAAGACATCCACTTTTTTAAAAGTAGGAAATGGGAGATTATATGTTCATATCCATAAAATTATTTAAAAAATGGCAGAATATTGCACTAAATTATAAAATATGAATAGACATGCCAGATGGGTAATTTTACCCATAAACCAAAACACTGATATCCCAAGAGTACTGATTAATCTGTCTCATTCCTACTATTTATAGATGTATATATTCAATTGGTAAAATCATCCTATCATGGTACTGGTAAATATGTTCAACTGATACATTCTAACACAGATACCACTACTATTGATTGATATCAATACACTTGCTTCACTCAGCCACTAACTAATATAACCCATGTCGCAACAGCCCTCGATGGGCCTTGTCCTATGTCCCAACTGCCAGTCTCCCTTCCACAATCCTACCTAGAGGTGTGGAGATCTTCAACCAGTAATGGGGTGACGTGGGGTCAGCACGTTGAACCCTTAGCCGTTATAGGAGATTTCCAAGACTGGGTTATGCTACTCCCTCGTAGCTCAAAAATTTCCTCATGATGGTGGGTTGCCACCCATCCTATACACAAGCCGAGAACCCAGAGACTGAACACATACCGTTCTGCAGCTGGAGCCCACAGCACAGTACCTTAGACCGCACAGCCACGGAGATGGACCCACTAACTAATATTACTACATATTTTTTTTCCCAAATCAGTGAAATCGTATTAGAAATCCAACACATCTATGAGAGCTGAAAACTTAGTGAAAAATCTACCATTTTGTTATAATATTTTTCAAATTTAAAGGTATAATTCATGGTTTTTAAAGTAAATGTCTAAATGCAGTTTCTCTTTTGGAAGCAAAACTTATTGTACTCACCTGGTTACATACACAAATTAAGTGTGTCCAATACAAATTATTTACTCTATGACAATATCTTTTATTATGCAAATGTACTAGAACTTTGCCATTCACATTGGCGAGGTATGCCTTTTAACAGTTCTCATAAGCAATAAACCTTGCACCATAATCCCTTGCCACAGCCTGCACACATTTATTTCCAAAGCTTTCCACCATTGAAATTCACGTTGGCACCGCACACTTTCCCTGCCAAAAAATTACCCTGTGCATGCCAGTTAGATTTCCTGGGACCTTCCACACTTTATTCCCAACAAATATGACATGTACATGAGCAAGACTGCAGATTTGCAAAAAAAATATGTTAATACATAAACTTTGGTTTTAGTTTTGGTTTATTTTTTTAAAATGGTTAAATCATTTTTATGTATAAATGTATATCTAGGTATAAATGTATAAAGTCTTGGTACACAAGCATACAACTAACACTAATGTATTCCCAAACCTGAAGGTTCATTGGGACTGCTACATATTTTCTACATGTCCCTATCATGGCATGATTAATCCACCCTTGACCATCCCTAGAAATTTCCTTCAGGTTTCCCCACATCTCCCATACATGATCCTTGGCCTGTCTTCTTGACTTAATATTCTAATATCAGGTGGTTGAATACAGATTATGCAGTTATGTATATATGTAACCTCAACTCCCTTGTTGATTAATCTATTTTAATTCCAAATTCCTACATTTTATTTTCAAAACTATTTTCTAATTCATGTTCTTCCCTCAGCAAGTTGCAGTTTAATGCCTCACATTCTCCGAAATTTGAGGTAATTCGTCCATTATTTTGTTAAGTGTTAACTTTATTACAGAAAAACTTCTAACATTTCATTAAATGTTAATTGTGTTAGACAACCAGTTTAAGAAGGAAGATGCATTGTCTATTTTCAATCTTATTTTCAAATTGTGACAATCTCTCACTGGTGACATCTCTCACATACTCTATACTATATGTAGATATCATTCTAATGATGTTAACTACAAAATAATCAAGTTGTCAATATTCTGGTGATCTCCAAGTCAATAAGGCAACTGATGTCAAAGAAAAAAGTATAATTGATTGATTAGGTTTATTTTACTATGTCTTTCTGCCACTTTTGGTTAATCGCAAAGAACGTCCATGCCCAGTCCGAGATTCGAACCTGGGACCCCTAGCCATAGCCATACAAGTGTTAACTGAGCTTTCTCCATCAGCCTTGATGGTTGGTTCAAAAAGAAGATACAGTACTGCATTTGTATTATACACCGTAAATCTTGTTTATGAGGAATGCCTATTATTAAAGTTAACAGACTTCCGTTTTACTACAACCTGAGGAAGCTCGTTGCAACTTATCCGAGTTTCTTGCTCACTGCTGAGGAGCAATGGGCAATTCCTTTCAGTGGCATGGAGGTATGTCACATTGGGTAAGGGACCACATTCCACATCCATACAATACTACATGCATAATTACTGTCTAGTATGTTCTAACCTTTAGATTCTTGCATTTAGTCAAGAGGATGACACACACATACACACAAACACACACACAAGCAATATAGCAATTTCTTGAGCAGGAAGGACCAAAATATATAACAAGTATTCCTAGTTGTAGCATTCATTCTGATACTGCAGAGGCAAGTTGTAACAAGTGGCCTTTGAATTATTTATATTAGCAACATTTACATCACTACACTTTGTTTTCAAATTCGCTCAAATTATAACATTATTCTTATTCTGCAAATGCAAATAGAGTGCAAACTCATTTCCATATATTTCAAGATCTCTCCTTCAAATAATTATTCCAAACCATCTTGGGAACTACAGCCTTCTATTAATAATTCACTAAATATCCCATAGGAAGTAAAGCCATCTATAATTCGCTGAAAGAACTGGAGGCGGGCATTTTATCTGTTTCTTCCAGCTTTCAATTTTATAAATAAATGTTGTCTACTTTCTAGATGGCCCTCGTGCATTTCAAAATCGCACCCACTATGCTCTCTTCGAGTAGAGGATTTTAAGGTTAAAAATGTTCTTTGCTACAGCCTGGATCGTGCAGTGTGTGCTGAAAATAGACCTGGCCAGCTTCATAATAGAACAGGTGATAGATGGATCTGTCACACAAAATCACCATGTAAGACAGTGTCACATACTTCATGCTACTCCAGACTTCATAATGTATTGCATGGACATAAGATCCCACAATGTGTGTCATCACATGGAAACAATGTTTAGTCAACAAACGAACAACAGTCTAATATGAAAAGTCTTAAACAAGGAAACTAGGTTAGTATTTCATTGATAAAAATGTGCAAAATGTATGCTGGCTACAAAACAAGCAGAAAGATAACCTTAATTGTAAATAAATACAGAATGCCTGACTTTAGCAACTTTACCAGTCTAAAAGAGATCAAAGACACCAGAAACTATTTATTATAAAAGAGAAACTATCCGAAAACACGGTAAATGTCACAAATGCATAATTTCAAAGAACCAGAATTCTTGCTTAAGTTTCAAAGCACTCAAAATATGATATGGCACATACATTATAAAGATTTGATTAATTGATTTGGTTTAATTTATTTCGCATTTCTGCCACTTTTGGCTAATTGCGAAGATGTGGACGATTGATATTATGAATTGATGAAGGGGCACTCACAAAGAACACCCATGCTCAGGCCAGGATTCGAACCCGGTACCCTGACATCGTAGCAGTGACGTGCGGTGACGTCGACACTTGGGGTAGCAGTCAGTGGCGTGCTCGGGGGGGGGGTGGGGTTGGTGTGGGTCACATAGAAAACACTACTACAGTACTACAGTAATTAACTTTTTAAAAAAAGTACTCAGATCATTTTCTGGTGAAAAATTCCTGTATATTGCGCTGTCGCAGATAGGAACGCAAATGGCCGGTAACTTCACGGCCAACTGTACTCATAGCTTCCGTAAAATTAGCGGTCAATTCATCCTGGCTACGTTTTGAAGAATAGAAACACACATCTGAACACACAACTGAATTTGTTGGTTAAATACGTATAAGCTCATTGTTGACGCGATGATCGCAATTGTCGAGCAATTGCACCCAAGTTTTAATCTTGAGGTTACTCGTACTGGCTATGTTTTAAAGAATAGAAAAACACATTTGAATACATTGTTGATCTGAATCTGTTTGTTACAATACTGTATAAGTTGATTGTTGACAATATAAGAGATTGTTGAGCGATTTCTTACATACCTAGTAGAGGAACGACAGAGGAACAACAGAAAAAAATTATGAAAAACTTTGAAAGTTTGTGTTAAATGAGATCTAATGACGCAATGGACTAAAAAACAGTTCGTAATTCGTGGTAACTGAAATTCGCGTTAACAGATAAAACTTTCTATAAGATATAATATATCCCTGCCAGGACCAACATTTTGTTCATGTTAACCGAGTGTTCATCTTAGCGAGTTTGTGTTAATGAGGGTTTACTGTATTTAATTATTTAAAAGTACGGAATTGAGATTATATCTTTATATCCATAAAATTATAACAAAATCACAGAATAATTAACAATATAAGATATTTATAGATATATATTAGATCAGTAAAATCATCGGTAATTTTACTGATAAACCCATATGCCTATGCCTATATCAGCTGAGACAATAGAGTACCAATTAATATATCCCATCCCTACTAAATGCAGTACATTTAAGTTCTTAAACATTTTTCTCTTGTTCTTTTTTGAAAATTAATACTGACAGAAATCATTTTAATTACTTATGCCACTAATATAAAAAAATGCACAGATTGGCAAAGAAGAGACATTTAAACCCACGATTGGTAAAGAAAGTCTTCATGAATTAAGTAATGATAATGGTATAAGATTGATTACTTTTGCAACCTCAAAGAATTTAATTGTGAAAAGTACCACTTTTAAACATAAAGATATCCATAAATATACCTGGTCTTCTCCAGATGGTAAAACTCATAATCAGATAGACCATATTCTCATTGATAAGAGAAGGCATACTAGTATAATTGACGTTCGTACACATAGAGGTGCTGACTGTGCCAGTGACCATTATTTAGTAATTGCTAAATTAAGAGAAAGACTCTCAGTGATAAATCATAAGCAACAAAATCTAAAAGTTATAAAATTTGATACAGGAAAGTTTACTGATGAAAGAATTAAGAAAGATTACCAAATTAAACTGTCAAATAGATTTGATATTTTGCAGGATTTAAATGATGATGAAAATATAAATGAAACAGACGTAAATAAGAATTGGGAGCACATACGTAATGCAATAGAATCAGCAGCTAAAGAAACTATAGGATACCATAAACCAAGAAAAAGTAAGCCATGGTTTGATAATGAATGTCATAATCTAATAGAAATAAGAAATCAGGCTAGACTTAGGTGGTTAAATAACTCGGATGATACAAATCTAAGCAATTATAATACAATAAAGCGAGAAGTTAACCGCACGTTTAGAAGTAAAAAAAGAGATTACTTGAAAAGCAAAATTAACGAAATTGAAACAAACAGCAAAAATAAAAATATCAGAGATTTATATAAAGGTGTAAATGAATTTAGAAAGGGGTGGCAACCTAAAGTAAACTTGATAAAAGATAAAGACGGTGATTTTCTAGCTGACCCAAGCGATATTCTAAATAGATGGAAGAACTACTTTAATGACCTTTTAAATGTCCATGTAGGAGATAAATCAGAAGTAAATGAAGTCCACACAGCAGAACCTTTAGTTCCAGAACCTAACTTGACTGAAGTTAAAGATGCTATTAAAAGGCTTAAGAATAACAAAGCACCTGGCATTGATTTAATACCAGCTGAGTTAATTAAATATGGTGGAAATTCATTAATATGTCAAATTCATAAATTAATTTGTTTAATATGGAATAAAGAAGAAATCCCTCAACAGTGGAAAGAATCCATAATTGTTCCTGTGTTTAAAAAAGGTGATAAAATGAACTGCAATAATTACCGTGGAATTTCTCTACTCTCAACAACATACAAAATATTGTCCAACATTCTTTTAACAAGACTAACCCCATATGCTAATGAAATTATAGGTGATTATCAATGTGGATTTAAACGTAACAGATCAACTACAGATCAAATTTTTCACATCAGACAGACACTTGAAAAAAAGTGGGAATATAATCAAAATGTCCATCAGCTATTCATTGATTTCAAAAAAGCATATGATTCGGTCAAAAGAGATAAATTATATAATATATTAGTAGAGTTTGGAATACCTAAGAAGCTTGTTAGTATGATAAAAATATGCACCTGTGAAACAGAAAGTAAAATTCGTGTGGGTAATAATATGTCTGACAAATTTATAATTCATGATGGGTTAAAACAAGGAGATGCATTATCTCCATTGCTCTTTAATTTTGCCTTAGAATATGCTGTTCGGAAGGTAAAAGAAACTAAAGAAGGACTAAAATTAAATGGTGTGACTCAGTTGTTAGCATATGCAGATGATGTAGACTTACTGGGGGATGATATAAATACAATTAAGAATAATGCTAAAATATTTTTCAAAACTGCTAAAAAGATAGGTTTGGAAGTTAACAAAGAGAAAACTAAATATATGCTTACAGGCCGAAACCAAGTGTTAGGTAATAATCAAAATCTAATTATTGATAACAACTCGTTTGAACCAGTTTCCAAATTCAAATACTTAGGAGTAATATTAACAAATGAAAATTATATTAAAGAGGAAATAAAAAGTAGGCTTAATTCAGGAAATGCATGTTACTTCTCTCTTCATAAACTTTTGTCTTCTCGTTTAATATCTAAGAAACTAAAAGTTAAAATATACAAAACAGTAATTTTGCCTGTAGTATTATATGGGTGTGAAACTTGGTCCCTTACATTAAAAGAGGAACATAAATTGAGAGTATTTGAAAATAAGATTCTTAGGAAAATATTTGGACCTAAAAGGGATGAGGAGACATGTGAGTGGAGAAGGTTACATAATTTAGAACTACATAATTTGTATTCATGTCCAGATATTATTAGAATAATTAAATCGAGAAGACTTAGGTGGGCAGGCCATGTGGCACGAATGGGAGAGGAAAGAGGAGTTTACAGGATTCTTGTTGGGAAACCAGATGGTAAGAGACCTGTAGGAAGGCCAAGACGAAGATGGAGGGACAATGTTGAGATGGACCTAAAGGAAATCGGTAGGGATGGAAAAGAGTATATAGATCTTGCTCAAGATAGGGACAGATGGAAGGCCTGTGTTGCTGCAGCCATGAACCTTCGGGTTTAAGAAGGCTAGAGAGTTAGTTAGTTAATATAAAAAAAATCTTGAAAGGTGTTGTAGCACAACTCTTGAGAACCACTAGTTTACAGGCTGCTACAAATTCACAATCCAACTTTCTAAATCAAATCCACAAAACGAATCCAATCAAACAAGACACCAATAATCAGTGCCAACTCAAAGCTACAAAAATAAATTATATAATTTATAGAATTAGCACAGGTATGTAATTTTCTTGTTAATGTTTGTAGTGAAAACAAAGAGAACAAATATCATAGTACCAAAGATAAATAAATGAATTAACCCTTCAATTTTTATATTAATTTTTCCATCTCTATCTGCAAGTGTATAGTTAGAGGGGTATTGGCAGAGAGGTATAAGGTATCAGGTTGCAACTTTTTAGCCCTTGGGGGTGTTTAACATTTTCCTGTATTATAAGTTCTGTACCCACAGTCTCCTGAAGAACACAATTGAAGTTGCTGAAAATTAATCCCCCTCCCCCCAATACCACATGGTGTACAAACACAGGGGCATTTTTCTACACATATCACTGCAGTAAAAAAATCACAAAGATGGAACAGCAGTAAATGCATGGCACTGAACAGAGCAGCAACATTATTCTTGCTGCAAGAAAAAATGCACTATATTCCATTCTTGTAACAATTCACTGCAGGAATTTATTGCAGAGGACAACTTTGAAGATAAAAAGTTAAGTGCTCCCCTGTGCTTAGCACAACGCCATGAAGGCGTATAGGGGGTGTGGGGGTAACGCCCCACACTTTCTTGATCCGGTCGTGAGTGGGGGTGATGTGATCAGCATCACACCCCTGACTGCCTTTACCCCCCAGGGTTTCCCCCAGGTACCCATGTTATTCGACGCTGGGTGGGCGCCAGGGCCGCTTCCATCGTTAGAAAAGTTCCTGGATTTGAACCGGCCAGGGATCGAACCCGGGACCTTTAGCATGGTAGTCAGACGCATTACCGACTGAGCCACCGCGGCCACATACTTTGAAGATAGAATTCATGTATTCTTAAGTGGCAGAACACACAAGTGCTTCCCTTCCAGAGTATGTAGAACTTATTGCTAATCATGTAAACTGCTTCAGCTTTGATTTCTAACTCATATAGCAAGATAGCAAGATTTAGTGATTGGTGCTTCTTTTAGACAGTGATGAAATTGCTTGAGAGTCTATACATTAAATACTCAGATCTTGAATAAGCAGGTTCATGAAATGAACAACGCAAGGACTAGCCGACCACTTCAGCAACATGATCAAGACAATATGTTTTTCCTCAATAAGCAGTGTTGGTTCACAGGCCATCATAACTTTCCTGGAATTCTAAATCCAACAATAGTCAGCTTTTCCACTGAGGTTAATGGTTCAGCCATTTTTACGACACAAACAACTGAATAAGCACAATCAACTCATGTGAACTCTGCATCTCGAAGCCATATGATTTTGATAATTTTAATGTGCACTCAGTTCTAATGACCTCCATGATTGACAAATCTTAATTTCTTTGCTTATTTTAATCGAAGTGTACCACACTTCTTGGCAACCCTGTACATTCATTTCTTACAAATGCACACAACTAAGGAAAATATTTTAAATATAAAGTGTATATCCTCCCCCCCCCCCTTTGAAATTAGATTTATAGGAGGATACTGTGTGTAGAAATGTTTCTATCCCGGAAACTTACATTTCTAATAAGAATAATTTACAAATATCAACCATACACATCTAATGTAACAAATTGCTCCCTTTCATGCCATGCTATTTTAAAGTAAGCATGCATGATAATTCAATACCTAAAAAACAAAATGCAGTATCCTCCACGAAAACTATAAAATCTTGAGATCTCTCTTCTCCACTAAATACACAAACACCATCCAACTTTAAAATCCAATGTTAATTTATCATCTAAACTTTACTACCTTCACATACAGCAAGTCTTTCATAGATAACATCTTACATATTAGAATTACGTCACACACCATTATGGAAACCAAGCATGTAAGTATGCACTATGTTCCCACATAAATACACAAACTGAAGCTGATTATATTGTATGATGGAGTTTACAAGGGTCACATAATAACCTCTTGTTCCAACAAGTATCTTTGACTGGTTACTACAAAAACTACAGAAGAAAAAAAAATAGCTTTATGAACATCCTAAACACAAAGGACTGTAAAATAATTTTTGATGATGAGGTTTTCTCAGCAATTCTCAACCAGGTGATTTCCAGATTTCAATCCCTGAAGATGAGAGTGATGTTAGATCACAAAAGCTTGGAAGCCTATCTGGAAATCACCTGGTTGAAATCCTGAGAAAACCTCTTCAACATAGGACTGTGTCTGTAAAAGTATTTTTTCCAATCAAAATTCATAAGAATAAATGCAGTGTAGATATTAACATGGATTTTTTAACTACAGAGAATACTGACTGATTGAATTAAAATTAACGAGTGTATCAACCCCAAAAGGGTATTTGCAACCCTCATGTTATGTGGCGAAATCCACCCTTTTATGTATCCATACAAAATGGAAAAAATAAGTCTTTGGAGATAAAAGTGCAGGGTGTAAAAAGTTCTGCATGGGATAAACACATGACACATTTGAAATGCATGAAATTTATTCAACATATTCTCAGAGACATGTAAAACCACAGTCCTTTGTCTCCCAACATGGATGAAAGAGTGTTGGTAAGATTAAAGTGACCCCAGAGTTAATGAAGCACTGCACGGGTAGTTAAAATTACTTGAAATGATAGACAAAACAGAGGGTCCAACCCTTGCAGCAAATGGTGGTGGGTAACATGGTTGTGTCCAACCGATCTTATGAAGGGGTATCACGCGACAGTGCATATTTAAATTATCAGTAGATGGAACAAGAATATCATTTTAAAAAATTGAAATAAATCTTAAGTTACTTTTTCCTTCACGTAAGAGTTTCTTTATTGAAACACCTGTTTCAATACAGAATCATCCTGACACACTTGCAGTCATGCTATCTGTTGATTCTCAGTTGTTGCATCACAATAAAACTAGTCTTGGGAAAATAATGGATAATCATAACAAGCATATACAATGAAATCACATTTGCCTCCACATCATTCTACAGTAATGAAGATAACCAGTCAGAAGAGAATATATATACAACATAAGTCACAATTCTGAAGAAATTGTGATGAGGAGTAGTAGTGATGATATAATGAAATTGATGATGGGACACACAAAGAACAATCATGATCAGGTTGGGATTGGAACCTGGAATCCCTGGCATCGTAGCATGATGTTCTAACCACTCTACCACACAGTCTGACAATGAAATGTGTGATAGAAACACTCATCGTGCGGTGTTATGCAACATAGTTTACCACTTGTTTACTTCAGTTCCATGGCAATGAGATCTCATTCTGTGAAGATGTGTTACCATGTCAAGACAGAAAATTACCAATCTGAAAAGACCACCACCACTCAATGTCAAGTTAAGGGTGAAATTTATAAACATACATTACAGTTGCCTGTGGGGTAGGGGGGGGGGGGGGGCTTGTATGTTCAGAGCAGTTGTGTTCAAACGGCATAGGCCATTTTCAGTGAGGAAAGAAAGTTCATCAATTGCTGATGAACACATTGGAAAGTGGACTCTGTGATCAGAAATGACAGAAGGTTGAGTGTTCAAAGTGGAACGCTACATTCAATCAACATTTATTTCACAGTCTTGACCAGACACACGGTGAGGTAAAAATAGTCAGAATTATAGAGGAACGGATGGATCTTCCACCACGACAATGGACCGGTGGCAGGTAAAAATGACCCTGCACTTGAACATCCACCTGGCATACCAGATCTTGCTCAAACTGTTTCTTATTATAAAAAATACTTAAATGAACTAATTTCATGTCAGTAGCCAAGGTTGAAAGAAAAATGTAATATTTCTTGAGGGACTTTTCAATTCAAAGAGGGGAACTACAATGAAGGCAATACGAATATGAACATAGAAAATAAACTGAATTATGGGTTCAATCTTAGTTTATTTTGTGTCATGCCTCATACATGAAATAAAGATTAATAGTCATACAATATAATCAACTTGTGTACAATATAATAAAAATACCCTATTATGCTCTAAGCCAATAATTTTGCCCAAGCAGTGCTCCGAAGCATGTGAATACACAAAATATAAAGAAATGCAAAGAAACCATAAGAACTGCACAAAAACAGTAAATATACATGCCTAATAAACAAAGAAAAAAATATTTTTTTCAAAAATAGATTCTACTGTATACATCTCTAATTAGTGAACTGTTTCCAGATAGTCAATAATTGTAACTGAAAGTAGGCAGAACTTTACTTAGGGCTGTAGCAAAATTATATTTACACCAAATGTTTCAGGTTTTGAAACCAGTACTTAAAGACAGAATTAAAAAGAAAACTATTATATTATGGCCAAAGATAATAAGTAAGAAAGGTACCCAGAGAATCTAGTGCTATGTAAAATACCAGCGCCAGCTCCTGGTCTCCTGACAGCTCTGAAATTGGAGAGCAAATGTTACTTTCCTACTGCTTTAACAGTTCTCTGAGCTTCACCTAATGAAGATATATGTTACAAAGATATAACAGCAGCAATGCAAGAGATTATTTTACAAGCTTACTTTTCATTCTCTACCAACACATGCAGATGGAATCTCAGAATAATTAATATAATAATACTAATAAATTCAAACAAACAAAATACACAGCACAACTATTCAAGCTCTGTGGGACTTGTCAGTGATGTCAATGCATCACATTATGTTTTCAACTGCCTACTTCGGTGCAACACACAACTTTCATTCTCCCAGATTTCCAATAAATATGAAACAACCGAGGAAATGCATATGAAAGCATCATATTAAATATTTCTCTTACCATCTATCAAATTTTAAGCTTATAAATGTCACCAAAGAATGTATTTTATATGTATTTTTCTAATTTTGCATTACAATTCTGTCCCTTGGGGATAATCATGACACCAAAAAGATTGAAGATTAGATGCCATGACTAGGACAGAACTTGAACCAGGAACTTTAAGTGGCAAAATCATGAGTTGTCCACTCAAGCACCAAGATGGTGTTGTGTCTAAAAAGTAAGAAAAACTTGTTTACTGGGTTGAACCAGCAAATGTAATTGCTACTGGTCATCTTTTGTGGGAATTCTATAGTGGCAGAGATTTGATTTGATTTGTTGTTTTAAGTCCACTTTATGCACAAATAGGCTAATCACAACTGGACCTATAGTTTAACCACTTGCCTTATGACTTTTTTTCCAAATTGATGTCAAAATTTTACACTTTTTTTTATTTTATATTTTACTACTACTTTACATGCAAAATTACATTAACAATGGTTTTTGGTACAACAATCAAAAATAATCAAAATATTCTACTCCAAATAGGCATTCCTTTATTAACCCGAGTATACTCGGAACTGTTAAATGTGATATAAATTGTGATATTTACTAACAATAATGAAACGAACAAAATGGTATGTTGTTTATGTTATAAATGATATAATATTGATTTCAAAAGACAAGAGAAGTAATTATTATTTTCACAGAAAACTGAAAGCGTGGTGGAGCTGGTGCTGGAGATTCAGGATCAAGTTCTTGCCACACTCGTACAGATGTCAAACTAACATCAGAATGCGAACTTTCGATTGAAATATCATCACAGTCAGTTAGCTGTGCTTATATCACCCATTTTGCTGCCAAAAGGACGAGAAAGTTCCAACCGAATCAACGCTACCGAACAATGCGTTCTTGCAAGCAACCGAATGTCACGCAATGCAGAAAAGCTGTTGTCTTTCTTCACTTCTTGCCGCCTCAAGGCAGGCACAAAAATTAGTGCATGCTCGAGACATCTGTTGGCCGGACTTTCAACTAACTCCACCTACCCAATTCATCATGAAAGTTCCGCCCGACTTAGTACGGGCCGGTAAAAAAATTACATTCAAACTCCTCAGGTTTCCGAGATAACTCGGGATAATATTTTGCCGGAAGAGTACCACATCCGAGATAATTCGGGTTAGTAAGGCAAGTGGTTAAAGTGGGATCTGAACCACTATGAGCTTCCACCGGGTATCGAACCCAGGACCCCTTACAAGGCGACAACGTTACTATAGTGGCAGAGAAAATTCTTGTTTGCAATGTATACACTTTATTACATTACTGTTTGGGGTTAATTTCAATTGCTACAACAATAATTGTTAATTTCAGTACACTTATGGTTCGCATTTATTTTGTGCATGTGTTCCCGCACTGACAGGACCTCTTGTGGCATTGGGTGGATCAAAACAACAAATATTACTGAAGAGTTGAGCATAACACCCAGGAAACATCAGTCACTAGATAACATAAAAAAAAACTAAATTACATCTTGCCAACTGCCACATCCTGGAGAGAAAGCCTATATATATATATATGCCATACCCAGTTAGTTAAAGGGTTAAACATCAAAACTGTTGTACTTCCATGTACATCCAACTTTCAAGTCTGTTGTGGATTCTTCAGTCAGGGGAAATTCTATGTATTACAACATTAAAAGTTAAAAAAGATGGATTAAAATATTAAAAAAATAAACAAAGACAAAGTCATGTAAATGCAAAATAATCGAACATGGTTATTTCTCTAGTGGTTTTTATTTTATCTGTGTACAGTGACTGGCCATGTGAGGATGTGTGTTGTATGTGTATCTAGGATAAGCTTGAAAAAGTCCTGGGAAATCAGGACGGAACATCACAGATAAATCAAAACCACTAAAATTAACTGTTATATTATTTTACATCTACAAAAAGTGGTTATGCGAACCTTTAGGAAGAACATAGCTAAAGTGATGTAAGTGGTCTTGTCATTCACAGTCTGGTAGTTGTGGACCCTGTTATGGAATGTCTTCATTTCCTACTTCGGTCTATTTACAGCACTACCTTTTAATGCTTTAATTCTTGGTAATCTCCCTTGATGAAAAATCTGGCAACAGATTTGATATGTTGGGAATCAATGTCTGCTATTTCCTCTTAACAAGTGGAAATTGCAGACATTCGCAGTAGTGAGCTAAGGATTTTTGAAAGAGGGGGAAGGTGGGGGTTACGTGTACTTTTTTAGTCATCATTCCTCATTTTGCAATCTTTTTCTGCTTTTGAAGTTCTTTTTTTTTCTTTTAAGAATATGGAGCCTAAGCAGGGATTATGACTCTCACCAACCCCTTCTTGAGCACAAGGGGTAGTACGGGGCCCTCACTTTGATGTGCTAAACTTTAGCAAATCTCTTGCTGTTTCATGCTTCGCTTGGCTTATTCCGCACAAACATGCAACTATTCTGACTTATTTTTTTACTTCTTCTCTAAAATATTTAAAATGCAATATTATTAATATTTTGCTTGGTCATCGCTGCATCTCCCGATGACTGGGCATAAATTCTGTTCATAAATGATGCTGAAGACAGCAAGAATATGATAAAAGTGGTCAGTGTTGATATTAAACTTGGTTTGTACTAAAAATGCATGCAGGTATTTTTACATTCACTTTTATACAAAACTGTCAATTACATTTATCTCCGAGTGTCACAGATGTACTAGGGTGAATCAAAAAGTAAGTTACACCCGACCCGTGTTAATGTACTGAGAGTGATAAAATAATCACGGTTGGTGGCAACACTGTCTGGAATGTTTTCTTCACACACCAGAAGTAGCCATGCTTCAGCTGGTTTAGTATGTAAGTAGTCACAGTGTGAGTATGGCACATCGTATTGAGGTGCGCTCAGTCGTCTGATTTTTGTGGGCACAAAGCCATAATCGGAGTGAAATCAATCGCCAAATTGTCGAGGTGTATGGTGAGAATGCGGTGTCATGCCCTATGATCGCAAAATGGTGCCAGATGTTCGAAGAGAGAAGATCGAACATGAACGACGAACCACATGTCGGGCAGCCTGCAACAGTGAGCACTATCGACAACGCAGTGCATGTGCATGCAATCGTTGTTGCTAATCGCTGCGTGAAAATTAAAGAGATTGCAAGTGAATTGAACATATCCTATGGTAGTGCGTCTGTGCTGATTCGTGATCAGATGGGTTATCGTAAACTGTGCTTTCGCTGGGTGTCGCGCTTGTTAACTGATGGGCACAAAATTCAACGTTTTGATGATGCACTGTCATTTCTTCGGCGTTATTCCACGGATGGTACGCAGTTTCTGAGCAAAATAATCACAGGAGGTGAGTCCTGGGTGCACCAATACACTCCGAGACAAAGAGGGCATCCATGGAATGGAGACGCAAGGATTCACCACCACCAAGAAAAGCCAAAAGCTGTCCAACGGTTCGAAAGGTTTTTACGGAATTTTTACACACAAGGAATCGAAAAACTGGTCACGCGATATGAAAAGTGCTTGGAACACCTTGGTGACTATATCGAAAAAAGTTTAATGTTCATGCGTTTTCGTCCAATAATTATTTTCTTTCTAACGTGTTTTATTTGTTTTTTACAGGGAGGGGGGGTGTAACTTAGTTTTTGATTCACCCACGTATCTAGCCCATACACTATCTGACCATCTATGAGCAGATGCTCCCAACAAAGTGTATACGATCATCCATGTCACGCATATGCAGCAGACGTGACAATATGAATATGAGCATCCAAGACATATGTACATATGCCTAAGCAATACATGTAAATGTTGCGTGAGCTTAGTGCTGTGCAGATGAAGCATGATCATTGATGCCCACAGCATAGTCATTCCATCCATGATATTTTAGCCAAGTTCCAGGTACCCTGTACAACAGTGGGTGATGTACTTGTGAAATGAAAATGTGAGGGAGTTACAACATTAACCTAAAACCAGTAAGATCAAAAAAAAAACAGTGATCAGGACCGTTGAGGTCTCCAATGTAATGTGAAAGGTAAACCATCACTCTTTGTTCCAACTTTCAATTGGCATTGGCTTCAGAATTGGGGAATGATTTTTAAATTGTGGACATATCAGCACATAGGCTATTTGTGTCCTTCACGCAATACAAGGATAAGCCCCTTAACTACAATGAAACCGAGGACAGGACCCTAACAATGCAAATTGTTGTTTCAAGTCCACTTTATGCACAGATAGGCTAATCGGGACTGGACCTATAGTTTAAAGTGGGATCCAAACCACTATGTGCCTCCACCGGGTATCAAACCCAGTACTTCTGGATTATAAGGCTATGACACTTCCAATGTCCAGGACTCAAACCCACAACCATTGGTAGTAACATTGTGGGTCAACTATTCAACATGTTAGCACACAAGAGTGCCATATCCTAAAAAACCTAATGCAGCCACCTGATTACATGCAGATCTTCACAGAATGTTTGCCATTCAATAAAAGTCGTTTGAATACCAGTTATTGGTTGGTACCTTATCATCATCATCACCCTCCTCCTTCGCAGTTTCGGTCGGCATAGAAGTTAAGCCTCTCCATTTTCTCCTGGTCTTCCACCACTCTTCTCTTTCCACGGTGTACCAATCTTGTCCTCTTCTCCTAACACTCTCCACACCTTGGTCTCCCCACCTTGCACTTTTTCCCACTCCTTGTGCATTGTAAGCTCTTACTGGTAGCCTTTCTGCACCCATCCACTTCATGTGTCTGAACCATCTCATCTGTGTCTGATCTATCCTGTCTTGAAGCTTCACCAACCCCACCATCTGTCTTATCTCCTCATTCCTTATTCTATCGCTTCTACGAGGGTCACTATTTATATTTTGAGCCTTGGCAACACTGATTGAAGTTAGGCACGATTTGACGTTTGCACGGAATCGTCTGGCATTATTGACCATAACGTACTTCAAATGTTTTGTCAATAGCTTCATTTGTGTTGTTTATGTTGCCTTGGAGATTGCGCGACAACAATAAAATGGAATTAACTCGTGAACATTTTCGTGCGATGATTTTTTACGATTTTCGACGTGGATTATCAAGACAAGAGTGCATCGATCAACTTACTTCCACATTTGGCAATAAATCCCCATTCTTTGCCACTGTGAAACGCTGGTATAACGAATTTAATCGTGGCCGCCATTCGCTCACCGACGAGATTCGCGAAGGTTGTCCAAAATCAGTTGTTGTTCAAGAAAACATTGATGCTGTGCAAAACCTAATACTGCAAGATCGTCATGTGACATACTGTGAGATTGAGGCAACCATAGGCATTAGTTCCACCAGCATATATAAAATATTACATGATCATTTAGCTGTGAGAAAGGTATGTTCTCCTTGGATCCCACACAATTTGACAAAAACTAAAAAAGACACTCGCGTCAATTGGTGCAAACAAATGCTCAATAAATACAATACAATCGTGGTGCTTCAAAAGACGTATATAAGATTGTAACAGGTGACAAATTATGGATATATGCATATGAGCCGGAACGTAAACAGCAGTCGACTGTATGGGTGTTTCAAGATGAACCCAATCCAACAAAAGTTGTTCGCACTCGAAGCACATCGAAACAAATGGTCGCCTGTTTTTTCGGGAAAACTGGTCATGTGGCAACTGTGCCTTTAGAGGAACGTAGAACGGTCAACTCTGAATGGTACACAACAATTTGTTTGCCAGAGGTCTTCGGTTAAATACGGAAAACAAACAAATGCCGTCGGATCATTCTTCATCAAGACAATGCCAGCTGTCACCCATCTCATCTAACAACCGACTTTATGAACAGTCAAAAAATCGAATTGATGGGTCATCTGCCATACAGTCCTGATTTGGCACCCAATGACTTCTTCTTGTTCCCGAATGTCAAGAATAAATCGCGTGGACAACGATTTTCGTCGGCGGAAGACACCGTTGATGCGTTCAAAAACCATATTATGGAGGTGTCTCAAGAAGATTGGAAAAACTGCTTTGACAAATGGTTCGAACGAATGCAAAAGTGTATTGACCATACTTCGAAAAACAATAAAGCAGTTTTCAATGCCAAATTCCTGTTTTTTCATTGTTAGGCTCAAAATATAAATAGTGACCCTCGTAGTCTTCCCCAATTTACTCCTTTAAAATTTCATCTACACTGCCTGCATCTTTACTTTGTCTCTCTCTCTCATTGTCCAAGTCTCTCCTCTGTACGTAATTATTGGTACATAGTATGTGTTATATATTACCTTCTTGCATTTCATAGGTACAGCCCTGTTCCATATTAACCATACTAACCATTTGTCCTCTTCTGTTTACCTCCTCATCTATTCTTCCACTTCTCTCAATTATGCTTCCTAGATATTTGAAGCTCTCCACAAGCCTCAACTCTTCTGTGTCATCTTTATTCTATTTCATTTCTGCTCTGTTTCTTGTTGTTATTAGCACCTCGCTCTTTTCTGCACTGAATTCATTCCTGCTCTTCTAATTTCCTCATTCCAACTATCAAGCTGTCCCTGTACTTCCTCTTCTCTGTTTCCCCATATTACTAAGTCATCAGCGAACCTTATCAATTACAAGTTACTTTTTCATATCAGTTCATCCTGTATAAAATTATTGGCATCTGGCTAATAATAATCACCATCAAATGATAAATAATTTTGTCCTACTAATTAAGAAAAAAACAGGCAAAATGAATGAAAATCATAAACCATTTTACTTTCCCCATCCTGAGCATTAAGAATAGGTTTCACCCTGTAGCAAGAAACACTGATGTTATAAAGCCACAAGGAAGGGGCAAACGAATGTGCAATGTGGCTATCAATCACCAATCTATAGTTTTGGCATTAGCTCTACTGGACTGTTACATAAGGGAATATAATAGTGATGATATTGTACAAAATTTGCATCATTTCCGATTTTACTTACGTCTGATTTGAATAAAAAAGGCATTGTCCAAATGTTTACCAATATGAATTTCTGTTCCTGGTGTTGTAATAAATGGAGCTATGAAAGCATAAGTCACATCCAATCAACTGTCCGTGCGGCGCTTGCTATTCATATTTATGAGTAAAGCAGGAAATTTTTAAAATGTAGCCCAAGTATAAGCTACAAATTATGGCATGCAGATAATTGTTTTTCAAAAACTGTGAAGAAACGGTGACTGATGGCATTGCCCAAAAAATAAAAAAGTTATGGTAATATCTGTGGGCAGAGAGTAACATTAACAAAGCACTTGAAAATAATATTTTCAAAACGTCTGATGAAAAACCCATGCTGGCAGCAAAATATTATAAAATAAAAGCTATAATTGGGGAAACATTACAAATTAGATTTTCAAAACAGTAATCACATAAAAATGTGCCCTGAGGCGTGCACTAGACACAGAACACTCATTTATAAACAGGTTGCACCTAATGTAACACAGACAAGGCTTTGCATGAGCAGTCTTTCTTGAGTGAGACTTGACAAGGATCTGAAGCCTATCTGGTTTTCCTGTCACCTGCCAGTTACTCCAAAAGTATGATATCAGTGGTTAAAAACGGAGGTAAATGAGAAGGTAGTATCATGCTGGCAGCTGTATCATAAAACTCAGGTTGTCACTGAGTCAAGTTCCTTGTCAGTAGTGTCTGGGTACCCAATGATTACACGGGCCTGCATTAATTTTTTTTTTTTTTTTTTTTTTTAAATCGGATGATTTCAAATTAATACGTGATTTTGAAAGTATTTTGAATGATGATCATGGAAATGATATCCATTTTTTTGCCATCACCTCAGGATTTTTCACATTTTCACAATCAAAATTCTCATCTTCGCCATTCCATTACACCTATTACAGAACGCAACAAAGGAAATTTATACAAGTAAAATTTCGGTTGTTTACAAACCAGTAGGTGATTTTGGAAGTGTCTTGAATGCTGATTAAGGAAATGACATCAATTTCTTCCCATTACGTCAGGATTTTTCCCTAGATCAGAATCTTTCTACATGTCACTAAGTTCAATCAACGCACCATATTATAGCATTGAGATTTGGACATTTCATGAAGGAAATTTTTGTGAGGGATTTTGAAATAAAACTTACGTAATTAAAGTCCATACAATTTTCATGTCAATGTGTCTTGTTATGGTAGAAAGTGGATTAAATGCTTACTATTCCACATGCATTTTGAGGATTTGTATTGTAAAAAAAAATTATATTTTACCATAAAGTGCTCCCCTGTGCATAGCACCACGCCATGAAGGCGTACAGGGGGGTGTGGGGGTAATGCCCCTCACTTTCTTGATCCGGTCGTGAGTGGGGGTGATGTGATCAGCATCACGCCCCTGACCACCTATACCCCCCAGGGTTTCCCCCAGGAACCCATGTTATTCGACGCTGGGCGGGCGCCGGGGCCGCTTCCATCCTTAGAAAAGTTCCAAGATTTGAACCGGCCAGGGATCGAACCCGGGACCTTTAGCATGGTAGTCAGACGCGTTACCGACTGAGCCACCGCGGCCACCATGCACAATTTGAAAGTATCATTATTTCAATACAATGCAAGAAATTGAGTTTGCAATCTTTTTAACATAATTGATTAACGATCATGAATTGATGATCAATATAATTAATCATCATGCTGATAATGAAGCTGCTGACAATTCCAATATTTAATAACCAATACAGGTTACAGTGTAAAGTTCACACTGTAAATACAGTATGTAAAAATATTCCTTCTAGTTTTCTTGGTAATGAATAATTATGTTATTGACCAGCAATCTTATCCAGAACTAAAGAAACTTTAAAATATTAAATGTACATTAAATTTTAAGGAGAGGAGAGGAGAGTGAGAATCTTGAGCAGCAATTAATTACATGTACTGCAAAATGAGCTAAAGATTCATTTTTCCAGCAATCTACTGTTGTAAGTTTCTATGATTTTAAAACATCACAATTAAGTAGATCACAAACAAGTGAACACACATTACTTACCATCTTCCTGAAAAATATATGTAGAGAAGTATCTGCTAGCACAAACATGAGTGAGGCAGGAATATCAATCATATATAAACTAGGGCTGAGCCGATGTATCTGTATCAACCGAGGTCTCATATCGAAAAGTTCCAGTTGAAATTGCATCACAAAGATATAATTTCGTAATTCAGTAACACCCATTTTAATGTTCCATTGTTCTTCACATACTTTAAAGTGAAACTCCAATGGCATACTTATATATTAATATTATAATATAAGTTATATATTAACTTCTGTTCCTGTTGATATATTTGCATTGGTGGGAATCGATAAGGGAGATTTCACATCGAAGCGAGATGCGACAGCAATCGAAATAAGGCTTGTGCAGGATATCAAGCCACTACAGTCTGAAATGTTTCTCTTGATTGGCTTGTTCCCAAGCGACGTACGTCACGTGTTGCTTGTCGCTTCCATCTGAAATCTCCCTAAGAGTTCAAAACTGGTAACGGCTCAGTCCTAATATAAGAGTATAATTATCAATGTTATCCATTCACTATGAATCGAGATGAAGATGTAATTTTGGCATCTTATTGTGTATTTCCAATTTCTGTTCATGTAAGTGTGAACAAGTGAATATGATACAGAAAAATTGGAGAAATTTTAAAATATAGTTTTTCCATACTTGATTACGATATGGTAATTTTATACTTGTTGAAAAGACACACGTCAACATTTACTCTGTTGTATAACTCTAAAAATGATGGAAATCTGAAATCAGTATTAGAGAAGGAAATTGTACATAATGTTAAAAGTGAGTCTCTTACATAAGTCCATCACCTACAAACTAAAAATATGCCAATAAGCAGAAATCATACGGAATAAATACTGCTTGCTGAACTAGTAAATATTAAAACAAGACCAACACCATGCAAAATAAAATTTAAGAGTACAAAATTACTATGAGGAGTATGAAAGTTGGGCAATGCACACAAATGACAGGAAGCAAAGCGGTGCCACTACGTGATACCTCAGAACATCATACGTGTCGACAAGCGCCATGAAGCCATCAGGGAAGGCGAGAGCGAAGGAGATTAAGGCTGCGAGCTCCCCATCAGATGCCTCATCCACCAGGTTGCCCAGAAGTTTAGAAAGCTTCACTCGCCACTCCTTGGACAACTGAACCATGTCTTTTTCCTCCTCTGCTGCTCGATGCCGCAAAGTCTTTAAACAAAGATTATTATTACCTTAAAAACACGTAAATCAGAAAATAGGAACTGTTCTATATGATATACACATATTGAAACTGATATACTAATCCAATATATATGCCACCTCAGTGGCTTAGCATATTAAGTTGTCAAGGTATAGTTTCATCATCCAAGGTTCCTGGCCTTGACATTTCATTTTAAACATCGCTTCTTTAAATTCATCACTCATTGTAGTCCTTGCAATTGGCACATAGTGACAGAAAAGCATGTATAATTAAAAAACTTATAAAACTATATAAACTGGAAAACCATGCACCTGAATAAGTTCCATTCTTAATATCAATTAATATGTTGAATAATGGAATGAATATTTTGTTATTACAAAAAGCAGGAGAATAATAGAAATATGTACTACAATAGTGGTGCACATGAATTATACTTCTATTATTAATAAGAGTGGCACAATTGTGCATAAAAGTACAAACTAGTTATGAAATTATCGGGTTGGTAAATTATAAGTAGACATATTCATATATATTGTTCTTGACAGAAATATGAAATGTGAAAGAAATTAGGGATGGGACCGATTAATTGGTACTCTATCGGTATCAGCCGATATAACCATATCGGTGTATTGGTAAAATTACCGATTATTTTACCAATCCGATATATCAATAAATATCTGATAATTTAGTGCAAAATTCTGCCTTTTGTTGTAATTTTTATGGCTAATCTCCATGCCCCAATTTCTAAAAAAGTAAATGTCAAAATATGCAATTTCTTTTTCACAGCAGTCACCTTGAAACACATTTATTAAGGAGGTCAATGAACATTTCAGGTTCTTCAAGGACCATTTCTAATTTTATATCGGATCGGTAGAATATTGGTATCGGTAAATTTTATATAGTTACTTTAT
Organism: Lepisma saccharinum; assembly: GCF_977018435.1. Lineage (NCBI taxonomy): Eukaryota > Metazoa > Arthropoda > Insecta > Zygentoma > Lepismatidae > Lepisma > Lepisma saccharinum. The sequence continues at coordinate 76,123,507 of NC_139236.1, forward strand.
CGGTATCGGCCAAAATTTCATATCGGCCCATCCCTATGTGAAATATTCATTTTGATGTTTCAAAGATGTGAGGTACATTTTCCTACCATATATTATTATGAAATGATACAAAATGAACTGCAAAATGAACTCCTAAACACAAGTTTTGGAGATCATTTACCAACACAATGTTTTCTGAAGTGTGAATTATCCTGAGAGTTATGCCAAATCATGGAAAATTGGTTAATTCTTCTGCAAATATTTGAGAAGCAAAAATGGACTCTCTTGCACAGGACTAAACTTAATACTTTGATAATACATAAATGTGCTATCAGAAAGGAAATTTTTATTTTATGTAATAAGTATGGTTTTTAAATCAAATCAAGGATTATATTCTCCTTTCAAACACTGAAATGCCATTTTTATATACCATTTTTGATCTTAAAATGTGTCCAGTTTTTTTAACCAAAATCTTGATGTTTTATTTACCATAAATATGCAGCTTTATCAATGGATTAATGCACTGCATTGATGGATGGCTGCATATTACGTAGTTGGAAATTAATTCTCAAGAGTTTTGACAGCTAAGATGGGAGTTTTATACTTTCAATATGTTTTACACTTATAACACAGTACTTTATTCACACCCTTTTCTTCTTTCAATACTAGGAAACCTAGTTCAAGATCCTTCAGAAAAAAGAACACACTTACCGTTGTCCGCAGCTCCTCAAAATTTGTGAATGATGTTACATATGCATGAGCATGAGTTCCTTTCACAGGTATATTGAATAGTTTACCTGCTAACACATTACTTGTTCCATCAAATCCACCTATGAAAGAAAATAAATAAATATTTTAATAAAGAATTATTTCCTGCACACATTAAACATTGTACATAGATGTGTATTATGATAAGTTATAAAAATTGTTCACACATTTGCATGTGGTACCATTTTTACTTTCCTAATTGACACTTTTTTTAAATGAAAATTCAGGATCAACATATAACAATGTCACTAAATAGTAAATACTTTCACCTCAACTAATTTTAAAGGAGACACAGGAATATGCAAGTACAGAATAGTTGCACTGGAAGTAAAAAATCAAGGTGACAAATTTTATTTCTAGTGTGGCATCCAGAAAACTTATACTTTCAAATTTTGAAAGTGACTGTGTATATTGCATTTTTAATCACAAATGAAAGTGCAATGGCTTAAAGAGTGCTTGGGGAGGAGGTGCTGCAGTGGTGAAGCAGGAACTACTACAAAAAAAGAATGTGTTCCCATTAGAGCTGAGTCGATACCACCATTTGCAGATACCGATACCCTAACCGATTCCTTCCAATACTTGTATAATTCCAGTATAAAATAACAAAGGCTAGTTACAATCATACTAACTCGTCACATCACTAGGCACGTATCTAGAAATATAATTTGGGGAGTCGGCCAGAAACAAGTGTCTCAGAAATATAATAATAAAAGTGCTTCTATTTAATACATTAATACTATAATACAGAGGTATAAGTCTATTCATAATAATTTGCAAATTAATTAATTGGTACTTAATTTCTGCAATCCAGAAAAAAATGATGTTACATCCAGTTGATGAAAAGTAAAGTTCCTGATTAATATTTTAAGTGCATTATTATAAGTAGTGCCGTACATAAATCTTTAGAGGGGCCTCCCGATTCTCCATCCCCGAATTCCAAACAACCCCGAGTATCCATCACCGAAGACCCAATTTGCATTCGCCTCGTTCAAAGCAATCCCATTCGCCTCGTTCAAAGCAAACCCATTCGCATTCGCCTCGTTCAAAGCAAACCCATTCGCATTCGCCTCGTTCAAAGCAATCCCATTCGCATTCGCCTCGTTCAGAGCAATCCCATTCGCATTCGCCTCGTTCAGAGCAATCCCATTCGCATTCGCCTCGTTCAGAGCAATCCCATTCGCCGTCGCCGCGTTCAAAGCAATCCCATTCGCCGTCGCCGCGTTCAAAGCAATCCCATTCGCCCTCGCCGTGTTCAAAGCAATCCCATTCGCCTTCGCCGCGTTCAAAAGACTCCCATTCGCCGTCGCCACGTTCAAAAGACACCCATTCGCCGTCGCCGCGTTCAAAAGACACCCATTCGCCGTCGCCCCGTTCAAACGAATCCCATTCGCCGTCGCCCCGTTCAAACGAATCCCATTCGCCGTCGCCCCGTTCAAACGAATCCCATTCGCCGTCGCCCCGTTCAAACGAATCCCATTCGCAGTCGCACCATTCTAACGAATGTCATTCGCCGTCGCACAGTTCAAACCGATTCAATTCGCCGTCGCCCCGTTCAAACCGATTCAATTCGCCGTCGCCCCGTTCAAACCGATTCAATTCGCCGTCGCCCCGTTCAAACCGATTCAATTCGCCGTCGCCCCGTTCAAACCGATTCAATTCGCCGTCGCCCCTTTCAAACCGATTCAATTCGCCGTCGCCCCGTTCAAACCGATTCAATTCGCCGTCGCCCCGTTCAAACCGATTCAATTCGCCGTCGCCCCGTTCAAACCGATTCAATTCGCCGTCGCCCCGTTCAAACCGATTCAATTCGCCGTCGCCCCGTTCAAACCGATTCAATTCGCCGTCGCCCCGTTCAAACCGATTCAATTCGCCCTCGACCCGTTCAAACCGATTCAATTCGCCCTCGACCCGTTCAAACCGATTCAATTCGCCCTCGACCCGTTCAAACCGATTCAATTCGCCCTCGACCCGTTCAAACCGATTCATTTCGCCCTCGACCCGTTCAAACCGATTCATTTCGCCCTCGACCCGTTCAAACCGATTCATTTCGCCCTCGATCCGTTCAAGCCGATTCATTTCGCCCTCGATCCGTTCAAGCCGATTCAATTCGCCCTCGATCCGTTCAAGCCGATTCAATTCGCCCTCGATCCGTTCAAGCCGATTCAATTCGCCCTCGCCCCGTTCAAGCCGATTCAATTCGCCCTCGCCCCGTTCAAGCCGATTCAATTCGTCCTCGCCCCGTTCAAGCCGATTCAATTCGTCCTCGCCCCGTTCAAGCCGATTCAATTCGTCCTCGCCCCGTTCAAGCCGATTCAATTCGTCCTCGCCCCGTTCAGACTGATTCAATTCGCCCTCGCCCGTTCAAACTGATCCAATACGCCCTCGTCCGTTCAAACTGATCCAATACGCCCTCGTCCGTTCAAACTGATCCAATACGCCCTCGTCCGTTCAAACTGATCCAATACGCCCTCGCCCGTTCAAACTGATCCAATACGCCCTCGCCCGTTCAAACTGATCCAATACGCCCTCGTCCGTTCAAACTGATCCAATACGCCCTCGTCCGTTCAAACTGATCCAATACGCCCTCGTCCGTTCAAACTGATCCAATACGCCCTCGCCCGTTCAAACTGATTCAATACGCCCTCGCCCGTTCAAACTGATTCAATACGCCCTCGCCCGTTCAAACTGATTCAATACGCCCTCGCCCGTTCAAACAGACCCTACTCGCCGTTGATCCGTTCAAATGAATCCAACTCGCCGTCGCTCCGTTCAAACGGATCAGATTCGCCGTTGTATCGTTCAAGTTACTTGGATCACCATCGCTTCGTTCAGGCCAAGCAGATTCGCCATAACTAACGTAAAAATCGAAATGGGGGACTTTATTCTAGCCACAACTACAGAATTATTAGAAGTCAACTAACTTGTTGTTAAAATGACCTAAGGGGAGGGGGAGCAAGAAGACACAAGAGGGAGACACTTGAGGACTTTTGTGAAAACGATCCCTGTAATGGGATCTAAATGTTGGCCAAAATTCAGCTTTGTTTTCACACCTTGTTTCGACGCTACGTGCCCTTGGAAAAACTTATTTTTTTTTTATCCTGGTTGTATGTGCAACCATGCAGCACAGGTACACAAATGGATTTACTTTTCAATTACTAACAAAATATATGGCATATATATGTTTTCTGTGCCTGAAGTCGCAAATATGGTTTGCGTAAAGTTTTCGGCAGCAAACAAAAACCGCGAACGAACCGAAAATAGTCGGTTTCGTCTTGTTCCTATTTCACTCTATTGTAACTTAACGTGAGTGAACGCAAAGGATTGATTCTAAGTGCACTTTTTAAGCTTCTTGCCGTTTTACGCCCCATTTTCATGTTTTGTAAGTGAACTTATATGTTCAAATTATGGGATATATCGAGCACATATTTCCATCTTCCCCTGAATTGAGCTTGCATAACGTGATTGAGTGACACTTGAAGTTGAAATTCCTTCCAAGTTGGACAAGGGCAAAACTTGTTGCTTCCCCCTTGCATAAACTTTGTGATGAGGAATTCTCCACCAACGGCAAGTACGTTGCATAGGAGCAGACAGAGTAGGGCTGTGCCTTGCACCGTGACTGTCGTGCTAGCCGGTGCCTGCGATGATGAATCAATAGAGATTCTCCGTGTCAAGCAAGCACCTTTCAGAGGTCACACTTGTACCAGGCCGTGAACAGAAAGTGCTCCAATTTCGGAATTCTCATGTCCCTTTTCGTTTCCGGTCCATAACTCAGACGCCCTGGATTCTTATCTGCAAATGCAGCTCGCTGCGTGGATGGGCTTTCCCATAGGCTCTTCACGGGCTGTCATCTGGCGTCACGTGATACTCCGAAACAGGAGAAAACTCATTATCTTATCCTTGATGTGACCAGACGTCCCGGTGTCTTCGAGACGCGTCCCTCCATTATCCCCTTTTTCAAACCTAGGAGCGAAATCCGTAATATTTTCCGAGTAATATGATCGCTGTCCAGTGGCGTACGCAAGGGGGGTTACGGGGTTTAACCCCCCCCCCTTGAGCTTTTAAAATATTATGAAAAATTCTGTGGAAAAAAATGGAAGATTTATCACAGTCAAAGATCTGCGACAATACTACTACTACTACTAATAATAATAATAATAATAATTTGAATTACTATTCCCATGCAGCACTGAGAAAAGCACAGCATTTCAAACTCACGCGTCTTTCAGAGTGAATACCTTGAAAATAAACACGAATTCTTGAAAATAAAATATGAGGGCACCTATGATTTAAAAGAGAAAAAAGTTGTTCTGTATCTCAGTTGCAACAATGTTCAATGAACATGTATTTTTTTGTGTGTGAAGAATGAGCATTAACTAAAGAAAGTTCTTTGTTCGTTGTAAGCTGCTAATGTATAGACAAAGGCTAGGCAGACAAGAATAGCCACACTGTAACCAGTCCACCTTCCCATTGTTTACCGCGGCACGTTTCAATTTCTGAATTCAATTTACAACAATTTTAACTATTGTAAAATGTTTTGTTTGTAAGAAGAGCGAGACAATCCAGATGTGAATTATCGGGGACATCTCCTGAGTGGTTGTCAGACACCCTACCGACCAGACTGCCGCTGCTCCTTGGATGAGTTCCATACTTTGATTATTTCAATGTATTTAAATATATGTTCTTGTTTTTATGGATTTCCTTCACACTTAAAATGTCACCTCGTTAACTAGACAATTATTTCGTAATAAAGAAACAAAAAAAACCTAGAATTTGTCAAAAATCGAATGACTAGAAACTAATTTCGGTCTATTGCTTTCATAAATACTATATTTATATAGATCTACTTAATAATGGCAGTGGTACTAATAGTATTATTAGTAGTAATTCAACTAATTAATTAATTATAAGTATTATTAATCAATTATGAGTATTATTATTTAATTAAAGTGTAATAAAACAATGGTAATGTGAATTTGGAGAAAGTTTTAGAAATACCCCCCCCCCCCCTTGATGAAATCCTGCGTACGCTACTGTCGCTGTCAGTAACGCCAAGATTCGAGAGCGTTAGAAATGTATTTTCACAATACAATGGACGGAAGTGCCGTGGTCATTGACAGGAGCGGCTCAAGATAATTTTATTTACCCATGCGAGGTGGATTTTTTGGCGCGTTCCTTCTACTACCATAGTCCTCCTATTTCCCACCTTTCTCCAATAAAATACATGACCATGTTATACATTTACGGTTTTAATTACAAACAAGAACCTTATTTTTACTGTTAAAGAAGACAACGTGTTGCTGCTATTTTCCTTTGCCAAGATTAAAGGTTTAAGAAAAAGAATATGTGGCAATGAAAATGTACTCAACATACTTTGTTTTTAATGAACTCGAACATAAACGCCGTACGGTCTAACTGGTATCGTAAGGGAATTGGGAAGTTACGAATGAGTAACTTAGCCCGGTCATGGAAACCAGCATCAATGACTGGCGGGTTCGTCATGCTGATCTTCATCACACGTCACCCCCTAACTGGTCGGATGATTGCCCACCTGTGCTGAGACATGAGGAAGTGAAGCTGGCACATGGGCTGTTGCCACGAGTTTATGCATTCATACATGAGTATGAATAAAAATAAATTCATAAAAAAAATTGTTCAACATGTCAAACATTTAATACACTGGTAATAATTAATATTTTCATTATCGGCTAACCACATCTGTCCAGGGACGGCGCAACGGGGGGCTAGGAGGGCTGAAGCCCCCCCCCCCAAAAAAAAACTGACAGCCTCTCCTGTAGCCCCCTAGATTATTTGCAGTACAGTAGATGCATTTTGACCGAAAATAACAAAAACTAAAAGTTATCTTAGATATTATTTTCCATTATGAAACTTCAATTGGGGCAAGGCTATTACAATGTTCAAGTACATTTTATACCTTAGTAAGATCGCAAAATTACTAAATATATTACGATGCTTTCTAATAGTAGAACGAGATTTGCCTGGATCCTGTGATATTACGTAATTGGGTAGTTATCAGTCGCCAAACGTGATACGGAATTTACATGGTACTCTGATACCTATCTGGTAGGTGAATGTATTCAGTAGCTGCGAGATTGTTCTTACGTTGTTGGAGGTTTAAATGGTGACGAAGATTGTTTGATTTTGATATTTTATTTCGCTTTTCTGTGACTTTTGGCTAATCGCGAAGATGAGGACAAGTGATGAAGGGACAGTTACAAGGAACACCCATGTCCAGGCCGGAATTCGAACCCGAGACCTCATGTGTCGGTGACGAAGGATTTATACAGCTATTAGCCTCTATAAGTCCAATCATTGTTTTTCGGAATAGGTCTACCGGGTGGGAAGAAAGAATTTGTATAAGTAGGAGAACATTTAGCATCTACACAAATAACTTCCAAGTTCCGTTTTGTCTGTTAGTTTCTCATTCGATTCTCCACCACACACCTGGCACCTGCATGTAAAAATAATCAAGAACGACCGATATTAAATTCCGCACAAACAGACATGCGTGACTATGAAATCCCGCACAACGATAGTGTTTCTCGGGTTGCATAACATTCAGGCTGATATGACTTTGTGTTCCGAAAATGACCGATATTATATAGTATGAAAATGGAATCCATAGTTTACGTGGTCGCTAAGATGAATAGTGACACTCCCAATGCCGTTCAACTCCAAGACACCCCTGGCAGCCCTAGGGGTGGGGGTGGGAAGGGCGAGACATGTAAAACGACCGACATTAGTGTGGAATCCATAGTATACGGGGTCGCTAAGATGAATAGTGACATTCCCAATGCTGTTCAACTCAAAGTTCATTTTGCACTATAGTTAGAATTCATTATTTTCCTGTCTAATAGAAGATTGGGATAAATAAATACCCGGGGAACGTCGGGTAATCACCTAGAAAATCAATCAAATGGACAACCAAGACAAAACTACAGGCAAAATCCCGCTACCGCTTTTCTTCACCAAACCCACAGATTGTCTTCACAATAAACGTTCCCTCCGATTGTTACAGACAAAAGAACATGCGTAGACCACAAACTCCTGTGCATCGCACTCCCGCGTGGAGGGGATGGGAAAAGTGAAGCAGGCTTTCTTATGGCCAGAGTTGAACTGATGGAGGAGCAGGTGCGCGAAGGATTCTGGCCGAAGGTTCTTTTGTTTGTGGTCACTCTATACCACAGCATCCAGCAGCGAAGCAAGACCAGTCTAGCAGCCAGGTAGCTAGTCCAGCGCGAACTAGGGCAGTCCAGTACGAAATTCAACTCCGTGTGATTCGATAATAAAAATGTGTTTCGTAAACATTTCAGATGGTTTGGCAAGTAGTAGGCTTCCCAACATAAAAGCAATTTTTCGGACACTTGTGACCTGCTGCATTGTCTAAAAGGTTTACGAAAACACATTTTTATTATCGAGGCTGATTACCAGGCGTTGCCCGGGTATTTATTTATCCCAATCTTGTATTGGAAAATAATGAATTCTAACTATAGTGAAAAATGTAACTAATTTTAAGTGTGATCGTGAATGTCACCAATTAGCTTAGCGACTCAGAAAACTATGGATTCGATCGACACTAATCTAGGTCATTTGTGGCATTTTATTTTTCACCCTCTCTCGCCTCCAAGACCGATAGGTGATGAACTTGAAGTTCAACCGCATTGGGAGTGTGACGAAAACTATGGATTCCATTCGCAACACAGTCTGAATGTTAGACAACCCAAGAAACACTATCGTTGTGCGGGATTGCATAGAGTCACGGATGTCTGTCTGTGCGGAATTTAATATCGGTCGTTCTTGATTATTTTTACATGTCACCCCTTCCCACCCCACCCCTAGGGGTGCCAGGGGTGTCTTACCCCAAAAAATATTACTTCCAGATTGCAAGTGATACGTGTACCAAGTTCGGTTGAAATTGCTCCAGGCGTTCGAGAGTTATGCCGGAACAACATACACACACACACCCACACACATTTTTATATATATATATAGAAGATAGATTTAGACGAGAAACTCTTCACTTCGCTGAAAATGTTTCAAGAGCGACTCCATCGCACACCAATGTAGAGTTTAGAGCAACCATATGACTAAAGAATTTTTTCAAAGACAACTATACAGTACTGGCGCCGCCACTTAAAAAATTGGCAGTGAACAAACCCAAGTATGCGGGATTCTGAAAAGTCGATACCGGAATCGGGAAAACAATATTACGCTGTGTGTGTGTCTATAAATTGATTCAAACTAGTTGGTTTTTCGGCGTCTGGAAATTTCGAATATTTTCCCTCCCGAAAATGTCCCTACTTATTCGAAAAACAGTAATTTTTCCCATCCCCGAACATAGGAATATTACAGATCTCCCAGCCCAGCCATAACCTCTCTCTCTCTCTCGTTCAACAAATCCGTACTGCAAGGGCTGAATAAAAAGTAGTGGCAACACATCTATAATTCGTGTCAAGCTTTATTGGCCGAGGAAACAAACACAAGTTGCATTGCGTTGTTGAGTTGATGTTTTACGTCCACTTTATGCACAGAAAGGCTAATCGGGACTGGACCTACAGTTTAAGGTGGGATCCGAACCACTGTGCGTTTCCACCGGGTATCGAACCCGGGACCCCTTTATTACAAGGCGACGACGCTACCACTGCGCCGTCGGGGATGCACAAGTTGCATTGCTTCAATATAATGACTCCCCCATGTCGACCACCTTTTGCCACACTTGTGGAAGGCGTCTTACACCGTCAGCGTGTCCATATCTGTTGATGTCCTGCAGTGATCATCCTATGACACGAACGATGGCTTCTCGTGTCAAAATGTTTCCCGCGAAGTGGTTATTGCATTTTTGCGAAGAGATCACAATCGAAGGGACTCATATAGGATACTTACGGCGGGTGTTCCAGTACCTCCCATCGCCAGTTACGCAGGAGATCCGTCACAGCGTTAACAGTGTAATACCTTGCATTGTCATGCAGAATGATGCGAGTCCTTGGCAGTAAAGCCATCGCTTTCTCCTGAGTGCGGGACAAAAGTGGTGTTCCAAAAGAAATTCAGCAGTAGACTGAATCGATAAGATCATGCAGGCTCATCGTTTGATTGTTGGCTTTCAGATTCCTTGCCCACCTCCTGACAGTACTCAGTCACACACGCGTCTCCATAGACAACACTCATTCGTAGATGAATGTCAACAGGCGCACATTCTTTCAACCACACGTCCATGTATGTTGCCATTTTACTCACTATTGTGCGCATGCATGATGATTCAGGTGAATGCAGATACATGTCGCAACAGTCAGTGAATCAGTGATTACTCTCATACCAATTTCACATGTCTGAGCAGTGTTGCCAGAGTTATTGCATAGGAGGCAAAACTTTTCAATATGCCCTCATATTATGAAGTAGTGGTACATCCCTAGTTTCATTGAAAATAGGCTGACACTTCTTGGGAAAAAAATAATAACAATGTATATGAGCAGCAGTGTTGCCAGTTTATGGAAATTTCCAGACTCTTGCTTCTAGGGATTCTGAATGGACACATTTTGGAGGGTAGCCTGACAAAAGACAACTGTTTGAAGATGTGTAATGCCATGTCCAAACTTTGAAGAAAGGGGGGAAAAAAGGGAGGGGAGCATTTGGAAATGTTGCATAATTACAGAAAATTTTGAAATTTGGGCCTTGCTCCCCAGGTGCTCCTACTGAACTTCTATTTGTCGTACATTATTAAAATGTTCCTTTTGGTCTTATTATTACATGTAGAAGTGAAATATATCAGAAAAAAGCAATGGTTGAGGAGTTATAGCCCATTTTATAAGTTCTATCCCATTATGCTCGGAGGCATTGGCAGATTTATCATTGAAAACCAAATTTGAGACTTCTTGATTAGAGGTTGATAATGATAACTAGAGCCCGGAAGTTTGGCAAAATGCCTCTTTTTATCTACTGCATATATTGATAAAAATTTTCCGGATATACGTTTTTTATGTTGTTTCTAATGTTTTAGAAGCCTTTTCATTTTGCCTATTTGGGACCCCACTGCCTATTTTTAATTATAATGCCTTTTTTTGCCTTTTTCAATGAAATTTGAACATTTCTTTTAAAAAAATGTGTAAATAAATTATTTTTCCCCCAAAAAACGTTGTTGGCATTTATTTTTCTTCCGTTTATTATGTGAATAATTTTCGCCTTATTTAAGTAATATTGAACTCACGTATGTTTCAACATTTCTGAAGGAGAAAAGTGTGTTTAAAAAAAAATAGTATTTCATGCTGAGATAAGATATTGCCTTTCCATTAACATGTCCTTGTGAATGATTGACTGCTGAAAACCTGTTGCAGAACACCTGCACAATTACGTCATCACGTCCAGCATCCCTGTCAGGAGGTTATTGACAAGAAACAGCACGAATGACCAAGGGCCTTTGCATGGATTCCAAAATCAAGTTCTCTATCTTTAGTTTAGTTCTGCACTTTGGAAGGAAAGGATTGTGTAGTTGTCATCATGCCGAAATTTAGTATGCATGAATTTGGTGAAAGCACATTTTTGACAGATGGTACCATTCTTCTCTGCAAGATATGTGAAAAAACATTCAACCATGAGAAAAAATACTTTATATCTCAGCATGTGTCAACAGCAAAACATAAATCTGCAGTTGCCAAAAAGGTTGGACAGAAGAAGATATCCCTAATTTCAACAGTGGGCACTTCATCCAACAGGCAATCTCAGTTTTCTCTTGAACTGTGCAAAGATTTCCTGGAAGCAGGGATACCTTTCTGGAAAGTGGAAAACAAGTCACTGAGGAAATTCCTGGAGAAATACACTAAAGAAACGGTGCCGTCTGAATCTACGCTGCGGAAAACATATTTAAGCACCTGCTACGAAGAATCTCTGCAAAGAATTCATGCTGAAGTTGGTGGAAAGAAGGTTTGGATTTAAACAGATGAAAATACTGACGCTATGGGACGCTGAATAGCCAACGTCATCATATGAACTATGGAACCAACATGCGGAGAATCCTCGTCATTTCTTCTCACGTCAGAACAACTAGAGAGAGCCAATGGTTCGTCAATAGCTCAGTTATTCTCAAATTCCCTACTTCTGCTCTGGCCAGATGGTGTACATCATGATGACATGTTACTTTTTATCAGTGATGCAGCTCCCTATATAAAGAAGGCTGCCATAGCATTGAAAATTCTCTTCCCGAACATGCTTCATATCACATGTGTAGCCCACGCAATGCACAGAATCGCCGAAGAAGTTAGAGTGTGGCACCCAGAAGTGGACAGGTTGTTTTCGAACACAAAGAAGATATTTCTGAAATCTCCCTCTCGAACCCGAACATTTCAGGAAGTTGCACCTGAGCTTAGTTTACCTCCGCAACCAGTCTTGACGAGATGGGGAACCTGGATATCAGCAGCTATATATTATGCTAACCACCTTGAAAAAATCAGTGAGGTGATCGATGCTCTTCCAGAAAATGAAGCGGCTTCAATTCGTGAAGTGAAAAAACTCCTGTGCTATTCAGAACTGAAGAATGAACTGTCATTTATTTTTGCACATTATGGTGCATTGCCAGAGAAAATTACAAAGCTAGAAAAAAGAGGTGAGACTCTTGTAGCATCCATGAAAATCTTCGAGGAATCTATGCAGCAGATGATGGAAGTGTCAGGAGAAAAGGGGTCAGCTGTTGTGGAAAAGTGCAAATGGGTAGTGAGTGCAAATGATGACTTGAAACAATTGAAAACAATTTGTGATATTCTAAAAGGTGAAAATGCTGTTATCGAAATGAGTCCAGCTACATTTGCTTGTTTTATGTATGCTTCATTAACATTTTGCCAGAAATTATAGATAAAAGTAAGTGACTTTCAAATGTGCCTTTTTCAGTTTATTTTGCCTTTTTTTCCATTTTTAGTGCCTATTTTCCACATTATAAATGCCATTTTGCCTGCCTATTTTAACGAAAATAAATGCCTGAACTTCCGGGCTCTAATGATAACATAGGAACATTAATACACACCAGTAAAAGAAGTGCAGGCAATACTAGTTTTGTGCTAGCCCCTCTCCCATGCAGTTTCCAGCATCCTAGATTTTACACATAAAAAATTTACCAAGAATTCAACACCATTGATATAAATAAAATTAATAAATGAAATAACAATAAGAATATGTTAACATTTTACCTATGTAACGTAGAGCTACCTTGGAGCTTATTTGCTATAAAGAGGGACCCTTGTATCAAAATAAATGCTATGCATATTGTCATGCTAAATATTCTGTGCACTGTTAGAATTGTATTATTAGTTTATTGATCAAATACAATTGTTTGACACACTATAAACAAATAGGACCCCCTCAGGTAATCAATGGTTTCTTTGATTACTGTGACAATGTTTCACGTTAAGTTTCAGAGGGGGAATTTTGAATGTTCTTTAAGTTGAGGAATGTTTCTTCCATAATGACAAGTGGTACTAACTCCCCCCTCTACCTCCCTCCCACTGAACAAAAGCCTAAAAAAAATGTTTTCCTTCCCCAACATCAAGTTTCTTCTCTAACTGGTGTGAATTCTAACAGGCATAGAATGACCTAGGATCACCATGTAAAAATAGGAGAATCCGCTTCACAGCATATGAAGTTTCGTTTTTAAACAGGGGTGCCAGAAAATTTTCACTGGGTGGGCAGATGTAAAGTGTACAGACACACACAATATTCTAGTTTCACAAACATACATTATCCCCCCCCCCTTCTTTCAATTTTTTTTGTATTTCCCCATTTCTTTTTGCTTATGTAGTTTTCTTATTTATCCTTTACCAACATTTTTCCTCTGTTCCCCCCTTTTTCTCTCTATCATTGTTTCTGTCTTTCCTGTGTAATCTCCCTATACTTCTTCTGGTCTAAATCCCCCTTCCTTTCATTGCATCTCCCTGCCTGTCCATGCTTTCAACTGCTCACTGTGTACTTCGGTTTGTATAGTAGATATAAAACTGTCCCATCCTGTTAATTAAGATAAGAAGGAATTTTCCACATACTACTTTATTAGGTGAACATAGCAAGTAACAGTAGGGCTGTACTGTTTAATTCATGGGAAAATTATGAAACATATGAAACAAATTCTTTGTCAATGCAAGCAGCAGCAAAAGTACAAGAAGTATTTATATTTGTGAAACCAGCACCACCCCTAGTAGAGGTGCAAGGCTTCACTCTACATTTTAGGAAGCTGCCCAGCAGCAAAAACATTTGACATGCAATTTTAACATACCAGTGGAGTCACATAGTTGTTTGGATTCAACTTTAAATCAGGGTTGTTCAAGGTCCAGGAATATTAAATAAATTCAATTCCGGTCTAGGAAAGAAAATCATGAAGCGTAAATGGGTTCTGGACCGTAAAGAACCTTTTTATCTGTAAGGTATTTCAATTCAGTCCAGGAACCTTTTTTGCGGCTGAATTTAAATTCGGTCCAGGAACCTTTTTTCCGGATCAATTTAAGTACGATCTAGGAACCTTTTTTCAATTAAACAAAATGCAACTTGGATCGAATTTAAATTGTGCGAGAAAAAGGTTCCCGTCCTGTTACGGAACCAAACAGAATGTATGGATTTCTGGATCCATAACAATCCCAGGGTTGCAATTTCCAGGAATTGTAAATAAATTCAATTCCCATCCAGAAGAAAAAATCAGCAAGTGTAAATGGGTTCTAGGTCGTAAAGAACCTTCTTAACTATAAAGTATTTCAATTCTATCCAGTAACATTTTTTTCCGAATGAATTTAAATACGGTCCAGGAACCTTTTTCCCAGCTGAATTTAAATGCAGTCCAGGAACCTTTTCTCCACATCAGTTAAAATTCGGTCCAGGAACATTTTTTAATGAAACAATATGCAACTTGGACCGAATTTAAATTTTGCAAGGAAAAATGGTTCCAATCCTGCAGCGGGACCAATAGTATCCATTAGAATTTATCAGTTCTTGGACATTCAACAACCCTGTTTAAACTGTAGGTCCAGTCCCGATTAGCATATCTTCATAAAGTGGAAAGCAGGTTATACCAAAATTCGACATTTACAGTAACCGCCCTCATTCATTTGCTTCTATTAACATTCTTTACAAAACAAAATACTTAGTTATTCTTTCTGTCTTACAAGATACATGCTGTATGTACATTAAGGATGGCGACAAAAAGTATGTAAACGCCGATAACAGTTATAATTTTTCTCTCGTCATAATTCAAGTATATGATATTGAATATGCAGTTTTAATATTGTGAGTTTTCAATTGAAAAATAATTGTTGCTTCCTGGATGAGGGTTAATGAATGATCCTTTTACTTGGCTCACAGTGGTTTTACTAAATAAGTGCAGATGAATCTTTGCATTTAATTAATGTCTTATTGGAAAAGTTTAAAACACACAAGGAATGCACAATTTTTGAAAACTTTTAGGATAAAAACGAGGATTTTCATACAACATATCACTACAAAATTGTACAAATAAACAAATTTGTGCAAAATGAATATTGAAAAATTGATGCCATTTCAGAAGTGATAACCTAATGAAGTGATCTGGCCAATGCAGAAAAAAAGATGCTCAAAAGGGTTCAACAGATATATGCACAGGTATTGAGATAAATCCTTTTACATATATGTTGTGGAAAGTAATTTAGATAAAAAAAAAATTAAAAAAATCATACGTATCAATTCTTCTCTTGTTCATAGTGCCTTAAACTCTTGGTCTCAATTTACTGACAATTATCACCATAGCCGCCGACTTCATGCGGGCAAGGCATTTCTGGATCCCAAGATACATCAGAAAGTATAGCTTAGCTATACATTATACAAACAAATATTGTTGTCAATACTACCCACAATATTTATATGAAATTGTCACCCTCTGTTATCACATTATCAAAATAACACATACATTACCTTGTCAAGGATCGAAGTTATTTTCATACAGATGGAAATAACGCGAAAAAGGTGTTTTTATTTAAGTGTACTCCACACTTCAGAAAACGTGAAAGTCACGGAAGTGTAACTGGATCATACGTCCTGTCCTGGGTGTCTAGTTTTAAATCTATATATATATAAAAATGGATGTATGTGTGTGTGTGGGTGTGTATAACTCTCAAATGCCTGGAGCAATTTCAACCAAACTTGGTACACGTATCACTTGCAATCTGGAAATAAATACTGTGGGGGTAAGACACCCCTGGCACCCCTAGGAGTGGGGCGGGAAAGGTTGACATGTAAAAATAATCGAGAACCACCGATATTAAATTCCGCACAAACAGACATCCGTGACTCTATGCAATCCCGTACAATGATAGTGTTTCTCAAGATGTCTAACATTCAGGCAGTGTTGCGAATGGAATCCATAGTTTTCATGACACTCCCAATGTGGTTCAACTCCAAGTTCATCACCTATCGGCATGGGGGGTGAAAAATAAAATGCCACAAATGACCTAGATTAGAGTGCGCCTCAAATCTCCTGCATATGGTGACAGCCAATAGCAGCGCACTTTAGTGGTTCCATGTCGAAATCTCAGCGTGGTTCAGCGAAGCGCCTTGTCAAGGAGAGCACGGCAACGCCGCACGTCTGCGATTCACTGGTGCTGTTCAGCCGTTCAAGGCCATATGCAGGAGATTTGAAGCGCACTTTAGTGTCTAATCCATAGTCTTCGGAGTCATTAAGCTAATTGGCGACATTCGCCATCACATTTAAAATTAGTTAGAATTTATTATTTTCCCGTCTAATACAAGATTGGGATAAATAAATACCCGGCCAATGCTGAGTAATCAGCTAGGAAGATATAAAATTGTCAAGTATTAACAACATATTTTATAACTATTTCCCTTACCTTTCTCAGTAACCTAATATAATCCAAAAACAGCAAAACGTCTTGTAGAATAATTTGTAAGCCTTTCTAGTATTGAAAATATTCATAAGAAAAATGTGAACGGAGTCAAGACAAGAGTGTACATTTTTTTACTGAATCATTCATATTTTCCTGAACACTTGTCTCGAATCTGTTCAGGTGGGCAGAGATATTTTTGGGTGGGCTCTTGCCCACGCTTGCCCAACCATCCCTGTTTTTAAATTTGCTTTATGCACAGATAAGTTAATTGGGACTGGACCTACAACTTTAAAGTGGGATCCAAACCACTAGCCCATCTAGTTCGCTGCACTTTTTGACTCTCTCTGCTCTTGCACATCTAGTTGATTAGCCAGTGCAACACACAGATGTCTACTCTGTTGATTTGGTGTCAGGTACTGTGTTTTGTGCACTGTTTGCACTACATTCTGGAGTGGTGTAATATGTGGTGTAAGGTCATGTGCTGCATGCTAACTAATCAAATCATTTGTTGAATCTTCTGAACTTGACCACCATTATTCATCTACTTGGTTGCATGTAATTTCCTTGCACCAGCCTGACACTGGGATACAGCTACACTACACCTAGTCAAAAAGTGCAAAGAACTCGACAGGGATACTATGTGCCTCCGCAATCTATCGAGCCCGGGAACCCTTTATTGCAAGGCGATAATGTACCACTGTTATATTGTGGAGGCCCACAATACACAGCTACATCCTGTATACGACCCCCTCCTGCATCTGCGCTTACAAGCGATCACATTTTCACACACACACATACATACATACATACACGTGTGTGTGTGTGTGTGTGTACATAAAGGGTGTAGCATAAAAAAAACTGCATCTTTAAATGCATTAAAGTTAATAAGTTTTACTTTAAAAAAATACAAATATACCAACTACATCCTTAAACACTGCCATTTGCCATTTCGTCGTTGACACTGACAATCTGCAACAAAAATCGTCCATGGCATGTTACAACATCTGAAACCTGTCAGTTTCTGCTTCAATGCAGAACAAGCTTCAAAGTTCTTCATCCACACCCTGATTTCATTAGCCGATGGAATAAGATCATGTCACCAAAGATTAAAATAACGTTGATATTCTCATCTCCCAGAGGCAACATTGTCACCATTCTTATAAAATGCCCTCACAGCTACATTACATTTAGATCCGCTCCAGCGATCCGTCTGTAAATGTCGTACATTGCTGATGCAAATGACAATCAATAAGTGCCACCAACACAGTTACAGAAACTCCCCCAACAAAAACGAAAATACACATTTTTATGCCACACCCGGTATCAATATATATATATATATATATATATATATATATATATATATAAAAATCAAATAAGGTAAAAGGAAACACTCACCGGACAGTAGGAAAATTCAAAATTTTCGCTAATTTATAGCATCATCGGTGTGAGAAGAAACAGAAGACGGAACCGGAAGTTGGGGTCCTGCAGAGTTGCCAGGTCCCCATTGAAGAAGAAGCGGTGCGTAGAACGAAAAAAACACTGTTTCGTCACCAGGCTCGTCGTAAACTGTGAGTGGGGAGGATGAGTTGGGAGGGAGGCCGGGAGGGTGGGTGAGGGTTGGGCATTACTGGGTGGCCTTGTTCAGGCCAGGTGGAGTGGTTGCACTCATGGCCGATATATAGGCCCTCTCCCATCTTTTGCGAACAGAGGTGTTGGCTGGTTGGGGTAGGAGGTGGATGATCGCTACCCGGAAGCAGTCGTTGAAACTGATGTTGTGGTGGTTGGTGTGGACGGCGACAGTGAAGTCCAGGTTGTGGGTGGAGGAGCGGTGGTTATTGATGCGGAGGTTGAGGGCCGTTGATGTTTCCCCCAGGTAAAAATCACCACAGATGTTGCAGGTGAGGATGTAGATAAGGTTTGAGGCATGGCAGGTCCCTTTGGGATGGAGGGTAAATTTGCCAGTGGCCGTGTGCACCTGGAGGGTGTGAGAAGTGATGAGGATGGGACAGGTCTTGCACCTGGGTCGGTTGCATTTATGGGCAGGGGGGTGTTGGATGTGTGGTGAAGGAGTGTTGTGGACCAGGATGTTTTGGAGGTTAGGGGGGCGTTTGAAAACCACCCTGGGTTTGTCGGGAAATATGTTTTTGGTTTCGGGATCACTGTGGAGGATTGGGAGAAGAGAGTGCAGTGTGTGCCTGATTTTGTTGAGGTGGGGATGATATTGGGTGATGAGTGCAGGTGGGTTGGTGGCAGCAGGTTTCTTGGTGGTAGTGGTATGTGAGGCAGCTCGTGATATTTGCTTGGTGACCAGGATGGAGGGATATCCACGGTTAACCAGGGCCTGGTGTAGGCGGAGGTTATAATTCTGGCGGGAGGTGGGTGAAGTGTTCAGGCGCTGTCCCCTGAGGGCCAGAGAGAATGGAATTGCTTTTTTGGTGTGGAACGGGTGGGAGCTGGAGAAGTGTAGGTATTGCATGTGGTTGGTGGGTTTTATGTGGATGGAAGTAGTCAGGTGTCCTCCCTCGATGTGCACGTCCACATCCAGGAAGGTGATCTGGTTGGGGGAGTGTGTCCAGGTGAAATTTAGGGAACGGAAGTGGTTAAGTTGGTCCAGGAAGGCTGACAAGGATGGTTCTCCATGTGTCCAGAGCATGAAGATGTCGTCGATGAAGCGGAGCCAGAGGAGGGGTTGGAGGGGTTGGGTAGCCAAAAACTCTTGCTCAAGTTGGCCCATGAAGAGGTTTGCATAGGATGGGGCCATTCTGGTACCCATGGCTGTACCTCTGATCTGTAGGAAATTTTGGTTTTCAAAGGTGAAGTTGTTACAAGTGAGGACAAGGTGGGCTAGGTGGGTCAGGAAGTTGGTGCTGGGGTTGTGAGGTTTGGGTCTGCTATTGAGATAGAATTCTATGGAGCGGAGGCCATGGGAGTGAGGTATGTTAGTGTAGAGGGAAGTGACATCAATGGTGGCAAGGATGGTATTTGGGGGCAATGGTGGGAGGGTGCTGATTTTCTGGAGGAAGTGGTTGGTGTCACGGAGGTAGGAGGGCAGAGCTTTCACAAGAGGCTGGAGATGGGAGTCAACAAAGGCTGAGATTCGTTCTGTAGGTGAGTTATAGCTGGACACAATGGGTCTGCCAGGGTTGCCAGGTTTGTGGATTTTGGGCAATAGATAGAAGGTGGGGGTGCGGGGATTGTCGGGTATTAACATGGCGGTGGTACGAGCTGTTAGGCCTTCAGGTGGGCCGCGGGTGTGGATGAAGTCCCGGATTTTGGTGAGGTGTTCGGCGGATAGGTCAGCTGTGGTGGGTTTGTAGGTGGAGGGGTCAGCCAGCTGGCGGTTGGCTTCCGCCAGGTAGTCTTGAGAGTTCAAGACCACCGTGGTGGACCCCTTGTCAGCTGGGAGGATTTTGATGTTGTGGTTGTTGCGGAGGTCTCTGAGAGCTTTCTGTTGGGGGGGATTGAGGTTAGGTTGGTTGTGAAAGTTATTTAAGAATGAGCTGTCAGAGGTGGTGGAAATGACGGCAGTGATGTATCTATTGCCCAAAATCCACAAACCTGGCAACCCTGGCAGACCCATTGTGTCCAGCTATAACTCACCTACAGAACGAATCTCAGCCTTTGTTGACTCCCATCTCCAGCCTCTTGTGAAAGCTCTGCCCTCCTACCTCCGTGACACCAACCACTTCCTCCAGAAAATCAGCACCCTCCCACCATTGCCCCCAAATACCATCCTTGCCACCATTGATGTCACTTCCCTCTACACTAACATACCTCACTCCCATGGCCTCCGCTCCATAGAATTCTATCTCAATAGCAGACCCAAACCTCACAACCCCAGCACCAACTTCCTGACCCACCTAGCCCACCTTGTCCTCACTTGTAACAACTTCACCTTTGAAAACCAAAATTTCCTACAGATCCGAGGTACAGCCATGGGTACCAGAATGGCCCCATCCTATGCAAACCTCTTCATGGGCCAACTTGAGCAAGAGTTTTTGGCTACCCAACCCCTCCAACCCCTCCTCTGGCTCCGCTTCATCGACGACATCTTCATGCTCTGGACACATGGAGAACCATCCTTGTCAGCCTTCCTGGACCAACTTAACCACTTCCGTTCCCTAAATTTCACCTGGACACACTCCCCCAACCAGATCACCTTCCTGGATGTGGACGTGCACATCGAGGGAGGACACCTGACTACTTCCATCCACATAAAACCCACCAACCACATGCAATACCTACACTTCTCCAGCTCCCACCCGTTCCACACCAAAAAAGCAATTCCATTCTCTCTGGCCCTCAGGGGACAGCGCCTGAACACTTCACCCACCTCCCGCCAGAATTATAACCTCCGCCTACACCAGGCCCTGGTTAACCGTGGATATCCCTCCATCCTGGTCACCAAGCAAATATCACGAGCTGCCTCACATACCACTACCACCAAGAAACCTGCTGCCACCAACCCACCTGCACTCATCACCCAATATCATCCCCACCTCAACAAAATCAGGCACACACTGCACTCTCTTCTCCCAATCCTCCACAGTGATCCCGAAACCAAAAACATATTTCCCGACAAACCCAGGGTGGTTTTCAAACGCCCCCCTAACCTCCAAAACATCCTGGTCCACAACACTCCTTCACCACACATCCAACACCCCCCTGCCCATAAATGCAACCGACCCAGGTGCAAGACCTGTCCCATCCTCATCACTTCTCACACCCTCCAGGTGCACACGGCCACTGGCAAATTTACCCTCCATCCCAAAGGGACCTGCCATGCCTCAAACCTTATCTACATCCTCACCTGCAACATCTGTGGTGATTTTTACCTGGGGGAAACATCAACGGCCCTCAACCTCCGCATCAATAACCACCGCTCCTCCACCCACAACCTGGACTTCACTGTCGCCATCCACACCAACCACCACAACATCAGTTTCAACGACTGCTTCCGGGTAGCGATCATCCACCTCCTACCCCAACCAGCCAACACCTCTGTTCGCAAAAGATGGGAGAGGGCCTATATATCGGCCATGAGTGCAACCACTCCACCTGGCCTGAACAAGGCCACCCAGTAATGCCCAACCCTCACCCACCCTCCCGGCCTCCCTCCCAACTCATCCTCCCCACTCACAGTTTACGACGAGCCTGGTGACGAAACAGTGTTTTTTTCGTTCTACGCACCGCTTCTTCTTCAATGGGGACCTGGCAACTCTGCAGGACCCCAACTTCCGGTTCCGTCTTCTGTTTCTTCTCACACCGATGATGCTATAAATTAGCGAAAATTTTGAATTTTCCTACTGTCCGGTGAGTGTTTCCTTTTACCTTATTTGATTTTTACTTAGCCCTTTTGGCCCTCCTTGCTTTTATCCATTATATATATATATATATATATATATATATATATATATATATACACACACATACATATATATACATACATATATATACATACATATATATACATACACACACACATGTACATGCATGTTTACATGTTTACAGCACATGCTGTGCCTCTCCCCCCTCCAAAAAAAAATTTTCTAAATCTGCCTATGCTCAGAGGAAAACAGAGTACTCTTTCAAACTCCGCTTGTTAATGATAGTAACAATGGATACAAAATATCATGTGTAGTGTGTTAATTGCTACCACATGGTGGTGGAATGTATATATATCTCCCACTCGTCTGTAGTGCAATGCACTCAGCAGGAGACATGTCTCCAGTCAGGTGTATTGAGGTTAAATAATCCAAACAAAACCCATATCACTCCACTACAAGGCACCGATAATACAGTATCTGGCAAAACTGGGAAGAGATCTTGAGATGTCTTGTGCAGGGCCAAAGCTAGCAGCGCACAGAATGCTTGCCAGCTTGCACAATAGCACACGAGTTGTGCAAGCAACATGGGTACCTGCAGGGCTCAAAAAATCCCGGTCATCCCGGTCATCAGGAAGCCACGGCGAATAAAATTTTTAGCCTGGCGACTGATCTTTTGCTGTATTATGTATGAAATTTTGAAGATTCTTTATTTCCGTGAGCGAGGTTCAGGCTGAGGCTGTTCTGCCACCTAACCTGTGTCATGGAGTATGGCCAATATTTAAGCACATGCTGCATGCGTCTGTTGACAAAATTTCTACCTGCTAGTGTTGCCATTTACGGAGGATATGTACCAAAAATGGCACTTTTTCACCACTCAACCCATAAAATCGCCAGTCAAAAATCTATCAAATGCTGCATATGATCAATATTGGTCGCAAATGACAGATTGACATGGCATCCGACATCTAATTATAAACCTTTGATAATTTCTTACATATTTTTCTCTCAAAAATGCATTTCTGGAAAAATTTTAACACTGCCTTTCGCTAGTTATTAATTTATCTAATTTTCTGTGTGGCGTAAACTGATAATTTTTTACCATAGAAAAATATCTCAATGGATGAGTCTTTATTATGCAGAAAACCCAGTGTAAATATCTCTTATGCTTTTCAAGATATACATTTCCAAAGTTTGGGTTGCGCGACTTTTGAAACACCGTAGTATGCACAATTGCTAGTAGGTGGTTTCCTGGCGCCTGATATTCAGAGCTGGCACCTAGCTCTGAAGAAGATTTTTCGAGCACTGGGTATCCGAATAATTGTTATGTGCAAGGCCAGTAAATATTCAAGCTTTCGTCACGGGTGAAATATATGCTACATTTGCACTAAGAAAATGCTTCAAAATAAAATCCGAGGTTTTGTAAGAAATAAAATGAGCAGCCCGATCTACATAGTACTATCTTATTTTTCTCAGATTGTTTTTACTTTTAGTAACATGCAACGATTTAATGTAAGAATGACAAAGTGGGAAGCCTTGTAAGTGTAGATTTTCCAGTCCTTAAACCTAAGGCATTAAATCTGGTAATGTATCATTTTTAGCCAACAGGAACAAATACCTAAGATATTGTAGAGTACAGGCCTGTACCCAGAATTTTTTTGAGGGAGGGGCCAGATCAGTGTTTATATATATATATATATATATATATATATATATATACACACACACACACACACACACACACACATACACACACACACACATACACACAGGGTGATTGGTAATTCGACCTATTCCTGGAAAGGGGCAATACCAGAGCACATTTGCAACAAATTTGACCCTATGCACCGGGGGTCAGAAATCAATGGGTTTCGAGTTATTGCAGTTTGTAGATTTTCGTGACATATTCCAACTTGAGACCAAAAAACTACTAACTATGAAAAAACTACTACACCCTGGACACTCAATCGACACGTTGCTAACAGCTGACCAATGAGTGACTACTGGGGAAAAAATTCATGCCCAAAATTCCCATACCCACAGAAAGAAACGGTCATTGGAGCACACGTCATGAAGAAATTTGGAAATTATCGTTTAAATCGAAGAGGATTACTGAAAAAATTGGTAACACACTTAGTGTAAAATTTACGGAAAAAAATTAGTTTCATAAGCTCTCCAAAAAGATACAAATGTTGTCAACTGGCACATGGGTTGGGGGAAAAATCTGAAAAAAAAAGCGGAGATGGCACGTTGTAGACCTCTTTGTAAAGTGAAAAGAAGTTGTCGGTTGTGAGAAATGAAGGAACGAAAATGAGTGAAATAATAATGTTATTTACCATTCTCATGATTCAAGGTTGTCAGAATTAACTGTTACAAGAACTACAAATCCTGTTAAAATTGCCTCCCCCGGTTACGTATGCAAGCATGCAGCCTGCTTGCATATACAGGGTGTTCTGGGAGGAAGCAGCAATACTTTGGGAACTGGTAGTATGGGTGATTCTAAGCAAAAAAGTTCATATAAACATGGGTCCGATTTTGAACAATAACTGAGATATGAACAGAAATAAAAATGATGTAGGAAAACAAACAAAAACATTAACAAGTAAAACATGGCAATGTAATGGTAATTGTGTAAGTAAATACGTGAAGAGACATGCTGATACTAATCTTTATTGCATGAATTTGTGGTGTAGCAGTAATTAGTACACGATAATTAAGTAATGAAGCAAGGAATAAATGTAGATCTGCTCATTCCAGTCTGTTGATCATTCAAGATCTGAATTCCACCTACCCTAATCGATGGATTGGTCGTTGTCGTGGTAGTGGTCTGGTTCCATGGCCACCTCGTTCTCCTGACCTAACCCCTCTTGATTTCTGTTTATGGGGGTGGATGAAGCAGGAGGTTTACCGGGAAAGGGTGAATACAAGGGATGGACTGCACATTCACATTATGAATGCTGCAGCGTTAATCTGGGAAAATCATCGGGAACTTTGTAGTGCAATACAAGATGTCCTCCGACGCGCTCACAATTGCATTGATGTTGGTGGTGGTATTTTTGAGAATCTGCTCTGCCCTGCTATCATTTCTGTGGCCTTTTCCCTCCTTACATTCGTTCATGTGAGTACTGACCAGCAGGTGTTAACATTTCATTTTTCTACATTTATTGCTTGCTTCATTACTAAATTATTGTGTACTAATTACTACTACACCACAAATTCATGCAATAAAGATTAGTATCAGCATGTCCCTTCTCGTATTTACTTACACAATTACCATTACATTGTCATGTTTTACTTGTTACTGTTTTTGTTTAAGTTTTCCTACATCATTTTTATTTCTGTTCATATCTCAGTTATCGTTCAAAATCAGACCCATGTTCATATGAACATTTTAGCTTAGAATCACCCATACTACCAGTTCCCAAAGTATTGCCGCTTCCTCGTGTGTGTGTGTGTTTATATATATATATATATATATCTATATATATATATTGCCACTTTTGCTCCCGTATTATGGCCTGCTTGTCTAGCAAGAGAAAATAACAGTCGTTGGCCAGTGGCGGCGATTAAAGGGGGCGAGGGGGGCGAGGGGGGCCATTGCCCCCCACTTTTCCCCACGCACTATGCTAAACCTTATCTACAAAGCAAAATATATTGTCTTTGAGGAGATAAAGATGGTTAGGGCATGCTGCTTATAAGCTCTGCATGACATTTTTCTTTGCTGTCCGGGTCTCCAATCAGTTCCTTCTTCTTTGGAGGGGTAGTTTAAATGGATAACAGTTTATTATGCATGAGCTGTAAAAGTGGCATTGGCATGTGCGGGGATGCAAGTTTCGGTAGGTGTGGATAAGACCACAGGGCGGCTCATGCATAGCCAAATGGTTAGTGCTCTCACCTTTGGTGCAAGCAGTCCTGGCTTCAATTCCAGGTACGAGCTCCCAAAATTTCAGCATTGACCCGTCATGAGGACAATTGGGGAGGTACTTGAACAGATAAAAAACATATGCCATAGCCACTGCATTGATAGGGTAATTGAAGAGCACTTAGGCAACATCAACACCACAGCTCATTCCACCTCCTCCACATGCATACTCCACCCAACAGACTCTCTCATGGAGAACAGAGAAATGCACTGTATCAACCAACAACTAAACTCAGACAACGAACAAGCATACCCCACCTAGTACCCTGTACTTTGAACGATCTCAACAGCAAGAATACATGCAGACCTCATACAAAATCTCCTACCACCCACACACAAGGAACACAATCCACACCATGTGGAGCAGCACAACACAAGAGAGAGCCCAACCCACAGATCATTATGCACCATCACCAGCAGGCAATGGAAATCAGAACAACCTGTAACAGAGAGCATAGCAAATGATTCAACTCCCACAAAATCTACCAGTGCCAGCAGATGGGAGAAATTGACATGCTACCATCAGCATCTTAGATGCAGTAACCTTTGTTAACGAAGGCAGTGATCCTTCAAAATTAACCGGAAACCAATAAAAACTGTAGTGTGGAAATACAGAACTTCATCTATGCAAATTATCAGGTTTGTTCTTTTCTTCTAACTGCAATGCCTGGACCAACAGCTAATGGCCAAAGATATTGTGATGCACAGTGTAGAAAACCTGGATCTAAACAATTAATGCAAGAACATGCTCAAATAACTTACCAACATAGGAGTACTTGGATGCAGAGAGTCCTCCATCAGGGCCTTGAGCTCTCCTAAGCCCAAATTCCAGCAGCTGAATTTTCTTGCCTGCTGCCATCCTATACCTTGCAGCATTTGTTGCAACAAGGCTGGAAAGAATAAAATAAAGTAATTAACATGTTTGCAAGCTTTGCAAGATTCAAAAGATACTGTGTTAGATATACACACGCGTATACACCGGTACTTCTCTTTTTAATACTTATGATAAATATGATAGAACATTGAAGATTAAGATTTAGCCTGTAGAGCCAAAGTTATTTACTTTTTTTCCCCTGCAACACGAGGATGTAACACACATAATAATAATAATAATAATAATATATCTTTATTGAGCGGGCGAGGTTCAGCGTACGCTGTTCTCCCACCTAACCCTTGTCAGAATACAGTCTACAGTTACAAAAGGTATATATGTCCAATAAGAAAAAAAGAAACAAAACCAAAAATAATAATAGTAAATAAGAAAGATGAAAGAAAAACGTATGGACAATTTGAAATCAGATAAGAACTGTAAAGATACAATTAATGAGTATATGTATACACATAAAACTAAATTCTAAATACAATTTTAAGTATATATATATATAGGCACACACACATGTACACGTAAATGCATATTTGTTAATATTTGATGGTGCAAAAATAGAAATATTTGACATGAAGTAATACCAAATTCTTACATTGACATTAATACATTGTGGGATGTATTTTTATTCGTGTGTGCTTCTAGATTCAAACTGTTTACATAGTAGATAGTCCTTTGCTGTGGATTTAAGAGCATGCAATGTTGATTGGTTAGTTATTGTTATGGGTAATTTATTCCAGGTTGAAACTGCATTTACCGAGAATGATGATTTGAAGGAGGCGGTACTGTAATGACATGTAAAAAGTTTGTTATGCCCTCGCGTGAAGTGTGAGTGTATTTGAGTGCCTATTTTAAGTTTTCTAAATAGATAATCTGGTTTACTTACTTTCAAAATTTTGTTCATGAAGGTGATATAGTGCAGATGCCTTCTTCTGTCCATTGTTAATATTTTCTTTGTGTTCAAATGAGGCAGGATATGTTCATATTTTCTTATGTTCAATGCAAATCGTATACAAGAATTTTGCATCACCTGAATTTTCCTTTTATCTTTGACCGAGACCCCAGGACCATAAACTACATCACAGTAATCAAAGAGTGACCACAATAAGAGCTCAACGAGCTTCAGTTTAACTTTTTTTGTTAGATAATTTTGAGACCTATATAAATTTCTGAGAATGTAGAATGATTTTCTACACAGTCCATTGATGTGTTCTGTCCAAGTAAGAGAACTATCAATCACCAAACCCAGGTTTTTAGATGTGGTTTTATGCGGTATGCACGTCCCACGTATCTTTAAGACTATGTCATTATACTTGTCGTTCGTAATTGTTTGTCTGTTCCCCAGTAACATGTATGTGGATTTTTTGGGATTTAAAATCAGTGCATTGGAATCACACCAGGTGGAAATTCTTTTTAATTCATCGTTGAGGACCATAACATCACGTCTAACTGTAATTGGCGTGGTAGGTAGGTATATCTGTGTGTCATCAGCATAGAAATGATATGTACATGTTTGTATTACTCTCGATAAGTCTGCTGTGTATAAAGTAAACAATAGTGGCCCCAATATTGATCCCTGAGGCATCCCAGTTTTTATTGGCACAGATTTTGAAAATGATAGTGGAGTGCCAGGCATTTGTACTTTCTGGTGTCTGTCTGTAAGATACGAGTTGAACCACTTGATTGCTAATGGGCTGAAGTTATAATATCTGAGTTTAGCTAAAAGTAGATCATGCCGTACACTATCGAAGGCTTTGCTGAGGTCTAAGAGGACTAGTATGACTGCACTCCGTTCATCCATGAAATGAAGGAAGTCATCTACTACTTTTGTGAGTGCAGTGGCAGTACTATGTTTACTGCGAAAACCTGACTGTAATTCTGGTAATATATTGTTCGCATCAACAAATTTGGTGAGTTGCTGACACACTACTTTTTCAATAATTTTGGAGACAACAGGCAGCAAGCTTATTGGTCTAAGATCATCAAGACTTTGAATATTCTTCTTCTTTGCTAGTGGGATTACGTGAGCTTCCTTCCATATGGAGGGAAATTCTCCAGTGCAGATAGAGAAATTGATGATTTGTGTTAGTGCAGGCAGTACAAAGGGAAGCGATAACTTTAACATTTTAACTGTGATTTTATCAGCTCCAGCTGCATTTGAGTGTATACTATGTATTGCCTTATATATGTCAAGTTCTGTTAGTGTTTTAATTGTGAAACATAAATCTGTGGTATTCTCATTCTTGTTTGTCATGAAGTAATTGTACTGTTTTTAGATAAGAGTTTCAGAAAAATTGAAGTTCTGTGTAACGCTAACAAAATGGTTGTTTATAACATCTGCATCCCTAAGATTAGATGGAAGGGCATCAATATTATTTGTAGTTTTATCAACAATACCTAAATCTTTTAATTTTTGCCAGGTACCCCGTGTGTTCATATTTCTGCTGTTTATATGGGATGTGAAATATGCTTTCTTTTCCTGCCTTGTAATTGACGTTGTGAAGTTACGGAGATCCTTGTATTGTAGCCAGTCGTGTGGGATATTTGTTCTTTTAAAGTTACGTAAGGCATTATCCCTGAGTATCATTACTAGTTTTACATTATCTGTGATCCATGGGGTATATTTTTTACCTACCCTTGCCGTTTTAGTAGGTGCATGAATTTCAAAGACGCTGATGATTTTTGAATTAAAATAGTTTATTTTGTCTTCAATATCATGGATATGTTTCAGCAATTCCCAATCTACGGCTTTCATATCATTTTCAAATTTATCACTATCAAAATGAGAAAAGTCACGATATGTAACGTATTTCATCTGCTTTATGGGCTTCTCACAAACCAACGATACATATGTGAGACAGTGGTCAGAGGTACCTATAGGGTTTTCAACATTCGACCCGTGAACAAGCTCAGTATTATCTATTGCTATGAAGTCTAAGAGTGTCCTACTATTTGCTGTGATTCGAGTGGGTTTGTCGATTATTTGAGTCAGGCCAAATGTGTTAAAAATTGCTTTTAAATACATAGTGTCCGATTCGTGTTTTAAGAAGTCACAGTTTGCGTCACCCAGCAGCAAGAGGGTGTCTACACAAGGGTATAGCTCAGAGAGTAGATTTTCTACAATGGAGAGCTTTGTGTACGCTATGTTTGGTGCTCTATATATAATACACACCTCTATTCTCTTACTATTATTATTTACAATAATACTGATATATTCAACATCACTGCCATTGTCCAAGTCACTATAACCTACAATGCGAAAGTTCAGTTCTGTTTTCATGTAAATGGCAATGCCCCCTCCGGTTTTATGCATCCGATCATTTTTCACGATCTGATACCCTGGTAGGTTTATAGATGCCATTGGCGTGTAGGCATCAGTCCAGGTTTCAGAGATTGCGACAATATCAAAATCATGCAGTAATGTAACACACTGTAGTTCATCAATTTTTGGTACAAGAGACCGCACATTACAATGAGCAACGCTAAAATTACCACTTGGCTGCTTTAGACACTCTAGATTTCTTCTTTCACTTTTGTTATGACTTACCATAAAAAAATCTTCATTCCATTTTTGGGGCACACGCTTTACCCTTTCTGAGGATCTTAATGTACGAGGTGTATTTATCTTTGAACTCTGAATTTTTTCTACATCACTACCACCATTAACACCATTGCATGCATTTGGCACTTTATGATATATTTCCATGTAACTATCACGAACATCACCACTGCCTGCATCTGGCATTTCTTGAAACATTTCTCTATCACTATCACCACTGTTGCATGTAATTATCACTGTGTTGTATTCCACGTTCACTGTAGAGGGGGTTTGTTTCCAAGGGAGAGGGATGGTAGAACAGTCTGTATAACATATCAGGCAATATACAGCTAATAATAATCCATGCTTCACGGGCCAGGGCCTACCTAAAGACTGCTGGCCTCAGTCCCACTTGCTGAAGTGGGAGATCACCCAACCAATTATGGGGTGATGTATGGTCAGCAGAATGAATCCCCAGTCGTTGTTGTAGATGTCAATGACTGGGTTATGCTACTTATTCATAGCTTCTCAATTTCCTCACGATGGTGGGTGGCCATCGGTCCCATACATAGGCCGAAATCTCAGCAGAAATCTTGTTACACTTTCCCCAGGAGACTCGAACCTGCCCACATCCCATAGCCAGAGAAGCCCAAAGCATGATGCCTTACACTTCATGGCCATGGTGCAGGACTCAATATGCAGGTACCATTTTGAATACTCATGTCCCAGTTTTGCCTACATGGGGAAGGGGGCAAAAAGGTTCAAATTTTGTTATCTTTTTTACTTTCTTCAACCATAGATTTATAGCCTAGTCTGTACTGAAGAAAACGTGATAAATTTTGAATATAATAAAATTGGTAGATTGGTGTTTAATTTGCTCCAATTTTCAAGTATGGGCATGACAGGGATCAACACAGTGTCAGGATCAATGACTCAGTCCTACTATAACATAGGCTCTAACGTACGAGGGAATATCACTCCATAAGGGACAGTGTAAATGAAACAAGTGTGAGATTCAAGCAAACTCGCTGATCAAAATTCCTCAAGTGTGCACCACAGATAAAGGTTACATTAATATGACCTGTGTGAAATGTTTGCCAATATAGTATTTTTTTACCAAACCTGGATGCATTTTCTCCAGTAAAAAAACATGGTGAAACTTAGGATCTTGATGATTACAAGCATATGTGCCAATAAATATGCACAGAAATAGTCTAGTATAGTCACTGTCCACATAGTAGTACAATTCTAATGATAAAAAGTTATGTCTACACAAACCTTGAGTGTGAACATAAATATGCACAATATGCAAACTCTGTAACAGAGTTAACAAGACATCCAACTTACCTTGCATAATTTATCAAAGTGAGAAGAGTTGTTTCCAATAATTGTACAATTATTAATGGGCCCTCTACTCGTAACAATGGTATTCTGCAATAAACATAAGAGAAAATAAAGTAATTAATAAAGATCATATCTTTATGTAATTACATATTTTATTTCAGCACATTTAGTTGCATAAAAAACTAAAACGTTGACGAAATTTACTAATAGGCCTAATACCATGTTTTTTTTAAAATTTTATTAGAAATTGGCATCTCCTTTGCACATCAAGTAATTGTATGTTAGTCTAATAAGCATAATGGCTGAGAAACAAAGTGGTATACATGTTCTTCTTAAAGGTTTGCATAACCACATTTTGTAGATGCAAAATAATCTAACAGCTATTTTTGGTGTTTTTTCACAACCTCACATGGCCAATCGCTCTACACTTCTGGTAAAAACCACTAAAAATAACTATTAGATTATTTTGCATCTACAAAAAGTGGTACAACAATTTCTCAGTACAAACAATTAAAACTGATTCTACATTTGCAGCATAAATAAAAACTGCACATGATGGCTTGTGTTTCTATTCAGTACCAAAACTGATGACAGAAGAGAAAAATGCCAGTTTAATACACTAAATTTGATAACACTGTTAAGTCTTGCTTCCATGTTAATAAAACATTAAAACACTGACCAAGGCAGAATTTATTGTATAAAAAATATATACACTAAGCTAGTGTGAATATTCGTCTGAAGAAGACTGTTAGAGGGTGGAAAAGTTACTTTTTTTGTGTATATATTCTTTATACAATAAATTCTGCCTTGGTCAGCATTTTAATGTTTTACTAAATTTGAATGTACACTACTTCTCAAGACCAATGTTGAGCAAATATCAATATTTATGCATCAGCATTGGTATCAGTTAGAGTATTGCATGGCTTTCATTCGCTCATACTTGCTTGAGTCTCTCATGCTCGAGAGTTTACAATGTAATATAATTTTAATGTGACAATAATCGTAGACACATTTAAATAAAATATCTGTCCTGACAGTTTCAGCCCACAATCATCTCTTTCATTTTCATATATCTCTGTATTGGTAAGATCGAGTTGATGGGAACTGGTAAGAGTAGGCATCAGTTCAAAGTCGAATAGGCTAAGCCCTGCACAGGGTTTGCCTAAAAGAAATAGACAGTATAAACGCTTTATAAATTGAAATTTGTTTGTTTCATCAGAAATCATTTAGTACTGTTGTATAGAGAAAGTCTTCAAGTTTACAACCTCCACTTTTCATTTCTTTCCATGACGTCAGCATCACGAGAGCACCCTTGACGTCAATTGAGCAATATGGCCGGTAGCCAGGTAGAAAAGGCTTTCTGTGTGCTTGTGATTTAACATCATCATGTGACAACTTCTTGTCGGGATACATCAAGGACCGGGTTTTTGTTCCTTCCCTCCCTACAAGTGTGGATGATTTTAAACACCACATCACAGTAGCTGCTGCGACTGTTGACATGGACATGCTGAGACGTGTTTGGAGAGAACCGGACTGGATATCTGTCGTGTTACAAAAGGGTCACACATAGAACACTTGTAACTTACCAATGTAAACTTCAGGTTTCAGCCCTCGTCTTTCTACAAAACTTTGAAAGTGTATTTCTTTTAGGCTAACCCTGTACTATACAATAGCAATTAGGTAGTTAAATATTGGTTCTTTCAACAATGACAGGATAATTGTAATAAAGAAATTCTACTCTAAAAATAATTCTCAAAATGCAAATAGATCTCACCTGGGAAATACAACAGACCCTTCTTCTATTGCATACAAAGTGACATCTCTCGCAGTTAACTGCTTCAGGTACACAAAAAACTCTGGTTCTATTGTCGCAGGTAGTGTCTGCTTTAAGTAGGCAATATCTGGAAGAACAATGAAAAAATTAGTTAATGATCAAATGCAATGTATATTGATATGACATGTGAACAGATTTAACTCAACTCTCTCGCTGTGGCAAGCAACTTCAGTCCATTTGCTTCAATATGTGTAACTTACGGAAAAAGACTGCAGTTGATTTTGAATATTCTTGTCACTGATGGTGTAGAACAAAGTCGTATTATATCTGGAAAAAGCATTACCAGAACATGCTCTGTAATTTGAACTATAATCGAAGGAAATAAGTCACTTTGGTTCTGAACAAATTAAAAATGTGTACCGCCATGTGCATGCAAACAACAAGGGCAGCAAGAATCATTTATCTGCTCAGTGGCATGCCCAAGATTTTTGAATAGGGTGAGAGTCCATATACTTCTTTTTAGTAGTCAGCCCTCATTTCGCTTTCTTGACTGCTTTTAACATTCTCTTTGTTTTTAGGAATAATAGACCAAAAGGAAGGGTTATGAGCCCTACCAAACCCCTCCCCCTTTTGGTATGCTACAGTATCCACTTCAATAACAATGAAAGTTTAACACTAAGGATAACTCCAGGCTATGACCCTTTTTCAAAGAATAGGGACATGGTTGTCTGGAAGGGGGGAGCAAATATGGCCACACGCCCCCCTTAGAAATTGAATGTCAAGCTAAAAGTATATATTTCACACGTATAATTTGATTTCAGTCATAGTAAAGTATTGTAATGCAATAATTTCAAGTTCAATTGTTGTTTTTTGATGGGGCAACACTATTATCGGGGTAATGTACCCCATGGAAAAATACCTTTCTTGTCCATTCATTGAAAAAAAACTGTGAATGTCCATGATTAGGGGGGCAACTGCCACCTTTTGCCCCCCCCCCCCATGCACACGCCTATGATGCTAACTTATAATTATAAAGAAAGACCATACAAACGAAAAATGAATACTCACCACTGTCAGAATAATGAAAATTCTGTAAAAACTTCAAACATTCTTCCAAGCCAGCAAATATGGTAAATTCACCTTGGAAAGGACTTTTTCGAAAAAACAGATCAAACACTGCTTCATCTTTCACCTTTCCTGATTTCCAATATGCATATGCCATTGTAATCTGGTACAAATCTGTAATGATAAAAAATTTAAAGTTTTAGAAGGATATTAGAAACTGAACATTTCTTAAAAAATAACTGTAAAACAGGCAGTAAGAATGAATAATACAGAGAATGTCTCCAATTTCTTTCCTACTTCTTATACTGACTAAATATGCAGTTCCGGTAATGTATCTGGAGTTAAGATTTGGGGGTCACGTGAAAAAATTGAACACTTACGTCTATATATGTTGCAAAATTACATTCTTCATTACCTCGATCATTCTCCATGCAGAAACATAGGGACCATGTTTGAAGATATGAACAAGTGACGTTTGGCATCTGTTGTGCTGTCTACAGCGTTGCCACACTGTTCCTTGCGAGGAGAATGAGGAAGATGATGACAGTGAGAACGACGAGGTAGAAGAGCATGTGGAATGCAGACTTTGATTAGAGGTACGTTTGGCAATGGTGTTCGACCGTTCTTCTGGAAAAATGGCATCTTGCGCAGTGATGAAGCTAGTGCTACAAAACTTATATTTTGTTACAATATGTGCTCATTGGTAAAACATCTGATATCCCCACGAACAATTTCCGGTTTGGTTAGGGTTAAGAAAGGATCTCGAATTTCATTAATATTTGGTATATGAACTAATTTTGGCCTTCTAATCTGTACATTACGCATGGGTAGCCCCACGAACCATGAACGAGTAACCCCACAAACCATTCACGGATAGCCCCACGAACAATTTCCGGTAAGGTTAGGTTAGGCAAACTTAGTTAAAATTTTGTTCCTAAAACAATGCGATATGGCTGTAAAAAAAAATTCCACTAATATCGGCTTTTTTCCCATTTACACACGTGACCCCCAGCATTTTAACAAACAACAGATTCGTGATTAGAAGGCCAAATCCAGTGACGTGCGGTGACGTCGACTCTTGGGGTAGCAGTCAGTGGCGTGCTCAAGGGGGGGGGGATTGGTGTGGGTCACACCCCTCCTAACTTTAGGGCCAGTATTCCTACAAAAAAGAAGAATGTTAATAACAGGAAAAGATTGCAAAATTATGAATGAGTACTAGAAAAAGTGCACGTAACCCCCACCCACATTCGAAAATAAAAAACTATTTGATTTGACTCTAAGCCAGAGATCCTGGGTTCGAATCTCGGATTGGCCATTTGTGTTCTTTGTCTGTGTCCCTTCATCAATTTTGTCGTACCAAAGGTGGCGGAAAAGCGAAGTAAAATAAACCAAATTGAGCAATCAATCAATGATTTGATTTCATTTTTGTTACTTAGCGTCACTCTTTTGTCACATTTGGTTAATTGCGAAGACGATACGATGAAATTGATGAAGGGACGAGCACAGGGAACGCCCATGCCCGGGTCGGGGTTCGAACCCGGAACTCCTAGGACACCAGCTGGTGTCGTAGCGTGCTATGACACACTTTTTTGTAGTTTCTTCAATGATATTCATTTGACTTTTTGAGTTCTGAGATACATTTTTCATTCCAAATTATTTCATTATTCACTGCAACACATACGTAGGACAAGAATGCGCACTCATCACGGGTTCGAATCCTGGCCTGGATTGTTCATATGAGGTCCCTTCACCAATTTCATCATATCATCACTCAATCCTCATTTTCGCGATAACCAAATGTGGCAGAAAAGCGAAGTAAAATAAACCAAACCAACAACAATATGAACACGCGTTCTCTTGCCCAAATAAATACATCCGTATTTATGACTGTTAGAGACCAAGAGTAGTATATTTAAATAAAACACTACTAAAACGAGAGTCAGAGAGAGCCTGAGCACATATTTGTAACTTAATCATTATATATTCCATATTTGAAAAAGAAAAAAGAAAGAAAGCATAACATTATTGTCTGCACATAACACGTTCCCATACTTACATACACACATATTGTACAACGTGTAAAAGGTTGTGTAAATGCAGAGAACAAGCAGAAAATTTTACCCTGAGTTCTTTAGAGGATTTACAAAAAATATATGAGAAACCAATCCCCTATCTGTCCTATAGGAGATAGACTGGGGGACCTGAAAGCCTGGGCTTTCAACCATTGCAGCGGGGGGCCAGGGGACAAGAGAGGTAGAGGCAGAAATCTTCCTTTTCCTTGGGCCGGCCGTTTCTACCTGAAAACTGGTCTGGCGGAAGAAGAGCGAGCTAGGGTATCCAGCCAGCTTTGCCCGCGGAGAACACCGATGGACGAGAAGCGTGTGGAAAAGAAAGTGTTGCGTATGAGCTGTGGTGGCTTTAACAAGACAATAAATATTGTGATTTGAATATAATTCGAGATGTGAGATTGATTGATCTATCTCTGCTAGACTAGCTACTCCTCAGTGCACGTCACTGGCCAAATCTAATTTGTATACCAAAAATTAACGAAATTGGAGACATTCTCTATATTATACATTCGCTCCAAACAGGCATTTGACATTTCCACTGAGTTTAAAATTGCCAACAGGACTAAGATCTATAAAATAATAAACGATAACCTCATCTTCAACAACTTTTCCGATAATTATGATCATATTGTCAATGTACTTTAGTTATCAACATGGGCGTCCGGAAGGGGAGGCAAGGGGAGTTGTGCCCCCACCCCCTGAAAAATGAAAGTCAACCAAAAATTATGTATTTCACACATATAATTTCATTTTAGCCACAATAATGTGTGTTAATTATTGCATGATCACCATAAATTCAAATTTAAGCAATGTTGTTTTTGGGAACAGCACTATCTTTTGGAGAAAATGTGCCTTGCTTGCCCCCCCTGGAAAAAAAATACCTTCCTTGCCCCTCCCTGGAAAAAATCCTGCGGACGTCCATGGTTATTAATCAGATATCTGGACTGCAAGTTTTACTTTGATATTCTTAATATCTAGTATTATAAAAGTGAAAATTTATTACAGTATTCGAAGGGACCATAATTTTGAACAAGACTGAGAATCATAAGAATGAAAGAAACAAGTTATTAAAATTTCAATCTCCGGGAAACGTTTCAAATTTGTTTACTTTGTTATTTTTCACATTCGTACTTACGTATTCTGCATTGCTAAGGATTCTTGGAGGTAGGAATTCACTTTTTTCACGAAAACAATTTCAATTTTCCACATATCGAGTAAACATTGTTCGTTCGTTTTTTGCTGGCAATCTTGACTAGCGTTGTCTATCATCAGTGGGTATGCAATGTTTCCAACCTTCTTCACCGAAAAATACCTACTTTGGTGTTACTGATTTTGTATTTTTTTCTGGGTTCCAAAACCCCACGAACCATGCACGTAGCCCACACACCATTCATGGATAGCCCCACGAACCATGCACGGCAAGGTTAGGTTATGTTACGTTAGGCAAACATAGTTAAAATTGTCATCTTCAAAATTGGCATGTTCTTGCAAAAGAACGGCGTGGTTGGAAACACTGACCAGGGGTTACATCATTAAACGCACGCAATATTTGGTTCACGTAGTAGAAGGACATAGAGGCAACAGCTTTTGTGCATCAGACACACATTAATCTTGAAAAATACATGATTTACCGGCCAAATAAATTGAACGATGGGAAAAAAAAACAATTCCACAACATTTCAAAAGCCTACAGAAACTCAGTTCGGCAAGTAGTTTCTCCTGTAAAATTGAAGAAATAAGTTTCCTGGAGATCAAAATCTTACCGCTTGTTCATTTCGCAACTTTTTCTCTTGCAGACTCCAAAATGCACATAAATTCCAGATGATCTGCAAAATTCCCTGTTTTTCCAGATGCAACCCTACTTACTATGCCAGATGTAATTCATAAATGATAAATCTATTTACATGATGGGTTCTTAAAAAGAAAATATTAAATATTTGTAACTAATAAAGTAAATTTGCCTGTTTTTGACTAACTTCCCCATGTTGTAACTTTGTTATCAATGGAATATCACTCATATATATATAAAATATACATAGATATTTTACAGGTACCCCTCACTGAATACTCTTTATGAAGTGCAAGTCACTTTTTGTACTGTTTCAATCTTCTGACTATGTTTCTTGCATTATTGTGTCTTGTTAAAGTCGCTTTGTGATACACCAGAGGTGTAGACTTTTGGAAAACTGCAGGTAGTCTCAAAAACTTGAGTTATGCCAAAAATAAAACCATTTATCAACACCACTCAAAAATTAAAACCTGAAACTAACTCTCACCAATCTGCAGGTAATTATCGAAAATCGTAAACATGCAAGCTGAATAAACAAAATAAGAAACAATCCTTAACTAACACCATCATCATCATCCCTCATCATTTCCTGCCTCTAGTTGGGTCGGCACATTCTTAACAACGATGCTGACAAAAGAAAGGGTAACGGTTCCGATTGTTTTATGATTTCTCCTAGCACAAAGTCTAATTATCGTAGAATTTTGGAAATCATTGTCACACGAAATTTGAACCTTCCTTAAAGTAATGAGCACTGTTTCGACTCGAAAAAAAGTTATGGAACGACTTAAGATGACCGGACCCCTCTCAGATTACCTTCACATTTGGCATACTCACTAATTGAGGCCTCCTAATCATGAATCTTAAGTTAAAAGTTGTAGGAAAAGTCTAGAAATTGCAAAATAAGGCATTCGTTTTCGGAATGGAAACCGTTGATTTTCGCGAAATTTTTTGTTTTACAAGGAAATATATATATTTCTGATACTACCACAACACCAAATTTAAACTATGTTTGTCTAACCTAACCACACGTCAATGGTTCATGGGGCTAGCGTCAATGGTTCACAATTATTTTGCAATTTCTAGATCCTGATACTACCACGACACCAAATTTTAACTATGTTTGTCTAACCTAACCACACGTCAATGGTTCGTGGGGCTAGCGTCAATGGTTCGTGGGGCTAGCGTCAATGGTTCGCAATTATTTTGCAATTTCTAGACGTTTCCGACAAATTTTAACTTCAGATTTGTCATTAGCAGGCCTCAATTAGTAGGTCAAATGTGAAGAAAATCGGAGAGGGGTCCGGTCATCTTAAGTCAAACCAAAGTTATTTATGTTGAAAAAAAACAACTTTAAAATTACCTTACGCACTTCTCATGGACAAGATATTCCCAGTCGACAAGCGTCGTAGACGCGTGGCGATGAATGTAGAAGTAAAATCGGAACCTTAGTAGAATGCATTTAGGGACTTTATTTTAATGCTAAGGGAACCAAACCTAACCTAACCACGAAAGCATATATTGAACAAAACCTAAAGTAATTGCTAAAACTCTGCAGTATGTGTTAACAGACGTACATCAAAATAAAACCATGTAAAAATTGATTTTATAGCATGATGAAATCGCAATAAAACAAAAGCCCTATGTGTTTTCAAAGTTTGGAAAAAAATACCTTGCAATAGTGAACATAGGTATGTGCATGTAAGAGTATTGAAAATGACACTGTATGTTATGAATAATCGTACAATCACCTCTTTAATCTTCTTACCATGTGGTAATAATGGCCTAGGTTCTGTATCTGTATGTATGAGTATCAAAATAAAATCACTTTGATGGTAAGCAATTAAATGGTAACCAGATACCATTGCTCACATAGTT
The DNA here is from genome assembly GCF_977018435.1 of Lepisma saccharinum. NCBI lineage: Eukaryota > Metazoa > Arthropoda > Insecta > Zygentoma > Lepismatidae > Lepisma > Lepisma saccharinum. Next base: position 76,163,694 of record NC_139236.1, read on the forward strand.
TCCTCACGGACTGTAATCTTCAATATTTCAGATATATGGTGCAAACTGAATTCATATCTTGGAAGACATCCACCCTACATTCAGTTTTCCTCCCATCATGTATACGAACAATGGTAACACTTTACTATACCAGAGACGGAATTCTTCAAATTTACAGGAGAAAGTACTTACGCAAATCATTTTCTGTAGCGTTGTTGATGTTCGGGAATGTAGTTTTGATCCATTTTAATGCGAATGCATGTGGTTTCTACGAAAATCTATTTCCGACGTGCTATTGCTGCTGCCGCAATTTGCTTTCTGCAGGAGAGCACAATACGCGCGATTGCTGCTAACAGCCGATGTCCGTATATGATAAATTGAACGAAAGGAGTGCTAATGGAACCTAACCTAACAGGCCTAACCTAACCTAGTAGGCATACCTCGTCCCCATGATGGTTTGTGGGGCTGTCGTGAATTTTTGGGCTAACGTCAATGGTTTTTGGGGCTACCCGTGGATAGTTTATGGGAAATAACAAACAACAGTAAGTACTCGTTAATGTAAGAAATATACATTATTTTCGTTAGAAATTCATTATTTCACCTAAGGAAATGTTCCACAATGCAGAATAGTACGTTAGCAATGTAAAAAATTGCGAAATAAATCATTGATAGGTGTCTCCGGTATAGTAAAGTAGTACCCGAACAATCAATACATTCCGCCAAAAAATTGGGAGAGGTAGTGTAATTGTTCAAATACTGTGCAAGCACTTTCGAGCATCTGATTTCCCCCAACAACAAAAAAAATACAAATTAATGTTACTTCTCAAAATCCTCCTGATTGAAGAATTGGATTTCCATAATTCCTTTCGGTGTTTTGGAAAGAAAGTAGGAAACCGACGTTATGAAATTTTGTTTTAAAAATAATGCTTTACCTAAGGACGTATGACTTGCAAATCTGTCGAGGTTACGAACATTGCGTAATGACGCAAAGATTACCTCAATACGAATAGGAGACATAATCGATGAGTATAAAATATATTTAAAATAAACCATTTGATTTCAGTCCGCCAAAAGGCCACTATCCTAGTTGTAAGCAACCCAACGTAACAAGAATGATCCCGAAATACGGTGTAATTCTGAATTCAAGAAAGGAATTTATATATTCTAAACCAAAGTAATCGAATTCAATGTACGGTATTGCATTGAATTATTACAATTATGCCCCAAGTTTGACGACCTTCTGAATGTCAGAAGATTTAGCGAAATACGTCATTCAACTTTCTCCTCTCTAAAGATTTCGCGTTCACTTCAAACACAGAAGTGGGGCACTGTACTAATCATTCCTAAAACATAAATATATGCGATTAAATGCAACTATAATTCGTATATCTCTCAAAAGTTTTCTTTGCACACAATCTAACATAAATACCTGTAAGCAATGGTTGAATAACCCCATTTTGCCTGGCCCGCGTTCTTCTGTTGCAATCTTCAGACGATATACCATTTTCATCAGCCATCTTCGTTTTCGCGGCAGCTTAATCCTTGCAAACTTTCTTTACCACGCCTAATTCTGAACACTTGAGACAACAATGCTTTGGCATTTTAATCTATCCGCACTGCTATATATGGCTTTCAAGCCACAACTTGACGGCGATTGCGTGCTTTATTTCAAGTTTACGTTTGCAAGAAACTCCAGATTGCTTATTGATCAGATGTTCTAAAACAAACGACGAACGACCTACTGTGCGCCGATTGGTTGCTTGGAGAAGCAGACGACAAGATAAAGTGACGTATGGTGAGGTACCAACTGCTGAAGCAGATGACCACAATTTCTGAAACCACAGTGGCTGGGTACATTGGCGACGTTAGCAAATTTTCTTTGGAAATCTCGGTTCGCATCGTAATTATTGGTGGGCGTTGCTTACAAACATCTAAGGGCAAATTAAGCTTTCAAAACATAGTTAAGTGTACGTACTATGTACTATAAATAAAAACATTAGCTCCATTGAATCAGTGGCGTGTCCACGAATGGTTGGTTAAATGATGCCCTCTTTTTTTTCTTTTTCTTTTTAATTCCTGAGCACAATGCTAAATGAAATTGAGATTGAAGCCCCTTCGGCAGAACTGAGTGGTCGATTTACAATATTGCCACAGATTTCGGGTTTGTCTACTAGTCATCATTAAATCTCATCAGCGCGATTAAGGAAACGGCGTTTAAATAATAATAATGAAAAACATCAACAAGTAGGTGGCAATGGGAGACAAAGGGAAGGAAATAAAAGAGAACAGGTGGGTGGAGAAAAATATACAGAGAGAAATGAGAGATTGGTAGTAAAGACTGAAGAGAGAGAGATAAAACCAGAGGCCAGGGGTGAAGTAGAAGAGATGGTTATCGAGCATTTGAACAGAAGACTCATACCACTAGAGTAGTGGTTCTCAAGTTCTCAACCATCATGAGCCTGCGGCCCGGTAAATTTGTTTCTTAAAAGTCGGTGCACCGATCTCAACAATTTCCCTCGTAAAGAGCTTTCTGATTTTTAAAACTTTATACGTTAATTATTATGTACTCTTGATATTTAATATTAATTCCTAAATTATGGAATAATTATAGAAAGTATTAGCTCGATTACGTCTAGGCTCGATGGCAAATATAAAATTTTGTTTAAAATTTGATGACGATTGGATCTAACGAAATCTTTTAGTTTCCTCTGGCGGTCTGGCCAATATCATTAAATAAATTTGGTGTCGGAAAGAAAGAAACGGAAGAGTGGGATTTCAACCTACGATGTTTCGCTCTTAACAAAAAAGAACAGTGCTGATTTTTTATTGGTATGTTTCATTTCATTCAGTAATTTATGAATTTATGTTAATTATTATACGAGCTCTGCACAGAAACATAATTTCAAACTTTTTTTTAGGGTAACACTATTAGGAGAAAAAATATACCCCATTTGCCCCCATTCCCCTCGGGAAAAATCCTCCCTCTTCCTTTAAAATTTTTAAACATGTCGTTGTGCTAAAATCAAGAAAAAATTAAGAATGTTGTAAATACAGTATTTTTTTGTTTCATCAGCATATTATCATAGATGCCCACTAAGAAGTTGATTGGTGTTTCATGTAGTGGCTAAAGGTTGCATGCGCGTTTCATGTTTTCTTCATTTTCAAATCGCACGCCCTAAGTTTCTTTCCATACCTACTCAGCTCCCCTAGGTGACTAATCCTGGCGCCGCCGCTGATGTCACACTTCTTCAACTATTGAAACGCAGGCCGTGCAGTAGGCGAATGCCTACCTCCATGTTGTTTATATAGATTACACTGTCTGTCTACATGTTGTATTATATGCGAAGTTCACTTAGTAAAAGCGCATCAGAGTATCAGACTATCTGCAATTTAATAATTTAAGTTTAACGTTAATAACTCCACTGGCAAGTCCACAATTCCAGAATATCCATTCCTAAGCCTAAGCTGAAGGCCATGTTGTTAACATATTTTGGGTATGCATATAGAGACAGAGGAATAGCTGTAAGCGACAAACAGACAGGTGTGGATCCACGGGGAGGGCGATAGGGGCGATAGCCCCTCCGAACTGGTTCGATTCGGATATATTATTATGCGTAATAGTTTTGAAGATTCAAATGTTATGTATTTTATCACCAAGTTCAACAGGCTCGAGAATGTTTGATTAAAGTTGTCCACTTTATGCTCATGATAGGATGATCGAAATGGACCTACAGTTTAAATTTGGATCCGAACCACTGTGCAATGTGCCTCAAAAGGGGATAGAACCCGACACCCTTCAGAAGAATAGGTTTTTGTCTCTTATTCACTTTATTCCTAATCTTATCGTTCAGTTTGCGTGGCAATGGGAGAAATTATGATAACGACAGTGGCGTGCCCAGGATTTACGAAAGGGAGGGGTTATGTACACTTTTTCTGGTAGTCAGCCCTCATTTCGCCATATTTTCCTACCTTTGATGTTATATTTTTAGGAGTACTGAGCAAAAGGTGGGGGGTTATAACCCCCACCCCCTTGGGCATGCCACTGGATAACGACAAGCAATAATAACCACCTATTCCGATCCTGGACTCCTATTTTTGCAAAACAATACGCTAATTTCTACAACATCGAAGTCAACTTTGATCATGTTTGCATTATTATACAGGGTGGGCCAAAAGTGTGGAACAACCCAAATAAAACACAAAGAGGCTGACACACACGAATGCAATGTCCCGACACATGATGTAGAGGAGGGGGAAAACCTTCCAGACCATGCAACCAAGATGGCCGGCATCTTGAATATAATCATATTTTCTTAAATGGGAAGGGGGTCATCTGACGTATGAAATTAGGCTAGAATTTCACGAGAAAAACAGTGGTGTGTTCAGTTGTAAAACAGTGCAAGTGATGTTAGAATTGATTGTCAGTGAAGTGACCCGACTGAAATTCGCCTCTCCCAACTGTAACTTCTGGATCCACCAATGCAATTAGCTGCCGATGAATCACTATGGAAGTCATTTTTCGCTGTATGAGAAAGGAGGTGCAAGATATAAGACAACCCTCCTTAGGTTATAAATATAAATTCTCTAACTTTTCCTTTTATTATAGCTACGAGTAGTTGGGATATGTGTGATTCAGCGGCGTATACTCTGGGTCATCTAGGTAATCGCAGATGATGCGGCTGTATTTCTTTTCTTTTTAATATATATATATATATATATATATATATATATATATATATACACACACATTTCTTCGCAATATTCTTCCAAACCAATTTCGATGCATACATTTCTTTGCTTCCAGCGCGCGAATGCTTCCAACCGTTTGCGCTGAATGTCCGGGAACCTTTCTCCAGCCGGTGGAATGACTTCAGGGAATCTCACCCTGACGTCATTCCTCTCGCTTCCCTTACAACCCTTGGCGAGGAGGGAGGAGAGAGGAAAGAGGGGGAGGAAACACTGCTTCTCAGGCGCGGTGATTCCGTGCCCAGGGTAACCTCCTTCTTGTGAGAGTCCACCGGTCGCACTCCCAACCTTCAGAGCCTTACCGTTCCCTCCGCTGAACTAGGGAAAACATACCGGTAGAGTGCGAAGAACAGGAAAATTGAATAACATGGGCAAACCAATTCTACGCTAATTTGTACTTTACACTTGCTTCTGTCTTGCTGATTTCTGTTACTTGAACATAAATTTATCAAAAGGAAAAAAGCTTAAATATTGAAGCAAACTAAATTAAAATTCAAAGCGTAAGCAATTAAAGCACCTATATACAGACTGCCCCCATCCTTGTATTTACAAAAATAGTGATTGTTTCTCCTCTCTAATCTTCAAAAGCAGCGAGAATATTTCTTTCACGGAACTGAATATTTTTAAAGGGAAATATATCAAAAATAAATTATATATATATATATATATATATATATATATATATACACACACACTGGGTGAGTCTTTTAAAAGAGGCCCCGTGGAAAATGCGCTCCTTGTATGTAGGCAACCTTGGTACACCGAAGAGAAGAGCGCGTTAGAGAATAGTCCAGGATATAGGTGCCAAGCATATTCAACAACATGACATGACATATCCTGGACTGTTCTCTGCCCCGCTCTTCTCTTCGGTGTACCAGGGTTGCCTACAAGCAAGGAGCACATTTTACACCGGGCCTCTTTTAAAGGACTCACCCAGTATATATTAGTTAATTTAAGTTGCTATATTCCGCCTCTTTAGATTAATAGTGATGAAGATGAACGAATTAAACATAAAACGAAAAAAACACATCAGGCACGTAGCCAGGAGGAGGACTCGGGGGGCTGAAACCCCCTTCCCCGAAATCCTACAAATATCTAATTTAAAAAGTGTATAGTGGTAATTAATTTTACTTCATTCGCAGGATTAAACACCTTGCATAATACGTTGTAGTAATCTGAGGTTCATCTTCAGGACTTCTAACCCCACTGTTTCAACTTTATGTGGCGGCTGCTAATAAGGGATGATCCCCATCCCGAAATAAAATTCGGGCTCTGGCCTGCAATGATTGGAACTTTTAAAACCTGTCATTTCGAGCTCGGAAAGGGATTTTTTTTTTTATCATTCATAGGGAATTTCATTCTGAGCCAGGAACACAACAACAGAAGTTTGGCGCGTGAAACTGAATGCGTGTAGTCGTTGGCTTCGTGCTGTGCTTCGTGTTTATTATTTATTTAGGTGTTAGTGTTTGTCGTGATAGTGCTGTGTTAAAGGGTAATGGATGTGATACAAGATTTGCTGGTGAAACCTTTTGGAACAAGATATTTTCAGGAGAAGTTGCAAATTGTTAATACAGGTAGGCCAGTGTCATCGCTTGAACTTATTTCTACACACAAAGACAAAAATCGGGAATATGTGAGGCATTTTCGCAAGCAAATTATGACAAAACACCATGGTTGACAGGAAGTATAAGTGTTAATAAGCTTTGCTTTTTTGTTGGCCGTGCTTACTTTTCGGGGCTGAAAATAATGTATGGACGCGTGGCGGATACTGTAATCTTTGCAATCCTTGTGCCAAACATGAAAAATCCAAAAGTCACATAACTTCCTTTGTTAAGCTGCAATCTTTCGAACAGACACGTATTGACGTGCAACTGGACAAACAGCGTGCTTTGGATGTGGTACGGCACAAGTAATCGGGTCCTGGAGTAAGTTGAATTTTGCACTTAAATTAATATTGCGGGTTTTTATTTCACTAGTGCACGTCTTTCATTTTATATTTCACATGTTGTTTTTTTATAGCTTTATAATACTGCCTTGTTTTATTATTTGAAATTCTAAACGTATATTAAACTGCAATAACGAGAATTAATTGATTGTGGTCGTAGCAATAAGACAAACATTCTTACACAATATTCCTAAATCCAATATGGATCCTGACATAAATTGCACGGAAACTTTTGGAGTTTGAGGATCAGGGGTCGGAGATTACCCACTCGTTAGAACCAGCATACGCCACTGGTGTGATTGCTCCCGCATCGTGGCCGTGCCATACAGAACTTAACGCCCACTGAGAAGCAGGGAAAAGCAGCAACAGAAGGCAACAAACGTGTTTCCGGCGTCTCAGTGGACGATAAACTTTAACATATCCTGCAGAGGTGAAGTGGTTAGAACATCTCGCTAAGGCGCCAGGGTTCGATTCCCTGCCTGTGCATGGATGTATGTGAGTGCCCATTCGTCAATTTCATCACATCATCATCACTCATCCACATCTTCGCAAATTAGCCAAAAGTGGCACGAAGTAAAATAAAGCAAATCAATCAATCATAATAAGTAAGCAAAAGTAAAAAAGCTACCCTGTGCTTAGCACCACGCCATGAAGGCGTATAGGGGGTGTGGTGGTAACGCTCCACACTTTCTTGATCCGGTCGTGAGTGGGGGGGGGGTGATGTGATCAGCATCACGCCCCTGACCGCCTTTACCCCCCCAGGTACACATGTTATTCGACTCTGGGTGGGTGTTGGGGCCGCTTCCAACGTTAGAAAAGTTCCCGGGGATCGAACCCGGGACCTTTAGCATGGTAGTCAGACGCGTTACCGACTGAGCCACCGCGGCCATCATAATAAGTAAGCTATATTGCTTGCAAAATCGTACACAAAAAATCCATCTCGCTTGGACGAAAATTTTATCTTGAGCCACCCCTGTCTATAACCAAGCTGAAGTCCAGGCACTATACCTACAATTTTCAAATATACAGTCTGTAGCTATGCTGTTCTTATACGAATGGAGTGATATTTCGCTCTTGCGACCAGGAACTAACGGAGCAACGGGGAAGTATGATTCAGTCTGCGTTTGGTAACCAGCAACAGATAGCGGCCGCAGCCCGCATTAGTATGTGCTTTCCGGAGCACTTCGTTATCATCATAATTCAGCAGAAAGAAAGCATACCTCGCACGGACGTCCGCAGGATTTTTTCCAGGAAGGGGCAAGAAAGGTAGTTTTTCCAGGATAGTTTTTCCTCAAAAAGCACTTCAACGCTCTTGCAATAATAATTAAAACACATTACTCTGACTGAAATTACATTACATGTGTGAAATATGTAATTTTAGGTCGATTTTATTTCTCAAGCGGGGGTGTGCCCCGCCTTGCCCCCCTTCCCTTCCGGACGTCCATTATATCTCATGCCTTGAATCAGTAAATCAGCTTTTTTTATGACATGGCAACATATTGTACTGACAATTAAAATTAAAATAGTAAGATTTTCAACCAATTTATATTATTTCCTTCAAAAAATTTGACAACGAGAGCTAATTGACAATTTTCATTGTCAGATTCCTATTCGGCATCATCGAATTATTAAATTTCGGGTACTTTAGTTTGAAAAACACTTTGGCTGTTGCAACTGATTACGAATGGTAATGGTGTTTATGGCATAGGATTGCATAGAAGACAGAATGGTAAGAATTTGGAAGAAAGCCGTGTTGTGCTGGGTTAATATAAGGGGATGTGAATTTCAGTTGTCTATTTTTCAGAATTTTTTCACAGACAATAGGAAGTTGGGAAAGAAGAGAAACGGGCCTGTAACATCGTTTCCATTGCCAGATTTATTATTTGTATGACATTTCTAAATTCTATATTTTGTATTAACTTAATGACCCCCCCCTCCCCCCACACAATTTATCTTCATTTAATACCCTTAGCCTTGTGAAAAATGGTTTACAAAGTCCCCTTGATAACCTGCGAGCCCACCCCCCCCCCCTCGAGATCAATTCTAGCTACGGGCCTGTGTATAAGTGAAGACATATGTGGTCGTAGTGGTTGCGCAACTTTGCCACCGCTGTTGTAGATGCATAACAGACTTTGAAGAATTTGTGGCACATTGGGTTGTCAGGAGTGACTTTTCCGTAAACACTCCAATGTCAACTTCTCTGCCACGTAACCATGGACTGCATTCTTGCAGGCTCTGGCGTCTGGGCACACAACCAGTATAATTCTCTGTGGAGTTTGTGTTGTGTCATGTGCATGCGTGTTTGAAATTATCCTTTCATAATTTCATCTTTACACCTTTCATACTCAACTTTGTAATTGGCGAAAAGTAGCAGAAAAACGAAGTGAAATCAAGTGACATATCAATGCTCTCAATCAGTATTATTGTTATTCCAAGTTAAAAATAAAGCTACATGTGCAAATATGATCCGATAAAAATTATAACATTTTCACTATACTTATTTATGCATGGGAAAAATACATGGAATTCCGTCAATAATTAGAGAATCTACAGTGGCCCGAAAAAAAGGTAGCCGAAAAACTGATAGTTTAACATTTTCGGTTACCTTTTTTGGGGACCACTCTGTATAATATACATAATTTTCGCCGTTCTTTTTGGAACTAGAAGATTAAAATATTGGCTTAGAGTTAGAATTACCTGAAAAGCGAACTGTAATGGTTGCTACTAAGAGTTACTTCTTATGGTTAGTTTGGAACCGTGAATACATGATGTAGGTATATTTATTTTTATTTAGTTTGATTTTCCTACAAATTCAATAAACTCTTCAGTAAACCACTTGGTCGGACTGTACTAATTTTTTGAGCAGTAGGGCTTACCGTATTTCTGGGCATCTGGGCTTACCGTACTTCTATCTGGACTTAGTTTACTGGATGCAGCCTGTATTGCATTATTGAGTCTTGCGTTCCCTACGAATGAAATTCCACCGCCCTATTGGTGTTCCCAGGAAGTGCCGGGAGGACAGATTGGTATAATCCACCGCCCCTGACTACACACTCTCGTGCCATCCCAAACAACGGCCAAGTCGTTGAAAAATCTTTTGCATGCAAACTGCAAAATGACGTAATTCTTTAATCAAACTTGATTCAGCGATAAGATAGTTTCAAGAGCAGGGGAAAGGTAGTGTAAGGGCTAGGCAACACTGGCATTACTTTGAAAGAAATCCGCTTCTTCACTTTTTAATCCATGTCAATATTCCTGACAAATTGATCGGTTCTACGCTGTGACTGGTTCCGTAGGCTCGCACGCAAGACTCCAGTCGAGGTGAAATTAGTTTTCTCAAACTTTTCCCGCTGTGCTGACATAATGGGTCAAGTTTAGACAGCTTCATTGTATGTTGTCTGGCGTGACCCTTGTTCTCTGTGCCTTGCAGGTTTCTATCACAATTCAACGACATTTTCTCCCCTCTTTAGTGCTTGCCAGAGTAGCAGACATTTTTCTTTTATTGCCTTCATTAATAATTAAACTACCAAGGTTTTCAAGACATAGGCATTTGTTTTCTTGTTTGTAGTGCATAATCTTGACGTTAGAGGTCTGCGTGGTTTCAAGATCAATCATATGTCAATTACAGAATGCGAATCCTAAAAGAATAATCATCAGTTTTGGAATTCTGATTACTTGTAATGAAGAAACAAGTTACAGCAACTTGACGGTTACTTTCTTGAGTGAATAACTGGATTCTGGATTAACTGTATTAACTTTTGTAACAAAAAAATTAGGTAGGTTGTCACCAACTTTTCCCATGTTCTTTTCCACAAGAATCAATTAATGATTCGTTTCTTAGTTTAGTAAACAACTCTACTTTTTGAAATATGTGAAAGGTTTTCATGGATAGCTAGTCCTTTCTGCATTACGCTACTGCCTGGGGGCCTGAAAAATTTGCTTGAGATTTTGCGAGACGTTAAAACCTCAGGTAAACCGACTTTTTCATGCATAGGTATAGAAATTCCTGGAAAAATTGAAGTTCTCAGACTTCTGATTTTGTATGACTTGCATGCCTGAATTGCTTTATATCTAGTATATCTAATTAATATATTATAAATACATACAATAAATAAGAATTGTTACGGTAAACCAGGTAAATTTTCAGAATATGTCACTGCTGAAAACTATATATTTTTAAATAATTTATTTGACTAAATATACATATATGCTACAGTGTAAACTTTGTTTGCAAATTTTTTGGTACACGCGAATTTTGTATTTTCCTTTGAAATACGAATTATTTTGTCAGTTCACATGATTTATTTTGCGTATCTTCTTTATACCATTACATTATTCACAATAAAGATGAATAGAAAATTCGACGTAGGTCCCTCACCTCCGTTTCCGAAATGAAAAGGTGTCCTGGACTTTTGGTTCGCGCTGTATATATTGGTAAAATTTGATTATATTATTACCATATTCAATGATCTGTATTAATTTTTTGAACTTCTAAGGGAGATTTCAGACCGAAGCGACAAGCGACACGTGACAAATATGCCGATTGGGTACGAGCCAATCAGCAGCAACGTTTCACACCGTAGCGGCATGACAGGCAGCTGGCACAAGTATGCGTTCGTTTGGTGAAATGACTGAAATCCTCAAGCGACACGTGTCGCCTGTCGCAACGGTGTGAATTCTTCCTGAGAAGTGTGTACCTCCATGCTACTCTGCCCTTCCCCTTTTGCCTCCTCTCTATTTTTTCCTGTTGTTGCTATTGCTTGTGAAGAAGCAAGCATTACTCAGGCGACTTACTTTTGCTACATAAAGCAACAATAGACCAATTTCACTTCGTAGAACACGATTCCCAGGTGTAAATTTATCGGTTGGTATCCCTGTTGTGGGTGTAGTGAATCTTGCTGGGAAGTCCCGAGTTGTCAAGGCCATGGTAATTCCACATATGCAATGCGACACAATTAAGTTCAGATTGCTTTGCGTGGTAACGGACGTGCCCAGCCCCCTCCCCCCACCCACCCTGGCTCAATAAAGTATATCGATTTCGTCTAGTAAAGTAAATAATAAACAGTGATAAGTGCAGGAAATGGAGAGTTTATTTGTATTGCACATGCAGCAAAATGTCCATCTCCAGTTGCGACGAAGGAATATTTTTTGGGAGGAAGGGAGAGAGTAGGAAACGAAAAGAATTCTTAGAAGTTCAAAAAGTAAATACTCTTATACATTGATAGCCAAAATACTTTTTCTAAAAACTAAGGAATTGAGGAGGCTTTTCTTGGGGAGGCTATGGCCCACCCTGATCCCACTTCTAACGTTGACACCTGCCAAAAAGCCTCGATTAGCCGGGCTGGGACAGTCCCGTATTTTTGAGTGTCTGTCCCATTTTTAACGTAAAACGGGAAGCCAAAATGTCCTTTTTTTGTGATAATGCCTTATCGACACAGAATTACTGCAACAATACACCTTCTCTGCCATTACTATGAGCTTATTTATTAATTTACTACTTTTCAAACATAAGTATTTGTGACGAAACGAATTTTATATTAAAATGGCCGGTTTTTCTTCAGGAAAATTGGGGGAAAAATCCCGCTTTGTTGTTTTAAATATCTGGCACCTTGGTTTAGGTTGCTCAAGGTTAGACGAAATATTTCCAGGTATATTCTGCTGCGGTTGATATTGCTGCTTAGATTCTATTCGCTTCTCTCCTCTCTCTCTCTCTCTCTCTCTCTCTCTCTCTCTCTCTCTCTCTCTCTCTCTCTCTCTCTGTCTTTCTCCTTTTTACCACCTATCTTCTTTCTCTCCCTCTATTTCTTTCTACTCTTCTGTTTCTACTTCTCCCTTTATTCTCCTGGTTCTCTTGGCCTCCCCGATGGCGCAGTGGTAGCGTTGTTGCCTTGTAATCAAGGGGTCCCGGGTTCGATACCCTGTGGAGCACAAGTGGTTCGGATCCCACTTTAAACTGTAGGTCCAGTCCCGATTAGCCTTACTGTGCATAAAGTGGACTTAAAACAACAAATCAACAACAATCATGGTTCTCTTTTCTTTGCCTATTTTTCTCTTTTTTTCCTCCATTCTGTTTTTCCCTTCTTCCTTTCTTTTCTCCTACTTTCCTCAGCAACTTACATTTTCAGTATTCTGTTCTTTTTTTCCTTTTATGTTTCGACTTTCTACTTCTCTCTTTGTCCATCGGTTGCCTTTTCTTCATTATTCTTTTTGTTTCCCTTTTCTTCGCTTTCTCTCTCCCTCTCTCTTCCTTATTTTATTCTCAACCTTTCTCTCTCTCGCCCGTTCGCTCTTCCTTTCTCTGTGTTCTTCCATTGTTCACTGCTCCAATCTTACTGTATTCAATTTGTAATTCATTCGCTCCTTATGTGTGTGTGGTTCTTTCTCCACTGTAAATGATCTTTAATGATTCTTATGTAGTCCGTTTAAGTGGGCAGCCCACCCTCGACCCACAGTGGTTGACTTGCGTCTCAATAAAGAAGAAATGAGACACAAACTACACGATGCACACCAACAATTACAGAACCTAGAGGACACAGACTAATTCAAAATGTATTATCCATATACAGGGAGGTTATTTCAGTCGTTCACCGCCAGAGTGACGGCCGTTCCGCGGACTCTTCATGCAACAGGTCCCGGCAAATTGCGTTCAGGAAGTCCGTAACAGAAACCGCTTGTTTTGTAATGTTTCCACTTTTCACAATTACAGTTACAATTACAATTGAAATAAGCACGTACCTTGTCGCACGGATGCAGGAAAAGGTGTCCTCCCAAATACAAATATTTCCGGCACCTTATTTCTGACATCTAATCTTAGATTAGACATCGCTACTTTATCCTCAGTTGACAGAAAGGGAAGACAGCATCCCGGCGCATAAAGCAAACCGAAAGCGTAAAATGATATTTAAAAGTAATAATAATGATGATCACTAACCTCCTGTGTTATAAGAGATGTTGAAAATGACTTCCTTCAACAGCAATACAACACGTTTCTTAGGTTCAAGAGATCCTGTCTATCGTAATCCCTGACCACTTTTCTGCAAGAATTCGTTTTCACGTAATTATCGTACATAAAAACTCTATGTTCAAGACTATATTTGTTTAACGACATAAGTAATGAATGAATAACAATTAACACACAATAAAGCACTGGCCACGAATAAGCACATTACAATAACACAGTATAAGCAACACGCGTACTGATAAATGAACAGAAGTGAACATGAACGTACACTGACGTCTGGTAGCCGACAGTGTTGCTAACCATTTTTCGGCAATGTCCCTACAGACGTAGTCAAAATGTCCCTACAACTGACCAAATGTCCCTACGCCAAGTAAAGTGACTAAAAAAAAAACACCTCATGAGCATGCAAACAGAAGATAAAATATACACATTTACTTACCAAATCTTTCTGCTCGGTGCTTCCACAATTAATGAAGGAGCGAATTTACAATACAGGACCTCTCCCCGATTTTTTGTAATATTTCGCATACTCACTAATTGAGGCCTCCTAATCACGAATTTGAAGTTAAAATTTGGGGGGTCACGTGTAGAAATTGCAAAATAAGTGACATTGATTGGTCCGCGATCGGCACGATTGCTTATTATTTACCGGAAGATTTTGTGTTTCCAATACTTAAAAAACGAAATATACATTCCTGATATTACTACGACCCCAAATTTTAACTATGTTTGCCTATCCTAACCTAACCGTACCTGAATGGTTCGTGGGGCTATCCGTCAATGGTTTGTTGGGCTACCCGTGCATGTTTTTTTCGAGCCCAAATTTTAACTATGTTTGCCTAACCTAACTTAACCTAAACTTACCGAGAATGGTCAGTGGGGCTATTCCTGAATGGTTTTGCGGTAATTGTGATTACGAACCGATAAAAAATATTATTTTCGTAGCACTTTAACGGCAAACGTTCATCATCGAAGACGCCATTTTCGTATCCTGCAATTTTATGATTGATGTACTGTTGCCAAATTTACCTGTAATCAAATCAGTTCTTCTACATCGTGATTGTCGCTGTCACATGTAAGCACGTTCTTTGGGCAATATACTGAAATCCATAAGTTTATTAATTAGCCCACAGCCATCCTCCTGCACACTCCACCTAACAATCTGTACAACATTAACAACTTTTTTACTGTTCTCTTCCGCCATTCTTATTCGATCCATGCTCTCCAAGTATGAAATCAACAGTGTGGCAACGCTGTAGACAGCGTAACTAATTTTAATTTGTTCATATCAACAAATATGGCTACCATACTTGTATACGGAGAATCATTGCGAGAATTGAAAAGCTTATTTTACAACTTCTACACGTTAATGAACATTTTTTCCCCCTCACCCCAACATGTTAACTTGAGATAAATAATCACGAATAATTATTTCGTGAGTATAAGACGTAGCATAGAAATTACAGAAGGGTCCGGTATTGTAAATTCTTGCCTTAATGAATAATAGGGGTGTGCTGGACAGAATTTTTTGGGTCGGGACGGGATCGGGACGGTAATTTTTTTAAATCCCGACATTCGGGACTGAAAAATTTGCAATTTCCCGACCAAGTCGGAAAATTTTCTGGACGGGAAATGTTCGAAATTTCCCGAAGCACTGGAAATCTCGAATTTTACAAGTCATTTTCACTTTAAGTGATTGTTTTTGCATTTCTAGAATAAAAACTTACAACTTTCGATAAGTTCCAGAAACTTACAAGGCAGAAAACGTCGAGAATTAACGACTTTTTAAAGTAAAGAATCCAGCACACCCCTAATGAATAACGTTGAGTCGTTTACTGTTGATTATGTTATTTGAAGTCATACATGCTGCTGCTGTGAAGAGATAGATGTTGGTTGGTGATGCTGTATTTCCTGCATTCTTTAACAATTTTGGTCCCATTTTATTTCCCTTTTTTGTTTTTGTATCACTTAACATTGAAAATATTCTTTCCGTTTCCGCGTTAGAATGCGGCAATGTTAGCACTATTTTCGCGAGAGTGGAAATGTTTTCAAAAAGGAACTTGCCTTGAAAGTTTTTGGTAACCGATAACATGTTCCAAAATTCTGATGGAGATCTGTTAGTTAGTTCTTTTTTCTCCTCCTCGCTAAAGTATCCAGATAAACTAATTCATAAAATGTAATTTACCAAGATTGAAAAAAGTACCTACGTTTTCCCTCATTTGGCAAAATCTGTCCCTACGTTCCTACGCGGGCGAAATTTAGTGAAAAGTCCCTATGCGTAGGGACATGTCCCTACGGTTGGCATCACTGCCGACACGTGCAGTATGAAGCGCCCTCTCGCGGCTGACAACTCACCCAACCCCCGATAAGCTGCAGGCGCTGTCGCGACAACTGAGAATAAAGTAGCGATGACTAATCTAAGATTAGATGTCAGAAATAAGGTGCCAGAAATATTTGTATTTGGGAGGACACCTTTTCCTGCATCCGTGCGACAAGGTACGTGCTTATTTCAATTGTAATTGTAACTGTAATTGTGAAAAGTGGAAACATTACAAAACAAGCGGTTTCTGTTACGGACTTCCTGAACGCAATTTGCCGGGACCTGTTGCATGAAGAGTCCGCGGAACGGCCGTCACTCTGGCGGTGAACGACTGAAATAACCTCCCTGTATTACTCCGTGGCCTTGCGGTCTAAGCCGCTAATAAGACGAGTGCAGGTTCGAGTCTCATTGGGGAAGCGTAACAGCGTTTCTCCTGAGATTTCGGCCTGTGTATGGGACTGGTGGCCACCCACCATTGTGAGGAAATTGGGGAACTTCGAATGGGTAGCGTAACCCGGTCATAGAAAACCTACAACAACGACTGGGGGTTCGTCGTGCTGACCACACGTCACCCGGTAACAGGTTGGATGATCGCTCACCTCGGCAGGTGGGAGTGAGGCCGGAAGTTGGTAGGTAGGCCCTGGCCCCCATGGGCTGGTGCGCCACGGATTATTATTATTTTGCTCCAGCAAATTAACCTCGTTCTACAATTCCTCCACACACACAAAATGTGTGTAGTAAATTCTAGTCATATTCATTTGAAATAAATCCTTTTCCCTTTACTTCAACTAATGTGATTAACAACTGAACTGACAAATTTACGTTGTAAAGCATATTCTATTAGAAGAAGACATACACAGAAACACTTAATCTTGAAATTAATATTAATTAGCATCTACTAGTTAAATAAATCATTCTGGTTTGTAAAATATTACCAACATCGCGAAGCCATAATATATACAATGACAGTTATTACCTTCTATACGGCGTACGCTTTTAGAAGGAACATGAGTTCAGCCAATACGCAGCCAGTGCTGTCGCGCTGTTGCCAAACCAACTGCTAGCGGAAGGGAAACACAGAGAATTCGCTGTGTTCAATATTCAGCTTTTTATGGGTATAATGCATGCACGTGATATTTAAGTACAATGAAATATATAGTGAAGAATTCTACACAGGATTATATCATATCACTGCAGCATATAAGAGAAACTCGTACCTGAAAGAAGTTTGAAGGTATTTATTATAGAGGAACTGCAAGGTCATCATCATCACTCTCGTTTCTGTTTTCTGGCATGTTTCCCAGGAGATTTGAATATGGGTTCGCCGATTTCTGTGGTATATACTTTACGCTGTTTTATAATGCGAGACACATTATGCACACATACACCACACGATTTAGCCGTAAGTTCTCGACTCTGAGAAAACACTGTTTCAGCACGCACTTCTTGCGAACGCCAATTCCTTGAATTAAGAATAAGCTTTAAAACTAAGATTTCGGTCCTGTGAACGTAATACGAGTATTTATCCTTGGTGCCTGTACTACTGGTACGTACTAGGTTTCGAGAGCGACATTATTAATTTGATTTGATTTGCTCTATTTTACTTTGCTTTTCTGTCACTTTAGGCTAATTGCGAAGATGGAAATGAGTGATGATGTAATGAAATTGATGAAGGGACGTTCACAAACATCCATGTCCAGGCCAGAATTCGAACCCGGGACTCCTGGCGTCGTAGAACGATATGCTAACCACTTAACAATGGCGCCGGCGCGACATAATTAAATAACACTCACGCAACACACACACACACTATTGCACAACTATCGAGCATAAGGACTGTATTGCACAACGCACTACAACGCCAGGAGTCTCGGATTCGAATCCCGACCCGGGTATAGGTGTTTGTAAGGGTCCCTTCATCAATTTCATCGCCGGCCCCCGTGGCGGAGTGGTTAGCACATCGCGCTACGACACCAGGGGTCCCGGGTTCGAATCCAGACCTGGACATGGATATTTGTGAGTGTCCATTCATCAATTTCATCATATCATCACTCATCCCCATATTCGTAAATTAGCCAAAAGTGGCAGAAAAAGCGAAGTAAAATAAATCAATCGATAAGGGCTGTATTGAATCCTCTCACAACTGTTCTCCATGGCTTGGAATCAAGGGGTCCCGGGTTCGATACCCGGAGGAGGTACATAGTGGTTCGGATCCCACTTTAAACTGTATGTCCAGTCCCGATTAGCCTTACGTGCATAAAGTGGACTTAAAACATCAAATCAACAACAACAACAAATCAACTGTTCTTCATGCAGTGCGAGTAAAATTATCTTAACACAGCCCTTGTTAAGAAAACGCTGAACTCAAAACTGACCCAGACTCGCAATGTTTGTGAACACACAAGACAATGAAGGTAATTGTGCATATTCAGCCGAATTTGATACCAATAAATAACACCAAGAAACAACAACTCATCGGGGTCAACACGGTGGCAACGAAAAAAAAAAACGGAACACGGAAGGAAAACGAAAGGGTCATTGTGTGTGTAGAGACGTGTTGTTTCCTGTGTTTCTTCGAGAAACGATAACTTCGGCTGTAGGCGACGGAAATTCATGAGACTTGGACAGTCAAGTTCAAAATGTCGTGCCCCATCTTATGATGAACCTTAAAGTGGCGAGTTTTATGAAAACTTCTTGGGCGCAAGAAAAATACAGAACACGGCGTTTAACTCGCGTGCCGTAGTTTCCTAACTGTACAACGTTGCACTTCTGCCATTGGCTGTTCGCCACGCACACCCTCTGCGTGGCTCCGTCCGATATCGCTTCTAAAACCGTACGTCGTTGTATTAGTTTCACCCAAGGTAACTTTTACCATATTTGAAATATCTAATTTTATAAAATGTCGCCCCTATCAAAGCAATTTTCGTCCAGTAATGGCCACTTTGCACATTTAGACGAGCTGTATGTAACCAGTGATGTGCGTCTACGCGTAAACAACGATAGCCTACATTCTACACGTAGCAGGGACGTCGTTAGGGGGGGCACGGGGGGCACTGGCCCCCCGAAACGTTCACGTGGCCCCGGCAAACTGTTCTACATTTGCTGAAAATTTTACTTTCGTGACAAATATTGCAAAATAGTTTTTCAGTAATTTTTTCTTTCAGTTAGAAACACTGTTCTTAATTTGAGTGGCACGAACCCAAAACCACATTTCTTTCTCGTTTTCCTGGTTCTAGCTATAGTGGATGTCAGTGTAGGAACCTAGAACTTCGTTGTTTCTCGAAATTTTGAGGGAGCGGTCTTTCCACTCCTAGCAGTCGCAGGTCAACAACAGGCAGGGTTGGGCGTTGAGTGTTGCCGTTGCGTCCAAACAATGTTTTGAGCTTTAGTAGATTGAAGAACGACCGCTTATGCAGCGGTAAACCACATATATGCAAACAGTTACAACTGGTCCCGAATCAGAGCGCAATACACGCTAAATAAGTATAATGGTGGCAGGATGCCTCATATCTCCGGGTAAGTAGTATTATTCGCACCAAATATCTATTCTACTATTGAAACAGTTTAAAACACGCAACGTGTTATAAGTAATTATCTTTACAAACTGTACGATTTCTCGAGTCGCATATTTTTCTCGAGACCGATTTTGAGAATCCTCCTTAACAAACGATGCCTCCCCGATTGCG
This sequence comes from Lepisma saccharinum, assembly GCF_977018435.1. Classification (NCBI taxonomy): domain Eukaryota; kingdom Metazoa; phylum Arthropoda; class Insecta; order Zygentoma; family Lepismatidae; genus Lepisma; species Lepisma saccharinum. The sequence goes on from NC_139236.1 coordinate 76,183,331, forward strand.
CAGTGATAGCGTTGTTGCCTTGTTGCCAGGTTCGATACATGGGTGGAGGTACACAGTGGTCCGGATCTTACTTTAAACTGTAGGTCCAGTCCCGATTAGCCTTACTGTGCATAAATTGGACTAAAAACACCAACTCAACTCAACTCCTTAACAAACTTTTCGAAGAATCGAAAATTTAAACAAGAACAAGTAAATACATTTTTGTAATTTTGAAGTAAATTATTATTATTATTGTTATTATTTTGGGAATTTTTGGTTCGTATGAATCTGCCTCACACAGTAAGCTTATTTTGTTGAGTCAAGTACAATAACAAACCCTTGCAATAAGTCACTGGAAACACATGTGAGGTTGCACATATATTTAAGCATCTATAAATATATAATAACCCGTGGTTCGACAGCCCTGGAAGGGCCTTGGTCTATCTCCCGACTGCCAGTCCCTCCCACAATCCTACCTAAAATTTTAGAGATGTGGAGATCTTTAACCAGTAATGGGGTGACGTGGGGTCAGCACGTCGAACCCCCAACCGTTATAGGGGATATCCGTAAAGAATAATTATATTCTTGTGGTAAGGAGTCGTTGTCATTTAACAAACTTTATTAATTTTTTTCCATCAGCATTATTTAAAATGTAGTGACATACTGAACTTACCAACTTAACAAAGGCACATTGATTGCTAAATGAGGCATTTTTCTTGTTGCAGAGCAGGTTCAGTTTTTGGAGTTTTGCAATGTTTTACACAGTCCGTTCGAAGAATTTTGAGAATATTGATGTTTTGTCAAAGGGACCACCCCCGAATAAATATCTGTGGATGTTTTACAGGTTTCATCGTATTTAAGAAGGTAATTTTTCCTGTACAACTTTCCTCCGTACAACACTCAAGCCACTCAAGCTGAAGAGCCGATTCATAGGTGCAACGACCTTGGCAGAAAGAAACTCTGATTGGCACCATGTTGACAAAAGACTCAAGAAGTCCCGCAACCGACAGAACTCGAAGCGCTCGGATCCTACGGTGGCATACGGTGCATTGGTAGGAAACGCAGTGATTTTATGGGCCGTCCCTTTCTGGGAAGTCGGGGACCTTTTGAAAACACACTTTGCCTTCATGCACACCAGGGGGCCTAAGCCAGGTCACCCCCTCCCACAAACTCTTCTCTTCATCTGGCTCTGGTTATCGGCCGCGCCGAAACGCACTGCAGGTAGCTAGGACTTTCTGGGTTAATTACTTTATGGTTCACCATGGACATATGCTTTTCAAATTGCAAGAGACAAAATTCTACTGTTTGTCCCTTGTCTGGCGGGAAATGAATGACAAAGATGTCGCGGTTCCTTCAGGTTCCCACACTCAACCCTTGTGCTCATAACCTGCAATGAAGGGAAAGGTCATAATAAGCCTTTGTAATATACCAATTTTATATCCTTCCTTGTAACTTTCCACTAATTTTCAAGAAACATCTGCTTCTTTTTGGCCTACTGTGTTGATTGGTCGACAATTGATGACTGTCAGCTAGTTCGAAGAACAGTTTGATCCAAAAAGTGGTTTCATAGTTAGCTTCTGTAAACGTGAGATTCCGGTAGGATCACGGAGTGCTTGAGATCCCATTTTCATGCTTTGCGAGTGAAATTTCGATTGATTTGGTTCATTTTACTTCGCTCTTTTGCCACACTTGGCTAATTGCGAAAATGGAGATGAGTGATGATATGATTAAATTGATCAATGGACACAACAAACACCCATGCTCAGTCCGGAATTCGATTCGAACCCGGCACACCTGGCATCGTAGCACAATGTGCTAACCACTCCGCCACGGGGGTAGGCGAAGTGAAATTTCGAGTGTAAAGCTGCCAGCTTGTTTTCCTCTCGAAAAAGGTGAAGTAGGATCGACTGATCAACCAAATGTCCAACACATTAACTTTCTAAATTGGTGTCCGACTACCACACAGGAGACCGCGTTTGACTCCCAGGGCGGTTGATCTCACATGTGATGAAGAATAAGTCACATTTCAATTAAGGAAGGAAACGAGGTATGTAGTCAACATTTTATAGTAGTGTGCATGCTCTAGAAATAATACGTTTCAAAATTCTGCATATTTTGTGATTTTTCTTTATTTAGCCTCCACCAGGGTTGTCAAAGGTCCATTTACCCATGAGTTCTATGGTTTTTTTTTGGGTTCCGTTGCAGGACCGGAACCTTTCTTCTCGCACAATTTAAATTCGCTCCTAGTAGTGTATTGTCCCATTAAAAAAAGTTACTGGATCGTATTTAAATTGATCCGGAAAAAAAATCCTGCACCGAATTTTAATTGATCCTGGAAAAAAGGTTCTTGGACAGTGTTTAAATTCAGCCGCAAAACAAGGTTCCTGGACCGTATTTAAATTCATACGGAAAAAAGGTTTCTGGACCGAATTGAGGCCTAGAACCCATTTACACTTGCTGATTTTCTCTCCCGGATGTGAAATGAATTTATTTACAATACCTGGACCATTAACAACCCTGGGATTGTTAAAGATTAGGGAACGCATACATTCTAATCCCATTATAGGACCGGAATCTATTCTCTCGCACAATCTAAATTCGTACCAAGTTGCGAATTGTTTCATTTCAATACGGAACTTTGACCCTATTTAAACTGATCCGGAAAAAAATGTTCCTTGACCGTATTTAAATTCATCAAGAAATAAGGTTCCTGGACCGAATTGAAATTCATCTGGGAAGAATATTCCCTCAGCTGAACCCCCACAGGAGAGCTCCTGCCATAGTAAAGGTTCAGGCGGCAGGCAGAAGCTCGGGGTAAGCTATATGGGCAAAACATATGGCAGAGGATACTGAGAAACCTCGATCTCCAACCAACGGTCATGCGCAGTTCGTGCTCTCTCAGAAGCCACAGCAGAAGCCAGAAGGCACCGTCCTTGCTGCGCGCTGCGAGTGAGGCCCAGCTGGTTCCTTACTTCCAGTGTTGCCCTGTGAGGTTCAAGTTTGATTGACTGCAGAGGTTTTTTTTTTTTTTTTTTTTTTTTTTTTTTTTTTTTTTTTTTTTTTTTTAGAGAACAACACTATTACAGGGGAAAATGTGCCTCGTTTATCCCCCCAATTGTGTCATCTTATGATCAAAGTGTCCTTGGTTGGTTTCCCGGTGGAGGTATATTGTGCAGTGGTTCGGATCTTACTTTGAAGGGCCAGTTGCGATTAGTTTTATCTGACCACAAGTCGGACCTAAGACAAACTCTTGTAATTGTCTTGATTTGAGTATAAGACCTACAGTACATGAGTTTATATTTTAAGCCCACTTTATGAAAACGTGGCCTAATCGGGACTGAGCCTACAGTTTAAAGTGGGACCCGAAGCTTTATGTGCCTCCACTGAGTATCCAAACCGGGACACTTGATTACAAGGTGATGACGTTTCCACAACGCCATCGGTGAGGCACTGATATATTTGAGTCTGTTTTTAATATCTAGAAAAGTCCGCACATTGTGTTTTCAATGTTACATCTCGTATGCCTTGCAGCATATTCTATCACGAAAAAAAGTTCTAGATCCGGCTATGAATACGTGCGTGGTGATATTTTCGCAATGGTGAGATCACTCATACAAATAGTAACATTTATTTGTTTCTGAAACGAAAAAATACAAAACAATTTTCAAGGGATTCTAGGGAGAGGCCCTTTCGTCGCTTCTGGTAAACTGTCCGTGGTGATGTTTTTGCAGGACGACTGAACAAAATTGTCCAGACGTCTGACAGCAGTCTGGGCTGGAATTCACTGTTGAACCATGGATTTTCCCGCACTCTGTTTCTAAGATCATCCCCGGAAAGTTTTTTCCCTTTGAAATGTTCTCCAAGGCAAGGAGGTCTCCCGAACAGTATTGCCACCTGAAGGGAAATTTCCCTCGGCGCAAGGCAATTCAGGCAGAGTTTTAGGTGAAAAGGGCAAAGAGAAATTTCATATCGATTATCGAAAATCTCAACTTTTAGATTCAACTCGTTTTGGTCAATATGAGGTAACGTATGTCACCTAATTTCTGACGTTGCAAAGTAAGGTTAAACTACATCCCATACTTAGAATAATGAAGTCTTTTCTTTTTCTTTTTTAAATTTGGGTTAAATAAAGACTCAGAAAATATAGTAACATAAGGTTTTAATACTTGACTTACCATAAATTGAAATTACAAGGTATGACAATTGAAAATCTGCGAAATTTCATTGCAAAAGGTTTGATTTATTAGGTACCCATGAGCAGTTGGTGTTGTCAGCTCCAGTTTCCTATTCATTCTCTTTGTTAAATCAGGCAGGATTCTTTGTTCTTTCACTAAGTTCCTAAGTAAATTATCAGAAACCTTCAGTTCATCACATATTTTTTCTTGTCCAAGTGGTAGTAATCAAACTGACGATTCTGACCTTTTCAACATTAGTTTTTTGCTCATTTACATTTTTCTTCTGATAATTTCAATTATATGATTGTACTGGCCACGCAAAGGATTGTCACACTTGCTTTCCTTTTCTTCAGTTTTAATACTTAGTGAAAAGCAACTTTCCAGTTTCCTTTACACTCCTTGTAGGATGTGAATAGTTTTTCGAGCAAGATCACTTTATTGTTTTTCTGCAATCAGCCTTCTCAGTTTTGAAACAGGAGATGCATAAAAAACAGAACAGACTTCATGCATTTCCTTTAGTTTTCCTTGGCTTGGCACAAAGACATGATTTCAATTCTGGCATTTAAGTGAGTCACTTTCTCCACATATGAAACTTTTACTCCAACATATCAGGCATATTGATTTAACTGATATAAGGCTTTCTTTTTTTACCTTACCTTACTTATTAACCTTTTCTTTAAGTGGTACTTCTGAAGATCACAACATACTTTACCATATAAAAAGCTATATTTAATGGTATTTGCATATTGTCTCTAAGCCATACACCTGTAGTCTTGACCTAAGAAGTGTTATCATTTTCACTGACTTTGTTAAGATTAGTTAGGTCTTTGGGAACCTTACCAAAAGGGTATTTATGACAGTCCTCTCCAGTTAAAAATATTACAGAACATTCCATTTCCTGTTCTAAATTATGTAGCCTTCTCCACTCACCTGTCTTCTCATCCCTTTTAGGTCCAAATATTTTCCTAAGGATCTGATTTTCAAATACTCTCAATATATGTTCCTCTTTCAATGTAAGGGACCAAGTTTCACACCCATATAATACTTCAGGCAAAATTACTGTTTTGTATATTTTAACTTTTAGTATCTTAGATATTAAACGAGAAGACAATAGTTTATGAAGAGAGAAGTAACATGCATTTCCTGAATTAAGCCTACTTTTTATTTCCTCTTTAATATAATTTTCACTTGTTAATATTACTCCTAAGTATTTGAATTTGGAAACTAGTTCAAACGAGTTGTTATCAATAATTAGATTTTGAGTTTGGTTTGAGTTGGTGTTTTAAGTCCACTTTATGCACAGTAAGGCTAATCGGGACTGGACCTACAGTTTAAAGTGGGATCCGAACCACTTGTGCCTGCACCGGGTATCGAACCCGGGACCCCTCGATTACAAGGTAATGACGCTACCACTGCGCCATGGGGGAGGCCCAATTAGGTTTTGATTATTACCTAACACAGTACTGATATCTACACATTCATCCCCATAAAATGCCCTCAGTCTCAGATAAATGTCTATTTGTAGCAAATTTCCTGCGGTTATAAACTCGATCACGGCACGCTACTTCAGGCGCTCCACCGACATTGCATGGTTACATGCTGCCATTTTCCTCGCTATAGTTCAGCACCCCCTGGCGATAGAAGTTTGAAACCTTCAATGGAGAAGCGGGAAAGTCTTATAAGTGCAATGTATGGTTGCTCAAAATCCAAAATGCGTTTACAAGGTAACAAAAAAATAAAAACATAGGAAGCTTTACTTTTCAGCACGCCCTCGTATATATACTTTATTGTAGATACATTTCAGGATTGTAATGTTGTTCATTGACATTTCAAATTACAGTTTGCAAAATTTTAACACAAAATATTAATAAGAAATGAAATTAGGCATACCATATTTAATGGAAAATATTGCATTTTTCACGAGTTTTGTATCTCTTAAACCAATCGAATCTCAAACTCAAAATTTTTACTGAAGTTACTTGTCATGGAGTACTGTATTGTGTACAAATTTCAGATTTTTAAACAACTGCCCACCGGAGATATTTAATCCTGAACTTGGAAATTTTTAACAAAAAGTACATGTTTATGACCCTGTAGAAAAAAAATATTAAAGTCTCAAGCTTCAAATAATTTTGACATACTCTATTGGTACACAGGTACTTGCACAAAAAAATTCAAGTGTCAAACAAACTGCCTTCCCCCATAAAAAAATGTCCGAAAATGTCATTTTGAGCGATAAAAATACACAATTTTGACCTTAAAATTTTATTATGAAGGAATAATATTTAGAAACTTACACAGAAATATAAGTGTAGCCTATAATGTGCTTAACATCACAGATTTTGTCTCATTGTCGTAGGACTTACCAGAGCTGAGATAAAAAAAGTTGTCGCTGATGCTTACGAATGGAGAAAATGACGCGTGCCATGATAGAAAAAATGCCCGGCAACTTCAAATCGGTGATAGTAAAAATAAAATAAGAAGTGGTTCTGAACTGTTAACATATGAGACTCACACCACACAAAAAATAACTAACTAACTAACTCTCTAGCCTTCTAACTTCTCTAGGTTCATGGCTGCAGCAACACAGGCCTTCCATCTTTCCCTATCTTGAGCAAGTTCTATATACTCTTTTCCATCCCTACCGATTTCCTTTAGGTCAATCTCAACGTTGTCCATCCATCTTCGTCTTGGCCTTCCTACAGGTCTCTTACCATCAGGTTTCCCAACAAGAATCCTGTAAATTCCTCTTTCCTCTCCCATTCGTGCCACATGGCCTGCCCACCTAAGTCTTCTTGATTTAATTATTCTGATAATATCTGGACATGAATACAAATTATGTAGTTCTAAATTATGTAACCTTCTCCACTCACCTGTCTCCTCATCCCTTGTAGGTCCAAAGATTTTCCTAAGGATCTGATTTTCAAATACTCTCAATTTATTTTCCTCTATGAATGTAAGGGACCAAGTTTCACATCCATATAATACTACAGGCAAAATTACTGTTTTGTATATTTTAACTTTTAGTTTCTTAGATATTAAACGAGAATATAAAAGTTTATGAAGAGAGAAGTAACATGCATTTCCTGAATTAAGCCTACTTTTTATTTCCTCTTTAATATAATTTTCACTTGTTAATATTACTCCTAAGTATTTGAATTTGGAAACTAGTTGAAACGAGTTGTTATCAATAATTAGATTTTGATTATTACCTAACACTTGGTTTCGGCCTGTAATCATATATTTAGTTTTCTCTTTGTTAACTTCCAAACCTATCTCTCTAGCAGTTTTGAAAAATATTTTAGCATTATTAAAAAAGTGTTCCCCTGTGCATAGCACCGCGCCATGAAGGCGTATAGGGGGTGTGGGGGTAACGCCCCACACTTTCTTGATCCGGTCGTGAGTGGGGGTGATGTGATCAGCATCACGCCCCTGACCGCCTTTACCCCCCATATTCTTAATTGTATTTATATCATCCCCTAATAAGTCTACATCATCTGCATATGCTAACAACTGAGTCACACTAATTCTAGTCCTTCGTTAGTTTCTTTTACCTTCCTAACAGCATTTTCTAGGGCAAAATTAAAGAGTTATGGAGATAATGCATCTCCTTGTTTTAACCCATCATGAATTGTAAATTTGTCAGACACATTAATACCACACGAATTTTACTTTCTGTTTCACTGGTGCATACTTTTATCATATTAACAAGCTTCTTAAGTATTCCAAACACTACTAATATATTATATAATTTATCTCTTTTGACCGAATCATATGCTTTTTGGAAAACAATGGTGGTGATGGACATTTTGATTATATTCCCACTTTTTTTCAAGTGTCTGTCTAATGTGAAAAATTTGATCTGTAGTTGATCTGTTACGTTTAAATCCACATTGATAATCACCTATAATTTCATTAGCATATGGGGTTAGTCTCGTTAAAATAATGTTAGATAATATTTTATATGTTGTTGAGAGTAGAGAAATTCCATGGTAATTATTGCAGTTCATTTTATCACCTTTTTTAAACACAGGAACAATTATGGATTCTTTCCACTGTTGAGGGATTTCTTCTTTATTCCATATTAAACAAATTAATTTATGAATTTGACATATTAACGAATTTCCACCATATTTAATTAACTCAGCTGGTATTAAATCAATGCCAGGTACTTTGTTATTCTTTACCTTTTAATAGTATATTTTACTTCAGTCAAGTTAGGTTCTGGAACTAAAGGTTCTGCTGTGTGCACTTCATTTACTTCTGATGACGGGGGAGCGTAGGGCCCACTCAATGTAAAATAGAAAAAAATCTACAAAAACCTGTCAACCTACTTTTGCACCACCCCGTATTATAAACTATACAGCTACGACCAATATATTCATGAGCAAAATAACAACAGAACTAGCACATATAAAAGGAACTATTTCCAAGAGGTCACGTAGTTTTGTATAAATTAACTTCGTTCTTACAGTGATAGTGAATTGAGAATATATATAACTCTGGTCCTGCCTTCAGTTCTAAAAATAAACAAAGGAGATATTAATTCGTCTACCGAAGCACCCACCCATGTAAAATTATACCGCGACGCAACTGCTCTGCTCTACTCCGAAGTAAGTGCAGTCTGTAATCCGAAACGTAGTCACAGAAAAACAAGTGTGGGCATTGTAAGATAGCCCATGGATCATCATCCTTGAACTCATGACGTCATCATACAGGAAGCCAAGAGTAGGAGGTAAAGGTCACGGTCCAGTCAATGTGCGTTGTTGTCCGTGCACTGCTCTGGGTTTTGTGTTGACAACGCGATGACCTACTTTTCGATCTGTGTAGTAGACGGGTGCGTTGGTGCCTATATTAACTGAGAACAAAACAACACAGTAGAAAAAAGTTCTGCCCATTAATATTTTCAATATCGTGCAAAATTCGTGATTTCTCTGCATGGACGTCGTTAGGGGGGGGCACGCGGGGGCACTGGCCCCGGCAAACGTCCACGTGGCCCCGGGAAACTGTTCTGTATTTGCTGGAAATTTTACTTTGATGACAAATATTGCAAAATAATTCTTCAGTAAATTTTGCTTGCAATTTGAAACACTTCTTCAATTTTCAGTAGCACGAACCCAAGCAAGGCATTTCTTTCTTATTTCCCTGTTTCTTGCTTGTTGAACACAAATGGATGTATTGGGAGGGGATGCAGTTAATGGTTTTGTGGCCCGCCCGGTCAGGGAAGTCTGAGACCTATTGAAAATGCACTTTTCCTCCCTGCTGCACACCAGATCCAGGATCCCCCCCCCCAAAAAAAACCGCACTTTCTCTTCATCTGGGCCTGCACTGGCTCCATGGGCGCCGAAGGGACGACACAAACAGGAAGATTTAGCTACGGTTGGCTAGAACTTTCTGGGTTAATTATTTTATGGTTTAGAAAAGATATCCCCATGCGTTTCAAATTCCAAGAACAGAATTCTATTGCTTGTCCCTTTTTCGGCGCGGGAATGAATGACATAGCGGTTCTTCTCACATGCACTCAACCCTCCTGCTAATGACCTGCCCTGGAAGGAGGGAAAGGCCACTTTCTGAAAATTCTGAGAAACATCGAAGCGGTCGGTTCATCTGTTGATTTGGTGGACAGTTGATATCTGTCAGTTTGAAGTAGGATTTGTTGTCCGAGCGGTGGTAAACTTCTTAAACGCGAGAAGATAGCATCACGAAGTGTTTGTGATCTCGTTTTCCTACATCGCGAGTAAAATGTCGAATGAGGAGCTGCCAGATTGTCTTCCTCTGGAAACAATGGATTAGGATCGACCGATCGACCAAATATCCAACATATTGGCATTCTAAAAGAGAGTCTGACTACCACACAAGATCCTGAGTTCGACTCCCAGGGTGGTTGATCTCATGTATAATGAAGAATACACCACGTTCCAATTAAGGAAGGAAACTAGGTATGTAGCAATTGTTTTTACAGCCGTCTGCATGCTCTATAAGTATTATGTTACAAAATTTGTATATATTTCTGACTTTCTGTGATTTTTCTTCATTTAGCCTCCACCTGCAAATGCGGAAGCTGCTACTGCTTAGGTGGCTAGGTTGGCTAGACATGCAAATATAATTAATCCCTAGTCATACAGCGAATAATACTTATAATATAATAATGAGTTATGGAAAAGTTTATAACTTATCAAGCATTTTCTGTTTCTATTTGTTGTGCAGTGGTTAACAAGGTGTATTACGATGCCAGGGGTCCTGGGTTCGAGTCCCGGACTGGGCGTGTGTGTTCTATATGATGGTCCTCTCATCAATTTCACATCACTCATTTTCATCTTCATCTTCACGATTAGCCAAAAAGTGTCAGAAAAGCGAAGTAAAATAAACCAAATCAATCATTTATATATTTCTATATTACGCCGCTTTTCTACCTCTTGGGTTAAATGCGACGATGAGGATGAATGATGAGCTGAAGGAATGGCGATGGGACAGACATGATACAACCACACCTGTCCAATGTCCGAACCTTGGACCTCTGGTTTCATTGCGTGTTATACTCAGTGGAATTCTTAGGAAGAAAAACTGTAAAAGTAGGGTGAAAAGAAGCAAAGTTGTATGATGCATAAAAAGCCATGTTTAGTTCTTCTAAAACCTTCCAATTATCGAGTTCGTGTTTTAAGTCCACTGTATGCACAGTTAGGCTAATCGGGGATCCGAACCACTATGTGCCTCCACCGGGTATCGAACCCGGGATCCCTTGATTACAAGGCGGCGACGCTACCACTGTTCCTTGGAGGATACCGAGAAAAACTTACAATTAATCAGTAAAATTAATATTGAGGGACAAGGCCTGCGAAGAGTTCTTTCATTCGGTTGCGAGTGGTCATCACATCGAGTTCCATATAGTTTCGAGGGCAGAATTTGATTCCATATCGCTTTCAAGTACTTCCCAAATTGTCCTCATGATGTTGGTACAGACAGCTAAGTAGTACTTGTGTATGTGTACATAATATAAAAATGAAGTAATTTATCAATTTATAACTCTTCTGTATGTTGTTTCCTCTCATAATGAAAAAGTGTGTGCCAATTCTTTTTCCACCGCTGGTATATACCGCTGATCTAACATTTTATTTACCGCTCTCCTCAGTTTTTATTTACCATAAATTTGTGTCCCTAACAATCAGGCACATACCCAGGGAAGGGGCTCGGGAGATGCAGTCCTTTCCCGAACTCTTACAAATATATGATTTTATTAATGTGTAGTAGTAATTAAATTTACTTCATTAATAGGATTAAACATCTTCTATATGGTAAGTTGCAATATACCAAGAAATTCATCTTCAGCGCATTTACTCCTCCCCCAACCTATTCGTCTTTAGATGGCGGCTGCCGATAAGGGATAAGCCCCTTCCGAAATCAAATTCAGGCTACCGGCCTGACCACCAGGGATCGAACCTTGAACCTTTCGATTGATTGAGTAATTGAACTGGTGATTTATGTCCACTTTATGCACAGTAAGGCTAATCGGGAGTGAACCTACAGTTTAAAGTGAGATCCGAACAAGTACAGTATGTAACATTGTTATTCGTACACATAGAATTTCCGAGGAAAAAATGTCATATCTACTAGTAAATATAATCATTTTCATATGTACCTGGAAATTAATGTTAATGAAGGTTTCACCAACAAATGTCAATAAAAATGTATGTTCAAAGTGTATAAACAGAGCATAGCTATAATTTGTGTGAAAAGAAAAAAACACGATGTTTCATGCAACATTGTTATTCGTACAGGCAAGAGTTTCAATCTTCCTCGCATACAGTGCCACCACTATTCGGGCGATTTCGTGCAGTTTGCAACAAGTTTGAACATGCAGTCGCGGTACCCGTCAATCGGAATGCTGGCGTAGGTATTGTTGTAGGCCTATCGTCTATTAGCGTGTTGCAACGTCCCACCACACTCTAAACACTTCAATTAGGAGGACGGCAAATGTCTACCCATAAATGCTAACTTCTTACCAGTCGTTGAACACAGATTCTAGATATCTCAGGGCTTGCTGGGTAAAACGTGAACAACAGGGCGATTCAATAATTATTGTCCCCGGCATACTTAGAGGATATGAATTGCAATGAATGATGGGGATATTGTAGCCTAATGTCTTAGATGCCTATATGCAAAATTTCAGAACCGTAGGTGCTACAGTAAATTTGTTTTTCTCTTTTTATGTGTAAGAGGTGGCACTTAGTTTGAAAAATGGAGAAAACCGAACAACGAGCTGTCATCAAGTACCTCCAGAAAAAGGGGCTAAGCCCAAAGGAGATTCATGAGGACATGGTCAGTGTGTTGGGTGATGGGGCTCCTACCTACCAGGTGGTAAAAAACTGGTGCCGCGATTTCCGTTGCGGCAGGGAAAGCTGTCAACAGGCCCCTGGTGCTGGTCCTCCAACAACAGCATCCACTCCAGAAAACATTGATGCTGTGCATGACATGATTATGGCTGACAGAAGAATCACGGTGCAACAGTTAGCAGACATCATGCACATCTCTGTAGGCTCAGTGGAAACCATTGTGCATGAACACCTGGGATTCAGAAAGGTGTCAGCGCGATTGGTCCCAAAATGTTATCCCGTGAACAACAGAAAGACAGAGTTCAATGTTCAAGGGCTGGTTTGGAGCTGATGGGGGTAGACCTGAAGCAGTTCTGTGATAGGTTTGTGACAGTGGATGAGACATGGCTCCACCACTATGATCCCGAGTCCCAACGACAGAGTATGGAGTGGCGGCACAGCAATTCACCTCCCCCCCGCAAATTCAGGGTGCAAGCATCAGCACGCAAGGTTATGGCCACAATTTTTTGGGATGCGAAGGGTGTGCTACTTATTGACTACCTGGTGGGACACACTGTTACTGGGGACTATTATGCAGCCCTAATCCCTAAGTTACGCGAAGCAATCAAGGAGAAACGGCGTGGGATGTTGCGGCGAAAAGTGCTGTTTCACCACGATAATGCTCCAGCACACAGAAGCCATGTTACTGGTGCCGTAATCCATGCTGCTGGTTTCCATGTGTTGGAACACCCTCCCTACTCACCCGACCTCGCCCCTAGTGACTTTCATTTGTTCCCGAAGTTGAAGGAGCACCTCAAGGGGACGCATTTTCCCTCAAATGCTGCTGTTATGGACGCTGCGGAAGAATGGCTCACGGCTCAGCCACAGACATTCTTTGAAGCTGGCATAGTGGCTTTACAGCATAGGTGGAAGAAGTGCATTACTGTGAAGGGGGACTTTGTGGAAAAATAATACTGCTTATATGTCAGGGACAATAATTATTGAACCACCCTTGTATATATATGTTTATTATAAACTTATCGTAAGAAAGTCTGTTAGCACACTAGTCTTTAACCTTTATCACTTAAGTGCATTTACATTTACCATACACTTGCATTCACCACTTCTGGATTCAAAAGGGGGGAAAGGGACCATTCAATATATTCCTCGCAGTGAGGCGCCAGGGGGAGTATAGGGACATAATTTTATTTAGGGTGCTGTTCGCTGCTGACGTCACGGGATCCCCTGTAAGAGAAAGTAGTATGTGCGCGGTACCCCCAACCACAGCTAGGAACTGGCCGTAGCCAGCCGGCACCTCCGACAAGCGGGCGCTGGGTAAAGGATTTAAGGATGCCGCGACACCCCCAGCGCTAGCTAGAAATCGGCAAGCCGACCGGTGTCTCCTGTACAAGGGCGGCAGGTTAGGAAGGAGGTCTAGGTGCTCCTAAACAAGCCAGGCAGGTAGAACCTGGCACCTAGACCGGGTAGTTAGGTTGCTGCTAGGCTCTTCTTCTTCTTCCTTCCTTCCTTCTGGGATGGCCGGTTTTTCCCAGGATATTTGCCAGTTGACATCCGGGAGCCAACTGAGCTCCGGCCTCACATTGCACGTGGGGAACCCCCCCAGGCCTCCCAGTGCTCACGACTAACGCCAGCCCGATCACCGCGTTCCTTCCAACTTCCCCGCTGAATCAGCCCATAGCCGCCCCTTGCTCAGCGTTCCCCGACTCTTCAGCGGGATGCGACCTCGAGGGTCGCGGACAGTGTAATTTTTTGGGTTCTCAGAGAGAGAGCGGATTAGCTTCTGGGATCCCAACTCCAGTAGGCTGCTCCGGCTTACGTCCCCCCAATCACCCGGGGTGCTTCTGAGTCAAGTAATAGCTTTGCGCAGGACGACTAGGACTTCCTAGAACGGGGTCCTCTTCTGGAACAGGGGAGCTCCTCAGTCAAACTTTGGAAAGGTATCAGGTGCTGGCTCGGCTTCCCCTCCCGGCCCCCGGAAGGGCCGACCCAGGCCGATCTCACTCCGCGCGGTCCCCAGTCGGACCAAGCGGCCCTTTTGAGGACCACCAACACACCCCGTGCAGGCTTGGTATAACACCGCAAGGTATCCACCTACACGCCCCTCCCAGCTGCCCAGTCTGGCTAAGCGGCTCGTTGTCTGGGTGCGTCGTCAGCTTCGGTCTCGTATCCTGGTTGTCTCTGGTCTGTCCTGGATCTCTTCCGACTGCCATCCAGCCCTTGCGATGTGTTACAAACAGTATTTGTTTTTTTTGTTTCTTTTTTGTGATTGTGTATGAATTTGTATGCTTGGGTTTCTTCCATGGTTCTGTGTAGCTTATAAGAGCCAATAAGGTTTGAACTTTCAGCCCTCCCCCATGCGACGCGGGAGGAAGTATAAATATGGCCTGTGTCAGAGGACAGGGAGAGTGTGTTTTTGAACTGGATAGCAGAAGGGAGAGCGATCTTCGGGCTCCAGTGGCCTCCCTTGAGAAAAAGCATCCCGAGGCAGTTCTGCCGATGCTCAGCTTTCCACTTGGCAGTTCTGCCGTGGGGCTCACGTTAGAGGAATGTAAATAATGTAAATTAGAGAATTATTGGAAGAATCCGAGCCTTGTTTTGTTAAATTGTAAATAAATGTATAAAGCCCATTTCTGCGAGTTTTCAGCAATCACCCTGCAACATTAATTTCAGTAAGTTCTTGCCTGTGATTGATTCTTTGGTTCTGAGCGCTCTGGTGAGGAACGGGATGGGAACCCAAGACTAACGAGCCTATTTAGTTGTTTATTTGGGTTTTTCCTGCCAGAAGCGGCCCGGTAAGGGTGGAGTGTTGCGGAACAGGGAATTATTGGGGTCTCGTCCTTGGATTTTTGTGTGAAAGGACACAGGCAAAGAAAGGGAAACGGTTGCTGAAAAAGGGTCGAAATGTTGACAAGGGCTCAATCTGCGTTGTCGTCCGCTATAGGGGAAACTAGTTCGACGCGAACAATGGGTACAGAAAATAATGCAAGAGTAATAAACAGGCCGAGGATTCTTCCAGACGACATTAGAGTACAGTTACCGACTTTTAATGGGGAAACGAAAGGGATGGAAGTTTATAGCTTTTTGGATGAACTGGATGCATACAGGGATCTTTTGGGCATAAATGAAGAGGAATTATTGCTTTATCATCTTCCGTTAGCGTTGAAAGGAGAGGCGAAGGAATTCTTTCATTTTGCAAGCCCGTTTGAAGGATATGTGCAATTCAGGGATTTGTTGCTCAAGAATTTTCATGGGTTGGATCACGAACGGGAATTAGAGCGATTCTTGGATTCTCGCTTTCAGCTAAAGAGCGAGTCATTGGCAGTTTATATTCGCAAGATAGATAGATGGTTCGAGAGGGCAAAATCCACCGCTACCGTCGAAGAGAAGGTTAATTTTATTCGGCGTAAATGTAACCCTGTGTATCGTGAGAGATTAAGATGTGAGAATTTCAACAGCATGAAAGAACTTCACGCGTACGCTTTGAATCTGCAGGGAGAGATGTTGGAAAACGCTACGTTTCGTCAGTATGAGACTGAACAGGAAATCATTAACTTTGCCTTGAGAGGCGCCACACCTCCTCAGTCCGAGGGACTGGTGGCCGTTAGAGGGGCGAGTAGCGCCGCGGGCGAGGATCTATTACATGTTCTCGATCCTGCGAAATATTCTAGGTTAGGGAAGGAACCCCCTGCTGTTTCGAGGGAGACAAAAGCGACTACTGACCACCCAAGAATGTCTGGCAAAGAACGCAAGTGTTACGTTTGTCAATCAACTGCACATCTGGCAAGTTTTCACAAAGCTGCAAGGAAAGATTATGTTTCAGAGTCAAGAGAACGTAATGGACAGGGCGTGACAGTGAGACGCGCCTGTAATTCGACAAAAGTAAAGATGTCAAATAGTAAAATTCAGGAACCTTTCGTTTTTGGAGAAATAAATGGCATTCAGATCCCTATGTATATGGATACCGGGGCTAATATATCCTGCATGAGTTTGTCTTTATTTCGGAAATTGGAAGGAAAGGGGGCAAAATTACGTCATAGCAACCTGAATGTACAGTTAGCTGAGGGGAAAACAACCACTGTGGGACACGTCTTTTTTAATGTTACTTTCTATGGTCAACGGGTCCGAGAGAAATTCTTTGTTTTGGAGAATCCCCAGAATGACCTGATCGCCGGTAGAAGTTTTATGGCGAGGGCGAAGATTTTAATTGCACCCGCGTTGAACGGTTGGGCTTTTCTTAATGAAAGGGACGATATTATTCCTTTTGACACAATTGGGAAGAAAGAGAAGAAAACTAGTAACCTCCTGTCTTCCACTGTCATTCACGTAGAAGAGAACCGCGACAAAGAAGTGTTGCAAACCCCCAGAGCCGAAAAAGTCAGGAAAAAGAAAAGTTTATCGGCGAGGAAAGAAAAAGAAGATCATATTCCGATTAGCGACCTGAAGGATGTGAATGAGAAATTCAGTAAGTTCCAGGGAAAAAGGAAGAGAAAGAAGCCTACTTGCCTGGGAAGAGAGGACTCTGGTTCGAGTCCCGGTACTTCGGCTGCGCAGGGAACGGATCAAGAGAAAGTAACCTTAGTGGACATTAAGGAGGATGTAATGTCACTTGCTACTTCGGATGATGAGGGACGGAACAGCGAAGATGAAGAATTGTATTGCTCTGTTTTCTTCAAGCGTCTTTTGAGAGACAACCCTGACACCGTTTCTGTTGAACTCCTTGGTGATGTAACACCTGAGCCTCGTGGCGAAATCAACAGTTGCACTCAATCAGCAATAGAACCTAATGCAAAGAAGTTGGAAGTAAACGAAATAACAACCGTCAATACAAACTTGGAAGATAAGCGATTATGGGCAAGAGAGCAACACAAGGACCCATATTTGTCTTTATTAATTGCGTGCCTTAAGGGAAAGGAAGTTCAATTGGATGAGAAATTGAACAAGAAAGTTTTCGATTTACATCTGAGCACTTCTTACCTGGATGAAGATGGGATTCTCTACAGAAATCTAGAAGAAGGGAAGGGGATGTTTCCCGTGTTTGGACAGCAGCAAAAGATTTGGACACCGGATTCGTTGAAACCGGAAGTGCTGCGAATATCCCATGACGAAGTTCACACCGCACATCCAGGGGCAGCTAAGACACTGTTCAAGATTTTGGAACAGTTTACGTGGAAAAATGTTTACTCTGATGTTAGAGATTACTGCAGATCATGCCTCACCTGTTTGAGATACAATCCAGATTCTTGTAAAAAGATGGGATTCATGAGAAGTCGCAATCAGCCATGCCCAGGAGGGAAATTGTATGGAGATTTGTTAGGACCATTTCCGACCAGTTCTAAGGGGCGTTATCGCTACGTATTTCTCATTGAAGATTCTTTCACAAGACAGATATTTTTGGCACCCTTGTCTACAGTGACAGCTAGGACAATTTCCAATGCATTACTGAAATATTGTCACCTTTACGGCTTTCCATTGATTTTTACCAGTGACAATCAAAGTGTGTTTCGTATCCGCCTGTTTCGTCAAGTACTGAAAACCATCAACTGCAAACCCGTTTACATTACTCCATACCACCCACAAGCAGATGAGAGAGCGATAGCCAAGTTTTGCACGGAGCACAGCAAGTGGTCAGAAAACTTGGATTCGATCGCATTAGCAGTGAATAACCAGGTGAAAAGATGCCCGAAGCGTGACGTACGGTTTCTGGTGGAAACGAAAGGCGCCGGGAAGAACGGTCAGCTGACCCAGAGACACCCCATGGAGCTTCGGGGAAAACAGCTGGGTAGACCATAACAAACCAGTCTTTTCTCCTTTGCCGCATCCCTTACAAAATAGTTTCTTTAAAGGGACAGTTCTAAATGAAATCTCCATTAGTTAAAAGTTTATTTTTATTCGGAGGCATATTTACTCGCGAGTGTTTGTACTTTCTGTAGTAATTAAGCAGAAAAGTGCCGCGAATTCACGTGCTGGACAGTACTCCTACCCTGGGAGTGGATGGAGAGAGGTTCGATCCCAGAACCTCACAAGAAGGAAGCAGCCTGGAAGAGGACGTCCTTGCCATGGATGTCAAACAGCCCACACCTGAAAATGGACTTCTGACGATGAATTAGGATGTCCCCGGTTCCAGAGATCACAGGATGCAGTGAGGAACATTCGGAGAGACTTATTCCGGAAAGTGTAAAGTCAGTGAAGTGTAGTGAAGTGGACGGTGTTAGTGTTTAATTTTATTTTCAGGCAAACCTCATCAGGACATTGGACACACAGACTTACCTGGGTAAGCCTTTTTTTTCGGTGAGGGGAGTATAATACTGTTACAAACAGTATTTGTTTTTTTTTTGTTTCTTTTTTGTGATTGTGTATGAATTTGTATGCTTGGGTTTCTTCCATGGTTCTGTGTAGCTTATAAGAGCCAATAAGGTTTGAACTTTCAGCCCTCCCCCATGCGACGCGGGAGGAAGTATAAATATGGCCTGTGTCAGAGGACAGGGAGAGTGTGTTTTTGAACTGGATAGCAGAAGGGAGAGCGATCTTCGGGCTCCAGTGGCCTCCCTTGAGAAAAAGCATCCCGAGGCAGTTCTGCCGATGCTCAGCTTTCCACTTGGCAGTTCTGCCGTGGGGCTCACGTTAGAGGAATGTAAATAATGTAAATTAGAGAATTATTGGAAGAATCCGAGCCTTGTTTTGTTAAATTGTAAATAAATGTATAAAGCCCATTTCTGCGAGTTTTCAGCAATCACCCTGCAACATTAATTTCAGTAAGTTCTTGCCTGTGATTGATTCTTTGGTTCTGAGCGCTCTGGTGAGGAACGGGATGGGAACCCAGGACTAACGAGCCTATTTAGTTGTTTATTTGGGTTTTTCCTGCCAGAAGCGGCCCGGTAAGGGTGGAGTGTTGCGGAACAGATGCTCGCCGAAGACGAATCCACTGCTTACATCCCACGAGCCTGGTGAAGAGGGTTGAGATCGTTCCGCTTTGCCGTGAAGTCTGGTGCTCGTTCGGTCATGTTCCCTAGACAACGATCTCGTGAGACCGTTGCCGTGACTATTGCTCTTTCTAATATGGCGCCGGTCGTTCTAAGAAGAACGCCCGGCGAGACCAGATGCTCTGAGAAGAACACCCAGTCAGACATTTCGTTCCTTCCTAAGATAGGGAGCATGTGCAGACCCGGCACGCGCAGCCACGAGCCCATCAGGTCCTGAGCTCCGGCCTCGCTGCGCTGGGTTTTATACTCGCGGTGGCGCATGGGTGGTGAAAATTTTAACTACAAGTACGCGTTGCTAACTCATTTTTTTACATATTGCAAACTTCGTACTGAGAAATATCAAGGTTTTGACATTGAGAAATCACTAGTGGGAAAATCACTAGATGCACGTGACAATATAAACTAAAACTGTGTGCATTCAGACAATACAATTAATAATGAGCCTCGCAGGACTCTGCTATTCTAAACAACACGTTGAACAATGTAAATGACAATAATTGATAACATTAAAAAGAATATAGCGACCACGCAGGGTCTAATAATGAGTGAAGCTAGTAAACGTAGAGGTGGAACCGTTAACCTTTACAGAATACATTTAAACTAAAAGTGTACGCCTCGCAGGGACATTCCGCTTAGCTCTTTCATCAGATTAAAAAGAATATAGTGACCACGCAAGGTCTAATAATAATTAAATGGCGACCAAGCAGGGTCGTTACAGTGTTCGAAATGGGCAAGGTGAAGGAACTTAGTTCCGATCTGAAGGATGTTATTATAAATTTGGCCCTTAGAGGTTATTCGTACGAAAAATTGGACAGAATGTGCCGAGAAAACCAAGAGAGACGGTTGAATAAACGTGATGAACGCTTTATTTTAAAAATAGTGTGAGAAAACCCCCGACTAAGTGTTCCTCAATTACAACCGTTAGTAGAAAATGTTGCTGGAAAGATGATGTCCGATCAAACTGTCCGACGTGCCTTGTGGGAGCATGGATATCATGGCAGAATACCACGAAATAGGCCGTATGTAAATAAGGTGAATCGCAGGAATAGACTTTCATTCGCGAAAGAGCACATCCACAAGGACCAGGAATTTTGGGATAGTGGCATATGGTCAGACGAGTCCAAGATTAATATATACGGGTCAGATGGGATAAATAGGGTCTGGAGAAAATCAAATAAAGACAATGATCACATTAACACAATTCCAACAGTTAAACACGGTGGTGGGTCATTAATGATTTGGGGCTGTATGTCGTCCAAAGGTGTTGGTACCGTCCAGTTAATTGATGGTATCATGGATGCATATGTCTATTTGGACATATTGAACAACAATGTAAAGCAGAGTGCCCAAAAAATGGACATGCCGCCTATCTACAGATTCCAACAAGACAATGACAATAAGCATAAGGCGCGAGTTAACATGAATTGGCTAATATGGAATGTGCCCAAATTACTACAAACACCAGCTTAAAGTCCAGACTTAAATCCCATTGAGCATTTATGGGCAATTTTGAAGAGGGGAGTCCGTAAAGCAGGCGTCAAGTCCAAACAAGAGTTGAAAACCATTGTGCAAGCCGAGTGGAATAAAATAAGCTCTGAAACATGTCGGAAACTGGTTAATTCTATGAAGAAAAGGTGTCAAGCAGTAATTAAAGCCAAAGGATACGCATCAAAGTATTAGAAATGTCAGTCAATTTGCTCTGAATATACTTTTTTCTTTTATATTATTAAGTGTACGAATAGAAAAGTTATACAAAAAATGGCATGTTTCTCTTTCAGTTTCATTTAATTTATTATTGTCATTGGTTATACAGAATGTGGGTAAGATTTTATGTTCCTAATGATATTAGTTATTGAATTGTGAAGAAACAATTTCAAAAGAGTGCATTTCCTTTCAGATATTAAAGCATTTTCTTTGAAAATCCGTGTGTACGAATAAGAATGTTACATACTGTATGTTCCTCCATCGGGAATCGAACCCCGGCAGGTTGTTGAACCTGCCAAACCAAAGACGAGCGCGTAATTATTTGAGCGTGTGGGAACTTTGTTTTATCCACTACCATCATATATTCAGTTTTCCACACACAAATAAAGCCCCTATCACACGGAACTGGATTTCTAGTTAGAATGCCCTAGTTGGCGATGAACTGACTTTCTGGCTAGTAATCATGGCCGCCTGGCTGACTGCTTGACTGGTTTTGAGGAATAGGACATGTTCTAATTGCTACTAACTTCTTCGACTAGATTCTGTGGAACAGCCAATCAGAGCAAAGTTTGGCCATGTGAAGATATTCTGTGAGTTTGTAAAGTAGCCTTTTTTTTGTCTGTGGCTTCCGAGTGCATACAACACGAAAGGCATGTTTACAATTGAAAAAGCTAAAATATTCTTCCATACGTGTACAGTAAACGTTGTAAAGTATGTATTTTATCAGCGCCGTTCTTCTCTACCTAAAACCATTTAATGCGATGCGATATTCCTCTCGGTTGAATAGTTATCGTATTTTAAAAGTGTGAAGTGATACGTTGTTTACATCTCGCGCGGCCGCCATTATGGGAACGAAAGACTATCGACAAGTACGGTATAACAAGTACCGTGTGAGGCGAAAACTAGCAAATGGGTAGCCAGTCCAGCGTCAACTAGAGCATTCCAAATAGAAATCCAGTTCCGTGTGATAGGGGCTTAAGATTAATTTTAAGAAATTAGACGTGTGCATATAATTTCTTATCGTCATCTTTTCCCAAGTGAACAATCAGATGCCATAGAAGATTCGGGCCCGCCCATGAACTAAGAGATACCGGAATCGATTCGGGTATGAACTGTATACTTGAGATGCCTAGCTTGAACTAATTACCCACACATTTCATATTTGTACTGTTGCCAATACTTGCAAACCTGGTTTCAGCACTTTATATCTAAAACCACGGAAAAGGGTTTTATCTACTTCTCAATTTTCTTCCAGCAAATTTACAAATCTAAAGACTAATAACATTGTTCTTGGTGTATCAGACATTAAGCTAATGAGTTCATTATGCATTTAGTTTCCCGAATAATGGCTGTGGATTTCGCGAGAGTATATCCGTAGACTGTTGGGGGCTACAGAAGAAAATGATGTTCCATTCCAATTTATTGATTGTTTGAGTTGGTGTTTTAAGTCCACTTTATACACAGTAAGGCTAATCGGGACTGGTTCTAGTGTAAAGTGGGATCCGAACCACTATGAGCATCCACCGGGTATCGAACCAGGAACCCCTTGATTACAAGGCGACGATACTACCATGCGCCACCGAGGAGGCCCTTGCTCCTTTTCTTTCCAAGACTATATATACAATACATACATATATATATAGTATAGGCCTATATGGTTTATAAATAGTTTGTTATTTTATAATAGTTTGATAGAAAAATCTTACGTTTGCCCCCCCCCCCCCAAACTGATCACCCTAGCTACGTCCCTGTTTTAAAATTTTAAACCAAAACCCATTCTTTACCATAAATGTATAAATTTTGTAATATGTAAATTAAAAAATGACGGTTGTACGTAAATAAATTATGCATGCACCACCCTTAAGAAGGGGACCGTTAGTAGTTTTAACATCGAAGCGACGAGCGAAACATGTCGCGTTGTCACTTGTCACCAATCGAATACAATGTGCAGCGTGTCATGATGGTAAAAGTCCGCGCGTTCATTACATCCACAGCGGTTAACAAACGGAGCGGTACTCTTTGTTAAAAGAAACACCCAAGCTGGCGGTTTTCTTTTGAAGTAGAAGCGACAAACTGGAGTAGGAAAGCGATGTTGCCAAATTGAAGAGATAAAGAGGGAAAACAGAAGGAAATGGTAAGGAAAAAAGAAAAAGAAAGAGAAGCAAAATTAAAGATTATGGAAAGAGAAAAGAAATACAGATAAAGATTAAAAAGGAAGTGTTTAAGGGTATTATCGAAAAGGGGGAGAAATATCCAACTCTTACATATTAGGCCTTAATTGACACCGGGGTTTTGGGGGGGATTCTGAATTAAACGTGGGGGGGGGCAGTATCCAACTCTAGGTCTTACATTATGGCTGGTATTTTAGTTAGAGGGGGATTGAACATTAAATTGAGGGGGTATCCAATTCTTGTGTATTACTATTGTCTTAGACTGTTCCGAAAATTCTGGTGTGGAGACTGAGATTTTTTTTTTTTTTTTGGAGGAGGCAATGCTGTCTAAAACTAGCATGGAAATTTTGGTGTATTGTATTAAATTTAAAGGAGGAAATATGAAGCTCTTGATAAAGTGTTAAATCTTAGATTGTCGAGAGATTTTTGTAGTGGAGAGAGAGTTCGAACATTAAATTTTGGAGACTGTATTTAGCGATATTGTATGTAGTACACGTTTTCAACCCCAACGTGCCAAAAGAGAAGGTGGAAAAGACAAAATATCTCGGGATCTTAAGGAAGTATTGACACCCCATTAAATTAATATTCTTGGAAGCCTGCAAAGAAATGGGTGTAAATTTTTTCTTTCTCGCTTCACTCGCAATCATGTGTTTTGATAATGCGTGTTTGGTGCTTTACTGAGGTGAATGTGAAGTTTTATACTATAGCTGCATTACAAGACATAAGCGATATTCTCGATATTCATTAATAACATCACTTCTTAAAATATAATGCTTAGTGTTGGTATACTGCTTAATTTAAAGCAGGTGCATCATTTGGGACAAAAATATATCGAATCCGCATTTCTAACTTGTCACAGGAAAATTTTAAATTTGCACTGAAGATAAAATCCAAGTAATTATTGTTAGGGATTATGGTTTGTTACTAAAATAATTATATTTACCCCAGGAAAACGGGGAGTGGGGGTGAGTTCTTTGAAAGAGGAACCCTGTTATATTATCGCCCTGAGGTTAAGAAGTTCTAGCTAGGGTTCTGTAATGTCTCGTGAAACAAATTGATCTGCCATACGTCTGGAGCATATTATTTGGTTTGCCAAGGTTGAATTATTTTATCTTTATCTTAAGTTGTGTAACAATTTGTGTTAAATACTCAAATTGGGTTATATAAACCCACTCAAAAATACTATTTATATGCATATTTACATATTTTAATTTACTACATTTAACCAATCAATGTGCTAGCTTTAAGTTTTTTCGAAAATCGAACAATCAAAAAATATGGACAATGTAACATGGTATTTCATTCAAATAGACATCAACTATTACACATTCATCCAAACTATTTTCGGAGGATTATGAACGATTTTACGGGTGGTCTTGAGTGATGGGCACCCATGTTTAGGGAATAAGGGCAGATCAAGTATAGTGTTCTGTAAAGCTAAGAAAAAAGTTACTTTCGGTAGACACACTGTCGTAATTAAATACTTTGTGGGGATTACGATATGGTTTGAGGGCGCGAATGATGTTTTTTGGGGGGGCACATGATATAATCTGGGGGGACGCATGACATGATTTTTGGGGGAATGCGCCATTGACTTTGGGGGGGGGGGGATGGGCACCTCTGCTCTCCATGAAGGAAATAATATCCTGCAGTTTTGTCTTCATACTTGGAATTTTCACTAGCAGCCGTGAATGATAACTTGCATTATGCAAAGTCTAAGGAAAAAACTAAAAGCACAACACTATAGCAAAGCAACAAAACAGCACCATAACACAACACAACTAGTTAAAAAGAATCAACCCCGCACGTGGTTATGGAGCAAAAATAACGAGAGTCGCCTTGCAACTACAACAAATGTATAGAAAATGTGGCAACAACGTCTGAGTGCACGCGCTTATCGGGAGCGGTTTGGCTATTGTTTGCTATTGTTGTCAGTGTTAAGTTTTATAAAAGGGTTGCCGATGGGGACATAATAAACGCGCGGACTTTAGTGTGTCGCTTACTGCCTCTGTCTGAAGGAAGTTTCAGACCAAAGCGACACCTGTCGCTTGGAAGCGAACCCTCTGTAATCAATCAATGCGACACACCCACAGTTGTCGCTCGGACTGGACCGTTTTCTCAATGACGTGAGAAAATGTGATTCGGAATGTGATAAAGATCGTCGCTAGGAGAAGCACACAGTACTCTTGCAGACACATTCTATGGCGCATCTTTCAATAAAATACATTAAGGCTTATATTGTTTTAAAGCTTATAAATTAGGCTATAGCTATTCGCGAATAAAATTATCCGATATGACATTTGGTGGGATTTTCCGGAACTACTCCAAGTAGGATACTGTGTTGTTTTGAAGTCGTTCAAAGCATGGGAAATGTTCGAGTAACGTCTACTGTTCAGTTTTTGGCTCTGAATCGTTTTGTGGGCCAGGATAAGTGAAAAGTTTACATGTATTTCCACCCCGTGGAATCAACAATATGAAATTTGTAAATAAATCAGGGAAAAGAGAATTGATTGACAAAAGATTGGCATGAGGGATCGGGATAGCATTGAAATGCGGCAAGGATATTACGAACAATGCACAAGTCCAGAGGCGTGCCAAGGGGTTGGTGGGGGTTATAACCCCCCCTTTTGCCCAGTATTCCTAAAAATAAGAACGTCATATGGTCAAAGGTAGGATAATATGACAAAATAAGGGCTGACCACCAAGAAAAAGTATAGGTAACGCCTCCCTTTCAAAAATTCTGGGCATGCCACTGCAAGAGTCTGTTCACTTTATTTTCCGAAAGATGATTCTATTACTTGAAAGTGAAGTCTTAAATTGTTCTTTATGAATGAAACCCTTTTTTTCCCGAAAACAATGTATATTATGCATGAAATTTTGGAACAGGTGCAAGTAGATTAAGTGCGAAGATTAAAATAGTTTGAGAATTAATTAACGTCTGTAATCATAAAGGTAAACAGAAAAAAATAGACATGCTAATGTCGGTTTCATTCAGCAATTCCTTTGTCAGTGAAGATAGCCTCGATGAAATTGTGAATTCTATTATTACTATTATTAAACCAGCTTGCCTCTTTGGGGGAAGAACTGCAACGGTATGTTTAAATTTTTCTTACCCAAGCTTTGCAAATTGAATTGCTTTATTTTCATATTATTTCCGAGAGCCCCAGTTACAACCGAGGTGCAGATAAAACAGCACTGCTTTGAAGAACTGGTGGGTATACATTAGTTTCGTCTGCGTTTTCCGTGTTATTTTTGCCTATCATCATTAAATGCTTCGTTCTCAGTACAGCTTCACCTTCTTTATAGTTCCTGGAATTCACATCGCATTCGCAATATTTAAAAATATCGCGTAATTTAAACGTTTCTTCCATACCAGCCATGACAACGCGCTGCTATTACGTACTACTTACTGAATGTAAACAAACATTTATCATACATAGACAGCGGCCATATTGGAAGCGACACTAGCGCTCAGGTGGTAATTTTAATCGCGAATAACTTTTATTCCAATTTCCTGTAACTTAATTTATTCAAAAGTTACAAGGGAAAAACTATAAAACTAATTAGAAAAAATACATTTTTTTAAAGATTGCTGGTTAAATTATGGCAAAACCACAGACATTACAGAAAAATGCAACAGAACCTTTTTTGGAGCCCATCTAATGAGGATGAAGACTATTTACGAACTCATGGCCCCCTGTGGTCAGTTCCACAGCTAAACAAAACAGCGTTGGCGGAAGAAAACTACTCGTTCTTTCTATTTCTATGCCGTGCTTGGCAGAGGCAATGTTGCTACGTGGAGGGAAATTTTTCTTGGTGTAGGGAAATTCAGGTCCAATTTTAGGTGAAAGGGAAATTTTATGAAAAATATATAAAATTGCGGGAAATTTTGAAGTTTTCGGACTCCTGTATTAAGTCCAAATTTTTAAAGTGTAAAATATTGTATATTTTGTATATTTCTTTCAATTTGTATATATAAATAAGCATTTTAAATAAAGTTGGAAACAGTTTTTGCATTGTTCTCTCTATCATCCCATTACCTATCAAACTTGTAGACAAAGAGAGAAACTTTCCGAAAGTGACCACCAGAATCAAAACATTTCTACTGTAATAAAAGCTATCAAATCATTATCATCATTGTGATGAAAAATTCAGTAAAGACCTGATGCAAGTCTTTATGAAAATTTTCCTTTTTGTATGATAGTGATCACAAGCCTACACATCGGATTTCAGGGAAAAGATGGAAGAAAAAAGATTGCAAATTATAGACTAACTTTGTGCACTTTATAACAACAATAATAATAATAAACAAAATCAGGTGTTCCTGGTTTTAATCCCCAGTGGAGGTACATTGCATGGTGGTTCAAAAGTCACTTTAACCTGTAGGTCCTGCCCCAGCATAGGCGTGCGCACGGGGGCAGTTGCCCTCCTTAATCATGGACGTTCGCAGATTTTTTCAATGGAGGGTCAAGCAAGATATTTTTCCATGGGGTATATTACCCCGATAATAGTGTTGCCCTCAAAAAAGAACATTTGAATTGGAAATTATCGCGTTAATGTAAATTACTATAACAAATCAAATTATACCTCTGAAATATATACTTTTAGCTTGACATTCGATTTCTAAAGGGGAGGTGTGGCCATCCTTGCTCCCCCCTTCCACGTCCATGTCCCTACATTAACATACTTTCACCTAGAAATTTAGTGTAGAGGAATCTTATCGATGTTATTAAACGATATTATACTTTATACTCTTAAAGAAAATAAAGTATTTTCAAGCCGATTAAAGTTCAAAGCAACTACGGGGGATGGTGGTGCCAACATTGGACAGAAATCAATTCTAGGGGGCAAACATTGAGGTAAAAGAAAGCAAGACTAGTAGAATATAAGACTAGCAGGAGAAAAGGATGCTCAACATGGAATAAGTTTTCATGTCTTTCTTGAATTATTTCTTCCAGATGGTCAAGAGCACCTGCAGGGTGGCACAAAGGGAAATTACCCCCCTTGATATCAAATTTTATACAAAAAAAATACATTTCATAAAATTTTCTTGCTCTCTTCGCTTGCAGTTAACTGCCTTTCTACAATCTCGTCAAGTTCAGAGCTGTAGCTAGAGGGCGGTGGGAGTTAAGCCCCTGGTCGCCGAACAATCTAAATGAAAAAAATTGTAAAAAAGAATGCCATGGCGCCCCATGACATTTTTTGTGCCATATTAAATAAATATTGTTTTCAGTTTGCAAAACTTTCGATCTAAAAATTTTCTTCTTTTCTATAATGCGTTGTAAATTACCAGAGAGAGAACTTATAACTCCTAAGTACTTCAGACTCTTGCTGCTAAACAGTTTGTCTTAAATGCATGAAGACAATTCTTTGGAGGAAGAGCAGCGCAGCACACTTCAGAGATAATTTATTAATTTGTTATGGTGCCTCTATGTTGCTGCATTTTATATATATATATGTATGTATATATATATATATACACACACACACACACACATCAATGCAATGCAACTAAAACAGTGAAATAAAATGAGGTTTTTCTTTCCCGACTGAACTTTCAAGGTTTTTGCCCCCCCCCCCTCCCTAATCAGAGGGTCTGTGCACGCCTATGTGCCCCAGATAGTCTAGCCTATATGACTTAAACTTAATCAAGGTTATTTTTTAAAATAAAAAGTAAAAACAATGTTTGCTTTTTTGTTTTACATCCATCTGCGTTGGCATTTTATTTCTATCTAATTAATCTAGATTGGCAGATGGAAAATAAATACATATAATAGGTAAGAATTGTTGCCGTAAACCAGATAAAATTTTTAGGATCCACCACTGTTATATATCATTTCAGGTCATGCATTAGGGTGAGTGGGTATAAAAATGTCACACATAGGTTCACAACTATGTGATAAAATTTTGAACACCCTAAATTAATTTTCAACCACAGTGCATCGATCCATCAAATTTAATGAAGACTGATATTCAGTTTTTTACTTCTTATTTCAGTCACAACAGTTTGACCTCTAGCTATAGCTGACCTCTCAGGAGAAGATCCCTGACGATAACGAAGTAGCAACGGGAACTCCACTATTAGGGTTGGGGGAGTGCACCTTGAGTCAGAAACACATGTTGACCTTGCTGTAACAGGTGCTGCGACGCAAGTCGTTTCCATATGTTTATTCTCTTTGAACGTCTTTGAAATACAGACTAAAATAATGTACAGAATAAGTAGTACAAAACTATTCTGGACACTGAAAAAAATAATAAAGCAGCAACCTGTTGTTGCAAACACATGCTTCGTGCTCTGCGTAATTGACACAAACCAACTCCTAATTAGTTCCAAAAAGCCCGGCCCTGTGGCCGAGTGGTTAGCACATCGCGCTGTGATGCCAAGGGTCCCGGGTTCGAATCCTGGTCGGGCTTGGTTGTTTGTGAATGTCCATTCATCAATTTCATCATTTCATCACTCATCCCCATCTTTGCAAATTAGCCAAGAGGCACAAAATGCAAAGTAAAATAAACTAAATCAAATAAAAAAAAAATCAAATTAGTTCCAAAAGGACAGCGAAAGACTTTCTGCTATCCCCAAAATCTGCAAATGGCCCGGTCCTTCCTTTTACCCCTGCACCCCATCTACCCTTGTTTGGGGATCTTCTCGTGAGCTGACTGTTCTACACATGTCACTTGAGAATGAACCAACAAATAGTTTATGACCCAAGCAACATGACATGCTGCATTGGACTGTTCCATTCTCAAGTAACGTGTGTAGAATGTTGCTTTGGTGTGAAATTACCAAAATACGAGGGCCGTACTGGAAGTAATGCAAAAGTGGTCATAACCTCTTTATTAACTGATGTAGATCCTCCAAATTACACATGTAGTTGGAGTGACACTTCCTCTATACAAACCAGCTACTCAACATAGTCTCCATTTAAAGCGATGCATTTGCGCCATCTTTGAACCCAACTCTAGAATCCTCTTTGAAAAAAGTCCGGTGTGCACTGTCTGACATCCACAGAAGGCTACAGAATGTGTACGGAGATGACACCATTGACAAGAGCAATGTGCACAGGTTGAAGAAGTTTACAGAAGGGGAAACAAGCATTGAAGACAAACTGCACAGTGGGAGACCATCAACTGACACGAATCGTCAGCGAGTAAATGAGTTGATTGCGCGTCATTCTCCTTGATTTCCTGGAATGCGGCCATACCATCAACAGCGAGCGGTACATTGAGACACTCCACAAGTTTAGAGAAGGCATTAGGAGGAAGGACCGCACAAGAATCTGAAAGCGATCTACATTCACCATGACAATGCACGACCACACACCTCTCTGGCAACAAATCAGGTGATCGGCAAAATGGGCTAGTCCGTGGTCCCCCGTCTACCGTACAGCCAGATCTGGCACCCTCAGACTTCTTCTTGTTTGGTCCCATGAAGGACAGTCTTCGGAGACAACGATTTGATGACACAGACGAGGTGAAAGTGTCTGTGAAGAAGTGGATGTCGGACAGTGCACACCGGACTCTTTTCAAAGAGGATTCTAGAGTTGGGTTCAACGATAGAGCAAATGCATCGCTTTAAATGGAGAGTATGGTTTGTATAGAGGAAGTATCACTCCAACTACATGTGCAATTTGAACGATCTTCATCAGTTAATAAAGAGGTTATGACCACTTTTGCATTACTTTCGGTACGGCCCATGTACTATAAAACTGGAGAAAAAAAGAGCACAAGAAATTCTGGCTCCCTTTCCATTCGGTTTGACATATATGAATATGGCATTCACAAATATTGCAGCTTTTATTATACTGAAAAAAAGATACATCAAAAATTATTTTACAATTTATTATTACAGCTTTTGGCAATACATTTTCATGAGATTACATTTCTAACATTCAGCTACTTCGATCTTGAAGCTTCATTGCAATGCACATTGAATTATGACTAGCTTTAGCTGGAAGCCACTTTTGGCACTAACTATACACAAAATACAGCGAAAACGCATTAAAAAGAATTTATTCTGCGATTTATTGTGACAATGAACTACACTCCAGACACAGTTAATGGATCTATGAAT
This sequence comes from Lepisma saccharinum, assembly GCF_977018435.1. Classification (NCBI taxonomy): domain Eukaryota; kingdom Metazoa; phylum Arthropoda; class Insecta; order Zygentoma; family Lepismatidae; genus Lepisma; species Lepisma saccharinum. The sequence goes on from NC_139236.1 coordinate 76,214,741, forward strand.
TTGTGTTGGCATATCCAGTGAAATCTTTTATAATATTCTTTATGTATAATATTAAAAAGAATCATTGTAATATGACCATGATTGTTTCATTCTTTCAAAATCTTGATAATTTCAGTCACTAATGAATGAAAAATAAGTGGTTACAATTTTGTTCACAGGAAATTACTGTTACATACTGAATATATATATTTTCTAACTCTGCAAGAAGTAATGACAAAAATGTCACAGTACATGAGAATTTTTTTTTCTATGCAGATCGCTGTTTCAAAATATACACGGGTTGAATTTTGCAGTTGTCACACAGCTACGAACATAAGTCAGAAAATCACAGCTCATGCCGCTCACACACATGATCTGTGTTGCAAATAACACTCCTGTCTCTCCCACCTGGTTGGCCTTTGCCTTAAAAACAAGCTGAAATTGATGTGACAGGAATTTAGCACGTTGCAGTTTTTGCTTGTAGCAAGAATGTCCAAAATGCACAATGATATTTATGTATTGCTATTCATCTTTGAAATGTTTTTTGCCATAGCAACATTTGTAGAAAAAAATCACTTGTGCCATTACAGTAAATTCTTATTATATCAACATTTATTCTGATGGAAATGGCATATTTCAAACTCAATATACAGTTTGTACTACTGATTAAAATCTCATCTGCAAATTTTAAGTTTCCTTAGATAAAATATTATGAAAAGATTTCACTGTGTCATCTACAATTCTTCACATCATATTTCTCCACATAAATGGTAAAAAATAATGAAAATATATCAAAATCGAAATGATTTTTCCCATGAAGTAGATAAAAATCACAGATTTTCACTACTCTTGAACCTTGTTCTTACAAATACAGGGAAAATTTTAGTTTCATTCATTAAGAAAGAAAGTCAATAAAAAATTAAATACATTTTTTTAGTAAGTACATGTAGAATATGAGAGGTAGTTCTGAGGTAACATTTCTTTAAGAGAAAGTTATTTTGCTATGCATGAGGAAATTATATTGATCCCACAATGTGGCACACAGTGTACAACATCAAAACAAAAGCATATTACATGTGTAATTCCTATTTCTAATACTGATCAACTAACATCGAAACCACAGCATACAGTGCTCAGTCTGCAGGAGCATACATGTGCAATGAGAAAGGAACCGAAGACAAAATTTGTTCTTCGTCCATAAATAAAACGTCCAACATTGTCCCAATAGGAACAAATTGAATCATCACATGAGTGGGATAAAAACAAGAAGCGTGTGAGATGTTGATAATGGGGAAAAAATTAAACTCAACTGGGTAGATAAACAGTAAAAAAGGAAAAATTTCAGATAACAACACATCACTTTTATCACTGAATAATTTCATCAAATATGTTTTACATTTCTTTTACAGGTTCAGCTAATCTCAATATTAGTAGTTAATTTGTAGAGCATAAAATTTTCTCTTCAACAAATATGTTAAATAAAAGAAACTACATCATTTCTTTTCTGGCTGGGTTTGTATGTATAAAATAACTTTATCTGATTAAAAATGATAACTAACACACACACATAAAGATACATTAGAGAATAGGAGATTGAAAATTGTTAGTTTCTAAAAATGGCTATATACAGGAGAAGCTTGTTTATTTACAATCTTGTAAATATAAAAATAAAAATCACAAAAGTTAAGTAAGAAACAGCAGGTTATTTTAAATAGCTCATTAAATCAATTATGGTACATTACATTGTACTTTTCCTGCACAAAAAACTGGTAATATTAGGGATAATAAATGCCAATGTTGTTGACTGCACCAGGAGCGATGATTTTAATGGATCTTAGTTCTAGGAATAGCTTTGGGCAGATCGCATGATCCATGTAATGGCAACTCATTTATCAAATGTCTATCTCATCAAGTATTGCAGTGTTTGAACTGAATAAATTATAATCAGTGACGTGTCCAGCATTTTCGAAAGGTTTATGCGTACTTTCTTTATGTAGTCAGTCCTCACTTTGCAATATTTTCCTGCCTTTGACGCTCCTTTTTTTAGAAATGCTGGGTCAAAAGGGAGGGGGTTATAACCCCCACCGACACTCCCTTCGGCATGCCACTGGCTATAATGTTTTGGAAAAGAAAAAAGGAAGTTCTTGGTGGAATTTTGCTCAAGGATGAAAGTAGAAACAGAAGTACTGAGAAATATGGTAACATTTCAAATTTCTAAGTTCACACAAACAAAACAATGCTACCAGGTGGAGCAAAGAGGGTTGGTGCCATACATAGCATTCCTTTCGCCTTCATTACTTGAGGTCACTGGTCAATGAAATATGAGAGTAAAGTTCAAGCAAGTTACACCTTGAAATTTAAGTTGCAAGTGGTGCGTTATGCTCATGAAAATGACAACAGTAGATGTTAATAGACAAATATATTGGATTTTACCAGATATGTGGTTAAGAATAAATTGTTTTAAAATTAAACATGCCTGCATTCAATTTTTTCATCCTGCTTGCTTTTGGGTAAAAAAATTCAGCCTATGCATGCCGAAATAGTATGTTAAGGTTTAATACTGTATCATGCTTATATTTGCTGAGGGGAGGCACTTTTCTTTTCCTAATTGGGAATACATTTTGAATTCTACACCCTAGGACAGTTTCAGTTTTTGTTCTAAGTCCAGTTTATGCACAGACATGCTAATCGAAACTGGAGCTACAGTTTAAAGTGGATCCGAACAATATGTGACTTCACCAAGTATCGAACTCTGTACCACTTCATTACAAGGTGAAGATCTTACCGTTTGCCATGTGGGAAGTATTACAGCCTAGGAAAGAAATTAAGATTGGGGGAGGGGGGTAGGCGAGAAATGGCTACCACATCCAAGAAAGACAGCAGACATGCAAAACACATCTCGGTAATGACCAAAAAATAATGATACAGTGACACATCAAAAACTTCGTAATCAGATTCTATTTTAGGACAATTCTGGAAGCAGCATCTGTGGTAATTCCAGCCCCAATAGTGTATATGAAACTTGTTACCTTTAAAAAGCTGGATCTGGTACTATTGTTGCTGGTTTTTAACTTCACGGTAGCCTGCCAAGAGAGAGCTGTGGTTTCTTTGTCAGCTGATAAAATCTAATCTGTTAATATGTCCTGAGTGCAACCTGAGAAATGTTTTTACACTACTCTGAGTATACCGGTATGTATATTTACACTACACTGTTCATGCACAGAGAAATAAAATTTGCAACACTGTGATGCCACTTGTGAGATCAAACTTGTATATTTTGTTTCATTTAAAAAGCTTACAAATAAATAATTATTTCTTTTTGCACGTAAATCGTCAATGCATGGCACCTGATTTATAATTGCATGGTTCGAAGTTTCTTCGAGTTGATTTGCAAAGCGATCGGAAACTGAGAAAGTACCTGAGGTGATCTGTGATCTCTCATCAAGGCATGATTCACCTGTCCACATATATCCCTGATTGTACTCTTTTGTACTTACGTGGCGACACCAAAATAAACGTAGTCACTTTGGAAAGAAACAAAATCATTTTGTTTACATATCTTGCTACTAGGAGTTCGAATCTCTTACTAACACTAATTAGGTTTATTAGTACAGTCACACGTGTAGAAAAAGTTATCCAGGTAAAAATTTAAGTTCCCGTTTGCATAGAAGTAGGATATCAAGTTAGATGCAGAGGTCTAATGAGATAAATAATATAATTGATATTGAACTTCACGACACCTAAGTCATTATCAATGTTGCTCAATATCAGAAAGTTCATGACAATATAATCAACCTGACTTGGTACATAAAAATGGTTTTCAATTTCAGTAGTAAAACCAGTGAGTATTGAATACTCCTTAGAGTGGGCAAAACTGGAAACAGAGTCTTTTGTTGAGGCAAATTGGTGCCAATGAATTTCTGCAAGTAGGCAAAGATTGTAGATGACATCTGCTGATGGAGCTATAAGTTATTCCTTCCACTCAAATATTTCCCATGCTCTAATTGCTGTTGCCAATGAGATGGAAACACTGATTTATCAACAGCCTTCAAAATTTGACAACACCTACATTTTTCACAAAGGCCTAATTTGTGGTCATTTTGGTACTAAATTTGCCTTTACACCTCCCTACAAATGGATTTTAGATGGAATATTCTGGAAAATATTACATTTATGCCAATTAATATTTTAAATTCTATTTAGATATCATAAAATATTGCAAATAAATTTTGACCACAGTTGTTCACCACAATTATATTATTTTGTTTATTATTACCGAGGATTTCTGCCACAATTTACACATGATCTGGCTATTTTGTCAGCTTATTTCTGCCAACCTCTATGGGGCAGAGTGGTTAGCACAGTGCACTATGATGGAAAAGGTCTCAGGTGTGAATCTCGAAATAGACAAAAGTGGCAGAAAAGCAAAGTAAAATTAACCAAATCCATCAACCAATCGGCTTATCTCTACCAGATGGATGTTAAATTTGTTTCATGTAGAAAACTGCCTTAACGGATCTAGCAACATCTTTGGTTAAAACACAGCATATGCATTATTACATTCATATAGCCAATGGCTTTAGTATATTCTCACATGCCAGCCCTTACTTAATATCCTACTCCATTTTTTGTATAAAATAATGTACTTTAAAACCAGAAAGCAAGGCTTTCAACATTTATCTACTGAATGCTTCGTATTTTAAAGAAAATATTAATGCTATAATGGCAACTACCAATGGCCACGTTACATGGGAAATCAATAGCTTACATCACCTCATAGGTCTCAACTTTAACTCAAAATGGCCAACATTGTACTTAGAAGCTAAATATTTTTAAACTATTTTTTAGCATTTGCTAGGAATTTGTTACTACATACACAGTTAATACATCAAAAATTCTATACATTTGCTTTGCATAGTCTTACCTGTAGTTTCTTTGTTTGTACACTGCTCACAGAGTAAAATAAAGTGTTTTAAGTTTTATTAACATAATTCAGAAAAATTCAACACCCAATTTGACATAAAGAAAGAAATTTACAAGAAATGTGTGTAATACACACTCGAAATGTTATCATCAATCATAATAATGAAAAAGTTTATTAATATTATTATTCTTCTTTGTAAATGAGATATACTAAGAATGCATCTTGAATTGTAAAATATATTTTTCCTCCAAAGTTTCCCTCCATGATATATCTAATGTTTGAATAAACCACACCTACTTTGGGTGAAAATTACATGCTTTGTAATAAAAAATAATACACAAAAAAGCACTTTAGTGGCTTTAAATACTAATTAAATAAACAAGCTTAGTATTCCTAACTATCGAAATATAGAGCAGAAGATGCCTAAATATTTACTTACAATTTTAAGTTTTCCTGAACAAAACGGAAATATTTGAATTAATTATAAAATTTGTTTGATGCAATTGTATAACTAACTAATACATAATAATCCTGAGGTGACTTGTAGCTGTAATGCAATATATAATTTGACACATCTCAACTTGGAGGTGTCATATTTGTGCTTTCCATCCATATTTTGATTGGTATCAATATATGAGTAAAAACGAAATGTTTAGAGGAGATTTCCAGCCAAAACATGTATTTTTATTGGTAATTGTGAATTTTTGCTATTAATTTTGTGTGTGCAGAGTGGAATGCATAAGTATTACCATGCAAATTGTCCATCACCTTGTTTTACACAATATGAGCTTCTAGAATAGAAACAAAATGCCAAACTAGTTGCTGACAACTTCTGTACTAACGTACATAAAAATCTTCCTTAGAATCATGTAGGACGCAAGAGAAAAAATAATGAAAATAGTCAAGGACAATTTGCCAAGCACTACTTGTGCATTCTACTATACAACATGCAGTTTAGCAGTTATTAACTATCAGTACTGTTTTACAATTCTGTGGGGTACAGTTTAAGCGAATCTCATTTACAGCATATAAAATATTAATAAAAAGGAGGAGCCTTCAAATTATGAACATGAAAGCAGTTATCAGTGGTTAATTTTTATCATACAATTACTACAGCTCTACACAACAATCATTGTTTGGATGAAAGGCACAGTTTCCATGAAAGTAATCATATAAATTGAAGTACAATTATTAATACGAGGTCCGACACAAAAAAAAACGTACTGAATTTATATTTCATAAAGGGTTAGTGTTGTGTTGAAGCACCATACCTCCCCTCCGTCTGCATGAAGTGTGGACTTGCCTTAGCAGTTCCGAGTGTGGCATCATTCCATGAACACGTGTTAACTATGCTGTGGCGGAAAATGGATGTCTCGGGAACAAAAAGAATGCCGTCAATAATTGTGTGCGGACATGTTACAACGCGTTGAAAATGAACCAGACTTGTTGGAATCTGAAATCACCATCGACGAAACATGAATTTTTACCTACGACCTGGAGTCGAACCAGCAATACATGCAGTGGGTGCCCTGGTTCCCCAAGACCAAAAAAAGCATGCATGTCATGCTCAAAATTTAAGGCAATGCTGCTTGTTCTTTGACATTCATGGAATTGTAATGTTTGAGTGGGTTCCTACTGAGGGTACAGTCAATCAGCACTACTACATTGAGGTTCTGACCAGACTTCGTGAAAATGTGAGGATAAAGAGGCCTCAACTGTAGAAAAATGGATGGATTTTGCACCAGGACGATGCACTGGCCCATAAGGCTCTGTCTGTCAACGAACCAGCCCATAAGGCTGTCTGTCAAGCAATATTTGGTGAGTAAAAATATTACTGTCATGGAACATCCCCCCTAGTGGCCAGATCTGGCACCATGCAACTTTTTTTTTTCTTTTCCCAAAACTAAAGTGTGGTCTCAAGGGAACACGTTCTGACTCAGTTGAAGAAGTCAAATCGAAAACGGCAGATGTCCTACGTGAACTAGCAGAAAATTTCCAGTATTGTTACCAAGAGTGGCAGCAGCAAATGCAGAAGTGTGTGAATGCTGAGGGGCACTATTTCGAAGGTGATGGCCACAACGTGCACTAATGTGGTAAGTACCAGAACTTATGAGTCCAGTATTTTCTTTCCTTTTTTTTTTTTTTTTTTTTTTTTTGGTGTCACCTCTTATTGTATTAGTATGCATAATATGTACTGAGTAAATGTTTTAATGAATGTACATTGCTGCTAAAGTCACCACAGAACTGTGCAACTAAACTATGGTAAAATTTTAATTGTATGTGATGTTTTTGTATTACATACAAAAAGCACATGAATGTAAAATTTCTTACCAAATCACTTCACTCAGAAATATATATATATATTTTTATATGGCACTCATATCACTATGTTTCCTACTTTGCACTCAAGTAATTAAAAAAAAACCACTTTCTTTCGAATAAAAAAGAAAATCACAGAACAGTACTACATAGACTAGAAGTTAATACTTATAGTATTCAAATGTTTTAAGGATTTGTAGGTCAGAATACCAGCGTCACGGGTTCAATCCTTAAGTGAGCCGCAATTTTAATATGTGTGGCTATTTCCATTTAAATTTTACACTTATTTAGCAGTTATATGACACAGGATACATCTACCACTTGGTGTGCTAAAATTAAAATGACTGAAAAATTAAAGTCAATGGGCATATCTTGTCCATCAGGCTCTATGGGGCAAGATTTCAACCACAATATAATACGACTGTCAATACAGTGTGTCTCAAAAGTCTGGAATCGTAGTGAGTTCCTTCACTGCAGCTACAACAGAGGTTACGTGAGAACTCACGCACTCTTGTATGCTTGTGTGTTAGAAATGCAGTTCTTCAATGATCGTAATTACATTGGAAATGTCGGCATGTAGAAGTGAAGAAAGGGAAACACGATGGTATGTTCTCTTAGAACTCAACGTTCTGTGTGTACATACTCATAGAGTATTCAAATGCTCAAAATATTGTCTATTTCTTAATACACTGAGTAAAAACTGTTTACAATAGTTAGTTATATGTTTTACATACAAGAATTAAAGAGGCCCATCCAAAAATGCAAGTATCACTCAGTCACTGTAGTTTTCGGGGTGAAAATAACCTTTAAGTTCCCTACCCATATCCGTTTCCATGATCAACAACAAACATGACAGTGTAACATCTCTAAACATTTCATTAAAACAGCCATGAGTGTTTATGTAATCTCTTGAGTGAATCATCATCCTATGTAGATGTCACTCTTGTTAGATGCACGGTTTCTAACTTGGAATTGAATAATAAGCGTTGTTGTTGGTCTCGAGGATAAAGTATGACAAAATGTTGGATTTCGCTCCTGGAAAGGGACGTTGCTAAGGAACTCAAAAGAGGGCATTTTCACCTTGCAAACTATAAGTGATTTTTTAATTTTCTCAATGTTTCCAGACAATTTCATGGAGTATTTTTTGCCTCTGGCGATTCCTCCATGGAGAACATTTGTCAGTGGGATTAAGGCTTTATATAAAACTGGATTATCCTGACAGGCACAGTGGATATATGTGAGACAGATGGGTAAAGCAATAGTCTTATCACTCCCATGACAAACAAATTACATTACTTCACTCATCATTTTCCAAAATCTGTCCATTCTTAAACCCGTTCTCTTGCAATCAAGGGGTCTCAGTTTCAATACCTGTTGAAGGCACATAGTAGTTCGAATCCCACTTTGAACTGTAGATCCAGACCTGATTATCTTATCTGTGTATAAGGTGTACTTAAAAAAAAATAACTAAACAAAAAAAAAGTCATAAACTGCCGTATCATCAGAAACTTGCTCCATGGTCAACAGCACCTCTGAAACAGATTTTCTCAACTTCCGCATGAACTTCATGTTCGACCTGTTGCAATTGCAAGGACATGCTGAACTTCCCACCACACAAACACTATCTTATCTTCCCATTCACCATCTGGAGAGGAATTCCAGGGACTTTTTGACTGTTCCTCATATACTGAGAAGATTTGTGATATGCAGTCTCTGGAATATGATAATAACAGGCACACTTGTCAGGAAACTGATCCAAATATCATCAACTGGAAACGGCAGCATGGATTGAATCTGTGTATTATGAGTAATATAGGTAATTTTGAACAGTTTCTATAAAACTCCCTATGATTCCAGACTTTTGGGGCACCCTGTAGATTTAGATGGCAGATTTCATTATGCATCCTGTAGACTATTGTATTCCAAGATGCATAATACTTTACTAATGAAACTGGTTTATTTTTTAAAATACTTAACCTCTGCAAACAATAAAAAGAGCACTTCCATGTTACACAACCATGCACACAACAGTGGCCATGTCAAGGGGTGATTTTGTAAGTTGAGATGACTTATTCAATGACCTCAATGGTTTTTGCAAACACACCCCTATACAGACATATAGTTTTGGCATCAAGAGCACAAAGATATGTCGCATGGACTCTAGCTTTGCAATGAAAAATCAACTTCATCACTATTAATGCTGGGAATTGAAGCTATTTCATTTTATGTAATAACCTTTGATTTCAAGAGATATAAGAAGGCATTTGTTCACAAATAAATGCACAAAAATTACTATAGCACAACATAAGTGACCTCCAACTACTAAAAAACAATACTTATTACCAAACAATAAAGTTTAGATCACATAACCATCATGAAAACTAAACAAAATACATACCATGATAATTTCACATTCATAGTGAACGTTTGTGACACTTACTTAATTAAACTAGTTTCTTCTATAAAATAATAAAAATAAGCTACTGATACATGTAAGAGTGACTTAAGTACAACAAATTTCATTACACAAATAAATACATTCTAATGTCCTATGCAAGTTCTCAAAAATACTGTTAATAACATTCTACATTGGCAAGTGCACTCTGGGCTGTGTACAATGCAAGCTGTCATTGTAATGATTAGAGATGATTAAACATTAATTACTTTGACTAGACAAAGAAAAACTTCTGTATACAATCATCTATTTAGAAAACCTAGTACAACCCTTGTATCAAAATATAATGAGTATTTATTCAAAATTTCCCTATTTAGCACAGCTGCTAACACAGAATACATTATGCACCATCATAAATTACACAAAGTGGACAATAATTGGTATTATTAACTAGAGATGGGACATTTAAAACAGAAAATCAATAGCATTGTAAGGAGTTTGCAAATCTTAAGATAAATTCTTAGCAAGGCAAGACTGCAAATCTGTTTTATGAAGTCTAAGCAGTGTAAGAGAAAGACATTTCGAAGATTTGAAATCCTTATTATGTTCTTATTTGAGTGTAGATTTACCAATTCTAACTTTGTCCCTAATGCATTATCGTGAACTACATGACATAGTTTATACATTTTTTGTTAAAACAGTAAAATAACACACAAACAGCACGATGAAAAACACTTAGGAGTTCTTCCAAGCTTTCGACTCCTTCACGGAATCATCTTCATCCGGTTGTAGTTTGCGTCCACTTCGTCTTCCCTCGACCAGCCCTGAAGATGATTCCGTGAAGGAGTCGAAAGCTTGGAAGAACTCAGTGTTTTTCATCGTGCTGTTTGTGTGTTATTTTAGTGTTTTAACAAATATGTTGTCGGCACGTGATGTAAGAAATTTTCTACTGTCATATAGTTTATACAGTATTATATAGTCACAATTACACACACACACACACACAATGTACACTCATGGACAGTTCTGGGTTGTAATGATGCAATTGACTTTCAATGGGATTGTTACAATCCAGAAATGTCTGTGACTGTACAAGGATCCAACTCAATTCATTGACTTCACAAGATTCTCCAGCTAATTTCAAATAAATTTTCAATGTCGACCGATACTAGCGGATAATTTTCCATAGTTTGAGTGTCTCACGTAGTGTACAAAAATGTTGCACGACACTTGTGCAGTCTAAATACAGTGAAAATTAAGCAAAATGCATTATTTTTGCATTGGAGAGATACAGGGTTTTAAATTAATTTATTATCTCAAGTGAAATTATGAATATTTCAAAGCAAAACTGGTACATTGACATAATTCCACTAGAAAACATGCATTAACATGTATAAATATTCTAAACTGCTTTGATTTGGTAGAATTCTCAAGTACTGGTTTGTATCAGCTCGGACCTAATTGCAAAACAAATTATGAATGCCTCTGCTAATCAGGAATGGGCCTACAGTTTAAAGTGTGATCCCAGGATCAACCACTATGTGCAGGGTATCGGACATGGGATCCCATGATTTCAAGGTGACAATAGTTGGAAGGAAAAAGGGCTGGATAGGGCATGTGCTAAAACAGAAGGAAGGTATTCTAAGAATTGCAATGGAGGTCTGTGCACGGATAAAAGAGAACAACATTTTTGGATGAGTTTCTGGGAAGAAAAGGATATGAAATGATGACAAAAGACTGCTAGAAACCACATTTACAGGGATGTAATCCTAAGTTGATTGAATAATTCCGGGATTTCGAGAAATTAGTGCAAAGAATTGCCCACACAAGGCTAATAAAATCCAGATTCTAGTAACAATTTTTTGCAGAAATGTTATACATAGGTAGGAATTGCAGTATTAGCAAATATAATGTGCTTACATATATTATTTCAAACACAATTTGTATGTGAGATTTGGGAAATTAGAAAAATAAATGTCCCACCTCTAGAATATAGACACAGATATGTTACTTTTAGTGTAACTATAGTAAAACAAATGGCACATTATCTGGCTACACAGTCAAGCGCATAATTTATAACAAAAAAAACTGTATACAAAATAAACCAATATGATTCAGCAAGCACCATAGAAACCATTTAACAGTCACACATTAATACACATATATGTATCTGTTTTGCAAAATGATACATACAAATGTCGGGTATATTATATGAACAGTATTTTCTTTAGTTAGCTGTCAGCATCTATCTTGGTCTGTGTCTGGAGTTGACATACTCTTATTAAAGTCACATTTAACACATACACTACGTATTTTCTATCATTTACTCTATACATATATACATTAGCACTGGACACAAAATTACCTATTAAATAAATAAGTCAATAAATAATATTAAATAATAATTTAGATGAACTAAATTTAATGATTCGTATACAGTCTTTCCATTTGGTAAAGATGATCACTTTACACATATTTCCTTATTGGGTCGATTATAGTACTTCTCAATTCTTTATTAATTAACGTGCCTTGTTTATTGTTTTCTGGAACAAATCTATATCTGTATACCATGTAATTAAAATTAAAATCATTGCTATTAATTAGTGTATTAAACTGGAATGGGCGAAAAGGAATATGAACGTGCATGGTTATCAGAAGGCTATCAGGATATCTCATTATCCTTTAAGGGAAAAAATAAAGGATTCTATAATTTTGCACCACCCTCCATGCTGAAGTGGTTAGCACAGTATGCTATGATGCCAAGGGTCCCAGAATTGAATCCTGGCATGGGTGTTGTTTCTGAGCGTCCCTTCATCAGTTTCATCATATCACCACTCATCCTCATTGTCGTGATTAGCCAGAAGTGAAAGAACAGTGATGCTAAGTAACAAGATTCAAACCAAACCAAACCTATGCCTTTTCTTCAAATATGAGAAGCATTTCTTTATCCTTTCTTTTTATTCTGATGACAGAGATAAGCTTTCCTTGAAACACTGATGGTCTTTTGCAAAATTTTATTTTCATGCTTTGTGATGTTTAGCATTTGTGTCTCGTTCTTAATACAAGTAAGACTTTTCTGCACTAGAAGTCTTCTCACAACTGTAATTGTGCTCCTTTCTAGATTTGGCAGACAGCATTTCACATGTAGATTCCTAAAAAAAAACTTAATTTTGCTTGAAATGAAAATAATGGGGTCTTTAAGGGCATAGCCAGGATGGGGCAAGGGCATATTGCAGAAAATGACAAGATCTGGAATACAACAGCACAGCACCATAGGTACCATCCATGGCAAGAAGAAAAATACTTAACCTACACCAGAGAAACTAAAAGGCTACCAGAGCTACCATACCAGCCAGCGGTAGAAAACCAGAACCCCAACCAAACAGTTCATGCCTGAAGAAGCTGCCATAAAAGTTCTGAAATCAATCGAGGCTTCAAATATTATGTGGAGCAATGAATAAGATATGTAACAGAACAGGTTTTAGAAGCCGACTGAAGGAACAACATGCCTAACAGTATGGTGAAGAGGAAAATGTAGAAGATTGCTAGGTGATCCAATAATTGCAAATCATTTTAAAAATGTGGTTTACATTAGACTTGAAAAACTGATCACACTGAATACATGAAATGGTATATGGAACACAGAAAACAAACAATATTTTTTGCCCAACTTGAAAAGTTGTGCCAAGGAATCAGATTGAGTGACAATTATCACAGAGTTCTTCAATAAATTATCAACTTGAATATAATTTGGTGTATTTAGTTTAATGTAGAGCACCATTACTACAATTAATTATCACTGACTGTAAGGCATTCAACTGGAATAATTGTTTTGAAATTACGTATTGCATTGTTGTTATTTTATGTCACTTTTGGCTAATAAAGACAATGAGGATGAATGATGATTAGTTGAAACTGATGAAGGTGAACTTGCAAAGAATGTCCATGTCCAAGCCAGGATTCAAACCTGGGAACTTGGGTGGCGAGATCAAAAGTTAACCACTTGATTAGATGAAATATATGAAGGGCCATGCAAAGAATGGCTATACATAGGCAGGGATTCAAATCCAGGAACTTCGGTGGCAAGATCGAAAGCTGTCCACTAAACACGTTTATGTTTTTCAACTTATAAATAATATGGCACTTAGCACTTCAAACCTACACTTTAAAACAGTGGTTCTCAACATTTGTGAGACCACAGGCTGGTAAATTCCTTTTCTAACAGCCAACAATTTTACTTGTAAATACCTTGCTATTTATTCTTAACTTTATACACTATTAATATGTACCCTTGAAATTAAAAATTAACAAATGAAATTCTGGCCTAATGTGGATTCTATTTCCACTACAAAATATTTATTAATGAAAATTTCAGAGCAAACTAAAATGACATATTTCAAAAGAACCTCTCATCATCTGGCATAATCAATGTCAGGGCCCACTACAGATCTTCCAGGGATTGAGAAACACTGCTTTAAAAGACAGCTAAGTCACTCAGAATGGATGCAATTCCTATCTGGTTGATTCCAATGAACATTATGTGTGTTTCAATGCATACTCTTTTGGCACTAACATAAATGTTGTTGGTTTCAGAAAACAAGTCATGTACAAATGTAACTTCATTTTCCTTTTGCCCATTCTATTAGAAATATAAATTAAGAACCTATAGCATGCATGCTATATGTGTCCAACCTTGTTGCTGAAAAACAATGCACAGTTACAAATATATTGGCCAAAAAAAAAAAGAAGTCTCCTACATGTTGAACATAAAAGTTGTGAGAAAGCACAAGGCTGTATGCATATTCATCACACTGTATATCATACTGGGAGACAACATAACTATTCAGCAGGTCATGTATAACATGATCACCAAAATGAAACAACCTAGACTTACTCTCTTCCAAATCACAAACATAAAAATATAAATATAAATAAATAATCATCACACTTACTTGTACTAAAAATAGTATCGCAATCGTTGCTTCTAAGTCTTAATGAAGATACAACACAATATGAAGTGTATAAGACAATGAACAATATAAATATGCTGGGATGAGGATCATTATTTGCAGTCAGTTGTGTGCATTTAAGCAACTTAACGCAATCGTTAGCTCCCAAATGAAATTTTGATCTTTGAAAGAATTGAGATAATCCATGAATCGAGAGTCCCCTTGCCGGATTCTTAATTTCACCTGAGTTGAGCTGCTCTGTCGCGTTCCACCTCCTTAGCGTGCATGCGCTTCCTATGCGAGAAGCAGTTCCCTGAGCTAGCAAAAGCCTTTGGACAATACGGACATTTGTACGGGCGCTCGCCTGTATGCTGGTTGAGATGAAACTGAAAATAGAGAATTCAGTCATTACTAAGGACCATGATTGTTTTTTATGTTTCCCCCAAAATTTGCTTTTTCAAATTCTGAGCAACATTCAACGTTAAGTAGAAATTTCAGCAAAAATTGCAGGTTCAACATAGTACACCTCCTGTGTGTGTCAAATATTAATGAAACTCAAATTTAAGCTCAAGAATTTGTTAGTAATATTTCTTCCTAAAATTTGCATTTTCAAAAAAGGAAAAAAAAAAAAAAAAAAAAAAAAAAAAATAGTCATACTCAACACTGACCCTTGTAAGTCAAGTCGGTACCTGTCCCAATGAGGTATTTGCATGAACATAAAGCTGGGCTGGGATACTATTAGCCCCAGAAGATGATGTAATTTAATTTAAGCAACTTTGGGAACATACTGTGGTTCAATGATTATTAAAAATTAAGGAAGGAAAAAAAAAGTCCATTTTTCTGAAGAGGAAGGAGAAAACTCCAACTGATAGACATTTAACTTTAATGGAAAGCTAGGAAATGGATAGCATTTTATGGTCATGGTCTTGGATCAGCTTTACATACTTTTTAAGGGCACAAGCAACAGTTTGTGTTCAGCAAGACGCGAGGATCCTAAACTGCTCCTCCCCCACAGACCTTTCCCTGCGGCAAACTGGGGTAAGAGAAGCCTGTCTGCTGGATGGTTGAGCAAACTTAGCATTATGCTTACGGAAATGTTATTGTAATATTTTATTTGTTCTCTTTGGGATATTAAACATCCGATGGCGTGGAAAAACATATGAATGGAAAAAGAACAGGCTCAATATTTCATTTGCAGTTGGAAAAGTCAGTGTCCATTTGATTAGACATAATTTGAAGTTGCCTCTCCAAGAGGAATATATGGGATCCTGTAAATATTTATTCAAAATATTTTTCACAGATCCTATCTGACTTGATAACCAACTTTTAAAACTGCTTCCACTTCCAACACGGGCAGAAATTCATGCTCTATTTTGCATCTGTCATTTTATTCTCAATAGCAGTTCACATTTCGAAGTTATTGAAATAAATGCCCACCTGGCGTGAAACTCTTCCTCGTAGCTTTAACCAATTTTATCCATGTCTTAATCATAACCTTCTAAAGAAGAATCAAGGCTGAACACAAAAGAAGGTACACGTTGTGACCATTGTGTTAGTTAATTTACAATATACTTATCAGAAAGATTGAGGATAATATAGTTAAAAATAGAACTGATTAAGTGATTTTCATCTTACCTTGAGGTCCTGGTTTCTTTTGAATGTTTTAACACAATAAGGACAAGCATGTGGACGCAAATCACTATGGGTTATACTATGAGCCCTTAGCGTGCTTTTGGTTGGATACACCCTTCCACACACAGGGCATGGGAATTGTTTGCCCTTGTGGTATTCCTTGTGCCGGTACAGATTTGATTGAGTCTTGAAACTGTAAAAATAATAACTATTAAAAAAATCACATTAAATAATGTAGAGTTTAATACTGTCTAACTATATTCCTGGGGTGGGTGATCTATATCGCGTTTGTTACAACCTGTCCCCTTTCCCGTGCTAGGGAGCGCTCGACAGTTTCGGTGCCAATGAGAAACGAGGAAAAAATCGTCTGCTGGGCAGCGAGGAGCGAATGGAAGCCAGAAGAGAGGCGCTTACGTAGACGCTGTTGCGACGTTGCGTATTTTAATTGGCTGCCTGGCTTTGACTTTCCCCAGCACCGAGAAAAGCCAGGGAGCAACTAGCGCGGGAACCGGGACAGGTTGTAACAAACGCGGTATAAGGTCGGAATTCTTCCAGCCTTGTCTCTGCATAAAGTGGCTCTGGGGCTCACCCACCTCAAATAAATGGGTACCTGGAGGGCAATCCTGAAGGGTAAAGGCAGCCGAAGCATGGTGCTGATCACATCATCTCCAAAATGGCCGAGATTGAGGATGTGTGGGGTTCTTCCCCACCATCCCCTAAATGTGCCTTCATGACACTGTGCTATATGCACAGGGAACTTTACCTTACCTAACTATAGTTTGACAATTATTACATGGTTGTAAAAAATTAAACAAAAATTTGAAACTGAAAATTCTAAACAGAAAGAACTGGTTTTCTGGTCTGTTTTGTGACATCTGACACCACAGGTATCACGAAGGAGGGTCAGTCAGCCCCACTCTGCCTGTGAAGTGAGATGTGGGAGTTCACTCAAAGTAAACTGAAAAAACTTTGCAAAATTCAAACTGCAAAAGTATTACACATCATCCACGATAGACCAAGATGCCAGATAAGCATCGGATGGTACCAGTTTGTTATGGTATAGGCTTAGCCCTTAAAATAACATACATGTCTTTGGAACTTCTACTCAAAGAACAGTTTTTATCTTAATAAGTGAGATTTGCTACATTTAAGAGATAAATGAGTTATGTTGTAGAGGACTGTGTGCACTCAAGAAAAAAGTACAGAAATAAATGCAACCTTTCATACTGAATTGGAACAGCAAGCTGCATGTGGTGCCTTGGTCTGTTGGTTAACCTTGCACTGTAAAAGATTTTTACAGAGTAAAATGCTCATGTCACCTGTTACTTGTCATTTCAGTCTGAAAGCTACCAAGAACAACATAAGATGTTCACCAAGTTACCTAAAATAGTTACTGTTATGGTTTTGTGTTATTGGTATTTGCCCAGCAGAATTTTGGTGGTAAGCCAATTAACATACTTGATACGCAAAGGTATGTACAAACCTGGTCATATTGGGATTTCAGGTAATGGGATATGGGTGTATCAAACTTGACTTATGATATGAACTTGTTAATTTTAATAATTATAAAGCTGAGAGACAGGAAGCAATGAGTCTAAATAATAAAAGTGTTTCTTATAGCTGCCACATGTATATTATCTCGGAGAGGTCTCAGCAAAGTATAGAAAGAGTTTTGTTTCCAAGAGAGAGAAAATGTTACTGGGGCTACTGAAAATTGAGAAAGACATGTACCAAACCTGCTTACGCTAAAAGTCCCCCATGGACGCTCTTTCAGACTGGATGTAAAAGTGGCTAGTGATGCGAGATTAAGATCGGTTTTAAGTCCACGTAATGCACAGAACTCCTATTCAGGACTGGACCTACAGTTTAAAGTGGGATTCGAACTACTATATACTTCCGCTGGGTATCGAACTCAGAACACGTTGATTACAAGGTGGTTAGTAATGCATACATGCAGTTAGTGGTAAAGTTTCACTTACCACTTACTTCTTGCTTCTCATTCCAGTCTGTAAGCAGTCTAGAAAGCCTGTTACAGTAATTAACAAATTAATTAAGAAGTGTCTCAATGGACCATTTACACAAAGTTAGTAACAATACTACTTACATTCTCCCACAGATTTCACATCCGTACTTTCCTGTCGCTCTGTGTGTCTCCAGATGAACTTTTAAATTGCCTTTTGTTGACAGAAGCTTCCCACAGACCGTGCACATAAAGGCTCTGTTGGATCCATGATTCAATGGTTTATGTGTAAACAGTGTGTTTTGTACGCCAAGCCTGAAACATTGAAGAATAATGGTAAAAATACAAATTATGGACAGATAAATTGGTACTGAACTGTTAAATTGACAAAATTTTGCTGATCTAATATTTCCATAAATAACTTACTGTACAATCTCGTTTTTGTTAACTTCACATACTCAAGATCTATTCAGCCAAAAATTATGAATAACTAATGATGTCATTTGGTATAGGGTGACAATACGTCCCATTTTGACAACAACAGTCCCATTTCAGAGAGGTGTCCTGGTCCTGTCGATATTATTAAAAACCAATATTTGTCCAGTTTTATAGAAGTCTACAAGTTATCTTGAAAACCCAATCTAAATTTGACACACATTCATGCTAAAAAAAATGTTGGAATTTTTAAACTAGCGTCAAGGCAACACCTTGACAAAACAGTTGGACGACTGAGTTTCGTGCACTTCATAACAATCAAAATGTTCCATTCTCGTCGAGAATGTTTGAGCAGACATGAGTTTACTGTTTAAGTTAGCTCTCCTTTACGTGTCTATTCCGTTATTTGTAGAGCAATGAATAACTATGGCCAAGAAGAGTATATGTAGTGTATGACCTGCAACTAGAATTTAAATTCCTGCATCTTGACAAAACTCAAAAGACAAATCTCACATTGTGTGTCAGATATGTGTGAAGTTTAGGAACAGTTGGCGAATATAAAAGTTTTTCTCAAAAAGATTGGTACTTCTGGCACTCCTCAACTTCAGTGTAGAACTGACACCAAAGTGATCAGAAGGGACCAGAGTCTATATTATTATAGTCATACCGAGACTATAATAATTGAGTGGTCTAGTGAGAGAGGGAGCTATGCCACTTTGACAAGAAATGGAAATAAATTGAGTTTTCTAAAGCATCGCGTTGAGTCATAATTTGTATAACAAAGGGTATTTTTTTTCTGAACATATTGTTAGGTAAATTATTCAAAAGGAAAAATATGAATTTCAATATAAATACCATTTATTATGAACATGTATGGTATATTGTTGTAGTATACCCATGTGGAAAAATCAATATAGCACATCAAATACTTTGAACAAGGCTTAAATACTTTTGCCTCAGTGTAAATCATGTTCACAGGGTTACATATGATCTACATAAAGACAACTTCATATGTCTTCTGGAGGATCTTCACTGTCCATTGTTTCTGTGGATTTTTGTTTTTGGTAAACACCATGAAGAACTGGAGGAATATAAGGCATTATTGCCATGAGATCTTTTAACTTCAGGGCTGATATTAAATCTTGCACCAGTTACTGCAACACAACCTCTGCCACTCCTATTGCAGACACCATCAGTAAGTGGTATAGCTCCTTCTCTCACTCAAAATGCTGATGAGGATGTATTCAAGAACTCAGAAAATCTGCTGCAGAACAAGCAGGAGCTATGCCACATGGTTGTAGTTCATATGATAGATGACAGATGGTAGGAGAAAACTGAAAATGGCAAAAAATAATATTTTCAAGATTTGTGGCATAGCCCCCTCTTTCACTAGACCCCTCAATTAATACCTTTGGATTTCACTTATTGTTTGTGATGTATTATTTATGTGACCCATATGTTAATAATTAATGATAAGAATACATTAATAATAAAAATAATTTTATAATTAGGCCTAACTGATTTTTCAGGAGGGGGTAAACTCACCTCCTTGGGATGTCCCGATTTTGGGTCAAAATATTATGGTCACCCTAATTTGGTATAATTAACTAATATTATGTAATAGCTTTTACATTATGCCTGAATGACTCCATTAAAAAGCATCCTTACCTTTGTTGATATACATCATTATTTACAAGGAGACGCCGACCTCGTGGAAAATGCGCCCACAAGTGATTCTGAAGGCCAATCTCAGAATTATACCCTCGTGGACAAACAGTGCACCTGTAGGGTTTGCTTTCATCTGCAACGTGGTTTGCTTTATGCTTTTTAAGGAGAAACCTCAGTGAGAAGCCCTTACCACAGATGTCGCACCTGTGTTCAACAAAGACAGGGAATGAGAAGATGTGAATTAAACATATATGGTATTCAACACATATATACTGCAATTTCCATAACTATATTGCACTAGTTGGCATGCAAAAAGGCTAAATAACAATAAAAAAACCTTGGCTGTGCATTGCATTGTGCCATGAATGTGCACAGAGGGCCCCACGCATTCTCGATCTTGGCTGTAGTGAAGGTAATGTGATCAGTAGAATGCTCTTCGCCCTCCCCATACCCATTGATTAGAGAGTGAGTGAACTCCAGAACTACTTTTTGCAGGAAAAATTCCCACCTGAGGTCCCCAACCTTGGGTTCCCTTTTGGTAGCCAGACACCATACTCAATGAGCCACTGCAAAACCTAAGCTGACATGTAAGGACCCAAAGATTAAGTTTTTTTCTTAAGTCTGTTTTTTCTTAAGTACATTTTATGCACACATAGGCTAATCGGGACTGAACCTTCAGTTCAAAGTAGTATCCAAACCACTATGTGCCTCCACCGGATATCAAACCTCGGACCCCTTGATTAGAAGATGATGACGTTATCACTGCCATCATGTATAAAGACCTCCAAAAAATTACATATAAATATGCATTAAGTTTTTTTTTCTTTTTAAGTCAAGTTTATGCACAGGATAGGCTAATTGCAACTGGGCCTACAGTTTAAAGTGGGATCCGAACCACTACTAGCTTTTACCAGGTATTGAACCAGGGACCCATTGAATACAAGGTGATGACATTACCACTATGCCTTCTTTGGATAGCCCCGCCCCCCTCACCCTCAACACACACACATCAAAATCAAGTGAAAAAAGTGGTGCATAGGTAACAGGCTGTGCCAGCATATTTATTATAATGTTACATCTTGGTTAACAAATTTTAAGTTTCAGCACCTTTCCAAAAAAATAGCTGTTTTCATACCAATCGTTTGAGATATGTATTTTAGGACATGAAATCAAGTAAAATGAACACACTTTGTTGCACATTTATCCCCTTTTTACCCCCTCTTTGATGCTTCAGCACCTTTCTCCTTACTTCTCTTTCATGTTTTGTTAAAAAATTGGACAGCAAAATAAACGATTTTCAGTCTTCTTGAGCAGCTACATAAAATCCTATAGTCTCATTTTGTAGAGCAGAACGAGAGTTATAAAATGGTATAATTAAATTATACCATTTTTACCATAAATTATATTAAATGCTACAATGTTGAATAAAGAATGTTAATGTAACTGGTTTAGACCTGAATAAAGGCATTTTATCAGCACCTTTTTGAAAACATTTTCAGAACCTTTTTTTCCCTTTCCAGATCATAATTTTGCACCTTAAAATCAGTTCCCTAGATATATCGAAACCGTAATCATCAGTTGACAAATCTAGACTGTATTTTCATAGGCTAATCCTATAGGTTAAAAACAGTGGTCGGAAGTAGCATGCTACTGTAGCTAGCTACAGAATTTGTAGCGGCGCTACATTTTGAAAATTGTAGCTGTAGCTGTAGCAAAGCTACAAAATTCCTGTAGTTGTAGCGAAAATTTCGTTACAGCTACATTTCTTCTCTGCATTATGAGGAAACTTTTGAAAGTGACCACAGCGTTAAAAAAAATCGACAATAACATTTACTTTTGGAGGAGGTTCATAAAGACAGTCTATTACATGGAAATACTTATAATCTAGATTATAAATATCTTGATATCGCAGATTATAGGTATCTGAGTAATATATTTCATTATTAGTATAGAATAAATCTAATATCCAGATAACAAAACTGATCTGGCATATATGAACATATTCTGGCTAACGGCTACGTTTTTTTTAGCTGCATCCCTATTTTGGGGAGAAACATGCCTCGTTTGCAGCAACCCTAAAAAAAGGCCTCATTTGCGCCAGCTCAGGAACAAATCCTGTTGATATCCATGAGGCAGATAAATGTAATAGTCCTCCTCCATAGTCGAGCGGGTTAAGGCGTTCACTCGTCTTGAGATCGTTCGCTGGGGGACAGCGTAGGTTCGAATCCGGCTCTGGTCGGAATTTATTCGGCCTACGTATAGGGCCGGTGGCAACCCACCATCGTGAGGAAATTGGGGAGCTCCGAGTGAGTGAGTGTAACCCGATCAAGAAGACCTGCAACAGCTGGGGGCTCGTCGGGCTGATCCCCCGACACTCCAATACTGGTCTAAGATCTCCACGCTACAACAGGTGACGGAGGAACAGTGTGGGAGGGAGACCAGCAGTCGGTAGGTAAGCCAAGGCACTCCTCGGGCTGTAGAGCTATGGGTTATTATTATTATTAGATAAATGTAATTAATCTCTGTGTAAAACACAACTTGCAGCGCAAAAACGAGCGATCTAGTCTTCACTACAATGACAAAGCAATAGTGCCAGCAATCAATGGTTCAGCATTAATCATTGTTAACATATAGGATCTCACCAGCAAGAAATTTTTGTTACAAGAATGATAGAAATACACTTTCTGGAATTACAATTATTTTCGATATAATATTTTTTCAGAAATTTTAAAATTTCAATACGTTTACAACACTCGAGTTTACACACTACTTTCCTCAATATATTTTATGATATTTTAAAAAGTATGTACGAGATATTGACTTTGCTACAGAAACGATAAATTTCTTTAGTTAATATACAGTTTCCAAATGTATGTAATTCTTCAACTTTTACGTCGCTTTTCTGTACCTTTTGCTAATCATGGCAATGAGGATGAATGGTTTATTTTGTTATTATCTTATCTAGAGTCGCTTTCTGCCACTTTTGGCTAATTGTGAGAATGAGGAAGAATGGTGAATGATGATGAGCAGTGTGGGGAATGGAGGAGCAGAAGAATCCATCCTCCCAACAAGGTGTCTTTCCTAGTTTATGTTTTGAGTCCACTTTATGCACAGAGACAAGCTAATCCAGACTGGATCTGAATCACTGGTGCCTTCGCCAGGTATCTAACCAGGTGCCCCTTTGATTACAAGGTGACAAAGTTTCCACTGTGCCTTCAAGGAAGCATTCCCAACTGGAAACTTACATAAAGCATATCTCCACTTGTCGCTCATTTAGCTATACCAAAGAAGCAACCACCCAGCTATCTGCAAAGTTTGAGCAAACATCTAACGAATTACGCTTGTATAACGATCTACGATCATATTTTCCAGTAAGTACAACTATCATACTAGGGGCTACTTTTGAATATCCATGTGCTTGTTTCAAGTTTTTTTCTTATGCAGAAGTAGCGCAAAAGTAGCGAAGTAGCGCACATGAGTAGTGTAGCGAGCTACTTTTTAGTAAATGTAGTTGTAGCTGTAGCGAAGCTACATTTTGTACAATTAGCGGTAGCTGTAGCGAAGCTACTTTTAAAATGTAGCGTTCTGATCACTGGTTAAAAACACAGGAACTTATCATTCCCATTACACCTCTTCAATTTTAAATGTGGCCAAATTAGAGACAAAACTCCGCTAGATATGAGATCTGTCAGACTCAGATTGGTAAAGAATACTGCAATTCATTAACAATTCAGAATTCCAAATTTCCAGTTCTCTAACACACTACATGTTTCTGGGAAATAAAGACATGGAAGTAATGTACTGATATGAAGCATTCTTTCTATCCATGAAACTGTTTTAACCAGTTTTGTGGATAAGTAAGTACTTCATTCTAATACATTAATAAATTAAAAGTTACTTACACACTTGAAAAAAAACTTTTCTAGTCAATTTTTGTATGCGTTATATAACGCCTCTGTTTCATATTTACAGCTATACAAGCACAAAAATTGTAAAATCATAGTTAAAAACCATAAAAGTTGCCAAAAAAATGATTCCATTGCCTAGTAATAAACACTCGAATAAATTAACTTGGCAATCTTCATTATAAATATAATTAAGAAATGGAAAGAAAACATACTTGAATGGAAAAGCACCCGTGTGATGCTGCCTGTGGGTCACCAAACGACTTCTGAGTGAAAGAACTTTCCCGCAATGACACTCAACAATCCCTCGTTTGTTGTGTTCGTGCCGGCTGTGACTGTCCAGTTCTGTGTAGGTTTCAAACTTTGTTCCGCAATCTTTACAGACAAAATCGTAGAAGGATGCAAGCTCTTTGTTGATTTTGTCACTCCTTTGATTCTCAACGTCATCGTTCTCATCCTCCTTTTCTTCTTCTTTCTCATCGTCAGACTTCTTTATCGAATTGTCATCTTTTGGATCTTTATCATCGTCATCTTCCATCAGACACAGCAATGACATGGGATCTATCTTTACTTCCACCTCTGTTACATCTGCTTCTTGATAATTTGGTGGTTCCTGGAAATATTTTAAAAATTAAATATAAATTATTAAAAATTTAAAATATTATAACTTTGTTAAAAATACATGTTTCACCAAATTTTCTAGTTTACCACTCATATGAAACTTAGCAACTTATAAGAAAGTAAAAACACAATTTTTGGTAAAGATGGGAACATTCGATCTGCACCCCATTTCCCAAGTGGTTGATTGATTGATTTGGTTTAATTTACTTTTCATTTCTGTCATTTTTGGCTAATCGCAAAGATGAGGACGAGTGATGATACAATAAAAATGATGAAGAGGCACTCACAAAGAAAGAACTCTGATGTCCATGCTGGGATTCAAACCCGGGACATGTGGCATCGTAGCATGTTGTGCTAAGCACTCTCCACAGAGGCCAGCCATTCCCCAAGTGCCTATCGAATAATTTCCCTACTGACCCCTAACAGTTTCAACTCTCTGTGCCTTTCATTGTGAGGCAGTCTTACACAGTGCAGCAATCTGAAATCGAGACTGGTGCTATAAAAAATAAACAAGTGTTCATAGAAAATTATTTACCTGAGATCATTAAAAGTAGGACCTTCCTGCATCCACACATCATTGCGCCCTGCCTACCAGTGTATGGAAGGATTGCTGGAATTCATTTTGTGTAATGCTGTTTAAAATCCTTGTCGTAGCCCTCTTGATGGTCGGTGCATCATCAAAGAACGAACCTTTGAGTGCAGATTTTAGTTTAGGAAATAGAAAATAATCATGCAGGGCCAGATCTGATGAATAGGCAGGATACAACATACGGATTTCCTTTTGGACCAAAAAGTCCTTCTCAATCACAGCCTTGTGGCTTGGGGCACTGTCATGGAGCAGACATCAGCTGCCATCATCCCGATACTCGGACATCACATGTGTTATTCTTTGCATAAAATGTTTCGGAACATCAAGATAAAATACAGCAGTAAGAGCCTGTTTGTAATTTCGGTCGTTATGAATGATTGTCCTCATTTTCTCAACCAATTCTGGTGTTCTCACCATCCTTGTGCAACCTGGATACTCGTTATCTTCAATTGATAACCATCCTTCATGTGAAACACCTGTGCCATTCAAATACATGCGTAAACAATTGTCCCCATACACTTGGCTGCAACATGTGAATTGTTTCCATAGCAGCTTTAGCCAGGCAAGCACAAAACATGATGTTTGCTCTTTGTTCCATGTTGAAATCACAACGCACTTTCACGACACGTGCCCACGCTCAATGCCACATGTGGCAATGTCACTCAAGATCAACGAGCTCTGCACCAATTGTTCGTGAGATACCCCTCACTTGTTCACACCACAGAATGCTTGCACAGTGGTGCCACCTACTGAGGAAAAAAATCAGTCTCGATTTCAAATTGCCGCACTGTGTACAATGTATAAGGTCTGTTCAAAAAGTATCAACTATGCTGAAAGAAAAAGTAGCCTATCCTTTTGATTTCAACTCTAACTTTCTTCAAAGTAAGCATTTTATGAGTTCACATAACTTACACCAAGGATCCTTCCATTGCTCGAATTTCTGTTACAAAATGGCTATTAGTTGCATTGTCACATTTATGATATCAACTCTCAAATCAGGACCCTTTCTGCAGTAGCTACAGCTTGGGGAACAATCAAGGAGACATGTGTGGAGAGTAGAGAGTCGTTGAAGGATCTTGATGGCAACAAGCAAAGGTATTATTATGCTTGGCAACATCGATAGAAGGCAGCCAAGGTTAGTCTCACCACATCCAGTTTGCGATTGATATTGTGACCTGCTCAAGCACAGACACACCCTTGATTGGCAGATAGAAATTGCTCCCAAAGACAGCCACTAAAGTGGAAATCATAGAAGTTAAGGCCTTCGGTAAACAAAAGCACATGTACCCTAACAGTGTTGCCAACTTATGAAAATAAAATAATCCAGATAGCCTACAAGGTGCAAAGACATTCCATTTGTCAAATGATGCGGAATAAGCAGTGTTTCACTGATGACCTGTAGGAAGTTAATGTACGTATGTAAAAATTGAAAAATCAAAATGTACATCTTGCCTGGTGGCTGACTTTCGGACTCGCCACCAAAATTCCCTGGTTCGAATCCCGGCATGGATATTATTTGTGACTGTCCCTTCATCAATTTCATCTAATGATCTCTCATCCTCATCATTGGGATTAGCCAAAAGTGGAAGAAAATAGATGCTAAATTACAGAAATCAAATACAAAATGTATATCTCATTCCCCAGGAGGTGAGATGGTTCCGTACCAAAGGATTAATTATTCTCTCATCTTTTACTTTAAAACCCTTGCTAGAAGAATATGACACACTGAGATAAATTACATTTTAAAACCGGGGTTTCTTGATTAAATTTATTTGGTGTTTGAAAGTGTTATGATTTATTGTTACTATTATAGATAATGAAAGTAAGCTAATATGTCTGATTTGATTGACTAAATTAATAGTTATTAATTAGAGGAAAAGAATGAAAATAACTAATTTGGAATTCAAATATCACCTATCCTTGAATCGTGTGTGTCGGCACTCATTGACAGGGATGATATTGTTGTCTAACGCCGAAAATGCCTTCAGTTCAGACGGGAACTGCTGAATCAAGGTAAGAAAATACATTACTTGTATGAGACGTGCTTATTATCGTCTTCTTGTTTTCCAGTGCACGAGAAACAGAAAGAAAGATAAACAATCTCTTTTTATTCCTCGGCTTATCTTTGTTTAGCTTCTTCTAAAACTGGCAGTATATTTGTTGCACAAAGGAGAAAACAATACTCTGTATGTCAACAATGTTGGAAAATAATTTGGCGGAAGGGAAAGCAACAAAACCGAATGGCTTGAATTTACTGAAATGATTCTCTCACTCTCTTGTAAGTTTTACTTTTGGTGATGTCAAACTGCGAGAGAGGAGGGGAAGGGTGATCTCGTGACCCAGCATCAGATAAATGGAAGTTTTGCCATAGAGAAATATGTTCATTCTTCAACAATAACATGTATTTAATCACTTCTTCAAAATTTCTTGCACTTCAATGTGTAGATCTATCAGTTAAAATAGGAATACTTTTTCCATCTTACGTAAAATTAAAGGTCGGGTGAAGTGCAAGAGAACAGCATTATAATGGCTGTGACATTCACAACAGCTGGTGCAGAGTAATACATTACTCAAAGTGAGACGGTTTGTCACTTTCAACCAAAGTTCAGCCATCTTTAACTGATCAAACCATTCCTCAATTTTCAAATCCCCATTACTATTGTTAACAAAAGTTAAATGAATCTTACAAATTGTTTCCAAACTTCTGGAAAAATTTAGTGCAGTATTGATGCTCAATACGTACAGTCTTCGCACTATGAAGTGAAACTCAAAAAGCATGTTACACAAGAGACAGGCTGCAGGTTGAGAAAGATCATCCATGTGGAGTAATGTCCACTACTGCACTGTGCTGGGTCTTGCTTCATAACTCTTTTTTTTTATTATTATTATTCTCAGACAGTTACAATCACTTAGTCTTTCATACACTCAGATACAGGTATTTAGTGTGTCTATGAATAATCTATAAATGAGCAGACAATTCTGCCCTTTTATTATAAATATAAGGACAATAATGATCTTGTATACTCTGTTTTAATGCAATAAATTTCTAAAACAAAATTTAATTATTGTTTATTTCTATCATTATATGATCAACTTCCAACTATAATAACATTAGCCCACCACATATTTACCCAAGTAACTTACCCTTTCAGAGTTAATAGAATTTCTAAGATTATCACAAAAAACTACCATATCAATTACAAAGAGTACTATAATATCCAAACTGTCTCCGATATTTCAGGCCAAAAAAAATAGTAGCTTTGTTACCTACACAGAACAAACTTTAAAATTTACCTTTTCTGGATAATTCCATGTTTGCAAAGTAATTTCCTCCTTCTTCGTTTGTACATCAATCGGTTGTTCTTCTTCTTTAGTTTCGGGTGTCGAATCGGTTTCAACTGTGCAAGATGTTGTAGCTAGAACCTTAAGTTTGTCTTGCATCTCCACAGCCATTGTAGCAAATCGATGAATGCTGTCCAACTTCTTCGAGCAGTTCCCACACACCATTTTTGGAAGCTTGTCTTCTACGGATATCTGAAATTTGGATTTAGGAATTAGAATCTCATTAAGCTAAAAGAAGGAGATTGTTACCAGTGGCGTGCCCAAGGGGGGGTTGATGGGGGTTATAACCCCCCCCCCCTTTGGCCCAGTAATCCTGATAAAATAACGATAAAGGAAGGAAAATATGACAAAATGAGGGCTGACTACAAAGAAAAAGTATACATAACCCCTCCCTTTCGAAAATCCTGGGCACGCCACTGATTGTTACTGTAAAATATGATATGGATTGGTTACAGGATGTTACACTTTGAAATGAGCACGAACTAATTTTTGAAGTTCACAGAACATGAATATGTCATTTTTAAGATTGTGTGCATAGATGACAAATTGGCCGATGGTATGCATGGGTCAAACCGCAACAGTCTGTCTAAACAGAGTCAAAGCAACTGGCAAAGACAGCTTTCTTTGAAACCCAAGCTCAGGAAAAAACAGAAACAAAGGGTTTGCTTTGTTAAGAAGAACAGATCACATGATTTATGGCTTATACGAGGGTTGCTGCAAAAGTTTCTGCAAACTACCACCAACAGTCATGCTAGTGTTCCGCTATTATAAAAATTGAAAGAATAGACCTTTTTCTTGTTTAAATTATCTTTGATTGTTTGTTTAAGCCTATTCGTTTATTTTTCACAGCAGTTTGAAGTAGTAGTTTTGTGCGAGAAATGGAAATTTCTCGTGAACACTTTCGGGCAATGATTTTTTATGATTTCAAATGTAGTTTAACACCGAAACAATGCATCGAGTGACTTCATTTGGCTTTTGGGGATGAAGCACCATCCAATAGGACTGTGTACAATTGGTTTTCCGGAATCCAGCGTGGTCACACATTTGTCAGTGATGAATTTCGTGAAGGTTGTCCATCCACGACTGTTGTTGCTAGTAATGTTGATGCTGTGCGTGCAATGATTGAGAGAGATCGGCATGTGACATACCGTGGGATTCAGGCACCCTTGAACATTGACATGAAAGCAATACATACGATTTTGCATGGTCATCTGAACGTACGGAAACTTTCAAGATGTTGGATCACACACAACTTGACCGAAGCTCAAAAACAGGCTCATGTAAATTGGTGTAAAGAAATGCTCAAAAAATTCAACCGAGGCAAGTCAAATTTGCTGTACTACATCGTTACAGGGGACGAAATTTGGATCTATTCATACGAACCTGAAACTAAACAGCAATCTACTGTTTGGGTGTTTCAAAGTGAGCCGAAACCAACAAACGTTGTTCTTTCAAGGAGTGCTGCCAAGCAAATGATTGCTTATTTCTTCAGTTATACTGGACATGTGGCAACAATAGCATTATAAGATAGGAGGACTGTAAATGCTGAGTGGTATACAACAATTTGTTTGCCAGAGGTCATCAATGAATTGCGTAAAACAAACGCAAATCGTCGCATTATTCTTCACCACGACAACGCCAGTTCCAACTCAGCACACCAAACTGTTGATTTTTGTCCAGTAAAAATGTCGAATTAATGACTCATTGTCCATACTCACCTGATTTATCACCTAGTGACTTCTTTTTGTTCCCACACATGAAAAATAAGATGCCTGGTGGGCAATTTGTGTCGCCTAAAGCAGCTGTTGACGCATTACGAACAGCGGTTTCTGATGTATCAGCTTCAGAGTGGAAAAAATGCTTTCGGCGTATACAAAAGTGTATCAATCTTAAGGGGGAATACTTTGAAAAACAATAAAGCCATTCCCAGAATTTCACATGTCTTTTTTCATATTGATTGCACAAACTTTTCCAGCAGCCCTCGTACGTACAACTATAGCCTACCAGTTTGATTGAAAGCATGATAGATCTCTCTGTCAGATAATAAAATAATTTCTCCAGAGTTGTAGCCTTCC
This sequence comes from Lepisma saccharinum, assembly GCF_977018435.1. Classification (NCBI taxonomy): domain Eukaryota; kingdom Metazoa; phylum Arthropoda; class Insecta; order Zygentoma; family Lepismatidae; genus Lepisma; species Lepisma saccharinum. The sequence continues at coordinate 76,245,534 of NC_139236.1, forward strand.
ACAACTGATTTTTAAAACTCAGTGATTCAGATCCTATTGCATGCAAGATGCATACCGACACGATATTTTCAAGCAACTGTCATTTGGAAGCATTGGCTGTGGGCAGTGCCGGATCTACAACCTGCAAAACCCCGCAGTATGGGGGGGGGGGGCAAAGACAAGTAAGCATTTAGGGGGGCCCTCAGCCATTGACATAGTAGAAAGTTCGTATATGCACATGCCATGAAGGCAGTGGTCAGAAGTAGCGAGCTACTTGTAGCGTCGCTACTGTAGCTAGCTACAAAATTTGTAGCTGTAGCTGTAGCGACGCTACATTTTGAAAATTGTAGTTGTAGCTGTAGCGAAGCTACAAAATTCCTGTAGTTGTAGTGAAAATTTCGCTACAGCTACATTTTTTCTGGGCATTTTGAGGTGAATTTTGAATGTGGCAACAGCATCAGAAAAATCGACAATAACCCTTAATTTTGCACGAGGTTCATAAAGACAGCCTATTACATGGAGATACAGATTATCTAGATTGTAGATTATAGATATCTGCGTAATTTATTTAATTAGTATCTGAAGAATTCAGATATCCAGATAACTAACTGACATATATGAATATAATTCCTGCTAACAGCTACGTTTTTTTAGCTGCATCGCTATTTTGGCGAGAAACATGCCTCGTTTGCTGCACCACTGGAAAAAAGTGCCTCGTTTGCGCCATCCCCGGAACAAATCCTGTGAATATTCATGGTGTAAGAGACACCAACATGTCATTAATTGCTGTGTAAGACACAACTTGCAGTGCAAAGCGAGCGATGGAATTTCCACTGCACTGACAAGGGAATAGTGCCAGCAATAAATGGCTCAGTACGTTAACAGCATTGATCATCGTCAGTATATAGGATCTCACCAGCAAGAAATTATTGTTACAAGAATGATAGAGTTTCTGGAATTACAATTATTTTCGCGATAGTATTTGTTCACAAATTTTAAAATTACAATACGTTTAGAACACTCAGGTTTACACGAGAGTTTCCTCAATAATTTTATCATATTGTAAAAAGTATGTACGAGTTATTGACTTTCCTGCAGAAACGACAATTTTCTTTAGTTAATATACATAGTTTTCAAATTTATGTATTTCTCCTACTTTTGCGTCACTTTCTTGTAACTTTTGCTAATCATGACACATCATCATCATCATCCTTCGCTGTTTCCTGTCTCTGGCTGGGTCAGCATAGAAGGCAAGCCTCTCCATTTTTTCCAGGTCTTTCACAACTCCTCTCTTTCCAAGGTGTTCCCATCTTGTCTCCTAACACTCTCCACTATCTGCTCTTTCCACCGACATCTTGGTCTCTCCCTTGGCCTTATTTCCACTCCTTGTGCATTGTAAGCTCTTACTGGTAGTCTTTATGCATACATCCTCTTCATGTGTCCGAACCATCTCATATGTGCCTGATCTATTCTGTCCTGAAGCTTCACTACACCCACTGTCTGTCGGATCTCCTCATTTCTTATTCTATCCCTTCTAGTCTTCCTCAAAAGACTCCTTAAAAATTTAATCTCCACTGCCTGCATCTTTTCTTTGTCTGTCTGTCATTGTCCAAGTCTCTGCTCCATACGTAATTATTGGCACATAGTATGTGTTACATATTACATCCTTGCATTTCATAGGTACATCCCTATTCCATATTAATCTTAGAACGCTTTGATATAGTCCACCACCATTAATTTGGCCTCTTCTGTTTACCTCCTCATCTATTTCAATGAGGATGAATGGTTTATTTAATTATTCTCTTATCTATAGTCGCTTTCTGCCACTTTCGGCTAATTGTGAGAATGAGGAAGAATGATGGAGCAGGAGGATCCCATCCTCCCAACTTGGCGTCTTTCCTAGTTTTTGTTGTGAGTCCATTTTAAGCATAGATAATCTGATCGAGACTGGATCCTAACCACTATGTGCCTCTGCTGGGTATCGAACCTAGGGTCCTTTTGTAGTCAAAGGGCTCCAGGTACTTTTCATTCAAAATGCTGACTTCATATCAGTCTATAAAAATGAAATATTTATTCTCAAGAAAAATATGTTGATGTGAACATAAATACGTAATCCTACCAAATTTTATTTGGGTATAGTTGTAATAATTAATTTGGGTAACACCCTAATTGCAATATTCATATATCAAATTTGAATTGATATGCCACTTGCATAGATATGGTATTCTCAAAAACTATAGTAAAAATAAGTAACTGAAGTAACATTGCTATCAAAATTATCGAATGACTGGAATCATGATAATAAATAATAGAATCTATTTACCAGTAGTAGGGTATTTTTTTAATAACCATATCATTGTTTTCATTTTTTTATACAGAAGTAGCGCAAAAAGTAGTGAAGTAGCGAGTAGCGAACAGGAGTAGCGTAGCGAGCTACTTTTTGGTAAATGTAGCTGTAGCTGTAGCGAAGCTACATTTTGGAAGAGTAGCTGTAGTTGTAGCGAAGCTACTTTTAAAATGTAGCGTTCTGATCACTGCATGAAGGCGCATTTAGGATATGTGTGGGCAGGGACCCACATATTTTCGATGCAGGACATCTTGGAGGTGATGTAATCAGTACCACACCCAGGCCGCATTTACACCCCCTCCCAACGGGTACCATTTGACTTGATGCTGGGTGGACCCTGGATCAGCTTCTTGCGGGGACAAAGTCGGAAAAATCCGACCTTAGATCAAATCAGGCTACAATTTCATGAGAAAATAGTGTCATATATGTATATCACATCACCACTGGTGTGGAAACCGGGAGGGAGGGGCAGAGGGGCCCAGGTCCATCCAGTTCTCGTTTGACCCCTTATAAGGGCCCCAATCCATATCTTCCAACATATTACATACCTTTCGCACACAGAAACTTCACACACAACAGGTGGGAAATTATGCAGGATTCTGCTCTGAAATGGGCAGAATCAATAATGTGGGACTATCACTCAGTTTAAGTGTCTTTCTTGTGCTTGTGCGTTTACTATTTCAGTATTTCCTTTTTCAAACTGACAATGAATTAAGGAAACCGCATGGCATATTATGAATGAGTATGTGCGAGAATAGAGGAAGAAGCATGGGAATACTGCAGTCTTCATGCTCTTGAATGAGCCAGTCCATTGCAAAATAGGCTCCTTTGTTTCCCTTCGGAAATGTCAAAAATCGCTCGCCCAGATGAAAATTTTATCTTGGGCTTTCCTTTTTTATGTAAATATGTGTGAAGATATTAAACTCCTATAAAGGATTGTAAGAAAGTATTATAAACATAGTATGATAAAAAATTCTCAGTCAAAAGTTACATGTAAAGTATTATGTTGTAGAATTACATAATCACAGTAGTGCAGTGAATTTTTTGTCCAGCTAATAAAGTTCGATGTACCCTGATTAGGGTTACCAGACGTCCGGTTTTTCCCGGACATGTCCTACATTTTAGCCTTATGTCCGGCGGCCGGGAGGAATTTGAAAAATATCATAAATGTTCTACATTTTGAGCGTCGCATATTATTAATTAGGAAAATAGGTAACAGAAAAAAATCATGCAAGTTGCAAGTCTATAGACTGCGCTTCCAAACTCAATAGTGATATTTATTTTGATTCAGTCATTGCCCAAAGAGAAAAAAAGTATGTCCTGCTATTAAACAAACGGGAAAACGGAAGCACTTAATGAACAAAGTTTTGGGACCACTTTCTGATAACGTCACTGTTCAATGCCTGAGCAGAATTTCTTGCCTTAGTGTTTATACTGATGGAACAAGGTGTTGACCATTGTTATTCAATATTCAATATAATTTGATTGCAAATGGGTATAGAGAACTAAGTTATTCAAGGTGTCTGCCAGTCAAGAAAGTCATGGTGAAGTCAATAAAAAGGCAATAAATTATTCTTGTGGTCAAGAATTCTTGTTATCATAATAACTGATTGATTGATTTAGTTTATTTTACTTCATTTTTTCTGTCCCTTTGGCTAGTCTCGAAGATGAGGATGAATGGTGGTACGATAAAATGGATGAAGGGACAGTCACAAACATACAGGGACAACCGACACAAGCGCCACATAAGAATATACTGGCTGAGAGTCCAGACGCCAAAACCTCGCTTGTCTGCCAAACACAGTTCAGGATGCATTAATACGAGATAGCAGATCTAATTCTCTTCTTAAATTCAGCTTCCGTTTTCATCTTAACTGACCCCTTGGTAGGGGTTTTCATTAAATAAATATTTATTTTCTTAATTACTAATTTCCAATTTTACCTAAGTAGGGGTCGATTAAATAATTGTGAAACGCCCTCCCTTGCCCGGGAAAACAAATGCTACCACTACCTAGATAGAGACGGCAAAATCTCCCTCGGACAAGCGAAATAGCGTTACGGTCCAGGTTAAGTTCGTGTGTAGGAACCGGTGACCGACAGTGTATAGTGATAAGCCATATCGAATAAAAACAAAGACATATGTACTTTCAAATAACCACCTCTTTACCTGTAGCCGGGAAGCGGCTAGCTGCATACCTGAAAATCACGGGTAGCGACATGAGTACGAAATGATATAGCCCAAATTAACATAAAAAATAAAAAGTATATTCTATTCATAACCAACAAACAATGGAATTATTACAGGTCCCCACTCTTGCATTCCACACACATTCTCTCACAGATTCTCTCTACGGGGTCATCAACACAAAAATGATACATAGCATGTACAGGTTTATATGACGACAAGCCCTAATTATCGCATTCATATTTAAATTTACCTTGAATTTTTGTCTAATCAGGTCATTTGTGATTTTGCTCCATTGTTACTCAAATCCTAGCCAGCCCTTACTTAAGTTCACCCTTTTAAAAGAAACTAGTCGGCGCGGTGACAATACATTATTTGACCGGCATAAACAAAGGCGTCTCAACGGCAATTACATTCACGTGGGCAGACGTTTTCCTTTTACAAGACCTCACGTGGTTCAAACATAACAAATAACCTCCGTTGAGTGACGCAAACATATACTCTCTAGCAGGCGGGACTTAAACACTTCGCCGCGACGAGCAATTCATATTACCAGGCAAATACTTTTAACAAATAATCACACATGCGGCCTGACATAGCTAGCAGCGACACAGCACTGACACATAAAAATGAACAAACCTCCAGTAGATTAAACAATTAAGTGGGCGGCGCTTTACTCTAATGGTACGCACTTTAAACAAATACAAAGGAGCACAAACAACAATGAATTTAAGATCATTAAAAAATTATCACAAGGAATAAGAAAAATTGACCTGAGACGAATAGATTACAAGTGACAAGCGCGACGGGAGTTCGATATGAAGTTTCGAGTTGAGTGGGCATTTTCAAAAATGTTGACGAATTTCAAGGGCGTTCTCTAAATCAATCGGGCCGTCACGTGCTGACAATCACACAGATGAATACATTACCATCTCTCAGCTTCCGAGGTGCATCCTGGCGTCTTTATGGGCGATTGAAAACATATAGTATTCACGCGAAAGATTTCCTTGGTCGCGACGATGAAGATGCGAAAAGTGTTCATACGTCTGGTTCCTCGGTTTCTCTTCCCCTCGGGATCGGTGAACATCTCCGTGGTCTGGGCGTCGGGACGTCAACGTGGCGGCTGGTAGGCATCATCGGCGTATCAATAGGGCGTCGTCGGGGCGTCGACAGGGTGGCGTTCAACATCTCTCTCTCTGTGGCGGCTGCTAGGCATCATCGGCGTAGCTCGTCGTTTCTTGGCATGTTGTAGGCATGGCTCGTCGTTTCTTCTGACATCGGGCGAATCGAGGGTAACGCCCTCATCTCTCTTCTTCCTCTAGCCCGCCATAGTTTCCGATGTTCCTCGTTTCTCAAAAATTATAAACGGCGTAAGGTAATCTCGGAAACACGGTCTCGCTTCAACTTCTCCCAGCGGTTGAGGTAGGCGCACTCGTGTAGACTTACTGCCTATCACACACTGGTGTTCGCAAAACACAACAAAGTCCACTGTACACAAAGAGGTAGCACGAAGGCGCTCTCGTTACAAGAATCGCGGCAAAACTGTATACGGAGAGGTAGCACGGAGCTGCTCTCGCTACAAGGATCGCGGTAAGACTGTGTATCGAAAAACCATGTCCTTCGTTTTATTAGGATTTTGAAAAAGGATGCTAGGCGCACGTTGAAGTGACGCTTCCGAAGAGGTCATTCCACTTTGCTCTATTGTCTCCCAACTGGGACGAGCCGTGCTCGAAGTTGAGTTTCAGCGGATTAAGCCTCAGCCTCGCTGTCGCCATAGCTCAATTGCAACCGGTGTCCACAAACTGATCAATTACAACCGATTTGATCTGGCGTCCGTAATTGTTGCTTGATCGCGACGAAACTCCACACATCCGTCCTTGCACACATGCTGCTGCGCTGGTATAAGTTTCACATGAATCTGACCGCTGGAAACCGAGATATTTAAATGTTTGTCACTACGGTCGAATTTCCTAAGCTTTAGATGCATAACGTGACCCTTCAGGTGCTCACCCTTAAAACACACGAACGTCTCGTTCCTCCCGTCGGCTTGGCAAAAATCAAATATGTATTCTTACAAATTAAAACACTCAACACTTTGAATCAACACATCTTTTTACCGCTACAGACATGAATAATAATAATAATAATGACGGTAAATCTGACTGTCACATAATGTTAAGAAAAATGGAAAAAGGCCGAGAAAGGTCCAGAAAAAGTCAAGAATTCTGAATGTGTTGTTTTGGTAGACACCCTGTTATTGAAGTAAAAACTACCCAAGATAAAACTTCTTGAACCATTTTAAATTACGGTAATTGCTGAATATTTGTTTGCCATTACAGGTCATAATTCAAATGTTGAGAGAGTACTTTCATTACCATCAGCACAACAGACTCACGAGAGAAATTATTTTTTCATAAAGTCTCTAAAATGTTTGTTTGGTACTGGTCCCTATAATTTCAAGGAGTTTGACTGTCCCCTCTAACATAAATATAGTTTGACTAAACCTGAAATTTTGATAAACATTGTCTCCTCGGAGATGTGCCACTTACATCATGTAGTAAGAGGTGCATTGATTAGTATATTTGCAAGTTTTGGAATTTTGCATTTAAAAATTCATTAAGAATTCATTTTTAAAAACTGAAAAGTGTCATTTTTCAACTACTTTGTAATGTGTTCTATAGAAATATGTGTTATTTATTGAGAATGTTTTGTGTCCTACATTTTGACTTAATGTCCTACATTTTGGGGCAGCATGTCCTACATTTCCCTTACAGCGATCTGGTAACCCTAACCCTGATATATGTATATGTTTTGTTGTCAAATACAGTTACTGCAATTATTATTTTTCAAATGTTAATTTAAGTGTATTAGGTTCCACCTTAAGGAAAAAAAATTGCCCCTCTTCCCGCAAACAGAAAAAAATCATTATTTATGCTTTACTTAGCTTTACCCCCCCCCCCAAATCTCTTAACAAATCGGAGCTTATGCACATCACCCCCTTCCCATTTAAAAAAAAATTGAATTGAATTCAATATGGCAGCCACTAATATGGTGGACATCTGCTTGGAACACACCAACATGGTTCCCCGTAAGTTTCACCTCTTTCTATCAATTGTACCCAGCCTAACTCCTTTACTTTTTATAAGAGGTGTTAACGGACGTTTGAATCACCCTGCAGGTCCTCATATGCGAGTTTGTCAACATGAGATCAAGAATTACACACACAGACATTATATATGTGTAATATATATATATATATATATATATATATATATATATAATGTGTGTGTGTGAAGGTTGGTAACATTTTGCAGGAGGCCCAAGATTTGTAGATCCGGCACTGGCTGTGGGATTTCCAATTTGGAAATTATGATTCTATTAGTATATTTATTTAATTAATTAGAGGAACTAGGCAAAATATTGCTGTCTGCCAATAAACTACCTCCTATGTGGCCATGGCCTAAATAGTAAGTAGCATACATTAATTGTGCAGGAATTTGTACCAAAAATTAAGTCACAGAAGTTGTTGTGATCATAAATTTAAGTGTCACAAAGGAGCTATTGGATTTTAAAAATGTTATACATATGTAAAAAACTGGCAATCTGACCAAACTACTTACATAAGCATTTTAAATAACAATGCTATTTTTTCATATTTACAAAAAAAAGGAGAAGAAGAAACTTGGGAAATACTAGGGCAATGTAACTGAACCTGCCTAACATACTCACATCAGGATTTAGATACAGGGGGCAAAAAAAAAAAAAAAAAAAAGGAAGATATAAAGAATGGGCTCCTAGTGAGAGAATTTGCCTTTAAACTATACCTGCAGTCCTGATTAGCCTCTCTAAGCATAACAAACTTTTCACTTCTGAACATACCTTCAAAACAATATGAAAAATGCATACTTGCATCTCCAATATTCACTTAAGTCTATTTAGTAAGTGTATTACACGCGGTGAGTTTATATGTGTAGAACAGGTGTGTGCTTAGTGGCAAGATTAGCATCAATCAGAAGTTACGCCAGATTGCTCTTAGCCACTTGCCACTCCAAATATGACAAGTTTTACTATGACAGTTGCTCTATATCAATTTATATGTAGCTATTATTCAACTAAACTTGAGGTTGTTATATTTCGTAAGTGAAAATATATATTATTTTAGAACTGAATTTGAAAATTCAAGTGCCAGGTTAAAATTTTCAGGCACCCTGTATTTTATAACCCCTTAGTTAGGGACTTTATCTTAATGCTAATAATTCAAACCTGACCTACCTAACCTAAGAATGAAAGTACTTAGCGAAGTAAAATCCCTTTGCACCCCATCCATGTGAAGTAGATTGCTTCAGTAGTCTGTATCCAAGACAACAGCAAAAAAAAAAATGGCTCCTTGCAAACAAAGAATCATATAGGAGTATACAGAAGGGGAAAATTGTTTTCCTGGGAGCCTGTGTAGAACGATTAGTTCAGAATTAAACAATCTGAACTTGGGTCATTAAAACGTTACAGACATAACCTTTTAACACTATAGATATAACTTTTCTGCTGACATCATCACCACAGCAGTGAGAAAAATTAATAGAAATACACTCAGATAGCATCATACAAGCAATATATTACCAGTCATACACAAAATAGCAGACAAATACATCTGGGAATTTGACATCTTGGTTTCACTTTTCATGGAATTGCCCACATGTAAAACTTAATATATATAGGACAAGGTAACAGTTTCATATATCGCAGACACATTTCTTCATTTTTACAGAAGAAACTACTTACGGAAACGGGTTTCTCTAAGGTTTCCAACGTTCGTCAAGGTATTTTCTTTCATCGAGGAATCTATTTGACCGGGAAATCATGTATTTCTAAGGGAAATTTCTCACCGACGCACAATTGCCTTCGCTTACCCTACATGAACTGGATGCTGCATACATTTGATGACGTAACCCTCTGTCCGTGTTTCCAACCCCTTTTTTTTTAACTATGCTTGCCTAACCTAACCAAACCTAACCTTATCGGAATGGTTCATGGGGCTATCCATCAGTTACCGATGCATAATGTACAATTTGAACACGTGACGAACACGATAGTAGGTATTTTTCGGTGAAGATTGGAAAAACTGCATACCCACTACGGTAGTCAAGTTTTGCCCGCCATATTGTGTGTTAAGGAAGCGAAAAAAGGAATAACAAAAATTACTCTCTATATGAAAAATTGTGTTTGTTTTTGTGTAAAAAGCATAATGGCACCTTGAACTATGTTCTGCAATACACAATTGGTAAGTACGAACCATGCATCCGATTTTAATGTGACTCCGATCTATGAAACTGGTACCATAGGACAAACAGCAGAGAAAAGACAAGCATGGTACAACAAGGATGGAACAGATTAGAAAACTAGGAACACTGGACTTGATTCCACAAGAAAAAAAAACGAAGCACATGCCAACTGATAACTCAATAAGTACACTTTTGGGATTATTTATAATTCCAATGCCATTAATAATATAAAATGTTACCATAGTGGGTATATATTGGCCCAAGTTCCTTTTGTTTTATTGCGATTTCATAATGCTATGAATGCAAAGTTATTAAAGTTATTTTGGAACGACTTGAGATGACCGGACCCCTCTCCGATTTTCTTCATATTTGGCATACTCACTAATTGAGACCTCCTAATCACGAATCTGAAGTTAAAATTTGTCGAAAATGTCTAGAAATTGTAAAATAAGCTAAAATAAGGCATTAGTTTTCAGAATGGAAAGCGTCGATTTTCGCGAATTCTTTTGTTTCACAAGCAAATATATATATTCCAGATACTACCACGACACCAAATTTTACCTGTTTGCCTAACCTAACTGAAACTAACCTAACCATGCACCAATGGTTCGTGGGGCTAGCGTCAATGGTTCCCAATTATTTGCAATTTCTAGATCCTGATACGGTACTACTTTACTATACTGGAGACACCTATCAATGATTTATTTTGCAATTTTTTACATTGCTAACGTACTCTTCTGCATTGCGGAACATTTCTTTAGGTGAAATAATGAATTTATAACGAAAATAATGTCTATTTCTTACATTAACGAGTACTTACTGTTGTTCCTTATTTCCCACAAACCATCCACGAGTAGCCCCAAAAACCATTGACGTTAGCCCAAAAATTCACGATAGCCCCACGAATCATCACGGGGACGAGGTATGCCTACTAGGTTAGGTTCCATTAGCACTCCTTTCATTCAATTTAGCATATATGGACAACATCGTGGTGGCAGCAGCAATAGCACATCGGAAATAGATTTTCGTAGAAAACCACATGCATTAGCATTAAAATGGATCAAAACTACATTCCCCAACATCAACAACGCTACAGAAAATGATTTGCGTACGTACTTTCTCCTGTAAATTTGAAGAAATCCGTCTCCAGTATAGTAAAGTGTTACCCCTGATACTACCACGACACAAAATTTTAACTATTTTTTTTACCTATCCTAACTGAAACTAACCTAACAACGTACCAATGGTTTGTGGGTCTAGCACCAATGGTTCGTGAGGCTAGTGTCAATGGTTCGCAATTTCTAGACATTTCCGACAAATTTTAACTTCAGATTCGTGATTAGGAGGCCTCAATTAGTGACTATGTCAAATATGAAGAAAATCGGAGAGGGGTCCGGTCATCTCAAGCCATGCCGTTATTTTTTCCATCATAAATAACTTTTCTTCGAAATTAATTAAATCCAAACAGTGCTCATTACTTTAAGGAAGTTTCAAATTTCGAGTGACAGTGATTTTCAAAATTCTACGATAATTAGTCTTTCTGCTAGAAGAATTTGCAAAAAATCATAAACAATTGGAACCATTACCTAAACTACTAACATTATCATGTGTGTATCCAAATGCATGTATTAAATAGTGCATAATACATATAAACTAATGAAATAAAACAAGACTGTATTACACTAGACCATATACAAAATATATTCTGAATAGTCTGTTCAGGAATATACCTAATCATTCACCACAAACTTAGAACTCTATAGAATAAGGTAAACACTGCATTTTTCACTCCCTGTTTAGTCAATTATTTTTTTAGTGTTTAGTTAGGTTTTTGAAGTACTCACAATGTATTTTTATTCAATATTACAGAACTTTGCAAATGCACTCTTAATGACAGAGGAACTGTCTTTTGATGAAATTGAAGTAATAATAATTTTTTCATGTATTGAAAATATTATCGCCAGACCAGTTGGTACAGTGTTGAATGATCATGACTCGCTAGCAACAAATACCATTCAGCACCACCCACGGCGCTTATGTAAACAAACCCCCCTCCTTGCACGAAGTGGTCAAAACACATATAATATAATAAAATATAAATAAAACATATGCAATACATCTTACGACACTATGTGGACATAGCACCACGAACCTGTTATAATTGTGTGACGCATTTGCGCATAATTCTTCAATTCATTTGCATTTACTGTACAAAACAGCAACAACAGATTAAACACTTTACTTCACTGCATAAAAGCAGCGATTTCTATCGATAAGAAAATTTAAACATTTTGTAGTATTTTTATTTCATCCAAACCTCGACATTACCGGTAACCACCGTAAATGGAGTCGAGTAATATTGACAAGTATGATCAACATTGCGCTAACACTTCAGATGCTTGGCAAGTTTATGACACACCGGTACTCTTTGCAATATTTTAAACTGTTTTGTTTTACATGCACATTTTAATGCAATCATTTGAACGTTATAGACACATGTAGCATAAATGAAATTAGTCTTGCGTCAAAACATACAACCGGTTACGATTTGTGAACAAAGGGTGCCATCGCTTTGGTACTCACCGCAACATGCAAATATTTCTTTATCTTCGTCTCCAAAAAGAGCCGCTTCCCTTCTTCACCAAAAATGAGGATGCCGTCTATTTGCTCGGCTGTACATATTCTGCACAACTTGTCTAAAATAGACGCTGATCCCATTTTCCCGATTTATTTTTTTTAATTCAACCCATCCGATAAACAGAATTTCTTGATTATTAACGATCCTTTTACTTATGACCTCTAACGACGACGCCGTAAAAACAGCTGGAAACAAGTGACAAACGAAAAGCGTTAAGGTGTTGCACTTTTAAAAACAAACCTAATGGTGGTGAAGTGAACATTTAAATAAGAAGTAAGGATCAAATTAAAGAAAAAATACTTCAGTTTTTAAACATTTAAATATGTAAATTAACAATTTTAACAAGAGAAAAAATTAAAGAAATTCAAAAGAAACTATAAATAATGTAGTGCGAAGGCAGTCATGGATGAACAAGTTCTTTTTTTTTTTTTACATGTAATTTACATTACTGAATGCATATTTTTGTTTAGGCATATTCGACGTGACATATTTATATTATCACACGCATTATGGTGTAACGTGAAGTCTTGGATTAATCAGCCGAGAAGCGGAAGATAGCGCGACGCTAGGACGCGAACTTCGTGAAAGGTTGTCGTTTGCATGGAAGGACTGAGGAAAACAGAGATCTGGGTTTGAAAGGCAAATTTCTTGGCTGACGTACTAGTACTACGAATTAATATCTTTGTCACAGCTTTCTTCACGTAGAAATTAATTTACAAAGTATAGGGATCAATTTTAATCATAATGAATGAACTTGAAGTATCTCACCTACTTGCTAGTATTATTTCCTCAATTTTCTAAGAGAGATACAAGGTACAGCCAACAGCAAAATAAATAGTAGACGAATTATCCATCACCTTTTCATTGAGTCCGTTTTCCAGAATGTGATGAAATATAAAAACTCCAATAAGAAGAGTGCATCTACTTCGAATCAACATAATAGCATTACTTAAAACAACACAGGATGTAGAATTTTTAAAAAGGAATGAAAACAGCGACTTACAATTTGCTCACCATTATCTTTGCCTTTGGCTGTAGAACCATAGAGTATCCACCCAACCCGTTAGGCTAGACGTCTCGAAGGAGCCGGGACAGTCCTTTCTCTTTCATAAGCCCGGCTTTTTTCTGGCTGCAGTCGGAATGTGAAATTATTCCAATTTTGTGCCCCTTCATTTAGAAAGCCTCAGAAATAGGCCTAAAACTTCCAATTCTATTAAAATGCATTTTTTTTTCATTTTTTAAAAAAATATATATTTATTTTTTAGAGGAGATACAATGTCTTAATTATAAACTTCATAGTTACACACTTCGTGAATTGTTTACGGCAACAGTCTTTCCACAGAGAAAGTGCCGTTTCGGTTGCCTCTCGACACCAAAGGTTCGGGGTTCGAGTCCTGGCCTCAGCATGGATATTCCTTTGTGAAAGGCTTTTAATCAGGTTCGACTCAGCATTCCATGCAGCACACATGAGAGATAATTAGAAGTATGCAGTGGAGTCGATTGGGTTCCAAAACTAACTGGGAGGGGGGGCAAAGACAGTTTACTTAATTGGTAGATAAGGGTTAGCATAGTGCGGGAGCAACAATGGCAAAAAGTGGGGGAAGGCCGAAGGCAGTTGCCCCCTCGCCCTCCCTAATCGCCACCACTGCAAGTATGTAATGTAATGTAACGTAACTGACACATTTTAACATTAAAAATATAAAAATGGGACTTTGCATGTTGTATGGGTTCATTCGTCCTCATCGTTAGCCAAAAGTTGCATAAAAGCAACGTGGAAATAAGATAAATACATGCAATAACCTTCTCCAATCTCCACTCCTCAGTTGTTTTACGTTCAAAATATATTTCTTAAGATATTATTTTTAAAAACTGTTCCGTGGCTTAGCCTCTTGCCCCTGAATCGTGAAAGATGACCGTGGTTGACTCTTAACAACAGTTAAATATATATATATATATATTTATTTCTGGGAAGTTTGGAACAAGGGAAAACCTTTCTTCTTCCTATTTATTTGTAGCTCTTTTGTCTCTTTCTTTCCTTGTATCTTCTTTCTAGCTTTCGACCTTTTCTCAGTTATAATTTCTCTTCGTTCGTGTTTATTTTCTATCTTTACCATTTATTTTTCTAAATTTCCCCTCCCATTTTCTGTTTCTTCCTTATTCTTTCTCCCTCTATCTGTTCTGCTACTCCCCTTCCGTCGCTCTCTTTCTCCTTCCTTCTCCCTATTCCTTCCTGTTTTTCTTCTAAATTTCCCTTTTTTTGCTATTTTCTCTTTAAATTTCGCTTTTCCTTCTTCCCCATCTTTCCCTCTCGCTTCTATATTTCTCTCTCTCTATCTCTCTATTCGACTTTTTCTATCCTCCCTCTCTCTCTCTCTCTGTTCTACTCCTCTCCCCCTGTCGGTTTCTTTTTTGTCCACTTTTCTCTCTTAAAGTATTCCTGTCTTATTAGTTATATTGTCATCTGCCAAAAATGTGCCGGTTTCAACTTCTTTCCCATACTCTCTCTCTCTCTCTCTCTCTCTCTCACACACACATACACACACACACACACACACACACACACACACACACACACAACCCTCCCCCCCTCTACTTCCTTCTCCCTTTCCCCATGGATTTTTTTCAAGAGGGAAGCGAGGGTTTTTCCAAGGAAGAAGCAAGGCATTTTCCCACTGAGTCATTTCTAAGTTTGAACTTTGAAGTTAGACTATCACGCTTTCTACAACGATCTTTACAGTCTTACTTGTAATTGTTAGTAATTTATAATAATAAATTAAAGCAATCTACTGTGACTGAACGGAAATTATGTGTGAAATAAACTTTTTTTTGACTGCAGTTTATTTTCCAGCCGGGCGACGGACCCCATTGCCCATCTCCGGACGCCCAGGCTCCTTTCAGTTTTTTTTCTTTAATATAATCTCTTCTTCGGTCTTTGTCTACCTTCTCCAACTCGTTGTCTCTCTTCGTGGATGGTCTGCAAAAAATCCTAGAGTTAAACGTTTGTGTGCTTTTCAAAAGCAATATTTTCACTTGTGCTGTGGACGAGAGAAAGGAACGGAGACATTGGATCCTTTGAACAGTGGCGACGCTAAAGGAGGGGCATGGTGTGTCGTGCTCCCTAGAGAAAAAGAACTAATTTTCTAGAGAAGAAAATCTTGACTATCAATGTACGTATAATGGGATGCACAATGTTCTGTGTTAACTTTCGAACTTTTAGAATTTTGTGACACACCGTCCATTCCACTTACTACTCTGAAAACAAGTGAAGAGAGTCGAGTGGTTATATTTCGAATTATTATGGTGCTCCCTAGGAAGATGCCTGGGGTTACCTCGAAAAACTTAAATAGAAACGGAAGAGGAATAGAACTGAACAACACCACTTTTACTAAAATGCTCATAATATAAAATATCTCTTTCTGAAACTATTTATTTTATGCCTAATTCCTTTTTTAAGAGAATCGTCCAAAAATCATTTGAATAAACAACTTGTGTATATTTATAACGAGCTAGTTCTTTACTTTAAAAAAAATAATGAGTACGTGTAAATATTTGTGAAATCTATTTGCTGTAATTCATCTTGAATGTATTGTTTGTATTGTGCTATAATATACATATAATTTCGCATCGTGGTTCCTTAAGGAATGGTACATATGAAATAGTGTTTTGTTGATGTTCAAGTATTCACAATACTTTAGTGTAATTTTTTGATTGTGTTTTTGTGCATTTCACCTAACTTACTTTCAGAATCTAAAATACGGATTTGCACTATAATGTTTCAATGTGAGACTTCGCTGGAGCCTACTATGGGCAAATGTCCAAGCCAATCCCTCTCTTCTGGCATTTAATCGCAACAATAATAAGGTTGGAATTCATTTCATACATACAAAGCATTGCTTTGTTACTTTGTTACTAAATATTGAGTAGGCTAATCGAAACAGACGATGAAATATGACATTCAAAACTACAGCTTTCCTCAATAAAAAATCGTAAGGAGAAACTGTATACTGTAGCATACACACGAATTTCAGGCAACCTTGTCTTATTTAAACCAGCTTGCCAGTGTAATGCCACAAAAGCAAAGGTGAAATCATACGTAACGCTTTGATGTGGTGTCATGTTAAGCAGAAAGCAAAATGCCATGGAGTGCGCAACGCATCTTCATGCTTGGTTGGAAAAATCAATAAAACAACAGTTTTCTGGGAGGAGGGAGAGTACTCATTGCAAGATAAACACTGCTTTGTGCAACGCGGGAATGAGCAATATGAAAAAGAACCGTAGGATGTAGAAAGAGAGTATTTTTTAAGCACACACTTGACCGTCTCACGGCAAATGTTGCCAGAGCATATTCACAGAGGGAAAAGCAAACGTTGTGCAGTCTTTTTAAAATAATATTGACATCGTTCGTACTTAGGCAGTTGGTACGTTAGTTATGTTGGCAATGGCTCCCGTTGTGATCTTAAAGCAACACTATATTGATTTATGGTGAAGCGCCTATCCCAATGGGCTGTTCAGTCCTCAGAAGATAATATTGCGCTGGTCAGTACGAAATCGAGGGGGAGGGGATCGAACAGCAGTGGCGGGGATAAGGGCCCCTCAGACCTCAGCCGTCCTGGGGAGATAAAAGGTTAGTTTCGTACCGCAGTCATTAAAAGTTTCAAGTTTAATTTAATACAGACTAGATATATAATTTAAAGTTGGATTCGGATCACAATGTGCCTCCTGGACCCGTTGATTACAAGGCGAAGAAGTTACCAGTCATCGGGGAGGCCCCCAGTCGTTAAGCAACCTTCGTTCTAACCATTGGCAATTTTGTAAGTTTAAAAGATATTAACTTTTCAAATGATGAAGTTAAAAATGTTACAAAAATTTCAACGGTCTCATTTTCAGCATTCGACATTCCCTGCATGGAACTTATTTCTGTGCGTGCAAAGAATAAGTTACATGAAACATCAACGTTAAGAGATTTTGCTCAAAGAAAATATCAGACCAACCTTCCCGAGTATTCCAACTGCTACAAAAAGTTCAGATAAAATATCTACATTTACGGTATTTACTGTGATCACAACATTGAAATGTCTGCTATTTGTGATGGTTGGTTGATTTGGTGTTTCAATTCCATTGTATGCACAGTAAGGCTAATCGGGACTGGACCTACAGTTTAAAGTGGGATCCGAACCACTATGTGCCTTCACCGGGTATCGAACCCGGGACCCCTTGATTACAAGGCGACGACGCCAGCTCTGCGCCATCGGGAAGGTCACGCTATTTGTGATGGCCCACCCTTCTAAAACTATGTACTTTACTTTAACGTTGTATTTAGCAAGTTGTAAACCGAATGATACAATATCTTTACTAAGGAATTCGCGTTTTACACCTCGAGATTGATGCCATTAGGACTTCTGCGACATGCGACATAATAATAATAATTTAAAAACATATTATTGCGCTTAATTGAAGGTATTTCATATTCTTTGTGTTTTTCTATCGAATGGCAAATAGCTTTCTTTCTATTATATATTTCTTGATATTTTTTTCTCTTTATTGTCTTTTTTAAATAATGAAATCAAGAAGACTTAGATGGGAAGGCCATGTAGCACGAATGTGAGAGGAAAGAAGAGTTCACAAGATCGTTGTTGGAAAACCAGATGGTAAGAAACCTGTAGGAAGGCCAAGACAAAGATGGAGGGATAATGTTGAGATGGACCCAAAGGAAATCGGTAGGGGAAAGTCGGGAGGTATCGGACAGCGGCTGGTATCGGACAAGAGTCGTTTCAAGCATTTGTTGCTTGAGGCAGAACTTGTCATGCAACTGGCATGTTCACTGAATTATGACTGTGGGATCTTACCATATGGGAAGTCGTAGCCTTGTCGTTTGTGAGCTGTGGTACATTTTGTTAAGATTCTGGTGTTTCTTGCTGCACGGAGAACTAGTAACTTCATCTGAACTAAGTGAAACTAGGTTTTTAGTTCACTATTGCAAATATTACCTATTACGCTGTAAGTTGTACGTTCCAAATTCCTCTAGTTTTACTAATGCTCGTTTTGTTGTTGATTTTTGATGGCGTGTCGTTAGAGGGGATCGGACAATGAGGTCGCGGGTGGTATCGGACAATCTTCATGATCAGTGAGATGTGGATTCTTATGATTGTGTTTTGTTTTAGATAAGTATGGAAAAAGATTCGAGGAAAATGGGAAGAGAGCATCACGAAAGAAGCTATGCAGAAAGTAATAACTAAGTAAATGACAATTAGTGAGAGATATTCGGTTCCGAAATGTACACTAGAGGATAGATTTAAACATGTGGAAGCAAGGCAAGAAATCCTAAAAAAAAACAAAATACACAGTTAATAGTGGGACCTTCCAGAGAACCTTCTCCGATGCTTCTCTCACAAATAAATTGTGTTGATCAAGTCAATAAACAAGTTTTTCCTTACATACTGTTTCTGTCCGATACCACCCTCCAAATATCAAAAGTACAAAATAAAAACAATGACTTTAAAAACAACAAAATAAATTAACTGTTTATATTTTTAGAACAATGTGTTTTAAGGAATGGATTGGAATAAGAATGAAGTTTCATACAATGTGTAATTCAATTATTTTTAGCTGTCCAAAAAATTGAAATCTTGAAAAAAGCTAAGGTGTCCGATACCACCAGACCTTCCCCTAAGGATAGAAAAGATTGGATTGATTTTGCCCAGGATAGGGACAGCCGGAAGGCTTGTGTTGCTGCAGCCATATACCTTCAGGTTTAAGAAGACTAGGGAGTTAGTTAATGAGTTAATTGTATTTTCTTGGTCAATCATTCAAGTAGTGAGATAATCTTAATGCCATCTAGCGGATACATTTGTCAAAGAAGTAAACAGTATGCCATACATTTGTCAAAGAAGTAAACAGTATGCCAGACGAAAAATCGATTTTCTGCTGATATTTTCAAATCTCTGTGTATAGCTTACATTTACGAAGTTTAAGAAACAAAATTTAGATCTGCTGGACGTTAGGCCGCAGCCAGGGCAGCCGTTTTGAGAATTGGTCTAATTTCGAAAAACCGCTACGATGTTCCAAAACCTGAAAAATTACATATTCCTAGAATTCATCTAGAACATGCACGTAAATCTTCATGTAGTTTGCTTTCGCTGTCGACTAGATCTTTTCAATAGTTTTGTGGCTACGTAAGTTTCGATCTCGAGCCACGAACTAGTCAGGTCGATATAAATATTTAACGATCAAAGGAATTTTATCAATAGATTTTTAATAACAAATCGCCTGCCTACATACATAAATCGTTAATGTATTTTGTCAATAAACCTCGTGAACAATGCAGTCATATCGTTCTGATAATTATTATTTGAGATTAGGCTGTCAAGAACAGCATTAAGCCTTATTACATCATTTGTACATTGAATGTGATAAAAGTAGGAAAGACAGAAAAGGACGTGAGCTTTTGACAACGAGATAGTATCAATCTTTACTTACTTATAACTTATTACTTTTTTATCATTATTTACCGAGTGGTTGACCTCCCCAATTGCGTTGTGGTACGGATGTTGCTTTGTAATGAAGGGGTCCCGGGTTCGATCCCCGGTGGAAACACATTGCACAGTGGTTCTTATCCCCCTTTAAACTGTAAGTTGAGTCCCGATTAAACTTTTACAAAATGACAAACTTTTGTCACTTAGTGAGGCTATGGAACTTTCCGGGGAAAAAAACACACAAAAAATTTATATTTTAATATTCAAAAGATTTTACACGAGAACATAGAACATTTATATGAATATAAGTTGCTAAACATACAAAATTCTTACCGCAACATTAAAGAAATGGAACATCCAAGAGGTGGTGCCGTATCGTACCATTTGGGAACACAGGGGCGACAAATTTGAATAACGGAGTCTGTAAAGATTACAGAATTCTGTAACCTACTATCGTACTGTCGGATTCAAAATTATGGATACCCGAGTTTGGACTCTAAAAATTAGCTAATAGACCTCCATACAAACAGGTTACATCAAAATTTAGCTTAATCAATTCTGCGTTGATATATTGTAACCTAAATGTTTTTCGAGTATGCCTTCGATTTTTATCGTCGTGAGAACAAAAATAGTGCCTTCTTTTGTGATTTCCAAACATCCTCTCTCTTTGAAATTCTATGAATAAAAAACTTGTGGTTCGATACAGTGCAGGCAGGAAGGTTTTAAACACAATACTTCATTTCCATTTTTTCCAATCGGCCAAAAAAAAAAGTCTCTTACCAATTTTGTGAAAACTTTTTCTTAGTATTGGGTAGTCCTACAAATTCGATCTTGGTTTTGTTTAAAGCTCTTTGCATGTGTTTTCAAATTCCATTATCTTTGTCAGTTCACATTGCGAAACAGATTTTATACAGATTTTTATTCAACGAAATAAAGATGTGTGCTGAACGTGGCAACACCACACGTTCAGTCACTA
This sequence comes from Lepisma saccharinum, assembly GCF_977018435.1. Lineage (NCBI taxonomy): Eukaryota > Metazoa > Arthropoda > Insecta > Zygentoma > Lepismatidae > Lepisma > Lepisma saccharinum. Next base: position 76,266,410 of record NC_139236.1, read on the forward strand.
CCAATATGTCTGTGGACTCTCAGTTTCGCAGATGGTTGCTTTGAGATAATAAAATAACGCTTTCAACAGTGCCCTTACGTAGACATGGCAAACCACTAGCTTTGAGCCTCACACGCCACTATTATCTGTTTGCAGCGGGCAAGTCTAACAAAACGTAAGTCAGGAAAATTCATTACATTCTTCCGACCTTTCGGGGCCCCTTTTTTTCGGGGGCCCCGGGCACCGCCCCAGCTGCACCAGCCTAGTTACGCTCCTGGAGCGGTAGTTTTTCTAATTGAATTTTTTTTAGGGAAGTGAGGCCGTTGGTATAAACCTGATTCATTTGATTATTATTTCAAAAAAGGAATAATGTTTTTTTATTATAAACTACTAGTGGCGGCCGGCGGCAAGTATGATGGGTAGTGCCAACGTGATCAAGAAATCGAAAAAAAAAACTCTGCAATGCCCCCGCTCCCTCCTTGAGGTTGCCCCACTGGCCAAGATGTTTATCCTCGTTTGGTAACGTGGAAAACAGTGTGGGTTTAAGTAATAACACACTAATACGATTCATCTTCACTCACTAACCTATCTTTATACACTACAGGGCACTTCACTAAAAACACAATTACAAGAGGAAGGGAAAACAAATCTTCTCACCTTCTCCTCCCCCATGCACACGTATTCCAACTGGATGTTGAAAATATTCTAGACATTTGATGTAAAAAGAAATTGTCGAAGTGCCAAAGAAAACTCGCATCACCATGGGATTTTTTACTTTTATATTTTTAAAAAGTCTGGATGGCCCTCTGGGCGCATCTATCTATTATCAAAATGTTCATTTAACTTTGGAAAAATACTAGGTTCGTTTCTCCAAAAGTTGGCAGAAAAGTAGATAGCACCTTTTTCAAGAATTACTTCCCCAACGGGTCTTACAAAACCGTCGTATTTAGCGGCTTATCTCTGAAAGTGGCAACTGTGTCAACACTGCGAAAGTTTCCTTACTGTACCAAAGCGAAAACGGGCACGGGTGGTGTCTTATGGGCTAACCCCACCCCCTGCCACCTTCTTCCCGGCTCATGGTGGAAATGTAAAGCCTGAATCACACGGAACTGGATATCCAGTAGGAATGTTCTAGCTGACGCTGGACTGGCTACCCATTTGCTAGTTTTCGAGTCACACGGTACTTGTTACACCGTACTTGTTGATAGTCTTTCGTTCCCATAATGGCGGCCGCGCGAGATGTAAACAACGTATCACTTCACACTTTTAAAATACGATAACTATTTAACTGAGAGGAATATCGCTTCGTATTAAATGGTTTTAGGTAGAGAAGAATGGCGCTGACAAAATACATACTTTACAACGTTTACTAAACACGTATGGAATAATATTTTAACTTTTTCAATTATAAACACCGTACACTCACCATAGACGGTGTAACTCGACATGCCTTTCGTGCTGTATGCACTCGGAAACCACAGACAAAAAAGCTACTTTGCAAACTCACAGATTATCTTCACATGGCCAAACTTTGCTCTGATTGGCTGTTGCACAGAATCTAGTCGAAGAAAGTTAGTAGCAATTAGAACATGTCCTATTCCTCAAAACCAGTCAAGCAGTCAGCCAGGCGGCCATGATTTCTACCTAGAAAGTCAGTTCAGCGCTAACTAGGGCATTCCTATTCCTACTAGAAATCCAGTTCCGTGTGATAGGGGCTGTACTCGCTGAGACTTCTCACGTGTTTCAACTTGGTTAGGCCAGCTCTTGAGTGGCGCGGACCGCTGCCTCGCCGAGGGTACGAAAGAGCTGGCGATGCAGTGAGGAGGTTGGGGCTGTTGCCGTTCATATCTAGTCTGTCGTTGGGGCTGTCGTCACGTCAGCTTGACCGATTGCAAGATTCGAATCTCCTTGTCTGTAAACTATCAATGTATTAATTTAACAATACTTGGGCTATGTATGCATTTCTTTTGAGGGTAGTGCCATGGCACGGCGGCTCTCCCCCTTGAGCCGCCGCTGTAAAAACTACTAATAATAACGTTATCTTTTTTCAATTTATTATTTTATTATCAGTGACAGTAGTAATATATTATTGGAAAGACTTACACATTAAAATACTGAAATGTATAGTTGTCATTTTTCTTTATTAACTTTTACACAACTCGTTCATGAATATTTTTAGTCAGTGAATATATGTATTGTGTGACATTTCACATAAAATCTCACTTTTGAAATCCATAAAGACATTTATATTCATTGTATTTATTTATTTGTACATTTTGAAAACATGAAGTTCTGACCTAGTAACCAAATTTACACTAAATGTTTCAAGCCCATTTCCTTTATTCCATTGGTTACTTTGCTGGAATACCAATTAAGCAAACTTCGTTATCGAATTTGAAAATTTTAAACGATTTTTCCAAATGCAATACAAGATTAATCCTATGACACTTTCAGATAGAAAATTCTAATTTTACATTTAATATGGTCGCATTGCCTTTTGCTACCTTAGGTCTCGTAAATTGTGAATTTTATTCCAAAAGGCTTCATTGGAAAATTGAGACTCCTGTCAGTGTTAGAGAAATGACACTTTTCCTTAAAAAAAAGAAAAAGCACAGTACATTACTTGAGAGAGAGAGAGAGAGAGAGAGAGAGAGAGATCTTAGTTGCAGTTAGTTTTATTGTAATCTACGCGTAGATTACTTGCAGACAATACATGTAGACATAAAATCTACGGCACATCTCTATTGCAAACGATCTAATGGTCTCCTCGACCTTTGTAATCTGAACCATATTTTCTCCAGTAATAGAGAGATTATTCCCAGAATATGCCCAACAAGTAGAACGTAGAATATGCCACTCAGGTGATTCAGAGTGAGGACTTGATTCTTGCTTGTTTTCCTCGCTTTCCTCAAACTCCTGAAATTAAAATCATGATCCCATTTGACAGATAAACCTGATTCCACTGCTCGTGCAATCATTGTGTTCATCTGCGAGGCAAAGGGGCTTGTTTTAGCAACAAACACGGCCCTCGGGTAACCAAGAATGATTTCTTTCACGACATGAACATCTTCCTCATCTGGTGACTTGTGAAGTAATTGTCTTTGAAAGTTCATTTTGTTCGTGTGTGCCATCAAGACAGCTGCATCCATTTTGTTAGCTACTCTCAAATATAGCATCTTCAAGTTGTTGCCGTAAGCATAACGCTTATATATTTTCCAAATAATTCCATCTTCTGGATTGTGAAAGATTTTATGTAATGAAGCTGGTCCAATGATACTCAGGCCGCTTTTAACAACATCGTAGAGCGTATCGATGTCTTTGCACCGAAAAGGGACCGTTATGTGTGTGTAGAGACCATCCAGATATGCTGTGTTGATGATCATGACGTAGAAAAGCATGATAAACATTAAAATCCTGGCATTAAAGCGTATTGGTTCCTGAACTCTTATGCCTAAATGCAGCTGGCAAATGTACAGTGACGGTATTAAGTCTTTGTTGAATATATCACCAATCACATGACGAAATATGGTTTTCAGGATGCGCAAAAAAATAACAACCCACACCACAACCAAGGAAATCAGTGACCACAGCAGACTATCAAAAGGAGAAATAATAGCCATCCACGCTGGCAGTAATCCAGCTTTTGGAACAATCAGAATCAGAGCCTCAGTTCCAAAAATGCGCAGCATCTGGAACAACCTAAATCGTTCCCAAGTTGGAACCATCGCTCCGAAAATAATATCAGCTCGGTTATACACCAGATCTCCCACAAGACCTACATATGTGCCATTTGGTAACATCCAACCCCATTTTTGCTTGTCCTTAGGAGTTCGAATGCTCACGGAGAAGTTCATTGCTTTTGCTATTGTATATATTAGACTACCCTCCGTTCCACTACAGCTTATCGCATTGGTGGAGTCGAGATAAACTAGTGGTGGGATGGAAAATGTTGATATTCTGAGGAGACAGCCGTGAAAATTATTCACACTATCTGTCCGTAACGTTCTGGGAAATTGAGTGTCAGTATTATTCCACTCATGCAATGTGTTGGTGATGCTACCACAGTTGTTCTTTAAATGGATATAAGTAAATATCTTGACCGAACGTTGCATTGGAATATCCGTTGTGTTAGAACTGATAATACTGCCACTAGTAAATGTAACTCTGTCATTCTGTTTTAAATTGTGATCAGTTAACAAAATGTATAGCGCACTTGGATTCCACATTTTCAATTCAGCAAAACATTGTTTGAAAGAGATTGTCATGGATTTGATTTCGACAAATAGAAGATGGGTGTCTCTTAATATCGGATGTATGAACCTACAATCGGTTTTTGATAAAATTATTATTCCCCGATTATCAACTGTTTGTCGCAACTTAACTACAAATGAATCAATTCCAATGCTCTCTACAAAGATTACAACTGTAGGGTTTCCGCTGCTTAAACTGATTGACTCAGACAATCTTCTAGCCACTCTGGAGATCTCTAGTTCCTCGCTTTCTACGTAATCATTAAGAGATGAATTGCAAGCTCCCAGATATGAGAGAACGAGCAGCATGAAAGCGGCCATCTTGGATACATAATCTGCAAACAAGAAACAATTTATAGCATGCCAAATTCCTTGAATAGTCCCCACAGAATACTGAAGTATAATAAAATGTTATTCAATCAGGTGCTTACCTGCAAATAAGACATTACAGAGCTGGATCTTTGTGTTTACTCTAATGAGGTGATGATTTGCCGATTTGGTTCGCGATGGGTGCTCAAATTTCATGGTTACGATCTCAAATAACGCGATTCCTGATTGACTTAACTGTGGATATCAAACTTTGTTTAAACATAGTGCCACAATTTTTATGATCATTGCATAATTTCAAAACTAACATAGTAACAGTTTCAAACACAATAAACACAATTTCTTAGTATTTCTGGAAGATGTTTTACACATATCTCCTATTCCTACTCAATTATCTATTCCTGCCACTAGGTGTTGGTTGGCGTGCACCCCTCTGCTCTCCCTCAGGTGTTGTCGCTAATTTGGTCCGAACATTGTGTTAGTATTTTCCGTCGCAACACATGGAAGCATGACACAGTTTGAACTGGTATAGATACAGGGACGGCGCTACAGGAGGGCTGGGGGGGAGGGGGAGGCGAAGCCCTCCAAAACCATGCCTCAGACCCCTCGGTAGCCCCCGAAAACTTAAAAAGTAAAATTTACATTTTCCATTATGAAACTTCCATTGGGGCAAGTACAATGTTCAAGTACATTTTCTAGTTCGGTTAGATCGCAATTACTTTATTACGATGTGTTCTGAAATCAATGGGCCACTGGTCATTCGATACTAAGTAATTTGCCAATCAGGAGAGTCACCAAACTTGCTACGAAATCATCTGCCTGCCTGGAAGATGGACGTATTCAGTGGCTGTGAGATTGTTCTTCGATCGTTGTTGGCAGCCTCTGTAAATCGTATCACTATATTTCGGAATAGGTCTAATAGGTGTGACAAATGAATTTTTTTAAGTAGGATGACGTTCGAAATCTAATGAAGCGTTATGTTTTCTTACTGTTTGTTAGTTCCTCATTCGAGTACCGACAATTGCATGAGAGTTAGAGATGTTCTCTCTTTCGTTTCATCGTTATATCTATACTCATGTAACTAATTCTCCATCATTCTTAAACCAGAAGGTCTATGGCTGCAGCAACACAAGCCTTCGTATCTATATCACTGCAAATATTCGAGAGGGAGAAATACGAAGTTAAAGAATGAAAGAGTACACAAACTACCTAATTCCTAAATGCTAAAACATTGGAAACATTAAAATTGGCCTCCCAGTCCCCATAGTCTAGCGATAGAATTGCTGCCTTGATATCAAGGAGTTCCAGGTTCGATCCCGATGAAGGTAAAATTTCATTAAGTCATTCAGATTCCACTAGAAGAGCTTCCCCTATGGCGTAATGGCAACGTCGTCGACTTGAAATCAAGGTGTCCCGAGTTCGATACCCGGTGGAGGCACATTGCACAGTGGTTCGGATCCCACTTTAAACTGTAGGTCCAGTCCCGATTAACCTATTTGTGCATAAAGTGGACTTCAAAAAATAATTCAATTCAATTCCACTAGAAGCTCTCGTCCCGATTTGCCTCTGTGCATATAATAGACCTTAATACAAATTCAATCAAGTAATCATTGAAATACGGTGCGAATATCAGCAGGCTTGGGTAATTTCCTTGCTCACAGTCCTAGTCCTACATGTTAATTAATTACACTGGGGAACAAAAAAAAGATTTTATTTTGCGGCATAAAGTTTAATAACAGTTTCAGCACACAAAACAGCTATTATTGCCAATTGTATGATTGGTTCAGTTGAATTGACTCCAGTTATAAAAATAAACACACCATGGAAAATATAGGAGGTAAAATTACTCTACGCTTTTCTCGGTAATATGAAAATTTAATAATGGGCTGAAATTCCCATAATAAACTTATTTATTTATTTGTAAATTGTTGCTAGGCAACTTATGAAGCATCTCTAGGCAATATATCGGACACTCAACAAACCTTAAGGAAGAATACCAAAACATAAAAATGGTTCTAGAAAATAATTGAATATGCTGAACATAAGTGGCTCGTGTGTGTGGATTTGAAGATGGTGATTTTTTTACTAGGACAGCAAAGTGGGTACACAAAGTATCCCTGTTTCCTATGTTTGTGGGATAGTCGTGCTAGAGAAAAGCATTGGACGATAAAAGTTTGGCCCCCACGGGAAAATATTAGTGGGAAAAGCTGATATCATTCATGAACCGCTGATAGATAGGGACAAAATCATCCTTCCGCCACTGCATATTAAACTTGGGTTGATAAAACAGTTTATCAAGGCCTTAGCTACAAGTGGTGATTGTTTCAAATATATATGCCACACTTTTCCAGGACTAAGTACTGAAAAATTGAAGGCAGGAATCTTTGACGGACCACCACAAATTTGTACTCATAAATGATGCAAATTTTACAACTTACATGTCTTACATCGAATCTGAGGCCTGACTGAGCTTTGTGTCCGTCGTCAAAAACTTTTTGGGGAATCACAGAGCAGAAAAGTACTCCGATATATTTGGAAATATGTTGAAAAATTTTTAGAAATTGGGAGCTAATATGAGTGTGAAGATACATTTTCTACACAGCCACATTGACAGATTCCCTGAGAACGTTGGTGATTTAGTGAAGAACGGGGAGAAAGGTTCCATCAGGATATAAGGATAATGGAAGAAAGGTACCAGGGACGGTGGGATCGCCACGTGATGGCAGACTACTGTTGGAGCTTACAGAGGGATTGTCCTCAAAAGCAATACAGCAGGAAATCGTATAGAAAAGGTTTCACATAGTTTGTTACTTCATTGTGTACATATTTTCTTAATTATTTTGATCATAGGCCTATATAAATTTATTTTTATAATGATTGTAATCACAAGAAGAAATATTAAATTGTTGTTGGAAGTTCATTTATATGTATGTCTTATGTTTCCGCCATTTTGGTTTAGTTGCATTTATTTCATAAATTAGAGCCAATTCAGGAAATATATTATTATATCATTATTCAGCAGCATGAAATTGCCCTAAATTAGCTCTCAAACACTGTGCCGCAATTTCACTGTTCCCCAGTGTTATGTATAATTTGTGAGGTTAGGAAATAATTTCTACAGTACCACCATAGTGGACAAACTTGATTCTGTGCAGAAGAATCAATCTTTGAAGAACATCTAAAACTATTGATCCAATTCTGTGCAGTATTTAAGCACAATATATTCTGAAATAAAATTAAAATCTTCAGCAGTTATTTTCACTAATAAAAATGCCCAGTGCAAGAGTTGCAACTATATTCATTGCTTTTATCTTTTTATGTCAATGTATTTGTCTCCTAGTGGAAGTGAATTTGTAGTAAAAATATTCTTGTTCCTTGTGAGTGGCACCTCCTAAGTGGACGGTATTTCGGCATCCTCCCCATTTTTAGCCCTAAGTTCTGAATTTCAGTCGTTGAACAAGAAAAAGTAAGATATTTCATCATGGCAGAAAAAATTGCATCATTAACATACGTTTTATTCAAGGGTGGCTTGTTTATTTGATGCCTACTTTATTAAGTTAGTGCTGCTTTTCTGATGCACGAAAAGCTACAATCTATCGCCGCTCCCTACTGTTGTAATTTGAACAGTTTAGAGTTATGGCACACTGAGTCAGAAAGGGACTCAAAATAAAGACCCTTCAGCAGCTGTTTGCAATGGTTGAAATATTTAAAATTGCCTTTTACGAAATTTATAAGCTTTGTGTTATCGAAATGTGCACACCCGCATCAACGGCTGCTTACGGCGAATCAAGTGTTGCCTTCGTAATCGAAATGGTAATGAGAGGTTGAATGCCATCCATTTCTATTCTGTCCTTTAAAAAAGAGCTTGCAAAATCTTTGGATTTAAACAAGGTTGTAAGTTGCTCATAAAAATACCTTACCTTATACCTTATCGTAGTTTCTTGCTGTGGTTATTTTCTTATTTGAACAAAAAAGTACTCACATTCTTTACTTATACCGTAAAGAGTGTTACGTGTAGTACGTATTTATACATATATCCAGCGAGTTGATAATGAGTGTATTTTTATGGTGTATTTTGTTTACTGTTCATATGAATAGTAAGTATGTGATACTATTCCTCTCGATGTTGGCTTAGGAAAAGAAAACAATGCAATCATTGCATTTCAATTGACATAAAAGATTCATGCCTGTGAAACAAAATGCAACATAACATCTCAGTGATTTATCTTTGGATCTGACTATAAAGTATGTCACTGGTAAAATTATACCGTAGTAAAGTATTACGTAATAACCTTTTAGCCGATATTTTGACTCCGAAATCGGTACCCCCAATTATTTTAGGCTGGCGCCGTCACTATACAATTCATCGTCAGTTGTGGAGTACCCTGGTTCACTTTCATAGACCACTACTACACAAGACTACACCTCAGGATGGAATCACCAGCACACTTTAAAATTTGATACAGGAAAGTTTATTGATGAAAGAATTAAGAATGATTACCAAATTAAACTGACAAATAGATTTGATGTTTTGCAGGATTTAAATGATGATGAAAATATAAATGAAACAGACGTAAATAAGAATTGGGAGCACATACGTAATGCAATAGAATCAGCAGCTAAAGAAAGTATAGGATACTATAAACCGAGAAAAAGTAAGCCATGGTTTGATAAAGAATGTCATAACCTAATAGAAATTAGAAATCAGGCTAGACTTAGGTGGTTAAACAACTCTGATGATACAAATCTAAACAATTATAATAGAATTAAGCGAGAAGTTAACCGCACGTTTAGAAGTAAAAAAAGAGATTACTTGAAAAGCAAAATCAACGAAATTGAAACAAACAGCAAAAATAAAAATATCAGAGATTTATATAAAGGTGAAAATGAGTTTAGAAAGGGGTGGCAACCTAAAGTAAACTTGATAAAAGATAAAGACGGTGATTTTTCTAGCTGACCCAAGTGATATTCTAAATAGATGGAAGAACTACTTTAATGACCTTTTAAATGTCCATGTAGGAGATAAATCAGAAGTAAATGAAGTCCACACAGCAGAACCTTTAGTTCCAGAACCTAACTTGTTTGAAGTTAAGGATGCTATTAAAAGGCTAAAGAATAACAAAGCACCTGGCATTGATTTAATACCAGCTGAGTTAATTAAATATGGTGGAAAATCATTAATACGTCAAATTCATAAATTAATTTGTTTAATATGGAATAAAGAAGAAATCCCTCAACAGTGGAAAGAATCCATAATTGTTCCTGTGTTTAAAAAAGGTGATAAAATGAAATGCAATAATTACCGTGGAATTTCTCTACTCTCAACAACATATAAAATATTATCTAACATTCTTTTAACAAGACTAACCCCATATGCTAATGAAATTATAGGTGATTATCAATGTGGATTTAAACGTAACAGATCAACTACAGATCAAATTTTTCACATCAGACAGACACTTGAAAAAAAGTGGGAATATAATCAAAATGTCCATCAGCCTTTCATTGATTTCAAAAAAGCATATGATTCGGTTAAAAGAGATAAATTATATAATATATTAGTAGAGTTTGGAATACCTAAGAAGCCTGTTAGTATGATAAAAATATGCACCAGTGAAACAGAAAGTAAAATTCGTGTGGGTATTAATATGTCTGACAAATTTACAATTCATGATGGGTTAAAACAAGGAGATGCATTATCTCCATTGCTCTTTAATTTTGCCTTAGAAAATGCTGTTAGGAAGGTAAAAGAAACTAAAGAAGGACTAAAATTAAATGGTGTGACTCAGTTGTTAGCATATGGAGATGATGTAGACTTACTGGGGGATGATGTGAATACAATTAAGAATAATGCTAAAATATTTTTCAAAACTGCTAAAGAGATAGGTTTGGAAGTTAACAAAGAGAAAACTAAATATATTATTACAGGCCGACACCAAGTGTTAGGTAATAATCAAAATCTAATTATTGATAACAACTCGTTTGAACCAGTTTTCAAATTCAAATACTTAGGAGTAATATTAACAAATGAAAATTATATTAAAGAGGCTTAATTCAGGAAATGCATGTTACTTCTCTCTTCATAAACTTTTGTCTTCTCGTTTAATATCTAAGAAACTAAAAGTTAAAATATACAAAAGAGTAATTTTGCCTGTAGTATTATATGGGTGTGAAACTTGGTCCCTTACATTGAAAGAGGAACATAAATTGAGAGTATTTGAAAATAAGATTCTTAGGAAAATATTTGGACCTAAAAGGGATGAGGAGACAGGTGAGTGGAGAAGGTTATATAATTTAGAACTACATAATTTGTATTCATGTCCAGATATTATTAGAATAATTAAATCAAGAAGACTTAGGTGGGCAGGCCATGTAGCACGAATGGGAGAGGAAAGAGGAGTTTACAGGATTCTTGTTGGGAAACCTGATGGTAAGAGACCTGTAGGAAGGCCAAAACGAAGATGGAGGGACAACATTGAGATGGACCTAAGGGAAATTGGTAGGGATGGAAAAGAGTATATAGAACTTGCTCAAGATAGGGAAAGATGGAAGGCCTATGTTGCTGCAGCCATGAACCTTCGGGTTTAAGAAGGCTAGGGAGTTAGTTAGTTAGTTAGCACACTTTATCACTCACTAGTCTGTCAGTAGCCTACCAAGTGCATGAGTCCCACACGTGGTGTCAGAGACCGATTCCTTTGAACATTTGTTTTACCAATGTGTCATTAAAATGGACGTTTGAAATGCACAAACCCAATAATTTGCTTCGAAATTTCGGGATAATGTAGTGCCCACGCACACACACGCACGCTATTATTCATCAAGTGCTCAAAATTTGCAACCAGAAATGGGGATGCAATATCCTCCACATTCTCCGTACAAATACACATAACTGAAATATTGAAGATGTTTCTAGATATTTTACTAACCTAATTGAATACATACAAACATAACTTTTGTTTTTACGTGTGTCACTGTGTGCGTGCGTGTCTGTACTAGGTCACGCGGTATCAGAATGAAGATATTCAAAATTTCAGTCAAATAAATACTTTAAATGTTCAAAGGGAATTGTAAATACAACCACTGTTTTACTTACACAATTACTCACCGGTTTAGCTAGTACAGCCTGATTACATATAAAGAGAATTAACGTTATGAGAAGAACAAAATCTAGTCACTGACAAATTTGAAACACCGATACTTACAAGTAGTATTACTTTCTGAATATGGCTTTGATTCATAACTGACACGTATAGATTACCATTTATTCCCAAAATGAACGAACTAATGCCCCCTTTTAAGCCCATATATATATGTGTGTATTGCACTGCGTTATTTAGAACAGAGTGAACCCGCAATTGATTGCTGATTCTGCATAGTAAAGCAATCTAATGGAGTCAAGCAATTCATCATTTGTCAGTCAATAATGGTGTTTGATGGACAGGAACACAGACGGCATTCAGGTAATTAGAAATCCAGCAAAGGCATGTCTAGGAGGCCGCTGTGATCTTAAGAGGAGGGAAGTAATGGCTTATCACTGCTATATTTTCCAATATCTTCATAACAAATAAAAACGTTTGGAATATTGTTATATTAGGCACAGAAGTATGTATGTATATTAACACCCCCCTTCAACTTGCCATTCTGAAAAACGTTAAGGGGTGTTGAGCAAAATTTCGGGGAATGTTAAAGGGGTGAAGAATAATTCACTGACTACAAATCTCGGAAGATTCACCAACGCAATTCCGCCGTTAGCAAACGCGAGGCCCTACTTGTATTATGCAAAGTTAAAAATATGAAAAATATGTACACCTTCAATTACTCGTAAAATTCTGCACTACAAACAACGTCACTATTACCCTTCCCCCACCTTACGCACTTTCCGATTGCGTAGTGTCAACGTCGTTCTCTTGTAATGGTGGGTTCCAGAAACAATTCTATAATAATGGTAATGGTTTGATTTGATTTGATTTAAAAATTTTGAGTGCGTCAGCACTTAGGCTATTTTGCACCCGTCACATTATACGGGGTCCAGCCCCTTATCTTTACAAAGAACAACTCTAACGTTGCATAAGTAAAATCTTAAAAGCTTAAAATGTTCTGACTTTCGTTAAAAGCTGAGGCTGTAAAGGGGCACTCAGCTTACACAAGGACAAAAAAACAGGACAACACACACAAAATTATACTGGCCAGAGTGCCAGTCGCCAGAGCCTCGTTCGTCTGCAAAACGCAGTCCAGGGTGTACTAACGTGGAAGTGAGGTTGACAGTTGGGTGTACTACGTGGAAAATCACCCCTTACACCCCAATACTAGTAATGGTTCGAATCCAATTTTTAAATTTGTAGGTACAGTCTCAATTAGCCTATCTGTGCATAAAATGAACTTAAAAATTGAACTCAAACTCCACCCCCTTACCTTCAACACAAAGACTTCCCGTAAACCACCGACGAAACTTGGCAGCATATAGAGGACATCTCGACAGTTTTTATTAACTTTTTGATAGTTCCGTTCTCGTTTCGGCGACCCCACCCTCGAAGAACAATGCATATCCACAGTTACCCCCAAGATTTAAACATCCATCTCACTAACAATTTCCATTTCGAGCCCTGATCTTTACACATTGATGTTCTGAAAGTATGGACATTTCATGTAGTATGCTATGGTAGAAGGAATTTCCTTCAGAGAACACAAATACAATGAAGAGAAAACAATCCACATTACCTCTCATATGTAATTTATATTGCTCCTTTTACGTAAGAAAGTTGTCAATCACATCACTGAAATCGAATTTTTACGTCATATACTATGGCGAGAGAGTATGGTTTTGGAAATATTTCCAGCAGGGTTGTTAAAGGTCCAGGAAAATTAAATAAATTCAATTCCGGTCCAGGAAAGAAAATCAGCAAGCGTAAAGGGGTTCTGGACCGTAAGGAACCTTCTTATCTGTAAAGTATTTCAATTCGGTCCAGGAATCTTTTGTCCGGGTCAATTTAAATACGGTCCAGGAACATTTTCCGGATCAATTTAAATACGGTCCAGGAACCTTTTTCCAGGTCAATTTAAATTCGGTCCAGGAAAATTTTTCTGGATCAATTTAAATACGGTCCAGGAACATTTTTTTTTGGGATCAGTTTAAATACGGTCCAGCAACCATTTTTTCAATGAAACAATACGCAACTTGGACCGAAATTAAATTTTGCGAGAAAGAAAGTTCTGGTCCTTTTGCGTAACCCAATAGAATGTATGGATTCCTGGACCTTTAACAACTGTGATTTCCAATGCGGGGAGGGAAATTTGAGGCACTGCTCCTGAAGTATAGGGATATTTATGTAAATTACATACAAAGTCCCCCGAGCCAAAAATTAGCAATCAGAGGGGATGCAAAAACCAGAGGGGGATTCCATTTTGACTTCTTTTTTTTTAAAAAAAAAAAAAACGTTAGTTCTTAAATACCTCTTTATTAATGAGATGCTCATTTCGGCATCCTGCTATTAGCTGATTTTTATTATTATTATAATATACTTGCGAATATAATACTTGGATGGAAGCTGCACGCACTGCTGGTTCAAACCATTATAACTTGAAACCAAAACGCATTCCTTTGGCTTGAAACTTGCCGGCTCATTGCAATCGTGGTCAAATCCTATAAAATCTGCAAATGTCCCTTCTCTGGCATTTGAGGAAATAAAAATACAAGTATCTCCAGTTCTTTATTTTAATTTTAGCAAGAATTTTGTTCCATGCCAATAGGAATATGGCGACCGGGACAAGTGTTTCAGCAATGGCCTACCCCAAGGTCCTTTGACCTGTGTTTGCCGCCTGGGTCTACCCTCTTGTCATCTTTTCTCAGCATAGCCAAGAGAGTGAGGGCGGTGCACCCTCAAATTTGGAATATCTCGGTCTCCAAAAAAAGAATCACGAAGGTGTTGTAACTTCTCGAATAATAAAGTATATGATAGGAAATCGGTAGAAGTTTCGGGTGGGTCACAAAGAAGAAATTCAAGTGTGCTACGGACGGCGCAAAATTTCTTTTCACTTCTTTTCGCAGCAGGCGTGTGGTGACCGTTTCAAACTTCCGTTTCCTTTTTCCACAAGTTGATGACAAGAGCTGTATTATTAATGTACGTGCCTTTTCGTTTCTTTCATCTGTTCTAATGTGATCGTGTTTGCTCAAGAAACGAATGTGAATAAAAGATGTAATAATACTACATAAATATCTCTGAAGAGCGAGACCCTGTGCGGTGGCACGCGTCGCACAACCCTAACGGCGGCCCTGCACCAACGAGTACATCTCGCTGTCAGAAGATCTGGCTTCCAACATCATATGCGAGGATTTGGGTATTCCATTGTGTTTGTTCTGTCATCTTACCCATCCTCATCGACGAAATTAACCCGAGGAGGTGAGATATCTATGTTAAGTAACTAAATACTAGCAGATAAATAAACCATCCCATACACATAGGCCTATATTATGTTTTACTCTGCACATTGAAAATCTACAGCAGTAATGTAAGATGCAAGACATACTACAGGGTGGCTCAAAAAGTCATTTAACACCCCCGGTACAAGGCCACTGCAGCGCGCAACGTGGAAATTGTGATGACTAGGGGTCGGAAGTTGAGGAAAAATCCTTTTTTTCCCCTAGTGTCCGAAGACGAGCCCCAACATAATATATGTTCATTTTGGGTGATTGTAGGCCAGAAAAAGGTGGGTTTTGCTACGCCCTTTGTGGGTACGTACTTAAATGTTATTTACCACGGCTACAGATATCTTAATCTCAGGGGGATAGGTTCTTTATTTGAGAATTCCAAATAAGAAAGCGTTTTATAGCCAAGAGGATATAGTTAAAATGCCGATCTATATTCTGAGAACTATACAAAATATCGAAAAGGCTTCTTCTTTTATTATGGAAAAGGCTTCTTCTTCCTTTAATATGGAAAAGGCTTCTTCTTCTTTTAATTTATTATCTTTCCTTTTTTAAAGCGTAATCTTATTTATGCGCTCGTTTCCCCCCGCTTCTTTGGCAAACAATACAAGCTATACAGTAGAGCGTCGATTATCCGAAGTAATTGGGGGACATGGGTGTTCGGAAAACTGGTTTGTTCCGATAATCGAACTGTACATGTTTATTTGCCAAAAAGAAGTACTGTACAGTAAATTTATTCATAAAAACAGGCATCTCTTTAAGTATTACAAAGTAACGTACAAAGGCAACTTTAGTAGGAATATATAGTATGTGGTACAGTTTATTAAACAAAAATATGTACATATTACATACGCATGGATGATGGGCGGTAGGGTGGGAGAGTAACAGGTGCGAGCGAGTACACAGTTCGGTTAAGCGGTCGTTCGGTTGACCGACGTTCGGATAATCGACGCTCTACTGTACTTGTAGAAAGAGTAGGGTCGACTAAACTGACAATAGCGCCACCTCCTATTTAACGACCAAAGGGGAATAACCAGGATTGCTAATAACAAGCGCTACCAATGGCCCAGTGCGACTAATAAAGAGCGCAACCGAAAAGTGCTTCGGGGCGTCTAATTTGACACAACGCCACCGGGGACAAACAACCAAAACACTGACGATGTTCTCCTCGTCAGAGAAATCAAAAGAGAATAGATTTCTGAATTCGTTCGCTTACTTAATAACTTTCCTAAACGTTTCATATGCGGCCATATTCTTAATTATTTTAATTTACTATATACAACATTCTATTTACTTCTTTTATAGTATTTGAACTCTTCTTTTATATATTTCTCAATTTACTATAATATATATAATCCCTCTTCTCCGCTCCAAGTTTTTTATAATTTCCTTTGCTCCTCTTTATATAGCGTGCTGCCATCTCTCGTCGATTCCGAGAAACCATTTCCTCCTTGCAACCTTCATTGTGTCGTCGGAAGTGGCACGTGACAGTTTTATTTGTCTATCTTTGTCTTTTTCGGCGTTTTTTGGCTTATTGGTCCTTTTTTAGCAATTTTTTAGGTCTTAACGTCTTTTCTTGCAACTTCACCTTCTTCTTCTCAATTCGAATCATCATCAGTTCATCAACTCTTAAACATCCTTTCTGTAGTAAAGAAATAAAAAAAAAGAAAGAAAGAAATATATTTGCACCATCCCTGAAACGAGAGAGAAAAACATTTTTGGACTGAAAGAAGATGCATTTCATTCATATAGTTTTCTCGCACTGTGTGTTCCATACCACCAGAATTTTTTATTTTTTATTAATTAAATATGTAATTAGAACTGAAGTTATTAATTAATTTGGATCACATTTATACGTCCATTTTTCCGTCTTTAGGTCCTTTTCTTGGTATTTTTAGGTCTTTTTATAGGTCTTCTTTTGGCAATTTATAGTTCTTTAACTCTCGAGCCCTAGTGATGAACAATCGTTATCAGGCCAAGGGGGGACCACATTGACGTCACCCGCGTGGTCGGTGGCCATCTTGATGTCCGCCATCTTGAATTCAACTTCAGAATTTTAAATGGGAAGGGGGTGATATGATATATCAAATCAGGCTAGAATTTCACGAGAAATGCAATGGTGAAGTTTTTTTGACGTATCTTTAACCACTAAAAAGTTATGACTGATTTATTGTACCAATTTGCTCGTTTTCTAGGTGTTACAAAAATGCCTTAAAATTTGTTTAGCGCATTGGTAACGCATCGAAATCAAAGTGACGCCTAGGGAGAGAAGTTCGCATGCCATTGCACAAGATTTTAATCGGACACATCCATGAAGAGCTGCACATTATGAATGGTTGTCGCGAACAATTTACAGTGTGACGCTTCCATTAAATGAAAAGTCCTTCACAGTAACAAGGTTAATGCTTATGTTCATAAGGAAGTTCATAAACAGAATATGCGACCCTTGTCATCTGATAACTAACTTTGGACAGAAACTGCTTCACAACGTTCCCATAGTGTTTTGGTGTTCCTCCCTATTGAAAAAAAACTCTGTAAAAAGTACCTTCTTCCATAAGCAAGGATAAAAAAAACTGTTTATTTAACAAATCCAAGTAGCCCTAAGCATTTAAGGCTCCGTTGATGGAAAATTGACTAACCAATTGTGTTCCACACAGCACGCCACACCATTAACTTACCAGCACTAACCATTCAGCTTTGATCTGTCGAAAATGGGTTATCAGATAAAAGCATCGAATATTCTGTTTATGAACTTCCTTATGAACTTAAACTTTAGCCTTGTCACTGTGAAGGACTTTTCATTTAATGGAAGAGTCACACTGGTAATTGTTCGCGACAACCATTCATAAAGCGCAGCTCTTCATGGATGTATCCGATTAAAATCTTGTGCAATGGCATGCGAACTTCTCTCCCTAGGCGTCACTTTGATTTCGATGCGTTACCAATGCGGGACCTTTAGCATGGTAGTCAGACGCGTTACCGCCTGAGCCACCGCGGCCACCCATAATGACATACTTAGTATATAATAATAAGTCATGTGTTTTGCGCCCCCCCCCCAAAGTTGATGGTTTAGAGGTCTCAGCCCCCCAAAGTTGATGGTCTAGAACATTTCAAATGTGAATTTAAAGTTAAGTTCATGTGGCACAATTCAGCCCCATGGAGTCGGCGCCTATGGTCTTGGATGCGCCTATGGTCTTGGATTAGCGTAAGTGAGGCAGGTACGTTAGTTGGTTCCCCGTGCAGAAAAGTTGTACACAGTTTACAATGCGTCACTTTTGAAATATACCGCACTGTGTATCCTGCCAAATGATACACCAAGTATTCTTTACCAACACTTTGTTCATTTAAGTACGGTATGTTGTTTTCCCAGTCCGGTATTTGAATTTCATCTTCAACAATGGAAATTTTTCCCTTATTTTATTTTCAGGTTGCTTCTTCACCGAAAGATTTTTATTTTCGGTTGCTCTTGCCAGAGTTCGCATTTCATTAACAAAAGACGTCAGAGGAGATTCAGTCCTGTATTCACAGTTTCCGCCCGAAAATAAAGCAAGTTTTGCTGGTACGTAAATTGATTGCACATATAAGTGCACATATGTAAGTGCAGAAAATCCACAGTGGAGGGATGATCATCACAAGTGAACGACCGCAATATACCAAAATGGCGTTCTAGGGGATCTTGATTAAATATTCCTGTCAAAACGTACTTGTAATTGTTCTTCCACAAATATTCGGATACTTCTAAAGTACTTTCTAAAGTCACTCTTAAGGACTGAAGCGAAGGAATTTCGATTATCTCTAAGGACAGCATTCCATTTTATTAAAGTTGTATGTGCTTCTGATCCTTTATATATTGCCTGTGCAGGAGCCATATCCAGATCTACAGCCGGGTACGAAACACGTAGGTATCTTGTAGTTTTCCCTCGCTGCTGTCTCAAACACAATAATAATGCGTTGAACACAACACAAACTAGTCACAACGGATCAATCACAAATCTAACGACACTAAACTGAATAACGTAACAACGTTGTCATTAATAAAAGTACACAATGTTATTCTAGCACAACAAAACACAACGCTCTACATAATGCGCGGCCGCACTGCAAGCAGAAGACGCTCGTCGCAAGCGAAGGTGCTGCCAGTATTTCGATGGGGTACCGCTCTATTCACTTGGCTTACGGGAAGAAACCGAAGTGCGCACACTTCCTCTTCTATACGCGCTGACAGTAGTCTGATGCATGAGTGCAGGGGGAACTTTTGTACCTCCTATCTTCATTTTTCCCAGGAAAAATATGTCTGAGCTTCTCATGAAAGGCGCTCCACCGGGGGCAATTGGTAGATGTCATCCGTCCGGTTGGATACAAGCAAATATTTTCACAGACTGGCTAACGCACTTTATTGACAAAACTAAACCCTCAAAAAATGACCCTGTGCTCCTTATTCTAGATGGCCAGAACTCCCACACCAAAAACATTGACATCGTGAATCGTGCTCGAGAAAATGGCATATCAATTGTAAGTTTACCCCCACACACATCGCATAAACTGCAGCCTCTTGATAAAACATTTCTTGGCGCTTTGAAACATCACTACAGTGAAAACATACGCAAGTGGATGCTTCACAGTGAGAGACCTGTTGCACCCTATGATATTGCCGAACTATTGGGAAAGGCTTATTTGACTTGCCAGACCGGATCCATTGCTGTGAATGGGTTTCAGGTTACAGGATTATATCCGTGTAACCGGAATGTTTTTTCTGCTGTGGACTTTGCACCTTCCTCTCAAGAGGTACTGGATTTGGAAACCCTGCGAAAAGGCAAAGGGAAAATACCTAAATCTTCCAACAATGCAGTAAGAGGACAAAACACAGGTACCGAAACTCCACAAGAAGTTAATCAAAATGCATCTGCGACGAAAAGTGTAGAATCAAACGGCGCTGGAACTGCAAGTTCACCAGTTTTGGAGAATGTGCAAGTAACAAGATTCCAACCAGCTGCTGAAGATTTGGCATGGGCAGGGCCTTCCGGTCTGTGTAAAGATAAGGAGAAGAAGATTCCCGGACACACTGTCTCCAAAAGATATCTGGCCTGTTCCCGAACCAAAGAGGAAAGTGACTAACAAAGGTCCTAAACCCTCGAAGGCAGCTTTGATTACATCGTCTCCGTACAAAGATGCTCTGTTGGCTACTGGAGAAAAAAGAAAGAAGTCAGACTCAGCTGAAGGGAAGAGACAACTGAAGGATAAAAAGAAAAGAGATGATCAACAGCCTACTGAAGAAACAGAACCTAAAACAAAGCATGCAGTGAAACCGAAGCTTCATCAAGATTCAGATAAGGAATACTGTGAATCAGATATCGATTCTGGGGAATCTGTCTTAGAAACACCAATCGGAATGGAATATCCCGGTGATGAAGAAGCAGTTTGTCTGTTCTGCGAGGGTCTATTTTCGGATGATAACCGAGGAGAACTGTGGGTGCAATGTCTCATCTGTGAAATGTGGGCACACAACGACTGCGCTGGATGCGAGAAGGATATTTACATTTGCGACTTTTGTAAATAGACATTACAAAAAAACAAAATAAAACTTTTTAAATGGTTTCTTAATGACCCTTTCCATTGGTTTTGTAATGATTTTTTCAATGATTTTGTTAAGAACTCTTTTATGATATTTCACATCATAATATTTTTTAAAGTTTTGTAATGAATAAAATGTTGTTTGTATGATTTAATTTGTCATATACTTTTCTAAACCAGTTATTCTA
Source organism: Lepisma saccharinum (assembly GCF_977018435.1). Taxonomy (NCBI): domain Eukaryota; kingdom Metazoa; phylum Arthropoda; class Insecta; order Zygentoma; family Lepismatidae; genus Lepisma; species Lepisma saccharinum. Next base: position 76,287,148 of record NC_139236.1, read on the forward strand.
TTATTTTTTCCTAGGGGCTCATATTACCAGCACAAAACTTTTTTCCACAAAATGACTTGTTTTGTATTTTATTTTTTTTCATATCCTTAAAGTTTCTCAAATTGGTTTATATTTTAACAATAGTTGTATGAAATTTTGTAATTAAAGTTATCATAAGAATCTGAATAAAAAAGTTAAAAATCAAATTTTAAAAAATACAAAACAAAATGGGGGCTCATAATACCACCTTTACCTCTAATAGTGATTCATGTGGTAGAAAGAAGAGTGGATATTTGATTTTTGTTACTTAGTGTTCCTTTTCTGCCACTTCTAGCTAATCGCAACAATGAGTGATGACGTGAAATTGATGAAGAGAAACTCATAAACAGTGCTGCAACCACACGGGACATCCCCCCCCCCCCTACCTTGGACGGAAGTCCATTGCAAACATTGAAGTAAAAAAACAAGGCTAGGAGAATCTAAGAATAGCAGGACAATTGGATACTCATGATGGAATTAGTTTTTACGTGTTCCTTGCATTTTTCTTGCAGACGGCCAAGGGCACTTGCAAGGAGCACAGATGGGCAATTGCCCCCCTCGAATTCAAATTTTATACAAATAAAAGTACATTTCGTAAAATTGTCTTGCTCGCTTCGATCGCAATGTCTGCTGTACGTATAGTCAAAGTTCAGAGCAGCCAGGAAGGGGCCAGGGGGGCTCAGCCCATATTGCACTGCCGCCAGCCCCCTTGACATTACGTAAAACTATTTTGTATTCTAATTTCTTTGATGTGAAGAGTGAAAATGTAGACAGCATATATTATTTTGTTCACAAGTTTGCGAGGGATAAATTCACAGAACATCAACAGCATCTATTAGATTTGTTCATCTTGTTTGTGAGCAGAAGTCCAAGTACCGGCAAGCATTTAGAAGATTATATAGACTTTAGAAAGTTATTTCATAGTGGAGCTTCTTTATCTGTAACTTCCCTGCCCCTGTTTCAGCCTCTCGTTTCACAAATATCTGGGACTTTAACGTCATTATCCACATTCCTTCCACAGCTGCGTCAAATGCCAACAGATCCATAGTTTTTGGAACGAAGAGGAGTTTTATTGCTTCGGCCAGGGTACGGTAGGCAATATGATTGAAGTGAATATTGCACATTTTTACTTGTATGATATAAATACCTGTAACATCGAAAATAGTATGGAGTGTGTATTAAGGGATGGTGTCAGTAGCAGTCAATTAACACTTCAATAGATGTTTTAGAAGATATAGAAAAAAATGTAGTATTTGCATGATATTTCTAAATTTTATATTTTATAATAACATAATCCCCCCAATTTACCATAATTTAATACTGTTAAACTTTTGAAAACTGTACTTGGTTTACAAAGCCCCCATGATGAGTGAGCCCCCCTGGACATCAATTCTAGCTACGGGCCTGGTTCAGAGTCATCGCTATGGGGCGGCGGGAGTCGGCCCTGGGAGTCAAACTACCTATATAACAAAAAAATGTCTAAGAGGATGCCATGGCGCCCTATTAAAACAATTTATTTCTATGAAACTTAATATGAAATATTAATGATGGCACTATAATACAAGAAGTCATTGATCAATGAAGGGATTCCTTTTTGTTTATCAGGTGTCAAAACATGTATTTCAACTATAATACAATTCACACAATATTTTGCAAAATGGTTAACGTTACCAGTAGGCAAACATTGTCTGTAGCGATCCAAGAGTCTCCACTTTGAAGTAAATAGAGTCCGTGGTAGACTAAGGGACCTATGTTTTAATGTTTTAGCAAGTACAAAAAAAAAGGTATTACAATTTTTTACATAATTCATTAAAGTGTAGATAATATGTAACCATTATTATTTAAGTAATTCGATTTTTTTTGTATAACACAACACAATGGTGTTGTTGGATTCTCGTTAGATTCCTTTGTGCGTAAAAATCTTGCATACTGGAAACTAGAGGGAATCATTATGAAGCATGATTTATAAATGGCTACCTTAATCAGTTCTGCAGAGAGGCCCAAAGCTGTTGGTACATATTAATCGTCTATTAACATTATCGACTTGTAAATATCAAGTAGATACAGTCCCTATTAGCCTATTTATGTTAAACTTTATATTCTTTGGCAATCTGGAAAGGTCATTATCGAAATATTGCTATTTGATGTTGCTCGAAGTTTCTATTTGTTCATTGCAGTTTCAAGATATCATCCCTTTTCTGTTACTTATCTCTTTTTGGGGAGGGGGCAAGTGCTTCTGTGTACCCTGCTATATCTGCCAATCCGACACAATATATAAAAATTGCCCCCTCTAGGAGTGAATTCGTCCCACCCCCACCCCCTACAAAGAATTCCTGGCAACGGGCCTGTTTAAAATTCTGAAGTTGAATTCAAGATGGCTGCCGACCACGCGGATGGCGTCAATGTGGTTCCCCCTTGGCCTGGCAACGATTGGTCATCACCATTTCCATGTTGCGCGCTGCAGTGGCCCTGTACCGGGGGTGTTAAGTGACTTATTGAGCCACCCTGTAGATTGGCAGGTCTTCTGCAAACATTTCCTGTGTTTTGGAAATATCGTCACAGTTCATCTAAGGTTGTGATTTTGTTTAGCACTGACGAAGAGATTAAAGGCTCAAATCTCTGTTTCAAGAACTAATACAACCAGTATACTTTTTGTAAATATAAAAATTAAAACAAACTTTTTATTATCTAATCCAAGGTAAGGTCAGAAGTCGTACGAGAAAGATTTTATCCTGCCCTGAATGCACAAAAACAGCTCTCTGAACCTTTATACAGAATATTATTATTTATCAAATATGATAAGTATGAGTTCGTTTAATTGGATGTGTTTGCTTCTTTATTCATCAAATCTTGAATTCCTGACATAAGACACAATACTTACTGCACTTCCTTCGTACCAGGTCAGATCATAGGCGTAGCTAGAACTTTATATTTGGGTGTGCACAAAGAAAAACAATGAGGTCTTGTATCTTTTTAATAGCATATTTTGCAACACAATCACTTGGCTCTTTAACTGCACTGATGTTTGTAAAGGAATATAAATTCACTAAATGACAGTGTTGAAAATTTCTGAATATATGTAGTAGAAAAAAATCAAATTGTATAGAAATTACACACACAAAAAATGTTCATAAATGTTACAAACAAATACATCAAAATACACGTCATCGTCATCTATAACAAGAGACGTCTGTCAAAAGGTACAATGTTCTGAAACTCATCAATAACTTCATTTACATCAATAGACTAAGCTTTTTCCTGTTCCACAAATAGCAAGAGCAGGACTTCCAATCTATCATGCTTCTGAGTTGCTCTTAATTAGTGTTAACTTGGGTAAGCTTGGAGAAAGCTCTCTCTCACACGTGCAGCTTGTGACAGGTATAGAAGAAAAGCGCTGTAGTACAAAGTAGAATGCAGTAAATATCTTCTTTCTCCAATGACATAAAAAAATCGAAAATCTATAGACACTCGTTTCATCAGCGATAATGCACACGTTTGTACCAAGTAATGACATTTTCAACTTCTTACAAACTGCCGCTTATTTTCTCTCTTATTGAAATATCTGTCTTTAATTCTCTTTGATAAAGCAGCCCCGTAGTTACGCCTATGGGTTAGATTGATCTCATGGCTAAAATGTGGCAGAAAAGCGATGCCAAATAAGGAAATACAACATTTTCTACAAGGAAATATATTTTCTACAACTAAAAATCAGACCATCTCCCTTCCTCTTCATATATATATATTAACAGACACGTACACAGACGTGTGCAAACATGTATATTTTAAATACATGTTAGTATTCATGTTCTCCTAACAATAGAATCTAGCCGGCCCCGTGGCGCAGTGGTTAGCACATCGCGCTACGACGCCAGGGGTCCCGGGTTCGAATCCCGGCCTGGGAAATGGATGTTTGTGAGTGGCCATTCATCAATTTCATGAGATCATCACTCATCCCCATCTTCGCAAATTAGCCAAAAGTGGCACAAAAGGTAAGTAAAATAAACCAAATCAATCAATCAATCAATAGAATCTAAAGAGGAAACAAGATCGGAAGCTTAGTTTGTATTCTCTGTATAAAGCAACACAGTAAATCCTCCCCTCAAAACTTTCTCACCAATAGCGTCCGTTTTAGGAAATGACAGTACTTGTCAAGTCCACGTGGAGTAAATGAGATGTTGCCAATTCAGTTTCTTTAGAAATTTCATAACGAGAGGTTGCGGTTATCCTTGCTAGGTTGTATTATTGTGTTGCGCTAATTTTAATACAATGTGGAGACCTTGGGAGTATAACGTCGTAGTGAATGAATGGATTTCTACAGGGTGGGCGAAAAGTAACCCCCTATTTTTAATTTTGTATTTCTATTGAAGTTATGTACATATTGCAATGAAAGTTATCTTGTTTTATAGACTAAAGTATGCCATTTGTTGCATATTTTTTCCAGATCTCCTGAAGACTTTGAAGTTCCTTTGAAGTGCCCTTGAAGATAGAGATGGCAGTACGATTGAGCATTGAAGAGAGAGCCAAAATTACATCAAGATTTGAGGTGTGGCAATCTGTAATTCAGGTGCAACGGTGGTGGAGGGGCCAACATGCCAGGCAAGCTGTTCTGTATGAAAAAAAAATCCACAGAAAATTAATGACTACCGGAAGTGTCGTGGACATTAAGAGATCAGGTAGGCACTTGACTTCGCCGAAGTCCCACAGAATGGCCAGCGCGAAGTCCAGACCTCACCCCATGTGATTTTTTTTTTTATGGGGTGGGCTAAGGAAGAAGTGTATCGCAGCAAACCTCAAACTCTTGGTGATCTTGAAAATAAGATCCATGAGGTCATAAGTGGTGTTCCTGCTGAGTTCTTGTGGTAGGTCGTAGCAAACGTACCTGTGTTTAGAAAACACTGGAGCACACATTGAGTTGTAACTTGAGGGAAGATAATGGTATCCAATAAACTACATGTGTACAAAAAGTAAGTTTCTATCTTCAATATCTTAGGAGGGAAAAAATATAGGGAGTTACTTTCCGCCCACCCTGTAAACACTGCAGGCAGCTTCTCAGAAAGACAGTTGCTGGCTCGAAACCAGATACGCATCCGGTCGGCTTCCTCTCGAGCTATGTCAAAGATACCGAACTGGCGTTCTAATCAGAACTTGAACCATACATTTTATTCAGTAACTGAGAGACATTTTATACCATTCCTTCTTTCTCGTATCTTACTTTCCTATTGCTTCATTATTTTCATTTCCTTCTTGAACTTAAAAAAGGTAAAAAAAAAGGTAAAGTGCTCCCCTGTGCATAGCACTACGCCATGAAGGCGTATAGGGAGTGTGGGGGTCAGAAAACAAAATGAAGGAACTATAGGGTTGTCAATTATGAAATGCTAGTACGAAATTGGGTTCTTTAAAGGAGAGAAGCAGAGAGAGAGAGAGAGAAATGTCTTCATTTTCGAATCACTATATCTTATAAACAACCAGAGAACGCTGACTGATCACAAATCGACTGTATGAATTGTCACACTTACCTCTGAAATCACATTAACCGATTCTTTGTACAGATCAACCGAAAAATTGAATCCGCGTATTTATATCCTCATTATATTCTAGAACGTTCCGCAGATAAAACGATTCGTTAATATTGCCAGCAGTTGACTCCTTCTCTCATTCAAGAACGTACCCTCTCCCGCCTTCCAGAGATTAGAAATTACAACGAATCGCCCTACGTGTGGCGCTACCTTTGTTGTGCAGCTTCCAAATGCTGACAAGTCTCTACATAGTGCTCAAGTCCGCTGCGACAACACCGAAAGCGCAAGAAAAGTTTACGTGCAATGTTATCAACAACAGGGTTATAAAACATTCTCCGTCTTGTCTCGATAATTTGCTATCTCCTTAAATCATCGTCACATTACTAAAAAAGCCAAAAACCTAATTTTATCTAGTGTAAAATAAAAAAAACTGGGGGCTCGAGCCACCTCAACCCCACCTTGGATACGTGCTATTAACAATAACAAGGTTATAGAACATTATCCGTCTTGTCTCGATAATTATTTCCCCCAAATTATCATCACGTTATTCAAGAAGCCAAAATTTCATTTTATCTAGTGTAAACAGAAAAATTTCCTGAAGGGGGGCTCGAGTCTCCTGATTCCTACCTTGGGTACGTGCTATTGACAATAATAGGGTTATAGAACACTCTCCGTCTTGTCTCGATAATTATTTCTCTCAGATTTATAAATTTATAATCTTCACATTATTCAAGACGCAAAAAATCTAATTTTATCTAGTGTAAATTTAAAAATTTCCTTAGTGGGGGCGGCTCGAGCCACCTTATCCCCACCATGGATACGTGCTATTAACAATAACAAGGGTATAAAACATTCTCCGTCTTGCCTCGATAATTATTTCTCTCCTTAAATTATTTTCACATTATTCAAGAAGCCAAAAATCTAATTTTATCTAACGTTAACTGAAAAATTTCCTGGTTAGAGGGTCGAGCCCCCTGTGCCCCATCTTGGATATGTGCTATTATCAATAACAGGGTTACGGAACGTTCTCCGTCTTGCCTCGATCATTATTTCTCTCCTTAAAATATTGTCACATTATTTTATTTCACACCACAAGAAACATTTTTCTAGTGTAAACCTAAAACTTTCGGGGAGGCTCGAGCCCCATAAGCCCCCCCCCTCTGGATACGGGCCTGGCTACGTCAATGTATCTGAAGTACGTTCAGTTTAGGATGAATCACAGTCGAAGGAATCGAGCCGAACGGAAGAGGTAGGGTTTCTTCAGGAAGTGGAGGGCCGGAAATTTGGACAGATAGCTGGCAGACTGTGTGGATTTGTTCCCATCTGACACAAAAGGAAAGGGAAACGTACGTTTCTTTATCAAGTGGATATCTTTCAAGCACACCCTGCCGTCAGTGGCGACGATTGGGTCCCAAAACGGGGGGGGGGGGACAGTAGATTTCCCTTCGTAGATAAGATTTAGCATAGTGCGGGGGCAAAAGTGGGAAAAACTGGGGGCAACTGCCCTCCTCGCCCCCCCTAATCGCCGCCACTGCTTGCCGTGATTCTTTTGTTAATAAAATCCAAGTAACAACGTACTTTATGTGTGATACCGATATGAGACCAGGAGGAAGTTTATCTTATTGTAATGTTTCACAGAAAAATTATTTTGAGGTACGGAAATCTCTATCATGCATGCAAGGACGTATTTAAGGGGGGGGGGGGTCCAGACCGTCCCAAAAGACTTACCAAGGCAATAAATAATGAAAATGTATTTTTCTTAGTATTTGTTGTATAACTGATGATAATTTATTTACGCTGAAGGAGGAAGACAAGGAATTGGAATCATACGGCTTTGAAGGACATTACCAAAGATTTATGCACACTACTTCTTATACAATAATATCCATAAAATATTAATCAAGAAATTTACTTTTCGCCAATTGGATAACTATTTTTTTTGTTATTCAATAAATATTCAATTCATCATCTATTTGACGTTAATTAACTGCCAGTGCAGTTGTTTTTTTCCAAATTTTGGCGATCTTAACTACACGTAAGTTACATAATGAATACCTGATGTTATATCTCTATTCTTTTACCACCTCTTTACCTATTCATGTATTAATAATACAACATTATTTTCATTAAATAATAATAATTATAAGACACTTGGTCGGACAGCCCGAAATATATTTCTAGATACGTGCCTGCATGTATGGGCGTTGGCAGAAATGTTTGTGAAGGGGGCATTGATGGCAAATTTATTAACTAACAATTATTATTATTTTATTTATCAACGCATTATTATTATAATACTATAACCTTCGTCTTAAAGGTTGTTCAAAGACAAAAACATTGTCATCGGGGACCATTTTAAGGCGGGGTTTCAATTGATTTCATTTGAAAATTTTGAATTCCTGAAAATTTAGGGAGAGGCTGTAGGCTCATCAGTCGCACCTCTGCGTACCCCAGTGCCTACACTTTAAAGTAGTATTCGAACAACTTATGAGCCTCCACCGAGTATCGAACCCAGGACGCCTTTATTACAAGGCCACGACGTTACCACTACACCATCGGAGAGGCCTTATATTAATCATTATTCTGATCATGCACACGGTAATAGTAAAATATTATGAACAAAATAATATATCCATTATTATTATTGGACTCCAACCAGAAATATATTTCTAGAGTGTGCGTCAAATCTCCTGCATATCGCCTTGAACGGCTGAACAGCACCAGGGAATCACAGACGTGCGACGTTGCCTTGTTCCGTGACAAGGCGTTTCGCTCAACCACGCTCTCTCTTTTCCGTGTGAGATTTCGACATGGCACCACTGCAGTGCGCTGCTATTGGCTATCGCCATATGCAGAGATTTGACGCTTACTTCTAGATACGTGCCTGCCTATGGCATACACGAGTCGATTGATTTAATTATTGTCGCCTATCTGTACCGTTGGTTAACAACGACAGGATGATGGATGACGTGGTCCGTGGTCCTCGTTAAAGGTGCTGTTTCAGAAAAACATAGAAGTGTAGTCACCTCTGTTGTGGAGTAGGTAGCGTAGTGACAACGAAAGCAGGGGGTTCTATAGGTTCGAAGCCTAGATGAGACATGTACTTTGTTTGTTTGTTATCTCATCGCTTTCATCCAATCGCCAAACATTTCATCGTCACAATTAACCTAGATCGAACAACGCAAAATATAACAAAAATACAAATTGTTAGCATGTGTAAGATATGGCTGAAATGGGCCTTACAAGGCAGTATGGTGGCTTACACTGTAACTTTGCAATCAAGCGGTCCAGTGTTCGATCCCTGGCGGAGGTACAGCCACTGGCAATAAAAATGAACACGTAGATCCTAAAGCAACCGCTTACATGCAATGTGTTTTGTGTGTTGCCTAACGCAGCGGCGATAGGAGAACTAACTGTTGAAAAGTTGCTATTGAAGTTGACTCAACGCCGTAGAATTAGGCAACACGCACATAACGCATTATAGTGAAGCTGGATGTAAGTGTGGTTCATCCAGAATTTTCCATATAGTCAAATTGGACCTTGTGAAAAAAATTGGGGGTCGTTGAGAAAATTTGGGAAGGGTTTGTTAGGGGGCAGTGGCGGCGATTACTGGGGGTTGCCCCCTACTTTTCGGCACTTTTGCCCCGCACTATGCTAAACCTTACCTACAAAGAGAAATATACTGTCTTTGCCCCCCTCCCCGGTTTTGGAACCCAATCGCCGCCACTGTTAGGGGGTGTAGATAAAACACTATAGCCACACTCCAGATTAGTCTATCTGGGCATATAATGGGCAAGGACGTATTTAGGTGGGGTTCGTGTACCAAAATTAAATAATGAAAATGTAACATTTATTTTATAATCGATGGTTATAATTTCAAGGCAAGGATTATATTGGGATCATTGGGCTTTGAAGGGCAGTAACAAACATTTGTGCTTGCACACTACTATTTATGATAATATGCATAAAATATTAATCAGGAACTTTACTTTTTGCCAACTGGATCTAACATCTTCTTTTCTATTCAATATATATTTGGTTATCCATCTATATGACACTAATATCTTTGTCAGAGCACTTGATTTTATACAAATTATGCCTATGTTAACTACATGTAAGCTAGATAATGAATACGTGCTGTTATATCTCAATTTTTATTCGGTCTTTTTTTCCTACTTATGTAATAATAATAAATAAATAAATTTATATATTGAATTAGTATTAATTTAATTATTTTAATTTAAAAGTTGTTGTTATTATTACTATTATTATAATTCCCGAGACACTTGGTTCGGACTCCCAAATTTATTTCTTAGATACGAGTCTGATAATGGACTAAAAAGAAAAAAATGACATTTTCTGATCATCAGATGTAATCCACATGCATCAAATTTAGAAAACAATGCGACACATAGATTTAAAAAATAATGTCACAAATTTAAATCACTTAAAAAAACTACATCGTTGCTGATAGTGTTATTAAATGGCAGTAAGAATCACCATTGGTGTATTTTCTTTTTGGGCGGTTATTAGCATCTTGGAAGAAATCGATACTGTGCCTTACACACTTATATATCTTAACAAGCAAATAAAATGCTTTTCGTATGTTTATTTTGGTCAATCATGAGAAATGTTTAGGTAAAACATATGGGGGAGGGGGTTCTTCGGACATTTTCATTGCGCCGAGTCCTCTTTTTAACAATAACGTCGATCTTCACTTTCATGGCGTTAGTGCCATCTTGTGTACACAAAGCCGCAACTCACGCACAATTTGTGAGTGCGTCAGTCTCTGCAGCATACGCTTGCCAAGCCGGCATAACACGTGCTTTGTGTTTACCCCTGCAACGAAGAACCAATCAGAAGAAGAGGGCGGGGCGATTCCTAAGCAGGAGTTTGCTTGCGAGGAACCTGACGTGGAGAGAGAGAGAGAGAGAGAAGGAAATGTAGTGTGTGCTTTGAGCATCTGTGTATGAATTGAGAGATTGCTATATTTTAAAATTCTGTCAGCTCATTTGCGAGCGACAGGGTTGGTAATCATTTACCGCGAATTCGTCGATTGTGACGAAACCTTCCTGGACTTTAAAGTGAAAGAGAATAAGCCTTGCGATTCGCCACAATCGGCAATTTACAGTGTAAACAACCATCTTCGACCAGCAGGAAAACATGAAAATAAACCGAGGGTTGAAACCAGGGTCATGCGAGATGTGTTCAATTTGATTCATATCTCATCTGTACACGTATATGCACCAATATTGTGAATTGTCACTTAAAAATAGTGTATTTTGGTGGACTTGAGTGAAAGTGATATCGATTTCAACTGACAGGAAGAACGCACTTCCGCGCTGGCATGATGGTGGATACATGAAACGACCGGCATTTTGCTCTCCTTGTTCTGAAAGCAAATACGAAAGTGACATTGCTTCTGTCTGAAATAAACATGAAGTTTACAGGCTTTCAGATCATAGTGCCGTAACTTAGCGTCAGAGTGTACAGCCCACAGTAAGTCATATTTCTTGTTATTTCCTGATTTTGTTTTGTAACAGGTGCGACCTTGAACTTGATTCTTCCCAGGGATGCGAAGCGGAGGAGGAAAAATCGGTCAGTCGGAACGCACGGATAGTATTAGCGTACCATCTGATAGTTACTTCCTTTCTAAACATGTGTTAATGCTCAATAGTAGTTGACTTTCTAACTTAGACCCAGGATTAAAGTTAACTAATACCTCACATTTGCTCTGTATTGCATTATTAAATCGTTATGATCACAATATATTACATAGGATTTTTATCCACTTAACACAGAACCTGTACAATATTGACAATGCTATCGTTATTCATGTCTCTACGCTTAATTTCGTAACAAGTGAAAGCTGTTAAGGAAATTATTTATGTGCAGGAGGAGCAGGGCTATGTTTGTAAACAAAAAATGACTCTCACTGAAATACATCTTTTCTGGAAACTAAAATCTCCGAAAGCAGATTGTTGTTAAATTACGTAAACCAACCAGAAAGAAATGATTGTTATGAACGTCATATTTGTGTCGAAAATTATGATTTTTTTTAAAAAATATTCATATTGTCAGTTTCCTTTGTGTTGCAATCTAGACCCTACTCTGTAAATTTCCAATTTTTGTACACGGTATTTAGAAAAATTATAGTAAATTAGGCTTTTGACGGGGGGATTATGAAGTTGCTCTGCAGCACATCAAGGATGTGTGTTCTCACAGTATCCATTATTTTTTAAACTTCTTATTCTGGCAGATTTTTACATACAGAGCTCCATAAATAATCTGGAAGTATGACTCTCAAAATCACATGATAATGGATAAGTTTTAATCTTTTAAACACATTGGCTGCATGGAGGGCTAGTTTGGAGATGGATCCGAGTTGATTCACATATGTGTATGAATTTAAACATTCTTTTGCAGCTAGCATTATGCTGTATTAAGTGGTTTTCTTTTGATCTTGCAACCCAAGTTCCTGGGTCCAAGCTTGCAACCTGGTCATGGGTGTTCTCTGCGGGTGTCTCATATGTATATATTGTCACTATATTATACATATATGTATATGTATCAACAAGCATCAATTCCAGTAATTGTAAATGTGGTATTCTAGAGTACCTTAGTTTTGCATAGATGAATGACAGCCATCCATGTAGGTTTTTTTTTATCTTGCGATAAACTTACCAACTGGTACAATACCATTATACTTTGGCACACACACACACACACAAACGTGGCTACTCGACCAGAATTCATGAATTGAGATGCATAGCTAATCAATATACTACAGCATCCCTTCTTCAATTGTATCTAATTATCCTCATTGTTGCAATCAGCCGAAAATGGCAGAAAGGCAGTGTAAAATAGCAAAAGTACAAACAACTATTTTTGCAGTGTGCAGTTACTATTGAAAGAGGGAAGTATTCGTAGATTTAAAGTAGGTAAATTAAAATTTAAGGTTCAGTCAATGATCTGTAAACATTTAGAAGCCTCAAGCAAACCCAGTATTTTCCTCCTGCTTTTGCCGTTTCTTCTGAGTCTGGTCAAAATGGCCTGGTTCTGTTCTGCCACAATGCGGAGGAATTCTTACGAGAGCAGCTCTTCAGTGTAGGGCATTATCCTGTAACAGGGTTGTTATCCACTTCTATCATGTTTCATATTGGCATCCTAGGGTAAGGGGAACAGCAGCATGTTCTTGTGACCATCAGTGATAATCTTTCACTTACATCCAACGCTCGAAAACTTTCGCAAAGCATCCCGCCAGTTGTCTCATTGTCACCATGTTAAACCGTAGGAGAATCCTGCCAGATAACTCTACAGTTCAACCCCCCCCCCCCCCCGTTAACATTTTCCCCTTCAGGTGTGTCTTAAATCATAAGATTTACTAATTGATGTAAGGCATGTGTAATGATTCTGAATGTTTAATGATTTCCGCGAGCATAGAAGTATTAGGATGTGTTTTAGAATATTAGAAACAACTGTAGAAATATGTTTGAAGCTTGGAGGAATTATTACCACAGTTAAATGCTTCGAGTACTCTTTACCAAAAAAAATTATGATTTCAAAAGTAGCTTATGTGAGCAGCCATTCTTGATTTACGGTTATCTTTGACACAGAGTATTGGCAGTTTTCACACAAGGCTCAAAGGAGGTTTCATCCTTGAAACCAGATATGTAATCAGGTGTTGGTAATCTTTAGGGACTTTATTTTAATGCTAACAATTCTAAACTTGGCATGCCTAACAATAATGAAAACATTTAGGGATGTAATGACGTAGTAGCAGCAGCAGTCTTTATCCAAGATGATAGTAAATGAATAGTTGCCTTCAAACAAATACATACAGGGGTAGGACAAAAATATGGAAACACCTGGTAGCCATTTCAAACACGATTTGCATCTGAATGGTAGGTGGTGCTGTGGTCACTGGCACTTCCTGCGAGGTATACACCCTGGCCAACCTGACAGATGGGCCTGTTACAGTTCAGCGACCGGTCCGTGCAGGTTGTCGTGAATCATGTCTGAGCTGACAAGAGTTTCAAAGAGGGCAAATTGTGGGTGTGCGTATGGTGGGAGCTTCCGTGACGAAAGTAACGGAAATGTTTGGTGTATCAAGAAGCACAGTCTCGAAGATCATGACTGTCTACGAGACTTCCGGAAAACCCGCATGGACGCAAGTGTGTTGCGTGACAGAGACAGATGCACATTGGGTAGGATTGTGACCAAACAGAAGATTACTACGGCTCCAAAAGTCACTGCTGAGCTGAATACAGTGCTTACAAACCCTGTTAGCGTCAAAACAGTCAGAAGAGAACTACACAAGCAGGGTATTCATGGCAGATCTGCAATTCCCAAACCACTTGTGACTGTTGACCATGCTGCTAGATGGAGACAGTGGTGCAACGCACATAAAAACTGGACAATGAAGCAGTGAAAGACTGTAATCTGGTCGGATGAGTCATCTTTTACATTGTTTCCAACTGCTGGCCGAGTGTACGTGTGGAGAACGCCAGCACAAGCGTACGATACAGACTGTCTGTTACCAAGAGTGAGGCATGGCGGTGGTTCAGTGATGATTTGGGCAGCCATCTCCTGGTATTCTGCCGGCCCCATCATCACCCTGCATGGACATGTCACTGCCAGGGACTACGTAACCATTTTGAGTGACCAGCTGCATCCTATGGTGCAGACTTTGTTCCCAGATGGTGATGCCATGTTTCAAGATGACAGAGCCCCTGTTCATACAGCTCACATCGTCCAGGACTGGTTTGATGAGCACGAAGATGAAGTGTCACATCTGCCATGGCCTCCAGAATCGCTAGACCTCAATATTATTGAGCCCCTGTGGTCGGTTTTGGAGACCAAGGTGCGAGCCCGCTTCCCACCACCGTCTCTACAACAATTTGCAGCTGCTTTGGAGGAAGAATGGTACAACATCCCTGTGACAACCATACGCAACCTGTATTTGTAAATTCCACGTCGACTGCAGGCTGGTCTGCGTGCCAAAGGTGGTCCTACTCGATATTAATAAAGGTAATGTGCATTTCTGCATATTTTTGTCCATCCTCTGTATATAGCAGTATACGGAAGGGAAAATCATTCTTCAGAAAACATGTAGTAAGTAATCACTAGACTGATGAAGTATGTATTTATAAGACATAAATAGACATTAAAAAATGCATGTGTGTCATGGTTAGTTTGGAATTGAACAATCAGTCCTTGAGTGAAGACGTGTGTTTGTTTGTCCCATCGCCCCATCATCTACTTTTGACAGTACAACAGTACTGTGAATAACCCAAAAGAAATAGATAATATGTATTACGTTGCGTTAATGGTAGTTGTTATACAGTGATCTTTTCTTGTATACAGAGTGTCACTTATTCCTACCTCTGCTTGCTGCTTGAAATACCCATTTCAAGCAACTAGGTCTAGCGCTTTCAGAATGATAAGCTGAGAGTTTCTCATTCTATCAGGAGGACTCTTGCATTGCCAGTCTTGGGATATTTTCAGTGTGTCTGTGGAACGGGGAATAGGGCTCATTCTATCCTTACAACCACTTTCACAATGTCCAGTTAGGTCTTAACACATGCTTTTTCCTCTCAAAAACCTGATACACCAGTCAAATTTCTCTGGCTGCAATTTAACCCTGGACCTGAATACAATGTGAAAAGGGCAATTCATCCCAATGTTCAGCTACTCATTTGGTTTCTGTGACAGTGGTGCATTCCCCATATTACCACATTTACTGCTTGTAAACCAACTTTTCTTGAGATATATTTTGTACATTTAGCTTTAATATATGGGTAACTGCTCATTATTATGCAAACTATTAACGAAAGCTTCTGAACCAGAATTTGAGTAGATTATTTAAGTAACTTCCAGACTGGTTTATGTACGCCACTGATCATTGCACAACACACCATTCTGATGCTGGGTTGTCTCCCCGGTTATGCATGCGAGAGAAATTTCCCTTGATGCAGAGGAAACCAGGTACAATTGTAGGTAACTCTCTCTCTCTCTTGCCCCCCTGAGAAGGGGGGGGGAGAGCAAGAGCAGGAAAGAGAAATTTTATGAAGATTATAGTAATGTAGGTCAACTTTCAGAATGCACCACTGTTCTGTGATGAGCCAAACTGGACCAGCGAAACACGATAGGGTGAAAGGACTCTCTGGCAGTCCCTTTCACTGTCACAAAAATGTTCTCTCAGCCCCTATTGACCCAGAACCAATTTGTATGTTCAAAAGCTGAGAAGCTTGTTTTAGGGCTATGTGGAAACACCAGGCAGCTTTCAGGCTGGAGTGACATGCAACATGTGTTTCAACACTGAAGCAACGAGTGACCTTCAGACTGCAGAAGGCATGACAAAGACCTTCATGTTCAAACAAATAGAAAATATTATGAATGAGACTAACCACTGCTCTTACCTCAATATTGGCATGCAAAAATATTTGACCATTTGTGTTTCTTTTGGCAACATAAGTTCTCCCTGTTGGTGTTCTGACATCAACCTTTGCAAGCATGGCTATCTTGTCCATAGTGAAAAATGTCAGGTTTCTCAGTATATACGTATAAATGAAGGTGAAGGCTCATGAGGACGACATAGAAAGCAGTGTAACCCGATACATATATCTTCAATTATAACACCATTAAGCCTTGTTTCCATGATATAAAAAAACTCAATATGCTGACCAAGGCAGTAAATTATTTTATTATAAAACATAAACTAAACGTTTCAACCTTCTAGCAAGGTCTTCATCAGACTCTGCACCAAGTACAAATGTAACAAGATACAAAAACAGGATGATATATATACACAAACATTACTCCCCTCCAGACTATTAGAAAGTTGTTCTGGAACATTCTAGCAGGTGGCTTTCCCTTCTCAACTGTACTTTCACCTAAAAGGCTAAACATATTTACTTCCATATAGAATGTGGTTGGACTCTCTAATCTCACGCTCTTTTTCCTTCGTTCTTCTTTCTTCTTCTCTCCTCTCTCTCTCTTGTCCTTTCCATTCTTTCTAACACCTTCTTCCATTCTTTGTTTAACTTCAGTCCCCCATTCCAGTTCATTGTGTCTTCTTCACCTTTCTTCTCTATTTCCTTGACCTCCTTCCATTTTCTCACCAGTATTCTCTTCTCCCTTCCTATCTGCTTAGCCTCATCCCACTATGTCATGTCCTGTTTCTCTCCTGTGTTTAAATATCACACTTCTCTCTCTCTTAAGTCGTACAGCATCCCTATGTTGTTTCAACCTGTCTTTCAGCCTCTTTTTCGTTTCTCCTATGTACACACTCCGACATTCTTTACATTTCACTTCATAGATAATCCCTTCCTCTTTTCTGTTTTCCTTTTTCTTGTTTGCATTCTCCGCTATTCTTAAGATGCTTCTCCCTCCCTTCCTGTAAGTTTTAATGCCCGCTTTCCTAAGCACTTTGCATATCTTTTCTGTAGTCTTCCCCATACTCCTTATTCGAAACCTCCTGTCTTTTTCTTTCTCTTCCTTGCTAGAAGGTTGAGACGTTACATTTAGTTTAGGTTTTATAATAAAATAAATTACTGCCTTGGTCAGCATATTGAGTTTTTCATATATCTTCATGCACATTCAAAATGCATCCTAGCTACCGCCTGGTAGAAGCACATTGCGCAGTGGTTCGAATCCCACTTTAATGCACTTACGATTAGCCAATCTGTGAATAAAGTGGACAAAGCAGAAACTCAAAACAAAGATCCTAGCTAGCTACCAAGTGTGTGCATGCACGTAACACACTGTAATATCAGTGGTTCTTGTTCTATGTCTAGAGAATGCGAGAATACTTTTACGTGTATAGTAGAATGGCTACCTTTTCTGTACTTGCAATTGTATGAATATATTCAAACGGTTCATATTCCATATTAGTGGTACAATGAAAGTATCACGATGTAATGTTTTGTGGACACCACTCAAATGTCTTGATGTCATGATCTGCAAGTTGTATGAAGTCTTCAACCTGGCATGGGCACCAAGTATCTTGACAGTACCAACGATACCATCTCATGGTTCTTTGCTGCGAGATATGGCAAAGAAATGCCACTCTGCTGAGACACTGAAATCAGTATAATGGAAACGTATGTTAACAAAAATTCTTCTCATTCTTATACTAGACTGCAGAACCGTCAGAAAAGTAATAAATATGCTTAGGTGTTCTACTGAAGTGGGATATCAGAAACTTTATCAAATGGCACTGGAGAACATGCTCTAGGCATTCTGATATTATAACAAAAGAAATCTTAGGATATCTGTAATAACCAACAAATGGGTGAATGGTGGCCTCCAGCAAAGATGGTTACTGCATTTTGGCACACTGCTAAAATGGAGTATCCATCAATTTTGCTTACAGTCATTGAGTTTTTACTTCTTCACCCACTTCACAAACATTTAACTAACAATTACAGCAAAATGTCTTCCATAGCTTTTGCAATAATTTAATCAGTTTTAGGTGATGAAGGTGATCTGTGGTGACAATCATTGAGTCTGACAGATTTTGAAATGTTTCCAGCATTTACATGCTTTAGTCTGGTTCTGATCTTCTCACATTCTTTTTTCAATTTTATCTTTGGAGTTAGGACAAAGTTCTCAAAGGCAGTGCAGACGCTCATCTTGATGGTGTGCAGTGCTTGTTACTAACGCGAACACATTTATTCTATTGATGCGACAAAGCAGAACATTTACCGACTCCGATGTACTCGGTGATAATTTTTTGAACCAACACTGATGCTGATATTTAACCGATTCAAAAACATAAGATTATTCAATGGAAATTGACTATTTTTTTCAGCATGACCAAAATATCTTTCCTATAAAAATTTATATTTGCATGTTATATACAGTGCCGGCAAAAAGTTTATGGACAACCCAGAAATATGACCAACAGTATCCTGTCCTTGTATTTTCTGTGCCAAAGTAGCAATATTGACACTACATACAAAATAGCATGACAACAACCAGTGCTGCTACAAGAACAAAGTAAGGAATGCTATTGGGTGTGGTGTGAACAGACATGTTGGTTTGCAATGAGAGGGTAAAAAAAAAACAAAAAAAAAACGTGTGCTCCCCTGTGCTTAGCACCACGCCATGAAGGCGTATAGGTGGTGTGGGGGTAACGCCCCACACTTTCTTGATCCGGTCATGAGGGGGTCAAAACCAGACATTTGTGAACAAAAGATTGGGAGCCATGAGTAAATGGGACAAGGTTGGCACAGCACAGTTTTCCCCAAGGGTTTTTTTTTTCCAGACAATTATGTCATCAGTTTGAGAAAACGTGAGAAATTTAGCAGAATAGCCTAAAATACTCCAATAAATAATGTAGTAGAAATCACAGTGGGTTTTACGAGGCTATTTTTCTCAAATCATTCTAGAAGTTGAATTTTGACAAAAAAGAAAGGTAAGTAATATTTCCAAAATATGGTTGAATAGAGCTTATCATTTTGCAATAATTAGTGTGGTAGCACTTGGGTTATCAGTCACTTCCATATGTGGGGGAACCATATATAGTGTGGCTCACGACAGTTTCAGCTATGATGTTCAATTGATAGAAAATTTTTGCATGTATAAAACAAAGGAGAATTGAGTACATTTTATTGAAAGTCCAAATTTCACTTTTATATAGCCTATAGTTTCAATGCTTACTAATGTTTTGACAATAGAAACTGCCATAAAATTAGATCTTTTGGCTTGAGATTTTTATAGTAGCAAGATATTTCAGAGGATGGATACGGTATTCCATTTGGACAAAATCAGTAAACACAAATATGGCAAATTTATAATTTCATTCATAGCATTCATACTTGAAACATACAGATAAATAATGGAAAAACACATCTGTGATAAACTGCAAACAAACAGCAGATTTAAAAGTCAGCTACCTTGTATCGCATCGCATTTTTGGGTTACTTATTGGTCTATGTGGAATACATATTGAGATAAAAATGCCTTTATAGCCGTAGCAGAATTCACTTCAAGATAGGCACAACACTGCATTCACAAAATAAATTTGTTACATTAATTCAAATAGACAATGGAATATTCATTAAAAAAATAGCAGGTTTCCTGGCGAGGTGAAGAACAAACTTATCACTAGAGAAGATGCTCAAATGTATTGTTGCAGGGAAAAGGGGTTAGCAAACGTGATTGATAAAAGCAAAAGTCTAACTGCAAAAAATGTTACACTACAACATAGTTTGTGCCAAAGATCATGGACAAGAGATAGACGTGTGTCTATCCCATCTTGTACTTCACCTAGTTAACATCTCGATGTGATTGACCTAGAAATGTAGAAGTGTGACAAAATAAGCAAATAACTATGTGCAGGATCTCGCTTTATGGGTTCAAAAATTGTAGCCATATTTCAAATGTCATTATATCCCCTCCCCCTTTTGCCCATTGTAAAAACAACATCCACTCTGTGGTCAGATATGCTACTTGGGACTGCGAGTACAGTTTACAGTTGCATGCGCCAAAAAGTTACGCCTCGGGGAATCCGACTCTGTAAACTAATTACGTAGACCATTACACTATCCAGGATCCTTAGAATCAAACTGTGGGGCAAATATTTTGAAACAATATTTCAGTTAATTTAATTTAACCTTTTGAAAGGTGTGAGACCTTCATTACGAATTCTTTAACTATGTTAACAGAAATGTAAAAACTTTTCATTTAATGCAGGTCATAATGATAATTTTTTTTTTATAAAAAAATATGAAAGAGTATCCGATTCAGTCAACTAAAACAATACAAACTGAATGTTCAGATACAGTACTGTGAGGAAAACAAAATTCTTTTAAAATATATATATAAAAAAAAACTACCCAGGTTGGTCTTTTGGAAAAACATGGGCAAAATGGCCAACCTTGAAACTGAATGTGTCACGCACCCAGGGTTGTGCAATTACACGTAAAAAATGTTTTCTACAAGACACGTAAAATGCGTAGAAAACGTAAAGTATGTAAAAAACTAGAATCAAACCTAAAAATGAAAAGAAAACATGGTTTTTGCGATGGTTATTGTTATTTATGGCAGCTGGCATTGGTAGAAAACCAAAAAAGGCTTTAAAAAATTTCCTTGCGAATTTATTTGTGCTCTTACATTACAATTTTACAAACTGCCATATTCATATTCACATCATAATTAGGCTATGCAAGTGTATTAATACGCATGAAAAAGGAATTTGAAGCTGTTACTAAAACTTAATCCAATCCAAATAAATTGTCGTTAATTGTTATGTTACAATACAAATACTAGTGCAAGATTTATATATCAACAGATTTCACAATTTTAAAAATGTGAAAGAACAGTTCTATTTTTTAAAAGATGTTAGTGGGGCGTGAGGTGGCTGTATAAACAACTTCAGAAAATAATGATTTTGTGCTAAATTATGTAAGAAAACTAAAGTTTCAAATGTAATATAATTAGTTTTTTCCATCCGCGTAACTAGTAAATTTACCTTGCCAATCCTGCACGCACCGGTCTACAGCGCAGAAGGAATAACTTGGCAGGGATGTCATCTCCCACCTTCATCTCTCCTTCCAGAAGCGAAGGCTCATTCGCTTGAGCGGATGACAAGGTGACGTGCAAACCAATCGAAATCATTCTGAGAGGGGTGAAGCAGGCGTGCAAACCCCCACACTGCTATATTAGTCTTTCGAAACAAACCGCAGCTACAAGCGAGTGATTAGCAGGCTATTTTGTTTCTTTGTTAGTGAGGGTTTTTTTTTGCTGGTTTTGTCATTGTTGTATAATGAGCAGTGGCAATGAAGGAGAAATAGTTTTCAATGTATATAAGTACTTTGATTTTGATGAAAACAAAACCACAGCTGTTCACAGAACGTTTGTGGCGACAGGTGTCAGTGAAAGATCTGTGTGGAGAATTTTGAAGGAGAAAACAAAAATGTTGTGAGTGCGAGCGGAAAACCTTTTTCAACGCAGGGCAAAAACTGACTGAACGCCCAGCAATGTGTCAAAAATCTGATCCTTTTGATGAAGCAGTCGTGCGCCGAACAATCCATGATTTATACACGAAACGCATTGTTGTCACTGTACATAAACTGATGAAGGAACTGCAAGAAAATGTTAATTTTAAGGGTTCACGTTGGTCATTGCGTATGATCATAAGAAAATTCAGATTTATAAAGCACAGCGTAAGCAGCAGGAAGCTACTCCTTGAACGAACAGCATTGTTGCGTTGCAGTGATCATTTTTGCGTGACGTTAAAGAACTGCGCAGAGAGCAACCCCGCCGGTCTTTCATTTACATAAATGAAAGTTTCGTGAACACACACCACACTGTCCCCAAAGTTTGGCTGGATTCCAAAGATTCGAAGGGGGCGGGGGGTTAAAGTGCCAACAGGAAAAAGTCCCAGGTTTATTATTGTGCATGCCGGTGGTGAAAGTGGATTTGTGCAGGAGGCGAAGGTAGTGTTACTTTGAAAAACAACTTCTGGGGACTATGATGGGGAGATGAACACTAACAATTTTATGTTGTGGTTCGAAGAACAGCTTCTTCCCAATCTGCCCCCCAAACTCTGTTATTGTGTGTGACAATGATCCATACCACAACAAGTTAGTGGAAAAAATCCCAACATTAAACAGCAGGAAGGATGAAATGAAGTTGTGGCTGTCATCTCTCAATATTCTGCATGCAGAAGGTTTGCTGAAAGCCGAATTATATGCTAACATTAAATTGAAGATTGGTAGTTTGCACCGTGATCTTTACTGCTTGTACTCTCGTGCCATAATTCCTTTCATAGTAGTTGGCAACGCTGACTTAGCAGGGAGTGACGTCACTGCCAGGTTATTCCTTTCTGGCTGTAGTTGCAATGGTAGCCATGGGCTATGAAAGGAAACATGGTACGATGATGTGGAAACCTTGCATAGGCATCTGAGCGCACTGTCAACCGTTGCAACTGTGCATGCAAATGGGAGATAATCTGTAAAGATGCCACCAGAACCCTCTGGTGGTCATGTTTGTGGCACATTGAAATTAAAACGTCAGGAGGCATTGCAATGGCAACACTGGAACTCTTGTGAGTGCCCTCTCCCCAGCTGATTCCTCTCTAGCATGCAGGCTTGTTGTGGACCGATAGCAATGGTGTCATCAACGTGGGAAAGAAATCAGTTGCTCACGATGTCAAGTGATGTGGACAAGTTGCCTTGGTCTGCAAAGAAGTCCAGATCTCAAACACAATTGAGAACCTGTGGAATACAATGTGCTACATTTTGTACAAAATTAAGTCAATTAATGTTGTCGAATTTTGGCTTGCTGTGGCCACACTTTGGCAGCTGGTAAAAGTGGAGTAATGTCACAGGTTAATGCATTCCATGCCAGAGCATATCCAGATGGGCTTACGAGCACAAAAGTGGTCGTATTGACTACTGAACCATGTTTTCCTCTTTGTCATGATTAAATGGCTGAAGCAACATACATGTATTTTTTCTTGGGTGTCCTTACACCTTTTGCTGATGTATGTATTCTCACAGACTTAACACTAGTACAGAAGGTATGTCCATATTTGAAAAGAACATGGATGTTAAGTAGCAAAATGAATTCATGTTCTTAATACTGAAAATTTAAGGCTGGCAGATTACACTTCAGAAAAACTTTTTGAAGTGCTTCTGGATGTAATCTACTGTCATATATCTGCCCATCAACACTCAGTACTCTTTCATTAATTAGTGATGCAGCAGGTATGCCCAAATATTTTCTAGCCACTTTTTGCAGGTTTGGGTACTTTCTTCAATTGCCAGTAACGGATACTCATCACACGGAATAGTTGCTTCAGCAATAATGCTCTATTTCAGATAGGAAATAGGTGGATCTTCCGAATGAGGGATGGCAATGATTTTTTCACAAAGATTAGATCTGGCTGGTACACTTGTTTATGTGCATATTACATCCACATTCACGGATTCACTTTGACCTATTTTCAGTAAATCTAACAAAATTGAAATAATGAAAACTTTTTAGAAGACAAAAATTTTAGTATTGGTATCAGTTAAAATATCAAACTTTTACATATAACGATATGTCAGTTTTGCCCAATATTCATATGTTGGTAATTGGCTTTGTCACATCCCTAATTTATTCCAATGAAAAATAAATCAGTTATACAAGTTTGATGTAGGAACATATCAGCATTATTTGAAAGCTTTCGCCAGGATAAAATCTTGAGATCAAAATTTAGCCTAATGAATGTTTTGCAAGTAAAGCTGAAATGTTGCTACATAAAACTTTTATGATTATGTATTCATATTGGAATAAAAGTGTTGGTGACATAGCAAACATTATTTCATTCTGATTCCACACAGATATACTTCATTTTAGCCAATAGTTTAGAAAGATGCTAGCTTGCATATTTATATTTTCCACTCATTACTTATTTTAGAAAGTATTGTTTTTAAAAAATTATGAACTAGCTCCTTATAAACACTTCATTCACCCACCCTTTCACCTTTTCAGTCATTCATAATATACTTCTATTCAGAGCCATCCCTAGAGAAGGGAAGTACTCCAGGGGGTGCCAAGCAAGAGAAAAGATAATGCCTCATGGTACCTTAAAATTGTAAGAAATAGGTCCAACATTTTTTTTAGCTCACTTTGAAGGTACTGTGTATGCTTTTTCATGACAATATTATATACAAGCTTCTCTCCCATATAGAGAAGAGAAAAATGCATGTTGGACTTTTTGTTACAGAACACTTTTGTTCTATGTGAGCATTGCTGTAGTTGACACACAAAAGAGAAAATTTGCTTGTTTTTCTTCAAAGTCCACTTAATGCTTAGGTAGGCTAATTGGGACTGAATCTACAGTTTTCATGTGTTACCTGTACCACTGTGTAATGTGCCTCCACCAGGAATACCTGCAGACTCCTAATTACATGGCGATGGAATTAGTCACTCCACCGAGAAACAAAAAGGTTTGATTTTTTTTAAAGTCCACTTTGCACATGGATAGGCTAATTGGGACTGGACCTACAGTTTAAGGGGAATCCGAACCACTATGTGGCTCCACATATGTGTATCAAACACTAAAGAGTTTAGCTATGGAGGAAATTAACATTTGCTTGGGGGTTGATTCCAGTGGCGTCTCCTGACCCTGAACTTCAGGCGTTGGCAATGAAGGAATGTTAACCCCTCCCCCTCTCATATCTGTGAACCAATATCACAAATTTTCTCCGTACCTTTTTGGTGTAATTTTATAAATATTTAGAAAAACATTAAATTACATAAATTATTTTAAATGAAGTAAATACTCGTATTTGAAGGGTAAGGAGAAAGTTAATGTTCAATACTTCGCCATACAATTAATTTTTAAAGCACGAGTTTGCAACCAGAGGGGTTGGTGGAACTCCCATCACCCCTACAAAAAACACCGTGGACATAAGAATGACCCGTTCATTGAAAAATCGCTAAAATGCGCATTCCTGTTTTTCCCCTTACCCTTCATTTATCCTTCCAAAAAGTAAATTGTGAAAAATCAACTGCTCACAGTTACTTGCATTCCAGCTCTATTATTCTTTCTTTAGAGAGAAATGTGCTGATCACTGCCTCACAAAATTGGGATTTATCCCCTTTTCGCAGCTTAGAAAGTAATCCTTTCTCGATGGAGATAATTTAAATTCGTCATCCGGTTCTGAGTTTGAGTAGATCGGCAGAATGTGTGGATCCTCTTCAGTGATGAGCACGATTTTTCGACAGATGACGTTGTGGAAGGAATTGTTGCGATCAACATGCTAATTTATATATTTCCGTAAACCCACCCACTAGATTCGTGCCCAGTAGATAATTTACAATCTCAATTGGTGTTTTCTCTGATCCTTCAGTGGAAGCATACCAAACAAAGTTCATTCTGTACTTTGGTTAAATTAAACAGACTGCCATAAATTTCCTGCAATTTATGTACACAAGATGGTGAGGAAAGTTTTCTCCATTATTCAAGTAGCCCCGTTTTGTGGGATTTAGTAAATCAAAATAGTGCAATTTTTCAAATGACGCGAATCTAATTGTTATCTGGTTGCTGATATTATCAATGATTTCAAAGTAAAGCCTCCGGCAGTGATCTTTCTGTGATTCGTTGTTCAGTCGCCTCCTTTTCATTTCAACAAGCTCTTCCTCTTCTACTGTACCAGTTGTAGAATTCCATAGTGTTTCGAAATTCTCACTTTCCTTTTTCAGCTGTCGTTGAAATTCAGTTATTTTATTACTGCAATACAAAATATCAACATTTTTAGACTGCAATATACTGAATAATACGTCTGAAAAGGCAAGCAAGTTGGATAAAGCCTTTATTAAAAATATATTTTCGAAATCCTTCAGGAAGCTAGAAAATCCTCTTGGAGTCATTGCAGTCAAATGATCGAAGTCTCCACTTTCACTAACATCTTCAAAAAACATAAGCAGTGCTTCTCTGTTGTCATTGACTGTCCACACTAGCCTAGAGGTAAAATTCCATCTGGTAGGAGTTAATGACGGGAGCTTTCTGGACATGAAAGCAGAAAGTTCGTGTAACCTCTTTGGAGAATGAGGTTTAAGTGATTTAAGACCACAAAAGAACACCTTAAGCTCTTTGTTACATTCTAACGATTGTTGCAGCACCAAGTTCATGACATGAACATAACAATGCGTAAAAAAAGCTTTCGGATAATTTTCCAAAAACTTTACTTTGAAGGCCATTCAAATGAACACTCATTACAGAATATCCATCGTATGGGCAATTAATTTATCCCCACACTTATTTATCCATTATTTCAGTCACGTGACT
Source organism: Lepisma saccharinum (assembly GCF_977018435.1). Lineage (NCBI taxonomy): Eukaryota > Metazoa > Arthropoda > Insecta > Zygentoma > Lepismatidae > Lepisma > Lepisma saccharinum. Next base: position 76,313,473 of record NC_139236.1, read on the forward strand.
AAAAAAAGCTCCTGCAGTTTTATCGGCGCTCATGTCATGAAATCCAAGAAATCTTTCATTGAATTTTTTCTGTGATTTGCTAATGTCTGGTGTTTCATTGTAGATTTCATCTCTCAGAACATCCGAAACTGAATTTATTAAATCATTATGAATGCCTGCCAAAGTACCGCGAAAAACTGTAGAATTTAATAAATGTTCTTTTAATGAGGGATCAAACTCGGCACTTGCAATAAGGAATTCCATGTAATAGCCCTTATTTAGAGATGCTGCATTTTCCTCATGGCTTCAGAATGGCAGATCTTGCTTTGCTAAATAGCAGACGGCGTTAATCAACCTCTTTAATATTTCCCTGTTCTCTTTTACTTTTTCATTGTGTAGCTCTATTTCAGCTTTTCGTTGAGTATCCAAAAGAACGTCAATTCTAGTAGGGGTGGCAACAGAACTACTAAATTTAAAGAAACTATAAAGATGCAATTCAGACTCGCTATGTTTTCTCACTGCAGTATTGAGATGATTCAAATCCGCATACCCTTGATAATTCCCAACACGTTTTTTAGTCTAGAATAATAAACATGTCCAACAGTAAAAATTATTCACCACATCACACCCGCAAAGCCAGTCTGAAATTTCATAGAATTCTTTTCGAAAATGTCTCTCAAAACCTTTTCCAGCACCACTTTTTTCCTTTAACACATGTTGACATCGTGAGATTCGGACATGGTCGACCATTATCAATCACTTGTTTCTTCTCTGAATACGAAAGCGAAGAAAATGAATTATTTAAATACTTTTGCAGATCACTTTCACTATTCTCCATCTTAAAATAATCACATCACTTCACACCACACGTTTAAAAAATAATACACAACAATTACGAGCAAAACAACGCGGAACGCAGGACGAATGAAAGCCAAAGCGTTGGAAACAAATACAACGCCTTGAGAAGGTAGCCATGCTGGTGGGTGGCAGGGTGCGCATGCGAGGTCATCCTATGTTTTGGCAGTGGTAAGACGTTGTATTTCCTCTCCAACGTCCTGGCAGTCAGGGACCGATCTGCCTGCCTGACAACCACTGCACGCTGTGCTGCGTTCGAAAACTATCGGGTGCTCGAGACTGACAATTGAAGAAAAACGCTCAAAATCGTAATTTATAAAAGTACAGATACTTTCTTCTTTATTTCATTTTCCTTTGGCCGTTGACACACGACTTACACACCCAGAGAAATCGCCACTGGTTGATTCGTTGCTGAGGGCACCAAATTCTACTCTCACCCTGGGCATAGAAATTTCTAGCCATGGTGACTGCTTCTGATAGTGTGTTTATACAAGGGTGAGTCAATTTTTATCTGCAATGCAGTTTATTTATTTTTTCTATTTTTTTACATGTGGTGTGGCATCGAACACTGATTTCTTTGGTGCAAGTGGAAGGTGGAGTGTGATTGTTAAAGTCATGATAGCAGCAATGCAACTTGCCAAACAACTTCCCCACTGTACAAACAACTTCAAACTTGTACACGAGTGGGAAGAAAAAAAAAACACCTGCAAAAAATTAACTCACCCTCGTATATTGGGAGAGGCTGAATATTGTTACACAGATGTATGTTTTGAGCAAGATAAATTTCAGATCGTTTATTCTCTGAAGTAAGTACTTTTCTCTATTTTACAAAAGGAAGCTTTAACAGTTTTCATGTTAAACACCTTATCTGCACATTTATATTGGTTTTGTTAAGATCTTACGTTCATTAATTATGACATTCCTTACTATCAAAATCACAAAATGTCTTACAATAGCCTTTTGTTACATTCATGTAACACCAATGTTAGTAAATGGGATTGTACATTTTCCTTTCACTAGAAAACAATATTGTTCATCTCCTTAGAAACATCTGTTTTCATTTATGAGGACATAAAAACATCAAATGTCTATGGAGCAATAAATGTTAATGTAATAATGTAGTAGGCTGAACTACACAACGTTATTGTGCTTCTACAGAACTGGGAGATAAATAAAGCAGTACAAATGCTTCTATGACTAGATCTACATGTTCTATACATTCAGCATCGTATCTCACACCTTTTTGGTTCAATTTTCTTAAGTGCTGCTGTTAGGAACACTCATTTTTTGAGCTATAGTGTCACTGAAAATAAATTTTACAAATATTAACAAATATATATTACCTAATTGCTGTTCGCATTAACTGGAATTAAATGAAACAAGTATTCCAAGTTAACAACTAATATACACTGTGAATAATATATGTATAACATGCCCGTAGAACAAGGATATAACTTTGATTATTATTAAAATACGAAAAAGGCATGAAACACATTAAAACTGGGAAAGTTCTGCAAATATCGTATTTGTATCATTAGATCTACTAGAATGAAACTAGGAATTCTCACAGCAGCTTTCACTTATCTTGAATAGGGTACACATTCTCACTCATGTAGGCCTAATGATACACAAAGACATTTGTGTAATGTCACCAGCATTAAAGTGTTTGTTGTACTGCAAGTACAAAGTTGATATCTGCAGATGACAAATAAAACAGACCAAAAAGTATTTGGTTGCGCTGAGAGGGGAAAATTGCATGCAAGATACATGGATAGTGTCAAGAGTAACTTATAATTAAATTAATATGCATGATTTTAGATTTCCTACAGTTAATTCAATTCAATCCTTATCATCATTTTTACACTTTAGTTTCTATGTTGATAAAAATCCGATAACAATTAGGCTACATGACAATGGCAGCTAAACACTTTGTCAGAACAAGACAAGTATCAACATTGTACATCCTGACTCTTGACAATGCTTTCAAAGGGGAGGGGGGGAGGAAATAGGTATGTTGACTGAATTTACACAATTTCCTTGTCTACATTTTTTCTAAAATTATACATACTGCATTTAGTATTAGGTCAAACACTCCTTGCCTATAGCACACTGAAATCAAACAATCCACATTAGGAATTTATGAAGGTTTACAAAACCTACACAATAGAAAATTATAAGTATTTTTGATAAGAAAAATAACAACGAAAGTTGTCACTTTCTATTATGAATTCACGTGCGCATCACATTACTGAACAATCACCAATTTTCCATTCAGTCTACAGGTTTCAGAGTGACAAATCTGGACACAACTACTGTCAGCACAATGGTAGCAGCTGTGAAGCACGCTACAAAAATGTACCACGTTTCTTCATCAAAAACATCAGTAAAGGCTGGAACTTGATTATAGAGTGTATCAATCAACTTTAAATTGTAACCATCCTTTTTAGTTGCCATTGCTCACTTGCACTTCCTTGAACACTTTTCGGTTGTTTAATGTTTGTTCCTAATAGTCTGAAAATTCCTTTGCGTGGAATACCTTACCTTACTTCCTTCTGCCAACAATCTTCTTCACTCCTTTTGTCAGAAGTTTGGAAGATATCTCCTCTTCTTTTGGTGCTAGAGGGGTGATGTACTTGTTGTATAGCTGAAGCAATTCCAGAAAGGTTAAGTTTTCTGTTTTGAATACTACTTTCTCACCATTTTCTGAAAATAGTAAAGTTTCAATTAATTCAATGAAACACTACACGATAGTAGTAACATACTGTATTCACCAACGTACACATTTTTCAGCAAAATTTTTTAATCACTGTATTTATAATTAATTTAAAGTATTTCAAATATGAAGTAATATGTAGGTCAACAAATAACTTACCTAATCTAACTAGGAAAGAATACATTTTATTCTTCTTTGTGACACATCGCAAGGAAATTGTCTAACTCAGAACAGAAAATTTCCAGAAATTAATGTAATCAAGAACTGAGTATCGGCATATAAGACGCACCCTGTTTTTCAAACTTATTTTAAATTTTTATACGCCAGCAAATATAGTTTGGTTTGGAAACTCCATGCTCCATTGAAAATGATATCCGAGGCAAAAGCTATGTCATAATCCATATACTTTGGTTATGGATATTAATCTAGCTATAATAGTGTTGACTGGACAATGAAAAAAAATGCACAAAATGTTCAAGTATCATGAAGATTGTGCTTTTATATTTGGATTTAAGTCTAAACAGATTATTTCAGTCACTGTCAACTATTTTAAGCAAGGCTTTCTACATTCACCAACATATGAACATAGTATAACTTAAAAACTTGCCTCGGTGGGTAAATGGAATGCTGATATTTCACTACTTGCCTTTCATCGATGTGCCAAAGTGTTTTTTTTTTTCATTATTATTATTTTTAACCTTACACTATATGTATGAACCAATTTTCCATTGCAAGATAGCTGGCTCAGTGGGAGAACACACTAAGTGGTCATGTTTTGATCTTGCCATGAAAGTTCCCAGGTTCAAATCCTGGCACGACCATAGGTGTTCTTTGAGTGTGTCCCTTCATGAGTTATGTCATTTCAAAACTCAACCTCATTGAAACAATTAGCCAAAGAGGGCAAAGCCGCATTTAATAACAAAAAATACAAATACCATTCCAAATAGGCTCCATTTGAAATAACATGTAATATCCTACTACAACCAGAAGAGAAGATTAAGGGTGGTTAACAAAACCAATGAAGACAACACAATTATGAACTTGCTAATATACAAGAAACCTGTAGCGGAACTTTTTGGGCAATAAAAGATTGTGAAAGTACCTAGTATATCTGAGTGGCTCAGGCATTTCTTACTTAAAACAGAATATCATATATATTCCTTTTGAGCAGAACCATCCACTTCATGGTAATGAGAATCCAGTAATGCAAGCACAGTTAACCCCCCCCCATACACTCCCCCAGCTAACAAGAAAAAGTAGATGAATAAATGTTTTAGCCCAAATATGCATATGTATTTTCTGTATTATATTGAGGGGGTATATTTAAATGTGACATATTTTTTGTTCCTTCTATCTCCCTACTATTTTTTTTTCCCGGCACCATTAATGATTCTTGTCATCATGCTTTGGGCTACTGGATGCATGCTGGTTCAAGCATCCTGGGGGGGGGGGGGGAGCATAACAACTTTTCTTCAGAGATTTCCGTAGTTGGTAGGTCGGGATTGGCCCTGAAGGGCTGTTGAACCATGCATTATTGCATTTTTATTGATTCTCAAGAAATGAAAATGATGGCACTGGAATGTTGCAAATGACATGCACACAAAAATTTAAATTAGTTGAGTGCACTACAGCATTTTTTTTTAAGGCTGTTGGGTATGTCTCGCAGTACATTGAGCCAAATGGTGGACACCGATTTTCCTTTGCATGCTATATGCAACATTCCTAAAGGGGATGTAAAATATCAGCCTTGGTCTAATTGGTCTCTGTTGATATTTGGTCCCAGCGCTTGAAGTACAAAATGTTAGCTGGGAGATGTTTAGTCCAGCCTTGGGGTTAGTTGGGGAGATGCCTCCATGGTTTAACATGGTGAGAATGAGACACCTGTGTGTGTGGGAGGGGGGGGGGGGCATACCCTCACTTCGAGCACTGTTTCAAGAACTATTTATTACATATACCCCTGTCATTGTAGCCCCGTTCCAGCAGACAGGGCACGTATTTTACTTTTGTTCCATTACCAATACTTATACATTGAAAGTTATGTTATGATTTTTATTGGGCACTTGTAGGCTACCCTTTTAGAGAGAAAAACACACAAATACATTCAGAAAGGAAAAAAAAATCAATGATTAAACATAACATTCCAAAAATCTTGCATAATTATGGGAGTGGGAAATGCAACTAAGGGGCATTGAATCAGGAATTTACATAAAAAAACGTTAAATACTCACGAAGGTTGAAGGTGATACTGGGTGCCTGTCGATTACACAGAATTTCAGGTTTAAAAGAACAGTTCAGGTTAGTTTTTGCTATCTTCTCTGTAGACATGTGGAACATGAAATCCCTGAAAATAACAGAGTAATAAGTTATGAGATATGGATTTTAGTCCAATGGTAACATCATACCACTCTGTCTCAGATGTTTATAATGGCTAAAGCATAGCTGTCAACCTGGTTTTCATGTCAAAATCCTTGGAGCACAATTCAAGATTATTTTTTTTGCTCCTATTTCCTTTTAATAGTTTTTGAATACCTATTCAATTGTTGCCAGTCATTTTGAGCATAACAAAAAATCAAGAAGCACTTATTTTACAAATGTGCACACTCATCTCAATTCCAGTAATGTTTATTACATGCACTTGAGAAGAAAAGAAATAAATACTGACAGAGGAATAGGGGAATATATTCTTACAAAGTTTGGTAATGGATTATAGAAGTTAAAAAATTTATAATATTAATATGTCCAATGTACAATATCTGCAATATTCTCCTTAAGCATGCTCTTTGGAAGAACTGGTTCAACTTTTAAGTATTTTTTTCAAGTTGTTGCCTTATGGAATATCTGGAAACATATTTTGTGAGTCTGTAACACTACATTGGAAAAATATTACACTGTTCTAATGCATAGCTTTCAGAACTTGCATTGGATGCTTTAAGAAATCTGAAAAAGCAGGAAGCGTGTAATTCATCCCTTGACATATTTTTTATATATATACAGAAATCAGTGTATACTACCACAAAACTGTTTACATTCATAAACTACATACTGCAGAGCATGCATTAAGATGGTCATGAAATCGCTGGTGTTAAGGCTCGACTCCAGGGTAGGTGTTTTCGAATATTCCTTTGTTTTCAAAAAACCACTATGATATTCCAAAATCTGAAAAAAAATGCATATGCTTAGAATTCCTTCTAGAGCATTCACATGAATATTTGTATGGTTTCCTTTAGCTGTTGTCTAGATATTCTCAATAGTTTCGTGGCTACGTAAGTCTATTATTAATTTTAATAATATCTAGACAACATTGAAAACAAACCACACAAATATTCACGTCAATGCTCCAGAAGGAATTCTAAGCATATGCCTTTTTTTTCAGATTTTGGAATATCATAGTGGTTTTTTGAAAGCAAAGGAATGTTTGAAAACACCTGCCCTGGCATCAGCCAAAGATCCAGCAGAGCCTTAATAAGGCTATCCGAGCTGCCCTATTCTATGCAAGATAAAATTAGTCTTAATAAAGCCTCACAATACTTTCATCATCTTTGCAGATGGCCACGGACAAGAGTAAGATTCCACCACAACGAAGACATCAACCAACTGCACCATTTCAGTCAATGTCCAATGATACAGGAGAAGGGATATGCAATGGGATTGGTAAGTTTCTTAAAGAATTATTTTACATTATTGTTATATAATGATGATACTGACATGTTCACTGAAGACTGCTTAATAAATGAGGAGCCAAATATAGAATTAATTGATTGATTTGGTGTTTTAAGTCCACTTTATGCACAGTTAAGGTTAATCGGGACTGGTCCTACAGTTTAAAGTGGGATCCGAACCACTTGTGCCTCCATCAGGTATCGAACCCAGAACCCCTTGATTACAAGGCAGCGACGCTACCACTGCGCCATCGGGGAGGCCTACGAAATATAAAAGTGTGTTTCATCAACGTGAGTGTTAACAAAAGTTGAGTTCACATAGATATAATTCCTTTCTCCGGCTTTCCCCATATCATGTGGCTTATTCAGGAAAATTGGACAAGCCTTGGATTAAAACATAATAAAAGGTAGATTGTTAAAATGTTATAAAGGTAGTCAGGTGACATAAAAACAAGGTAGAAATTGTCATGGAGGGATGCACATTGTGACAGGGCAACTGCTCCCTTGATTCAGACTTCAGACTACCTTTTTAACAAACTTGGGTAAGAGTTCCGAATGTTTAATGATCTTTACATTATCATAGGAGAAAGACGAAGTATTTCAAAATGGTATAATTGATTGTTACAGTAAATTTGAACCTTGGTGAAGGTATTACCATTATTAGTAGTTCTGAAAAGTGCAATTTATTGGCAAAAGAAAAAAAAAACTTACAAAAGTATGTTATGCAAGCATCCACGCTTCCCACTAACAAGGCATTTTTTGTTCAAGAAGAAAGTATTGCAGAATAGTTGAAATGGGAAGTAAATTTGAAGATTTCTGAAATTAATTAGCACCGTTTGCAGTCCCAAAAAGTCCTATTTATCAGCAAAAAAAAAAGATGTAAAAGGTAACTTTTGCAAATACCCTGCTTCCCATTGTTAAGCCATTCCACAGAGTACTTCCGAGATGAGGCTCGAAGGTGTCGAGCTTGAGACCAGCACCAACGTGATGTTGAAAGCACTTAGGGAATTGAGTTTGAGTTCTGGTTTTAAGAGCACTTTATGCACAGGAAGGCTAATCGGTACTGGACCTACAGTTTAAAGTGGGACCCGAACTACCCCTTGATTACAAGGTGACAACATTACTAATACACCATCAGGGAGGCCCCAAACCTGGCCCACCTAACCTAACCATGAAAGCATTTAGACATTATTTGAATTCTAAGAGCCCAAACCTAACCTAACTACAAAACCCCTCCACACCACACACACGTGACCTAGATGGCAGCAGCAGTCCGTAACCAAGACAACAGTAAACGATGGCTGGTTGCAAGAAAAGTTAACAGTGTCATATGGGCACAACGTATTTCTTAATTTTTACAGAAGAAACTACTTACGGAAATGAGTTTCTGTTGCATGTTGAAATTTCGTTGAGGTGTTTTCTTTCGTCGAGGAATCTATGTGACCAGGAATTCATGTGTTTTTCAATAAAAATATCTCTCAGATGCACAATAGACTTTGCTTTCATTTGCTTCCTGTACGTTTGATGACGTAACTTCCTGTAAGTGTTTCCAACCACACTTTGTTTTTGTTGTTCTGGGTCTAGGATGCGAACCATTTTTTTAACTATGTTCACCTTAACTATTCTTGCCTAACCTAACCTTACCGGAAATGGTTCATGGGGCTATCCGTGAATGGTTTCATGGGGTAGCCCCACATACCATTCATGGATAGCCCCAAAAAACAATCGTGGATAGCCCCACGAACCATTTCTGGTAAGGTTAGGTTAGGCAAGCATAGTAAAAATTAAATTTACAATACCAGACCCTTCTGTAATTTCCATAATACTAATTATACTCTCGAAATACTTAGTCGCTATGATTCTTCTAAGGTTAAGATGTTGTGGTCAAGTGCAGAAATTGATCATTAACATGTAGAAGTTGTAAAAGAAGTTCTTCAATTCTCGCAATCATTCTCTGTGTACAAGTATGGAAACAGCGTTGGCACAGTGTTGATTTGACGGATCGTGTTAGAATGGTGGAAGAGAGCAGTAAAAAAGATGTGAATGTTGCACAGATCGTTAGATGGAGTGTGGAGGAGGATGCGTCGAGGATGAAGGACTAAAGTGAAAGTGACAATCACGATGTAGAAGAGGATGTGGAATGCGAACTGATTTGATTACAGGCAAGTTTGGCAACAGTGCATGGATCGTAAAATTGCAGGATACGAAAATGGAATCTTCGGTGACTAACGTTTGTGGTTAAAGTGCTACGAAAATAAGATTTTTTTTATAGGTTCGTTGCTGCACTTACCGGAAAACCATTGATGGACAGCCACACTGAACATTCTCTGTAAGGTTAGGTTAAACAAGTGTGACGAAAGAAATTCTGGAGCGCGGAAAGTAATTTTTGGAGTTGTACGTGCTACAAAACTTACATTTTTTAATATTTAAATTCCTTAGCAACGTATCTATAGAGACAGGCGGGTAGCCAGAGTGGAGGCATTGCCACGATAGCGGTTGCAGGCAGGTTATTACCCCAGGGGCGGAGCCTGGAATTGGCAGGAAATTTCAGGAAATTTTGACAGCAATTTTCAGAACATTTCTTGGGGTACAGCCATGAAAAACCAACTTCGACATACATCGATCAGTACCGGTGCTTCGAAGTTTGCATACTCACTAATTGAGGCCTCCCAATCATGAATTTGAAGTTAAAATTTGGCGGTCAGGTGTAGAAATTGCAAAATAAGCGAAATTGAATGATGTGCGATCATTTTAACTTTGAATTAATGATTAGGAGGCCTCAATTAGTGAATATGAGAAATATTACAAAAATCGGGGAGGGTTCCAGTATTGTAAATTCGCTAAAAAAAAAAAAATCCATGCATAATAGGTATTTTTTGGTGAAGAAGGTTGGAAACACTGCATACCCCACTGATAATGCACGGTAAAATTTCAGTAACCACCAATCGTCTCTAATTCCCTTAATTTCTTATTTTTCACATTGATACTTACATATTCTGCATTCCTAAGGATTCTTGAAGGTGGCATTTGGTTTTTTTCACGCAAATAATCTCAATTTTAGACAGAGTAATTTTTTTGGTACTACTTTACTGTACCTGAGACACCTATCAATTATTTATTTTGCAAGTTTTTACATTGCTAACGTACTATTCTGCATTGCGGAACATTTCTTTAGGTGAAATAATGAATTTCTAACGAAAATAATGTCTATTTCTTGTTCCTTATTACCAACAAACCATCCATGGGTAGCCCCAAAAACCATTGACGTTAGCCCAAAAATTCACGATAGCCCCACGAACCATCACGGGGACGAGGTATGCCTACTAGGTTAGGTTAGGCTTGTTAGTTTAGGTTCCATTAGCACTCCTTTTGTTTAATTTAGCATATTGACCGTATTGTGCTCTCGTGCAGAAAGCAAATGGCAGCAGCAGCAATAGCGCGTCAGAAATAGATTTTCGTAGAAAACCACATGCATTCCCATTAAATGGATCAAAACTATATTCCCGAACATCAACAATGCTACAGAAAATGATTTGCATAAGTACTTTCTCCTGTAAATTTGAAGAAATCTGTCTCCGGTATAGTAAAGTGTTACCATTCTTTTTGTTCGCTTTCGCTTGCGTTACACGCGATATGGCGGAGAAATCTTGACTAGCATTGTCCATGATCAGTGGTTATGCAGTGTTGCAACCTTCTTCATAGAAAAATACTTACTTTCGTGTTACTGATTTTGTATTTCTTTCCAGGTTCGAAAACCCCACAAACCATGCACGGCAAGGTTAGGTTAGGTTCTGTTAGGTTAGGCAAGCATAGTTAAAATTGTATTTTAAAATTAGAAAAATTGAAGATAATTTATTTTATGGGACATTCCAATTCCTTCACAATTCCATGGTGAATTGCAAATTCTACTGGATCTTCAACGCCGTGCAATTTCACCACGCATCGTGTGCACATCATGTTGTCGCAAGTTCGTAATCAGAAATGATGAACAGTAACGCACGTTTATTTACATTCTACAACTGTTACACAGTTATAAAACCGCGTATTTGGAAACACTGACCGGTTGTTACGTCATTAAACACACGCAAAAATTTGGTTCTCGTAGTAGACTGACATCAAAGGAACAGCTTTGGTGCATTGGAGTGAAATTAATGTCGAAAATTACTTGATTTACTGGCAAAAAAATTTAAGCGAGGGGAAAACACACTTCCAAGACCTTCCTAAAGTATAAATAAACTCATTTCGGTAAGTACTTTCTTCTGTAAAATTGAAGAAATACGTTTTGCGGAAATAAAAATTTTGCTAAATTGAAACTATTTTCGTGAAAAAAGCAGAAGGCAACCTTCAAGAATCTTTTGCAATGCAGAATACACAAGTACGAATGTTAAAAATGCCGAAATAAACGAGTGAGAGGTGGTGTGCCCATACAACACTGTTACCGAGAAGAATCGTATAGGGGTATAAAAAAAATAAACATTTTCAAGGAAACACGGAGTAAGTAATCAATAAAACTCCGAAGTATATATTAACAGAATTAAATTGGACATCAGAGCATGGGGAAAAAAATGCAATGACTAATTTTATGGGGGGTAGTTTATTTGATATCTAAGAACATGAGTCTGTTCAGTGTCATATTCAACTACTAAATGAAACAAAACAAACTGGTACTGCATCATCAAAGAAGCAAGTCATCTATGGGGAAAAGAAAAACAACATGAAAAAAGACACGGGGCTCGAATTGTACTCGCCCTGGCTGGCAATAATCGACCAGAAAGCCCAATTTGCCTACCATCTAAACTCTACTTCCACACAAAAAGCCCTGGTTCCTTGAAATTTAGAGTAATGCTATCTGTCAAAAGCTCTGTAGCATTTCTGGAATTCAAAACCCATATTTCACAGTTGCAGGGGAAAATAAACCCACTGTTACCATTACTTCATCATACAATAAGCACATTTAACTACTTACCCAAGTATCATGTCTGATCTCTAGTGTGTGTCAACCTGGCAAATTATTTTCCAGTTATGAATTTATCAAGGTAATGCAAAGTACAACTTACAAATGCAGGCACTGGAAAAGTAATGCTCCACTTGGGTTACAATACTCCCCAACTCTGCTCGAAGACAAGTACAGAATTTCGTTCATGTGCAAATCGCATGTGTATCATTATGATATTGGAACTTGTGCCACTGTTTGCTGGGGACCAAGGTTATATGAAAGTATGGTACCAGTTTCATAGATCGGAGACACATTAAAATCGGATATTTTGTGTTTCGCATGGTTCGTACTTACCAATTGTGTATTGTGTAACATAGTTCATAGTGCCATTATGCTTTTTAAACGAAAACAAACCCAATTTTTCACACAGAGAGTAATTTTTGTTATTCCTTTTTTCGCTTCCTTAACACACAATATGACGGGCAAAACTTGACTACGGTAGTGGGTATGCAGTGTTTCCAACCTACTATTGTGTTCGTCACGTGTGCAAATTGTACATTATGCATGGGTAGCTGACGGATAGCCTCACGAATCATGCCGATAAGGTTAGGTTAGGCAAGCATAGTTAAAAAAAAAGGGGTTGGAAACACTGATAGTGGGTTACGTCATCAAACTTATACAGCATCTGGTTCACGTAGGGAAAGCAATGGCAATTGTGCGTCGGTGAGATATTTCTCTTGAAAAATACATGATTTCTCGGTCAAATAGATTCCACGATGAAAGAAAATACCTCGACGAACGCTGGAAACCTTAGAGAAACTCATTTCCGTAAGTAGTTTCTTCTGTAAAAATGAAGAAACGTGTCTCCGATATATGAAACTGTTACCGAAAGTATATATTGGGGGTTAAGACATCATATTTCACCAAAGATGCTGTAAGATGACAGTATGCACTTATATACATGTATAGAATTCATCAGTTAAAAGTTTTGTTTTAATTAAATTGACTTTATTGCTAGGCGATTTTCAGCTGTTGCTGGTCTTATGCTCATATGCGGTATATACTGCCATATGCCCTCGACTACAGCACTGATTGTAACATTCATTATTGCCTTACAACCCACACATTCTCCTAACCTTCACTTTTCCAATAATACATGGGGAAAATTTGTAATCCTGTGATAGTTCTCAAGAGAAATCATAATACACCATCTCCCCCTCATTCCTCACAATATGCGTATTTGGAATATGTATTTGACTGTCCTGTCTGTCAAAATATTGGTGCATAGCATTCATATCGCACATTATTTCAGAACATGCTCTAGCACAAATGTTACGAGGGTATGGAGTATATGAAGGTGTAGCAAACTTCGAATTGTATTGTTAGTAATGGTTAACAGTAATGCATTATGTCTGATATGAAAATATCAAACATGTTATTTATTTTTGAAATAGTATCCATGTTTCATTACGTGTTATTTTTGTGTAAATTACCTCAAATTCATGCATTGATGTACAATCCCAAAACTGTCGCATCTATAAAACAAATGAACGTCGGTTTCGTTTCAGTCAAAACACATACTTTGTAATCCTTACCTTATCGAAAGTGCATTTTCATGAAATGGGTCAAATTTTATGGTAATTCGTTTTACAGGTTTCAAAGTAACATTTCTCAGTTGCTTACTGATAGCACTAACAATTCCAGCAGATCTCGTTAATGTCCCGGAGAATGAGATAGACATCCTGATATCGACTTTTGAACATCACGATGGCCAACATCTGAATGCCACAGAAATAGGTGCGAATGTGACTTGCACTCCGCGTGTTAAAATTTTTCTAAAATTACCTTTATATATATGCTATATGCATATACACATGCTTTATGAATAAAAGACTTTCAAGTGATACATCATTTTACACCTGGAAATTTTAGTGTAGCTTTTTTTAGCTTGTTTTTTCTCTACATGATTCTTTTCATTTTGAAATGTGTTAAGCACTCACGTGTCGGCTGTGCAAATTAGAACAGTAAAATATACCGTAATTAAGTTCTTTAACATACATACAATGCATTAATCTTAAAATCTTTATGTGAATCAATACTCTTGAGAAAGGAACTGACAAAATTAGAAATACGTGTCGCTTTGCAGTCAGTGTTCACAGAATTACTTTGCTAATATATTCTTATTTACAATAACGTAGTAGCTGCTTATGTGAACTAAATTTTACAGAACTTGTATTTTACGATGGCCTGTTACATTTACAGAAAACACTTTAATTGCTTTAAGTACAATAACCTCTGTGCAAATCTGCAATGTTGGTATTTCATTGATTTGTTGGAGCCATGTTCAGAACGGTAGGAGATACGACCAATAAGAGTTAGTTTTGAAGCACGTAACCTCGACGTCACACTGACGCCATATTGCTTATGTTTTATTTGGGAGGTTGAGTGGCGAGGCCTTCTCGTCGTATTTATTTATTGTACCTTTATTATTTATTTGATCTGATATAATAGGACATGTACCCAGTTGGGCAGCGTAAGTATGCTATAAGAAAGTGTTACATAATGTGTATTTTGTCAGAAAATAAATATAGGCGTACCATTACAGTTACGATGATCAAGGTTCAATGCTTGAGGTCAGCCTTTGTTACATTATCAAGGCGCGTGAAGTTATTAATTGTTCTTAATTTACTGTCGTATTTAGCATGATGTGCCACTTATTTCTTGTAAAATAATATTAGTAATTTATCAATGTGGGAGGGGGTGTGTGTGATATGTTCGGCGAAAGAAACCCAAGTTGTATTGGCTCCGAGTAGTTGGTTTGTTTTTAGTCTACCTCTCAAGGCCAGGTATTTTCCTAAAAATCCCAAATCAATTTGCTATGAATCACTGCTGTCAAAGCAATGTTCCGACGAAGTACAAATTCATTATCTTACTTAAGAAATAGAAATATCGTTAAAGTTGAATTTTAAGCCCGAGGTGCAATGAGCAATCTGCCTTGCCCTTAGCTTGGGATGTAAATACAAGGTTGTGTTTATATTATTCTTATAACTTCGGTACGAAACACGAGATGTAAAATGTGTTTTATGAAATACACATGTAATGATTTGTAAACGCTCATCCATACTAACTGCTGAAATTCTACTACATACATGAATAAGACTCCACAGAATTCTTTCCAGGATGGAGCAGCGAGACATTTTGTTTCTTAAAAAACTGTGTTCTCTCTCCACACTGCTAGAACACTGCCTGAATTTAACCTATGATGTACCAAATGAACTTGTAATAACAGTTCCCTGTAAATCAGAATATGAAATGTAGCATCATTTGGCACCTCCAGGAATGCCCAACATTGGAGCAAACCGAGGTAGGAAGTCCACTGGAGATAACTTGTTACCTGGCTGTTGGCTAGGTAACTGCTACTTCAGGCTGCAAGGATTTCACACCACCAGCAGTCAACATAGTCGTTTGCTAGTGTCAAGATGGCAGACAGGCCTTGCGCAGAATAGCTTTAAGGGTGTAATGTACATAGAGATGGCTTCTGATTAAAGTGGTCTTCTAATTAATTCACAAGATGTTGCTTGCACAAACTCTCTAGGTGCTTATCATACTGGTATCCAGTTAGTCAAATGATTTTCACTGTGTCAATAAATGTAGAAATTGTGTAGATCATTCATCAGTGGCCTTTTTTTAATTCGTGCTTCAGTCCTAAAATTTTGTTGATGTGGGTATGATTTTATGATGAATGATAAATATTTTCCTGGAGCATATTTCTTTGTTGGTAGCATCGCTGATTCAACGATTGACTTAGTATATTAAAATATATTCTTTTTTAGTATTTTCAAATATATTCTTTTTTACTGATCGCAAAATGATCTGAGCTTTTAGAAATCTGTGACTAATTTGCAAATGGATATAAAATTTATGTATCATTAGTTTAGTCAGTATTGTTCAAAGTGGTGCATTTTACATGTTTTATGGTAGCTTAACCATGAGTTAGTTAATTTTTTTCCCATTGCAGGATAAGTAATGTCTGTATAAAACATGTGTTTTGTTTACTGTATGTGACTAAATTCTTGCATTACATTGTTTTCCACAGAAGTACCATGGTCAATTTCAGGTCAAACTGGTCAAAGTAATCGACCTGCGTCCCCAGGCATGGGTAGGCCAACTGTTTCATTTTTTTTTTTTTTTGTTTTATTCCAGGGTTCCCTATGTTCTTTTCCTTGCATTTAATTACAGGTTATATTGAGTAATTATAATTCCTCAGTTGGGTTTGCTCGTTCCAGTTAGTGGGACCAGTGGAAGTCATTTGTTTTCTGAATGAACAAAGTATTGTGTATGTCTTGGGTATAAAGTTTTATTCTTTTTCAAAACAGGAACAGCAGTCGTTTGTTTTTGTGATCTCAGTACTGTGGGCACTTCTATTAAAAATGTAGTTGGATTCTGACGAGAATATATTTTTAATTTTTGTTTGCCTTACTTATCTTCTCTTACCCTTTTCAGTCATGGTAGATCCTAGGACACCGTATCTAACTTGTGATTTGAACATGTAGTTAAATATGAGAATGGAGTTTTGAATTTTTTGTGATTTATTGAACTGCTATTTTAAAGCATGTTGTTCTGATCTGATTGCAGGGCTAGTACTGTAGACTTGGGTGCTGTTTTTTTTGTCTGGTGGTAGATGGAAGTACATTTGTTAACATGTGAAATTTAGTGTATGCGTTAATTGTGGACTGACTGCATGCTATATATTATTTGTATATATTTTCCATACTATTGAATGTATGTTCGTGCGTGATCTCTTGAGTAAAGATGGATCAGGTTTAAGTAACCTGATTAGGTATATTAAGAACCATCGTACGTTAAGAATTACATTTTTTATGTATATTTTAGAGCCAAAAGTGCCACTATAGAGGAGTAAGGTTCTTTCACTTAGCAATAAAACAAAAAAATATGGATTTCAGTTCTTTGTAGAGTCAAGCATTATTTCGGAGATGTAATCATAATTCATATGGGAGCCTGCAGGTTTTCATATTTGGTGACAAAACACCCATATATCGTCAGTTCAAAATTTCATCAGTAACGCCAGTATCAAATTACTTCTGAATTTGTTCATGTCTTGTGTGATGATAGTTTTGTTCTATTCACCAACTGATAGATGCAACAATGTGAAGGTTTCCACTACCATCGATAAAGAAATTCAAAACGAAAGTTTGGCAACAGTAAATGTGATTTTTGTTTATAGTAGGCCTCTGTGACTGGGTGTTCAATATAACACTACGAAGCTAGAGGTCTGATTCAAATCCTGGTTAAGGCTTGAATATATTGATTGATTGAATTTGTGTTTTTAAGTCCTCTTTATGCCCAGTGTGGCTAATCGGGACTGGACCTACAGTTTAAAGTGTGATCCGAAGCACTGTGTGCCTCCACTGGGTATCAAATCTGGGATCCCTTGATTACAATGCAACAACGTTACCACTGTGTCATCGGGGAGACACTTGAATATATCTTTATCCAATCATCTATTTCATCAGTTCATTGCCCATTCCAGTCACAATTAAATCAAGAGCTAATGTAACCAAAATATGAATAAAGAATTTTAAATATGTGTCGACGTCTGCTGTGCCAGTTGCAACTTATGGAAGAAAAAGTATTCTGTAGCTGGAATGAGCCAGAACATTTATTTCTACTCTAAAAAGTATAGTTCATGAACTGAGTTAAACCCAAATCCAGTATGTTTGTGATTGTTCTTTCGTCCATTGCAAATTATCACCATTCATCCTAATCTTCGCAATTAGCCAAAAGTGGCAGAAAAGCAAAGTAAAATAAAATTATCAATTTGTTTAAGGTTCATGAAGCTCATTTGTTAATGTCTACAAGGCACGTCCAGAAAGTAAGTTCCGTTTGGTAATAAAATTAAATTGTGTACAGATACAGAAAAGTTATTTATTGCACAAATTCTACAACTCTTAAACTACTTTTCCACATAACTGCCGAAATTTTGCAGGCATTTGTCATAGCGTGGCACAAGTTTTTGTATACCTTCTTCATAGAAATTTGCCGCCTGTGTCTTCAACCAGTTGGAAACAGTTTCTTTCAGCTCGTCGTCATTGTTGAAGTGTTGACCGCCAAGGAAAGACTTGAGATGTAAGAACAGATGAAAGTTGCTACATCTCAAGTCTTTCCTTGGCGGTCAACACTTCAACAATGACGACGAGCTGAAAGAAACTGTTTCCAACTGGTTGAAGACACAGGCGGCAAATTTCTATGAAGAAGGTATACAAAAACTTGTGCCACGCTATGACAAATGCCTGCAAAATTTCGGCAGTTATGTGGAAAAGTAGTTTAAGAGTTGTAGAATTTTGTGCAATAAATAACTTTTCTGTATCTGTACACAATTTAATTTTATTACCAAACAGAACTTACTTTCTGGACATGCCTTGTATAATATTATCTTTTTAGTTTTCATGTCTATTATTATGCTTTTAATACCCTTTTAATTGCTTATTTGGGTAGTTTATACGACCATCAAATTGTCTGTTATCTGTAACAACACTATTATAACTGCGTTTGATGTTATTTGCAGTGTTCTTGTTAGTACTGTAGTAGTTTTGGTTCGAACTTACTTACCCAATCCACACAATTGGCATGTGCAGTTTGGGCAATTTGGAAAATACAGTACCCTTTGTGTTGATTGTATCAGAGAGCCTGTTCTGCCCTAAAGTAGTGCTCTGCAAGTACAGTCTTTGGACCTAGTATTTATAACTATGGCATTTCGTTTAATGATCCTTTTTTAACATTGGTGGGGATGGGGGAAGTGGTCACACAAATGGAATACAGTTGTTATTGCAGAAATTTCTTCCCTCTTTTATAGAAATCCTAGCTAGTTCAGTAGCATACTGTGTATTGGGATTGTAAATAGAGTAGTAGGTTGCACAAATGCATGTTCAGATTTTCTGAGCAAAAACTTGAAAGAAATAAGAAATGTTGTTTAGAGTATTGTAGACTGTAGGTAGTACATAGTTTCTTTCCTATTAGTTCTTGTAGGGGTTTAGCAAAACTGAATAAAACTTCAATTCAGCAGGGAACCCTGGTTAGACTTAGTTTATATACCAGTTCACAAAGAGTGAATTTTAGCGTAGAATATAGCTGTTATTGTGTGCTTTTTGCTTTTTTTTGCTTACAAGGGTGTCACTTTGCAAATGTTAGTGTGTGAAACAAACTTTGTAGGAGCTTTTTTTTTTATATAGATAAATGATAGTTAAAATTCATTGTAATAAATCCCTCATATAAAGAGATAAATATAGTTTGTAGAAACATTTGCACAGAATGTAAATAGTGATAGAAATAACAAAACATATTCTCCTATAAGATGAATAAAAAAATATTCAAGAGATAATTTATAATTAGCAACTGGAAGATGCTTATTTATGAAATAGTACAGGGTGGCTACTCAACGGGAATTCCTTGAATTCTAGGAATTATGCGTGAATTATTGGCTCCGGGAATTATGCGTGAATTCTACTTGAATTTTTCTCCATAGACGTGAAAAATTACAACTTTTTAAATCCAAATCCAATTCACATTTTATGCAAATAAAAATTATTTTCGTAAAATTTTCTTGCTCGCTTCGCCCGCAATTCCTGCTTTCCTTAGTCCTATCATGTTAAAGGTCCTGGGTTCGATCCCCGGTTGATTCAAATCTGGGAACTTTTCTAACATTGGAAGCGGTCAGGGGTGTGATGCTGATCACACACATCACCCCACTCACGGCAGGATCAAGAACGTGTGGGGCATTATCCCCACACCCCCTATATGCCTTCATGGCGTGGTGCTAAGCACAGGGGAACACTTTACTTTTTTTTTCTCCTTGTATATACACTTAGTCCTATGAAGTTTATAACCATAGCTAGGGGGCGGCGGGAGTCTGTGCTGGACGCCAAACTATCTATATGAACAAAAGTTGTAAAATTGATTGATTTGTGGTTTAAAGTCCACTTTATGGACATAAAGACTAATCAGAACTGGGACATACAGTTTAAAGTGGGATCCAAAGTACTGTGCCATGTGTTGAAATAATAATTGAAATCGATTGTTCGAACACAAATGCTTTAGCAACAACTTCTACCCCCTTTTTGCATAATTTACAAGGATAATGTCTTTGATACTACTACTACTACTATTAATAATAAGAAGAACAATTTTAGTCCTGGAGGGCATAGATGTTTGTGACTGTCCATTCATCATATCACTCATCCCAATCTTCGCAAATTAGCCAAATGTGGCACAAGAAGCAAAGTAAAATAAAACAAATCAATAATAATAATCATGGCTGCGCCTGTGATTGTAAATAGAAACTCTAATTATATCACATATATAGTTTATTTGAATTATAACTTTTGGATGTTGGACCCTTTATATTATTAAGATATTTGTGTGTGTATGTTGAGAGGCGGTAATACGTAAGGTTGAAATAAAGAAAACATCTACTTGAATTCTTGGAAAGTTCACCTTGAAAACTGGGAATTATACTTGAATTTTATGATGGTCCTAGAGTAGCTACCCTGTAGTAGTAGTTCATGTTTTGGTTATGCGTGTATAGTGTTACATAAGTTGAAGATTGTGTTACTAGCAGCTATGTTGCTTCTTATTTTTGGACAGAAGGATATTATTTTCAAGATATTTAAGCGTAGAACTTTCCAATTTCTCAATGATTTCACATCTGAGTCTTTCATTACATTGTATGGTGTGAAATCCCATTGAGATTTGCACTTGTCAGTAATCAGTTCACAACTGTACGTTTAAATTTATTTACTATATTCTGGTGAAATATATCTTCAAGACCCCGGTCTCGGAAATCTCCTATAAGGGCTGGGGGTTCAACATGCTAACCCCACGTCACCCCAATACCAGTTGATCTCCACAGCTCTAGGTAGGATTGTGGGAGGGAGACGGGCAGTCGGTAGATTGGCCTAGGCCCTTCAAGGGCTGTTGAGCCACGGGTGGTTATATCTTCAAGGCAGGAGCTAAGTTTACTAATTATTGTAGACTTACATTTTGGATTTCAGTTGTCACAAGTATATAGTTGAGGGAAATGAGAATATAATGTTTAATATGAATTAAAAAAGTTGTGTTGTTTTTTGTGTTTATAGTTACAACCAGTTTATATTAAGGAATATAAATTTACCACACTTATCTAGAATGAAATTTATAGTTAAAGATTTTAGGTTTAGATTCAGACATGGAGACACTTAAGAGTACATTTGTTCAAATTCTGGTGCGTTTTATTATTTTTATCTTCATTTTTCATTGCTAAAGTTATTTTGTACCTGTGAGATTCTGCTGTAGACACCACCTTGTTATTGTGCAGATTTTTTAACCTAATTTTCAAAACAACATAATATTTAAAAAGTAATATTCACCATGGCTTACAAACTTAAATACAGCAAAGGAAGGAAACAAAGTAATTGTCTTCCTTTTTCAAATTTCATCTTTCATTGTTATTTAGTCTTGTAATGCATGACAATTAGTTTGAGTGGCTCCGTTTGTATGAGTGTTATTAACAAGTGATATGTCGTCTATCTTAAAAAAAAAAAGTCATTCTAAGTTACAGGTATACAAATACAATTTATAGCATTTTAGTCATCAAAACATGAATTAGTAGAATAATTTGCAAGTGAAATGTAGAATACTAAAGTTTGCAAGCCTACGTGCCTATTTTTCCATTCTCTACCATGTTTTATGGATTAATAGACTAGAATAATAAACCAAGATCATAAGTTCCTGAAGAAGATCATCATGTGGATGACCGAAACACTAAACAATAAATGTTAATGCAACCTGAACGATTCTGCTAGTTATTTTTACTCTAATTAAAATGTTTAATGTCTGCAATGTAAACCTTACGAAAATCTAATAAACCATGTTTGTATGCAGGACAGTTTGGATAGTACTTACTTTTCTCTATATAAAATGACTGGCCAATTACACATACAATCTCCAATGTACAGTCATTTCTGTGCTAATTTTAGAATTTGTAAATATTAACCATAACTTTTTCTAGAATACATCCATTTTGATTCTTAGCGACAAATATGGCAGAACGTAACTAAACATAAGCATCTGCTTGTTTTGACAGCCTTTTCCCTCTTTTTATTGATTGTGTGTGAACTCCAATTTACACTAACCATTTTTGCATAAGATGTTTTGTAATTGAATTGCAAACATTTATCTGTGAATGATTTTTTGAAGATTCTTAATGTATTAATAATTGTTACTCTCTTCATATACTTCTTCTTGTGTGTTGTCCTCTAATAATATTATTTTATATATCTTCCAGCTTAGTGGAATTGTGTTTTAGTGTTTAATAATATATCAAGCAATCTTTTGTACAAGTTTGTTGTGGAGTAATTAAAATTGGAAAGTAAGATTATAACTAGTGTTCTCTGTTTCTATCCAGCACCACCTCCTGGACCGCCAGGTCCCCCTGGACCGGTTGGACCCCCGGGGGCAGTTGGGGTCCCTCCTGGTGCCATGGGGATCATACCACCCCAGGCACCGCATCAACCACAACAGCCACCAGAATTACCAAGTAAGTGATGAATGTTTTGTTAAATTCGTGCGAAATGTATTTTTATATTTAGAATTGTTCTCTGTGTTACATAGTAATGTTAGACAGGAATGCCTTTTCAGACAAACATGTAAGCCAGAGGTATAAAACTGATAGAGTTCCTGCCACTAACGGGTCTGTCGCCTTTTGATAAATTAATGTTTTGATGCAAATACTGAGGTTGGCTCTGCTGTTGCAGGAGTCCTACCAAAGGGCATGTTCTTTTTCACTTGCCATCTATGTGTTCGTTGCCTTTCTCTCCCCTAGAGGGTGAGTGGCAACCAACAGTTCAGATCCCTTTACAAGTGAATGATGAGGTCTGGCTGGCACGTGTCATTTCCAGCGTTCCTATCAGTGGATGGAAGCAGTCTCGTGATGACTGGCAAAGGTGTGGTTTCCATCATTTTCTCAATTTCAGATGTACAGGGTGATTCATAAGTTTCTTGAAAGTCCTCTAGTTTTGCCAGCAACAGTTTGTTTCACTGAACCCAGCTATTAAGCTTGCTGTTTTGATGGGAAACTGGTGCCTGATCAGTAGAGGCATGCAAATTTAGTTTTTGACGAAAGCACGAAATAACATGTTGATACTCATTTTTCTGTTTTTCAAAGGTGTGAGGTGCATTTTCCTACCCTGTTTTGTCACGAAATAATGCGAAATATGCTCTTAAACACGAAATTTACCGTTTATATACCGACGTGCCACTTTCTGAAGTCTGAAGTATCCTGTGAGTTATGTAATTCACGGAAAACTGATTAATTCTGCTTCAAATATTTGAGAAGCAAAAATGGAGCCCTTTACACAGGAATAAACTTAATACCCTGGTAACTACATAAATGTGCTATTAGAAGGGATAAGTTTATTTTGTGTAATAAGTGCAGTTTTTAAATCAAATTTAGGATTATATTCACAATTTTAAAACCAAAATGTCTTTTATATAGCACTTTTGATGTGATTATTCACCGCTGTAACACCGAAATTTTATTTTATGTACCGCTTTTGAACCCGAAATAGACTGTTTTTGTACCGAAATTTTGCTTTTTTATTTACCAAAAATATGTGCCTCTACTGATCAGGATAGTGTTGATGAAAAACAACCTTGAATGCATGACAACTTTATTCTCTAGACATAAGGAAAATAGAAAAATGCAAAAGAAAGCGTATTTTAAGTTTTGATACTGATAATTTGTCAACCACTGTACCTCATTGAAAACCAATTGGAAATTTCGATTTCTGCATGGCACAATGTGCTACAATGCCAGAGGACCAGGTTTGGACCATGAATGTTCTTTCACCAGTAAGTGTTATCACTCACTCATCCGTATCTTTGTGATTAGCCAAAAGTTATAGAAAAGCAAATAAGCCTAATGAAAATTTGGATTTTTGGCAAAGTGTGACATGCAGATTCTGCCTTCTGAGGTTCTATTGTTTTAGGGTTTATTATTAATTGGACTTCTCATATAGGCTTATTGTTTTGCCCAAAAAAATCACATTAAATGATAAAATGTAATTTTTTTTAAAAAAAATTGACAACCCTGAGGAAGGTTTTGGCAGCACATCTGAAGTGTCAGAATTTGAAAACAACTTGTTAAACCACAGATATATTAGTGACTTACATTTTGTTTAATACTTACAAGCTGGTGGTTATGAGAAACTTTAAAATAATAACATTCTACTGATTAATTAGAAAATCTTTTGTCTTCACAAATTATGCCCAGAAATATCATTCATTGTAGAGAATGTTGAAAGGGGAGTGTAGTGTGTGTTCAATATTCAGTGGTTTAAATTAACTTGATTGCTGAGATGGGTAATTTAATAATCTAGTTTCTGTATCCTATTTTGCCATAAACGAATGAGTGTGTGTAGAAATTAGCTGAGAGGCTTGGCATAGAACAAAATGAAATTGTCTAATAATTTGAAGTATGAAATACCATATGGACTTGTATTTGAAAGAGTTAAGGTAACATGAATATTTTCCATCATAATTAGAGGGAGCAGAATTATGCAGTTTAAAACGGCAACCCGATTGGTTTTATCACATACAGTCACGTTGCACAACTTGACACTGCTAATTCCAACACCACCTTAGCCATTGTTGCCCACAACCACACCACCATAATCAACAATTATCCATCAACACTTACATATAAGTCATGCAGGCCCCTTGTCATCTTAATGTAATTTCCTCCTCTAACATGTACCTCCGGGTGACAACATTTGGAAATATGTACTGTGGGTTGAGAGTTATTTTTGAAACCAGTAACTAAGCAGGGTTACTCCCAAAGTTACTCTGTAAAATTACAAATAATTTTACCAGCCTGTAACAGTAAAAAATTCTACCACTTATTTTCATTCATTCATTTCTGTATATTTCATGTACTATGGTTTGGCAAATGTGTAAATACTTTTCTACGGTTATACGTACATTCTTCAATAAAATGAGTGGACAATTTTTCATCAATATCAGTAAGGTTCACATCAGTATCTGAAAAAAATGTCCTTACTATAACTATCTTAATCTAAGTTTAAATTCTATTTGTATCTACTTATGGTCTTATTTGTTTCGTATGTCTTCTTTTTTCAGTGTTCACCTGTCCAAGGAGGCCAAACCTAGGGAGAGAAGGCAGACCAATAATGTTGCGTGCAAACCACTTCCAAATATCAATGCCTAGAGGATATGTACACCATTATGACATCAATATACAACCTGACAAATGCCCAAGGAAAGTCAACAGGTATGGTTTCACATGAGTTGTGTGTGAATGTTGACACAACATTGGTAGAAGTATGCAGTAAGTTTCCTGTAATGTTTTATTCTCTGTGCATCTTTGTGTAGAAATGTGTCAAAATCTTGATGGTGGTGCTATTTTCTTCTCTTCTAGCTTATCATAGAATTATGTTAGTTTGTTGTACATAGGAACCTCAATTTATTTTTTTCCATAATAATTTACAGTGGAACCTCGATTTTACGTTTTTCAGGGGACCAAGCCGAAAAATCTTTAAATGCGGGAAAATTTAAAATTGAGGAAAATTTTATAACATTTTACTATGTTTGGACCATCGAGATTGAATGTATAGGGTGAGTCAAAAGTCCCTGACCACCCCTTATAAAATGAAAGGGAGTGTAGATTGCAGCAATTGGCCATGGTAGTAAGTTGTTAGGCCTAGGGGGAAACTTTTTGGTGCATATCATGACAACATCCACCATCTTGGATCCAACTTCATTTCTTTAAATGGGAAGGAGGGCATGTGGGGTATGGTTTTGGGCTAGAATTTCACCAGGAATTCAGTGGTGAAGTCAGATTTTAGAAAACCTTAATGATAAGGAACTTATGGACATGCTATGTGAACACGGAGCAGTATCTCATGTGTGATTTGTGCACAGGCATCCAGTATCCGTTGCTCCAAGTGACCCACATCCCGAATCTTTTCGGCATACACGATTGACTTCAAATGACCCCACATGTAAAAATCATGTGGGGTCAAATCTGGGGATCGGGGAGGCCATTCCACTGGCCCACGTCACACAATCCATCGGGAGGTCCAGATAGTGACGAACCTGTCGCCCATAATGCCCCATCCTGCTGAAAATCTGAGGGGAATGTGCCATCTTCCGTCAAATCTCCTATCTGGGTCATCCTCGGGAGAGATGGTGCTGCAGCTGCAGCTTGTACGGGTGCCACTTAACCATTTTTAAGACCCTGCAAATGGAACTCTGGCTGACACAACATTGCACAGACATTCGACGTGTGCTGCACTGCGGAGACTTGGCAAACGATGCCAGCACTGCCGTAGCTGTTCCTTCTTCAGTGAGTGTTCTGGGCCTACCAGATCGTGGCCTGTCATGGACTGTACCGCTCTCTTTGAACCTGGTCAACAATTGGGACACTGTAACATGCGACACTGGGTTCCGTTTGTTGAAATCAAAAGCTAAAGCAGGGGCACTTCTGCCCCCCCCTCCTCCCCCCACAGCTTGATAATCTGGATTCGTTCGTTCTTGGTCAATGGCATGGTTCAGCACCTGCAAATGATACATAATTATCACTTATATGCCCATGTCTTCCTTATCATTAAAGTTTTCATAAATCTGACCAACACTGAATTCCCCCAAAACCATACCCCACATGCCCCCCTTCCCGTTTAAAGAAATTAAGTTGGATCCAAGATGGCGGACGTTGTCATGACATGCACCACAAAGTATCCCCCTAGGCCTAATATATTACTACCATGACCAATTGCTGCAATCTACACTCCCTTTCATTTTTATAAGGGGTGGTCAGAGACTTTTGACACCCTGTATAATGCAGGAAAATGTAAAATCTGGGAACATTAAATCAGGGTTCCACTGTATTCATCATTGGCAAATAAACAGCATGGTAGTATAATCAATACAGTTATTTGAATAACTTACTTTATCTGCAAGATTTACTGCTAATGGTTCTCTTAAATTCGGTACACCCTGCCACCATCCACTTGGGAACTTGTTTCTCGGCAGGAACCGAAATGAATAGAAAAATTCCAAAATGTAGCTTTGCTATGTATAGTTGAAAAATAGTTTAAAAATGACTAATATTTATACAATAACAAAAAAGTAGTGTTGCCATTTATTCATAAGTAGGCTATTGGTTCTAGCAATGGTTATGTGACCTGATTACTTGAATTTGCTTACCACAGAAAACCACTCTATGGGGGATTTTTAATTACTTTTCGGAAAAAATGCATCTGAAATTTCCTGAAAAATTTAATTTTTGAAACTTTAACTTACCGCTCTTTGACTCTATTTAGCACATTGTGCCAAAAATGGTTTGGGACAGTAGGACATGAATCTCTGCAAGTAAATAGCCTTCCAACAGGAGTGGGTAAAAGTTTTTAAAAATACATTTCTTGAGAAAATTTAATTTTTTAAAATGCTTAATTTTTTTTCAGTGATCTTTCGAGGCAAATAAATTCAAGTTCTAGCCCTTGCTAGAACCAGCAGATTACTTATGAATAGTTGGCAACATTACTTTTATTGCATAATACATTTTAATTATCTTTTTGTTAAACTAGGAGACAATTTTCAACTATATGTAGTGCAGTTGTACACGGCAGCGCTACATTTTGGAATTTTTCTATTCATCAAGAAGAGATATCATGAATAAATTACCCTTTTTTTGTAATTTCACCTCTTGACATGGAATGTTAACATTGTATTATCTGTGAAAGTCCTTCACATTCCATCCAAAAGAAAATAAACTCCAACGCACTACAACAAAAATTTCTCATTCTGTGAAGTTCTAAAAACTTTCCGATCAATTTGAAAAACTTCATATCAACCATAAAATAGAAGCATGCATTTTGACAAAGTTACAAAACTCATATTACCTTGTAATTTGAGTAAAAAGAGAAACCCTGACACATCTGTAGTTTTTGAGAAATTACGTTAAATGCCACAAAGTGGTGCTTGTCCATTTATAGGCCTCCTCGCATCTTGCACTTTACCAATGGTGGTTCATTATATAGACTGGCAATAATATAAAAGTTAACTATGTGTGGAAAATCGGATAAGAGAAGGAAATTTATTTGACAGTAAGCGTGAACCCTGCACATTCACTTTTCCTATACACTTTTGTTTTATTGCTCATTTATACATTTTGCTAAATGATGATGACGACAAAATAAATTGATATTTAGTGATAATTATTCGATTGGCCTGTCTGATAACCAAATAAATTGAGCACTTTAAACGGAAATGAACTCCAAATATATTTTCCCCATTACATGTGCAGAAGCATGTGATAAAGTGTGAAATAATTTTTTCACCTCCCAGGAGAATATTTTGCCAAAACTTAGTTTAGTATATACTTACAAGTTCAAGTGTTTGTATTATTCCTACAATCATTCTGTGAAGTTCTAAAAACTTTTTGATCAATTTGAGAAACTTCATATCAACCATAAAATAGAAGCATGCTTTTTGACAAAGTTACAAAACTCGTATTGCTTTGTAATTTGAGTAAAAAAAACAATCTGACACATCTGTTGTTTTTGAGAAATTACGTTAAATGCCCCAAAGTGGTTGGTGCCAGTCCATTTATAGGCCTCCTCGCATCTTGCACTTTACCAATGGTGGTTCATTATATAGACTGGCAAGAGTATAAAAGTTAACTCTGTGTGGCAAATTTCATAAGACAAGGAAATTTATTTGACAGTAAGTGTGAACCCTGCACATTCATTGCGGTGCTTTTTCTATACACTTTTGTTTTATTGTTCATTTATACATTTGGCTAAATGATGATGACTACAAAATAAATTGATATTTAGTGATAATTATTCGATTGGCCTGTCTGATAACCAAATAAATTGAGCACTTTAAAAAGAAATGAACTCCAAATATATTTTCCCCATTACATGTGCAGAAGCATGTGATTAAGTGTGAAATAATTTTTTCACCTCCCAGGAGAATATTTTGCCAAAACTTAGCTTGGTAAATACTTACAAGTTCAAGTATTTGTATTACTCCTACAATCATTCTGTGAAGTTCTAAAAACTTTTCGTCAATTTGAAAAACTTCATATCAACCATAAAATAGAAGCATGCTTTTTGACAAACTTATAGAACTCATAAAAAAACCTAACTCATCTGTAGTTTTTGAGAAATTACGTTAAATGCCACAAAGTGGTGCCTGTCCATTTATAGGCCTCCTCGCAAGTTAACTGTGTGTGGCAAATCTGATAAGAGAAGGAAATTTATTTGACAGTAAGTGTGAACCCTGCACATTCATTGTGGTGCTTTTCCTATACACTTTTGTTTTATTGCTCATTTATACATTTGGCTAAATGATGATGACGACAAAATAAATTGATATTTAGTGATAATTATTCGATTGGCCTGTCTGATAACCAAATAAATTGAGCACTTTAAAAGGAAATGAACTCCAAATATTTTTTTCTCCATTACATGTGCCGAAGCATGTTAATAAGTGTGAAATAATTTTTTCACCTCCGAGGAGAATATTTTGCCAAGACTTAGCTTGGTAAATACTTAGGTAAATACTTACAAGTTCAAGTGTCTGTATTATTTCTGCAATCAGAGTATGAGGTATAATATACATTAGGTGTGAAGTGTTTTTGTAATTTGTAATACCTGGTGAAACTACAAAAGGTTTGTTTTGCCAAAATGAATGAGGTTCCCTGTTTCACAATTCTTTAATAACAGTCAACTTGTGTGCTATGTACAGCTGCTTTATGTTTAATATTTTAACATCTGAGGGTAATTAAATTATGTTTTCTTTCTCTTTGCAGGGAAATCATAGAAACAATGGTACATGCCTACAGTAAGATATTTGGAACGCTTAAACCAGTGTTTGATGGAAGAAATAATTTATATACACGGGATCCTTTGCCAATAGGAAATGACCGAGTAGAATTAGAGGTAATAGTTTTTCTATCTTTTAATGTTGAGAAAGTGTATTTGTACAATAAATGGCTTTCTCATTCTTTAAATAAAAAATGCTTCTTTGAATATTAAAATAAATTAGTTTTAATTACATGTTACTCATTACAATTAAGTCACATAACATACTTTGCAAAATCTTGATAATGTATTTGACACATCTCCACTGCAATATATAACAAGATACAGATGCTATGAATTGTATACATGACCAATACAATTATAGAGAGGGTTTTCTTCCATACTTTAATATACAAACCTAATAGGAAAAGGCTTTTTTTTTTGCCACCATAGCTGTTTGCAGTTTCGTGAAGTAAATATGTTTCCAAAATCGATAAGGTATGGTGCACACAAGGATGGAAAATGGGCAGTAATGTTGAGTTAGTTTTTTCTTATTCATCTGTATTTGTCAGTTTTAAAGAAAGTGTTCTTTTTTGTGTGCTCGTGACTGCATGATGGCTTCTCATTGAGATGGCAATTTTTTTTTTCAATTCAATTAAAGATATGCTTTTTATTTATAGCTAGTAATAATTACTAGTACACTGACAAAGCAACCCTCTCTCTCCTTATCGTTGGATTTCCATAAATGCTGAAAAATTTAAACATTATGGTTTCAAGGCTATCTTTTCTTTGCTTCGTACTCTATTACTCACCAAGTCACCTTTGCTTATAGTGCATTATTTTTTATATTTTTAAGTAAAAAATTAAAATATATATAGTGTACTTTCCAAAAACATGAATTGTATGATTTTTTTATCTGAATTTTTTTCCAGGTTACTTTACCAGGTGAGGGAAAAGATCGTGTATTCCGAGTAACAATCAAATGGGTAGCGCAGGTTTCACTCTTTGCTCTAGAGGAAGCTTTAGAAGGACGAACACGACAGATTCCGTACGATGCGATTTTAGTAAGTTTTATTGAGCTACACTTTTGATACAGAATATAAAGTTTTCATTAACATGTGTGCTAAAATGTTTCTATAATGTAAATAATTTTCAAGTACTTTAATTCTGCATTTTAAGTTTTTTTCATATTTTGGTACGTGCTAGTAAATAATTATGGAGAATCTTAATACTCACGTGGTTATTAGAACAGTTTGCTATTTTGGAACATTATTCATATTTGATATGTGCGTGTGCGCATAAATGAGAAATTGATTATCAATTTGCAAGTTGCACGAGTAAAAACTGATTGAATGCAAATTCTTCTCACAGGCATTGGATGTTGTAATGCGACATTTACCATCCATGACATATACACCAGTGGGTAGGAGTTTCTTCTCATCACCCGATGGCTATTACCACCCATTGGGAGGAGGTCGAGAAGTTTGGTTTGGCTTCCATCAGTCAGTACGGCCCTCTCAGTGGAAGATGATGCTTAACATAGACGGTAAGTTTTAATTAACATCTCATAAAGCATTAGAAACTATTCAGAAAATTGTAGTTTTTCTTCTGGAGAGACATATGTTTAAAACAAATTTGTTAGCAGAGTGAGCTACGACGCCAGGGGTCCCAGGTTTGAATCCCAGCCTGGGTATGGATATTCTTTGTGAGTGTTCGTTCATCAATTTCACCTCATCATTGTGATTAAACGAAAGTGTCAGAAAAGTGATGCTAAAAAACAAGTCACTTCAAAATCAGAACAAATCAATTTGAATGGGGTAACATGAATCAAATATCCTGATGCGGGATATAGGAAAAGTGGAAGTTAGGTTGTTACCAACATGGTGACTATCTTCCAATCAAGTCATCAGTTTCTTAAATGGATAAGTGGCCATGTGCCTTATCAAAATGGCAAGAATTTCATGAGAAATATGTTGGTGTGCATAATTTCAATATAACATTAACTTTTCATGTTAGAGGGACTAAAAAAACGTGGTTGATAATTAGAAGATGTAAGCGAGGATTGCCTTCCCTTACACCAGACTACATCCAACTGCCTAGCCAAGACCCTGAAACAGTTCACACAAACCAGGGAACAAGATAGTCAGTGCGCTAAGCAAACACGAGATCTTTCCTTTTCTTTCACCACTTGACAACCCAGGAGTATATGGTGCCCAATGTGAGTGCAACTCGCAATACATTGGCAGCTCCATCAACGAACCGTACAACAGCACTTCTCCGATGCAAAAAATCCCAACCAACTACGGGTTAGCAAAGCGCCTCAAGTTTAACAAACACGGGATCCAAAAAGTTTCAATTAGGTATGCAGCGTGCACAATGATTGACACAAAAATTAAAGAGACGTACGCAATTATGCACTTTCCACACGATCTGAATATGGACAGTGGTCGGGAACATCATGTTTGGCTCCCGAATAAATCTCACACACTCAGCAGACGAACTAGTTACACCAGTGCCCCTAGTGGTAAGCGAGGAAACAACAGGAACCGGAAGTCAACCCAACAGTGAAGCATCGACTTTCCCAAGTGGATGGTGGCAGAGGCCACCGAAATTAATAGAACATTTACAAGTAAGTTTCGCGAAAATCTTTTTAGTACTCGCTTACGTCTTCTAATAACATTAACCTAGTTTAAATCAAATTTGGATGCAGAAACTATTTCAAAACATCGTGATGCACAGTATGTGAAAGGAGAAGAACCTGTTAGTTTATGTTCCCAACATGGTAGTCATCTCGGAGGCAATTTCTTTTTCTTTAGTGGAAAGGTGATCGCATGACATACCAAAATGGGCTAGTATTTCACGAGAAATGCGATGAAATGCTTAATTTCAACCCCAAATGTTTACTGTTACGTGGACATTTTGTATGTTTATCATCTCGGAGGTTACACACATCCTGAATAAGTATCATCCAATATTGCAAATTTGATTCAGATTTT
Organism: Lepisma saccharinum; assembly: GCF_977018435.1. Classification (NCBI taxonomy): domain Eukaryota; kingdom Metazoa; phylum Arthropoda; class Insecta; order Zygentoma; family Lepismatidae; genus Lepisma; species Lepisma saccharinum. The sequence continues at coordinate 76,346,490 of NC_139236.1, forward strand.
CTTCAGTACTGGCACATATCAGCTCAGTCTAATTTATGTGTATTCTTTTCAAATTTTTCTTTAAAATCACATTCTTAATATATTTTTTTTCTATTTACAGTGTCAGCCACAGCATTTTACAAAGCTCAGCCAGTAATCGAGTTCATGTGTGAAGTGCTGGATATCAGAGACATCAATGAACAGAGGAAACCACTGACTGATTCTCAGAGAGTGAAATTTACAAAGGAAATCAAAGGACTTAAAATTGAGATCACACATTGTGGTTCCATGAGGAGAAAATATAGAGTCTGTAATGTTACCAGAAGGCCTGCTCAAATGCAGTCGTAAGTTACAGTTTATTAGGATTCCCGGATACTTCAGAAAAAAATAAGTTAATTTTTCAATATCAGCACAGTGTTACAAAAGGGACAATCCATGTTTACTAGGGATGAGCTGATACCAATAAAGTACCGATATAAAATATACTGATAACCGATATTCTACCGATCCGATATAAAATTAGAAATGGTCCTTGAAAAACCAGAAAGGTTCATTGCCCTCCTTAATAAATGTGTGTTTCAATGCGACTGTAGTGCAAAAGAAGTTGCATATTTAGACATTTATATTTTTAGAAAGTAGGGCATGGCGATTATCCATAAAAATTACCACAAAATGGCAGAATTTTGCACTAAATTATCAGATATTTATCAATATATCGGATCGGTAAAATAATCGGTAATTTTACCGATACACTGATATGTCTATATTGGCCGATACTGATTAATCGGTCCCATCCCTAATGTTTACCATGAATCCATTCAAAAACCATAGTTTGATTTCCACATTTTGTAATTAAAAAGAAGTAGAATAATTATTTTATATGGGAATAAAAGTCGATTAACTCTTATTCTTAGTTGAATGTTCCTTTTAATACACAAGAAATAAAACTTGTAATATATCATCCTTCCAATGCCAAAACAACGTATGTGCAAATTTTGTCTTTTCAACTTAGTGCATTTTCTGACTACTTTTTGTTGATATATTGTTATGATAACTCATATAACCTAATCAACAGTCACAAGTAGGTGCATATTTTATCAATAACAGCATTTATCCAAATATAAAACCTGTTTTTCTAGGAAATTGAATATTAAAGTGCTGTTATCTCAAAGCGAATGCGTGGTTTTGGCATTGGAACGATGATATGTGAGAGTTATCAGGGAATTTTGAAAATGCATCCGATAACATAGAAAGATCTGAGAACATAAAGTGTTTTTATATACTTGCCAGGCTTATGTAATGAAATTTTTTTTTCTTAACCATAAGTCTTAAATATAAGTCTGTGTGCATTGTAAATCTCAGGATTTGTTATTTTTATGTATGATTCATTGTTGTGTCCTGACTTTTTTTTTACCATCTGAAAATTGATGTAAATTGATCTAAAAAAATCATAAAAAAATAAAATGTCTTAACATAATCTTTCATTTTTCAGTTTCCCACTTCAGTTGGAAAATGGTCAGACTGTGGAATGTACTGTGGCAAAGTACTTCTTAGACAAATACAAGATGAAGCTTAGGTATCCCCATTTACCCTGCTTACAGGTTGGCCAGGAGCACAAGCACACGTACTTGCCATTGGAGGTGAGTGCCAATCACCCTTCTATGTATTAGAGACCTGAGTTTTTTTATGTTGACATCTTTAAATCTTTTCCTTACTTTTGGGGGTTACATCTAAATTTTATTATTTGCAAAATTCATGTTTTCAAAGTAGAAGACGTACTTAGCATTAAAATAATAATTCATTTCATGAAAATAGTTGTATATAGTTCATTCTATCAACTTAAGTTAATTTTTTTGTGTAGCTTTGATTAGAATGATCTACCTCCATCTGCAGAACTACCAAATGGATATCTTTAGATACAATGTAGTTGGATACAGTTGTCCTCCTCCATAGCCGTCTGGTCTAAGATGCTGTGCTTTGGACTCCAAATGCGGGATGGCATGGTTCGGAGTCTTCCTGGGCTCCCGGCTTGTGTACAGAACCAGTAGCAATCCACCATCGTGAGAAAATTGGGCAGCTAGCTACCAGTGGGTAGCTTAACCTGGTCTCTGAACTCTCCTATAACGGCTGTTGTTTCGGCGTGCTGACCCCATGTCACCCCATTACTGGTTGAAAATCTCCACACCTCTAGGTAGGAGTGTGGGAAGGAGACTGGCAGTCGGGAGATAGACCAAGGACTGTGGAGCCACGGATTATTATTATTAGGTGGATACAGTTAATAAAACATATTCTAGACAACTTAAAATTGCTACACAATCAAAACAGTAGTACCAGTACTGGAAAGAATAGCAATATCAGTTCAATGCTATACAGTTTATATCTAGTTTTACTCTCAAATGGTACCGTATGTGAATACATTGCTAGAAACTAATGCTGATTTACTTCTCATTTCCAGGTATGCAACATAGTTGCTGGCCAACGATGTATAAAGAAACTGACCGACATGCAAACGTCAACAATGATAAAAGCCACAGCAAGGTCTGCACCAGACAGGGAAAGAGAAATTAACAATTTGGTTCGAAAGGCAGACTTTAATAACGATTCATATGTGCAGGAATTTGGCTTGACCATAAGCAACAACATGATGGAAGTTCGGGGGCGTGTTCTACCCCCACCCAAGCTACAGTACGGTGGCAGGGTTAGTTCACTCAGCGGCCAGGTCTTTCAGTTTTTATATTTTTATACCATTGTTTTTATTTTATTTGCACTGCACTTTGAAGCTTATTTTCAAAATTTTCCTTGGTTCAGTTTATCACATTTTTTATTTTACCTTACTTTTTTTTCACAGTTTGATATGAAATGTATATGAATACATTTTGTGCTAGAGGAAAGTCTTAGATTAATATAGTTTTTCCTTCATTCCTATGCTAATCATGCAGAAAGACCTTTCTTTAAAAAAAAATCCTGCTTTTTTAACATTGTACATCTGGCATGCATGGTATTATTTTCTTAACATGTCCTTACTAATAGTTAGGGACCTGATTGTAATCAAGGTGTTCCTGGTTTGATGACCCAGTGGAGGCACATTACACAGTGGTTCAGTTCCCGCTTTAAATTGTAGGTCCAGTCCCAATTATCCTATCTGTTCGTAAAGTGGACTTAAAACAAAAATTCAATGTGATTTTTCTCACTTTTTGCATCATTTCCTCCAAATTTGTGCTAAAAACAACCTACACTTAACATATAACGAATGAAAAAGGAAGAGATAACTGAATGAAAACTTTTGCAATAGATTTACAATCACATTTTAATGAAAGCCATGACTCCCATGTAGCTGAATGATTTTGAGTTCTTGACTTCGGTGCAAGCTGTACCCTGTTCGATCCTGTTCAAGTTCCAGCATGGTTAGATTAATTAGGAAGCTGCTAGACGAGAAGTGTCATACACTAGTCTAGATAGCCAGAAAAAATCAGACATGAGCTGATTTTCATGGTATTTATCACTATATACCGTAAAAAAAATGTGACATTTGTGGGAGAGATTCATAATATCATAAAAGACTAAATTCACTTAATTTTTGCAACTTGATAGGCATAAAAAAATGTCTTCAACATCTCCTCATCACTTTCTGGTAGGGATGGGACCCATTAATCGGTACTCCCATTGGTATTGGCCAATATAGCCATATCGGTTAATCGGCAAAATTACCGATTATTTTACTGATCCAATATATCGATAAATATCGTATAATTTAGTGCAAAATTCTGCCATTTTGTAATTTTTATGGGTAATCTCCATGCCCTACTTCCTTAAAAAGTAAATGTCTAATAATTCAACTTCTTTTGCACTGCAGTCACTTTTAAAGAAACTTTTATTAAGGAGATCAAATATTTCAAGTTCTTCAAAGACCATTTCTAATTTTATATCGGATTGGTAGAATATCGGTTATCGGTATCAGTAAATTTTATATCGGTATCAGCCAAAATTTCATCCCTACTTTCTTGTAACTATGTTTTTTTTTTTTTTTATGTAATTGTGGAGTAAGATGTTAAGTAAGTTAGTTACCACTTTTGGCTACTATCAGCGATGAGGATGAGTGATAACTAGATTAAATTGATTGAGTCAACACTCACAAAGACCACCCATGCCAGGACTTAAACCCTGGATCTTCTGCGTAGATTGAAAGTAGACAACTTAATGTGAACAGTCACTGAACCATTTGCATGTGTTGACATAATTTATCATAAATTGGTGGTGTTCTCTCTCTTGCTTCCATCCACTTTTTTACCATATTTACTCATGTATAATGCGTACTTTTTTCCAAAATTGTTGCCCCCAAAAACCGTGGTGCACATTATTGCCGGAATACTTGGGTGAGCCAACATGAAACCGTACAGTGTCATTCCATGATTTTGTGACACTTGCATTGATTTTGCATGTTTGCGGAACCCTATCATGTTACATATCGCAAAGCTTTAATTTTGTAGTTATTGATTAAGGCAACAAGTATTCCATTCAAGATGACGACAGTAATGTGCAATGCGGTTGAAATAAGCTCATCACAAAATGAAGAAACTTTGTGATTTTTGTCGTACTTTGGATGAAAGAAAAGATAAGAAAAAAGAAAATAATAATTAAAATGTATTACTGGCCAAATAATATGACACATATGGAGTGTGTAAATGCCTTAATGAAAGAAATCTTGTGCTGTACGTTAGTCATGGAAAAAGTATATATTTTGAAGGTTTTTTTTTTTTTTAAAAGAAAAAGTAGAGGATGATTAGCAAAACGATGTATTAAATAAAGTTTAACTCATCTTGGTCCACATAGCAACAGATGACTCATTGAATAGGTATGTCGTCATTCAGTTTTGATCGGCACAGCAAAAGCTTTACAACCTGCAACTAAGAAAGCTATTTCTTGAACCTGGATTATACTGCGCATTATATATGAGATATAATTTTTTGTAACTTTTCCCCATCAAAATCCAGGGTGCGCATTATACACACGTAAATGCAGGTATTTACTCTCACATAAATCCTCTGAAGTAGTGATTGCTGCATTCCTTAGATAAATCTCTTGGGTGAGATTGTGGATGAATAAATAGTGTCACTATACTCTTCAATAGAATTTTCTCTTAGTACCTTGCCATAATTTGCTAGTACCCTGTCCTCTCATGAGATAGCATGCTTCTCACTTTCTTACTTATAAATTCCATGTTGGTTTTGCAGTTTGAAACTCTCCTTGACCAATCCTGCTTCAAGGTATATTTTATTATTATTATACCAAACTTTTTTTTTATTCCAAATTGAAAAAGCAGTAAGGGAATTTGGATTGGTGCAAGTAAAATAAAAATAGTATTAGTAGAATTATACTTAAAAAAAATATTGTAGGTTTAGTTTTTCTTTTCTACAGTGGAGTTGCTTTTTTTATTTTGAAGAAAGGTCTTTTGCTCCCCAAAGATAATGAACCATAAATGCAATAGTTTTTAGTTTTTGTTGATAATAATATATGCATTGAATTCACATAATTTTCATGTTCTGTTATTAGATTAGCTTTAGGAAGAATTAGTTGAGTAAATTGTATGAAGTCAAAGTTTGTAGTAGTTGCTGCAATTCATTTATTCATGCATTTAATTTTTTGATATTCTCTAGCTTTTGTTTAATCAAAAACATAATATAGCATATTTGTCTGCAATCTTTCACATAAACTTAGTTATTCTGCAATGATAAATGTTAATTTCAGTAAGAGAAAATGAGTTGTTTTCCATTGATTTTTTGTACACTATTTTTCAACATAGAAAGCATGTGGTATATGAACACTTAATTTAATATTAATTGTGAATTTCTGAATGCTTTATTTGGGGGGGGGGGAGTTATTTGTGTGGAAGAACTTTTAGCTGTTTTTTTATAGCATGTTCGGCAATTTTATTACATGGGTGCAATTGCATCTCTTCTAATATTTAACCTATCTTATAACAGGGACCCATAAAGAGCATAAAGACTACTGGCTGATTAAAAATTATGGATACTTGAGTTTGCACTCCAATTAAAAATTATCTAGTAAAGCTACATAAAAGCGAGTTACATCAGATTTACGTCACCGTATGTTCCGTTGGTACAGCGATGTCCGTTGAACTGTGGAACCTACAGTCTGTCACTGCGAGTCTGTGCATGTGGTAACAAACATGTTTACTCCATTGAATAAAGATCTTTTTAAATTTGTGATGGATGGGGTAAACGCAGTTTAAAAGTACTCACGTGAAATTTAGAAATTTTGTATTTCCGCATTGCACAATTTAATAGTTAAATTCTATTAATTTCGAAGATCCTCTGTAATATCTGCTGGGAACACAGCAGCCTCACGTTACCTCATGGACGGTTCCTATTGACTGTGGTTCCTGGATCGGATGCCGGAGCAACACGTGATTGGTTTGTTTGAACTCAATGTGACACCATATAGTCCATTATGTTATGTACAGTAACTTCGACAGGGAGTTTTTGAGTCCGGGCTATGTTTTCTACAACTGCGGTGTGACATTCCAATGTAAAACGTACTCGCGGACATTTTTAGAAGGCAACTTTTAATCGGTCAAGCCTGGTCTGTAATTGTAAATAAATTCAATCCCGGACTGGGAGAGAAAATCAGCAAACGTAAATGAGTTCTAGACAGTGTATAACCTTTTCATATTTAAATCATTTTAATTCGCCTACTTACGTGAAATTTAGAAGATTTCGTACTTCCGCGTTGCACAAATTAATGGTTCAATCCTATTAATTTCGAAGATCCACTGTCTTCATTCACAAAAGGGTACGGCGTTTGAAGCGGAGATGGTACCGCGTCACTACATTGTTTGTTCCCGGGCGGCGGTGGTTGCGATTTTTCCCGTTCGGCAGCACTGGCGCGCGCATCTTGGTTTGCGTCGTCTGCTTCCTGTTGTCCTGTGGCGTTGTCAGTTGGGGGTTGGAGGGCTGGGCCGTGTTGTTCGGTAATGTGCCGTTCCTGTTCCCCACGTGGCTGGAGGGGGGTCGAGTATGTGCATAGCATCTTTTCTTTTTCAGGTCGGGGATCTTTCTGAGGACAGGGTGCCAAGTTGGGTGTGCTTGTCCATTGTCCAGGTTTAGTGCTGGTTTTTGCTGGATGATGGCATGGGTTTCTTTGATGGTGTTTTCTATGACAGAGCCGGTTGGGTGAAGTATGGATACAGAGGAGATGGTGTGGTTAGTGGAGTGGAGGTGTTGGGAGAGGCCAGATTTAGGTGTGTCGTTTTTGGCATCTTTTACATGTTCGTTAATCCGTTCTTGGACGGTGCGGATGGTTCTGCCAAAGTAGGTGTTGTGGCATTGGCATGTGGTCTTGTAGACACCGGGGGATGCAAGTTTGGGTAGGTAGTATCTCTTGAAGTTGGGTAGTGCCCTTCCGATTTGGGAAATGGGTTTGTGTGCTACTCGGATGTTGAAGGGTTTGAGGGCCTTGGCAAATTTTCCAGATGTGGTGGGGTGGTAAGGAAAGGCGATCCATTTGGGTTTAGGATCTTGGTTTGGGTTATCTCTGTTTCTTGGGTGTCTGAACTGGGCTTCTGTTTTTGCGCACCACATGGATAGTTGGCGCTCGGTGTAACCGTTGTTTAGGCCTATTTCCGTTACGCACGCTATTTCATCTTGCAGGTCATCTTCCGTGCAGCTGTGTGTGAAGGCTCTTCTGTAAAAGTTCATCCATACTCCAGCTTTCTGTTTTGGTGGGTGGTTGGATTTTGCATGGATATATTGGGTGCCCGAACCTGGTTTCCTGTATACGGATGTGACGAACTTGTCTTGGAGTCGTCGGATGCTGAGGTCGAGAAAGTTGAGGTGGCCATTTTGTTCCCTTTCAACGGTGAAGTTTATGTTGGGATGTATGTTATTGAGGGCAGTTAGGAGATGGGTTAGGTCCTCTTCCTGTTTGTAGATGACTATGGTGTCATCGGCATATCTTTTGTATCTTATATGAGCAAACTCTGGTTGGGTGAGAATAGACTTCTCGGCCACATGCAGCACTATGTTGGATAGGGGTGCAGAAAGGGGGTTGCCCATCGCTAGGCCCCCTGTCTGGTGGAAGAAACTGTCCTCGAACTGGAAATAGTTGTGGGTGAGGCAGGCTTGTAGAAGGTTGCAGATTTCATCAGTTACAAACGGAGGCGTGCTATTGCTGAGTAGCCATGTTCTGGTGGAGTCAAGTGCAAGGCTGATCGGAATGGAGGAGTGCATGTCCACTATGTCTATGCTGGCTAGTTTGCAGTTGTCGGCTTTGACAAAAGAGGTGACAAATTCTTTTGCTTCGAGGCTGTTTTTTAGGCAGTAGGTGAGTTTGTCATTATGGGCGGTCAGTTTCTGGAGGAGCCATTTGGTCAGGTGGACACTTGGTTGATTGAAGCCGGCCACTATGATTCTCAAGGGGGTTCCTGGTTTGTGAGTTTTTGGTATGCCATATGCACAGGGAAGGCTGGGGTGGGTGTTCCTTAGTTTCTTCTTTTCACTATCTTGAAGGAGGGCGCAGTTATCTATGGCTCGGCGGACGGCTGTATTGTATCTGCTTGTGGGGTCACGTTTCAGCTTTTTGTAGCCATCAGAGTTTAGTTTTGCTTGCATTTTGTCACTGTATTGGCCTCTTTCCATTATGACGTATTGGTTACCCTTGTCCGATTTTATGCACCAACATTTGTTGTCCTGTAGCCACTTTTGGAATTCCTGTGTTGTGTTCCTTAGTTTATTGGGTCGAAATTGTTATAACTCGTAGACTATTTGACCAATCTACTTCGGGTAACTTTTGTTTTGCAGCTAAAACATCAGGGCATGCAACTGTGCAGAAATCAAAATGCCAAAGCCAATAAAAGAGGTTGGGTGGGCTGCGGCCCCCAACTTTCAATGAAAAAAATCATAAAAATGGGGAGTCAGTTTGCCCTCTTCCCCTGCTATTTTGGGAAGGGGATGCAAACTTTAGACTTATTTTTAAAGAATGGTCCTTTTCAACCAAATGACACGCAACGATTTAAAGAAATCTAAAAATTGAGAATTGTATTTAAAACCTTTCTACCTGCACTGTATATAAATTTCATCATGATCGGACCATAGGTTTTTTATTTAGAATTTCAAAGACCAAATGACATGCAACGACAAACACAAACAATCACAGGCACGGAGGAGCCACACGAATTCACAGCCACCAGAAAAAGCACACAGAGCGAACTTCCTCTCACTATTCAGGTCGGACCTGTTCTTACCTTTCCCGTGAGGCAAAAAGGAGGAATAGGGTTGGTGGGGGGAGAGGCGAAATTGGTGCATACAAGGCGTGCAGAATATTTCACCAACCAAGACTGCATTTTTCCCTTTACCCTCTGGCATCTTGTGTTCCAGAACTTTCCTTTCTTACAGCCAGCTGTCACGTGCATTTCGGCTCCTCTTTGTCTATTCCTAGCTCGGGTCAGGCCAAGAGATGCCACCCAGTCGTGTAAATGAGAGTCCAAGGGACCTCTCTGCAGCTAATGACAAAAGATAGGATGGGCTAAAATCTTTCACTTAGTCTGGGAAAGGAAAACAAGCTTGTAAATTCCTTTGAATTTGTTGCTCATCTGTCGAAGGCAGCTTCCATACGTAACTTTGGAGTCGGGGGAGCATCCGCATGACGTGCCGAAGCTCCGTTTACTCCACTGTAAGGGTTTCCGACCTAACAGAATAGTATCAAGATAATAAACAGGAATTTTGTAATCAGCTGCATGGTCCATTTTTGAACCAAATTACGAGTAGCACCTTACATTCGATGGTCGAAAAATCGACCAAAATATTAGTAAAGGTTAACAACCCTGGTTTTAACTAATTGTGCAACACTGAAATACGAAATTTCTAAATTTCACGTAAGTAATTTTTAAATTTGGTTTCCCAATGTGAATTGACAATGATATTGGTTTTAAAAATGGCTGTAAAGAACTTCAAAACAAGACCAAGATCGTATTTGTAGGACTACTCAATACTAAGAAAAAGTTGTTTTACGAAGATAAGAGCCTCTTTTTTTTTGGCAGATTTAAAGAAATCTAAAAATTGAGAATTGTATTTAAAACCTTTCTACCTGCACTGTATATAAATTTCATCATGATCGGACCATAGGTTTTTTATTTATAGAATTTCAAAGACAGCTGTCGTTCAGAAAGCACCAAAAAGTGAGCATATTTTTTGTTCTAATAAAAAATTGAAGCCACACTCAAAAAATTTTGGGGTTACCATAGATCAATGCAGAATTGAATAAGCTAAATTTTGATGTAACTCCTTTTTATGTAGGTCTTCTGGTTAATTTTTAACTGAAGTCTAAACTCGAGTATTCATAATTTTTAATCTGACAGTAGTAAAAATTCTATAGCAAGTATAAGACCATGTTGCAGCAATGTCATCAGGGAGGAAACATTAATTTAAGTTGGGGAGGGAGGAGTTTCTCTTTCTCTCTCTCTCTCTCTCTCTAGCTTATTTGAAGTATTCCTCCTTACAATTGATGTTGAATTTTTACTAATGTTTGTGCTATTTAGGGGGTTATTGATACATTGTATCAAATGCTTCTTCAGTCTTTTTTTCAACAAGCATAAAAACTGCTGTCTATGAGTGGAAATTTTTGATTTCCAGATTTTTGAATCTTTAGTAAAATTTTACAACCAACTTGTTATGCCTCTTTAAATTACTTGGTAACAAATAAATACAGAGAACATTAGTACTCACATTCACAAAGCTGTTTTTTGTAGTTCTTTGAAATGTTCATATTTTTGTTTTCAACTTTGTTGGTTCTGGGACAGCCCTTTGACAACCAAGTCTTATTCAGCTTTTCATTGAGTGGTGCATTATCAACACCTCTAGTCCCATTACCTCTGTGAGCTGACATATCTATCTGGAGGCCAATGATCATACATATTTCCACCAATAGGGACTATCCGCAAGATGTTTACAAATTTGACAATTTTAAAGCCTAATCACTCAGGGAACCAACTTAAATTCTATTTTTGTCTTTCCCCTCGTAAGGCAGGGAGATGAACCCTTGAACTAGTCGGCTTGGTCCAGCTGCGAAGGGGGGGATTCTTGAGGTATTCTACTTTGCCAAACTTATGCGTGAAACAAAACAGTTTCCAAAGGCATCCCCAACAAGGCCAAGGCTTCACAAAGTCTACGCTCGCCGCAGAGTAGCAAACGAATGGGTCTCCAATCCTTGCCTCTCACTGAACTGTCAGGGAAGGGTGCATGTTGACAGCAGAAGTGTAATTTACGACTGAGCAAAGATCATTTGTGTGGCACTACTGCTTTTTGCACTTGGTAACTTTACATCTGTAGACGAAAAGTTTGGGTTTGTTCCGCCATTCTGTTCCTGTGTTTTTGTTCCTGTTTGGACATGAACACTTGGAGCGATATTCATACAGGTTTTCTGCATTATGTATCCATTAGGATATTTTTTAAATAATTTTGGTTGCCAGTACACTCCATACAAGAAATTCTGGAATTTAATTAATGCCTCCGGAATGCCAATTTTATAGGAAAAAAAATTATCAGATATTAATGCAGGGTCATAATTTGAAGTTTGCAACTGATGGATCTCACGTGATCTCACTTGATGGGATTGTGAAAAAGCGATTTTATGGGTGAAGTGAAAGGTGACATTTCGATTGGCAGCATTAGTAGTCCAGTCAGTAATTGCAGGCAGCATGCACTCAAGTAATGACCATGTAACATGTGGTGACTACTCACTGGGAATTACAGGAATTCTGCATGGATTTTTCTCTGTAGATGTGAAAAAAATGCAACTTTTTTTCCCAAGTCCCATTGAATTTATACATATTTATTAATGCCCTGAATCAAGTTTTCCAAAGTCTAGCCATTATTTTTATCTGTGAAGTATTAGAAAAGAAAGCTTCGTGAAAAATGAAAGATAATTCTCTCAAATCCTTTACTTTGTTAGTGTCCTATGCAGATAAAAAAAAAGGTAAAGTGCTCCCCTGTGCATAGCACCATGCCATGAAGGCTTATAGGGGGTGTGGGGGGTAACGCCCCACACTTTCTTGATCCGGTCGTGAGTGGGGGTGATGTGATCAGCATCATGCCCCTGACCGCCTTTACCCCCCAGGGTTTCCTGCAGGTACCCATGTTATTCGACGCTGGGTGGGTGCCGGGGCCGCTTCCATCGTTAGAAAAGTTCCCGGATTTGAACCGGCTGGGGATCGAACCCGGGACCTTTAGCATGGTAGTCAGACGCGTTACCGACTGAGCCACCGCGGCCTCTGCAGAACAGTCTGTAATTATTGCAAACTAAGATAACTTGATTAGGTAAATTTGAGTTTGAAATTCCTATACAATTAATTTTTTTTAGAAAATAGTTACATCCCATAACGTTTGTGACGTGTGCTTGTAGATAGATGTATTTCTAATCTGAGTATGTGAACTGGCAAATGTAAACTCTGCACCTAAAATTATATATTTTAAATGTACGTATTTGTGCCCTTGACTTTTTGGAAAGTTCTCCTTGAAAACTGGGAATTATTCTTGAATTTTATCATGGTCCTAGAGTGGCCACCCTGTAACAGCATGGAAGATAGTAAATAATAATTTTGTCCTGAAATGGCACATCTAGGGATGAGCTGATGTTCTAGCTGATTTTCACCAGTACAAATACCAAATCTTGAAAATCATAATTAACAATTGTTCAAAATACAGTGGAAACCCAATTTTACTTTCTCGGATTTTATAATTTCCTGCATTATTAGGGGCATGCATATTTTATTTTTGACTAAAACACTTAAATGTGAAATAACACATTGTAACGTTAATTTTTCATGTTTTTGAAAGGGGTGAGGTGCATTATGATACCAGTTTTGTCGAAAAATGTCCTGGAAAATTCGAAATAAACTCTTATACATGAAATTTAATGTTTATTTACCGGTGTGACATCCGAGGTCTGAATTACCCTGTGAGTTAATCAAATATCAGAAGATTGATTAATTCTGCTGGAAATATTTGAGAAGTGAAAATGGATTCCTTTACACAGGAATAAACTTAATACTCTGATAACTATATAAATGTGCTATTGGAGGTGAAATGTTTAATTTTGTGTAATAAACTAGTAAGTATAGTTTTTAAATCAAATTTAGGTTTTATTCACCATTTTAACACAGAAATGCCATTTTTATATACCACTTGATCACAAAATATGTCCAACTTTGTACCAAAATCTTGATCTTTAATTCATCATAAATATGTGGCTCTATTTATCAGAGATATCTTCAAAATATTCCAGAATTGCATCAGAATGTACCTCTTATGTAATTATCAAATGCCGGAAAGGTATCGGTCAGAACCAGTGAATAAAATCCAACCATTACTTTCTGACGCCGATACACTGGCATTGGCTCGGCCCTAGAAACTTCAAAATAATTCGTGATTGCACTCTGCTTCCTTCGTTTAACTTACATATTCTCCATTTCATCTGTACTGGTATAGTAGACCCCCAGAGATACCTTCCTTAACTCCATAATCTAAGTAGTATTGCCAGGTGCAACAGCATATACCATCGAAAGTAAAGTTTCAGGGCAAAATTACAAACTTACTATTTTGATTTTCTATGCAGTATCTTTCCTCTTTGCTAGCATTTTGACTAGTCAAATTTATATATTTCCACATGCTTTCTTAATTATTTCAAATTCTGCATCTGCTATAATTCAAATATTTTATTTAATATTTACTATGTTATTATTTTTCTTTCCTATCCATATGTTTAGTATAATGCTTTTCTTGTTCCACACAGACCAAGCAACAAGCAATGCCAAATCAAGGTGTATGGGATATGAGAGGAAAGCAGTTTTTCACAGGTGTTGAGATAAGAGTGTGGGCAATAGCATGTTTCGCTCCTCAGAGGACGGTGAGGGAGGATGCCTTGAGGTAGGTGGATTGCCCAGTTAAAGAATATAATATTATACTTCCTCTTTTGCATACAGCACAAGGAAGAATCCAATGGAAACCATCATTTATTGTTTGAATTATAATGAGTTATTATAATAATTATTATTATTATTACAGATATTAATTAATGGGAGAGGAAATAAAGAGTTTACAGGATTATTATTATTAGGAAACCTGATGGTAAGAGACCTGTAGGAAAACCAAGACTAAGATGGAGGGATAACATTGAGATAAAATAAATCAAAAAGGATGGATAAGATTGGATTGATGTTGCCCAGGATAGGGACATATGGAAGACTTGTGTTGCTGTAGCCTTAAACCTTTGGGTTTAAGAATGATAGAGAATTGGTTGATTAGTAATGGTTAGAATTTTAAGTCCACTTCATGCACATACGTGATTTCGGACTGGACCTGTTGTTTAAAGTGGTATTCTTGTCATTTATTGCATGAAGAATTGGGATGGGACACATTGTAAGGCTGATATGATGTCTGCCACTGGGAGATTTGTAATCTGTGCACTGTTCTTGCCAAACATATGTTGTAATGATGACTGATCATGATGTTGCGGGAGTCCTCTGAAAGGGCAAGCAAAAATAATAATAACAACACATGATGCAACTGCCCATGAGGGCCAGGTCCTATCTACTGACTGCCAACCTCGAGGTGGGAGATCATCCGATCAGTTACAGGTTTTTCCACTCATTCATAGTTCCCTAATTTCCTCATTATAGTGGGTGGCCCATACACAAGCTGAAATCTCAGGAGAAATGTTGTTGCACTTTCCCCAGCAGACTCGAACCTCTGTGCGTTCCGTAGCTGGAGCCCAAAGCATGATGCCTTAGGGCACACGGCCACAGTGTGGAACACAAGCAGTAATATCAAGGAATTATTGATATTGAAGCTATTAGATGGCAAATTCTTTTCTGCTTGCCATCTGAAATACCTGCCCTCTGCCCTCTTTGTGTGTGTTGCCTTAATTCCCTTTGGTGTGAATGTGGCAACTTTGTGTTCAAATTTTATCACAAACCAAACAGCAAGCTCTTGCCTTGCAGATAACAAAATACGTATTGGTGTCATCTGCCAGTGGATGAAAGCACCCACGTGATCTGTTGGGGAGGCCTTCCAGCAGAAGATAAGAGCTCCCAGTTATACCAGGATAAAACATATTGGCTTGTAGTTCGTAGTGTATAGTCACATGAATAACTTTGTTTATCTGAAAATTCCTGATAACTTTATCAGGCTGTTATTTCCATAAAGAATCACTGATGAAGCATACAACACAATTATTTTTCTACATCACCTCTTAACCACAGACGTTCACACTTTATGCAGTGTTTTTAAGCATGCTTAGAAACTAAAGTTAGTATTTATTTGAAATCCATAATATACAGTGGAACCAAGATTGAACATTCACAGATTTTACATTTTTCCTCATACATTCACTCTTCATGGTCCCAATAGAACAAACTGGAATAATATTTTGCTTTGTTTTACATTTTCCAGCATTTTTAAAGTGCTTTTTTTAAAAAAAAAAAACATGAAAGTGATCCACTGTAATACTAGAGTAGGATCCAAATTATGTTCTACCCGACATGCACACAGAGGTGGAAAATTGTCAATAAAGTCAATTTTTAGTTTTGATGACTGCAATTTGTGGTGGCCAAGTGTGTTAAGTAGTCCACTTTCAATCTTGCCACTGAAATTCCTTGTGAGTGTCCCTTTTCAATTTCATCTGGTCTTCACTTGTTCTCATGGTTGCTATTACCAGAGAGCTGCACATCGGGCAAATTTGCTTACTAGGCCCGCCTGGCTGGCGAGCAGGCGAGTAAACCTAGACACCTGGGTTTTGACCCATTAAGCATTGAAAACCCACGGCTAACTGGAAGGCCTTGCAAGACTAAGCTCGCTTATCTTCAGCGAACGCTCATTCCTGTTTTGCACCATCTCCAGATACATGAGTCACCGTTGCCAACTTTTAGATTCTAAACTGGTCAAGGAGCACTTAAAATGTTAATCACGTTTTTATCAATTTGAAATTGCAGATATTTATTCCTATAAAACATTTGTATCACTCACACCCAGTGGCGGCGATTGGGTTCCAAAAGTAGGGGGCCAAGGTGCAAAAGTTTGGGCGGGGGGGGGGGGGGGGCAAGGACCGTTTAATTTCCCTTGGTACATAAGGTTAGTGTGGTGCAAAGGTGCGCTAAACCACAATCCTGTCTAGGGGCTTTAAATATCTACCTACAAGCTCTTCGAGACAATCGCTTTCAACATCAACAAATCTTAAAAGGATAGTCATTTGCCCCATAAATGTGAAATCTTTGGTGTAATCAAATGTTGATATTTTCTTGTCAGAACACACTTTCAGACAATCACTAAGAATGTACATGTAACAATTTATTTTTTTCGTCTGCCATCTTGTATTGTGTTTTTTTTTTTGTTGTTATTTTTTTCTTGTTGCTACAGTTTCAGTATAAAATAATCTTTCTGTACTGTATCTGAAACTTTAAGTAAATAAATAAATTTGACTTTTTTTTTTAATTAGCAATTTTGACTTTGTTGCACATTAATTGTAGCAGTTAATTTTGAATTTTAGGACTTAGGTAATAATAATAATAATTGTGAATCTCATTTTGTTGTTACATCTTAATGTTCTTGTAATATTAAATATTTGACGCATTGGCGTAACAAAATCGAAAAGTACGCGTCCGCAAGAAACAAATTTGGGTCCCTCAAGTACAGTCAGATTCTATAATTACTTGGAATGGCTGATTGCGGTTAAACTTACATTAATAATTATACAAATCGATGCTCTACCTGTGAATTTTCACATATTACAACATATCTTTCTTTGACATTTATGTATTCAAATGAAGAAAATACAAATACTTACCTTTCCCCTCCCCCGCCCCTCTTAACTGCTGGGTGGATAAATATAAAGATTTTTATTTATAATTTTTGATATTTTTTATTTCAATCGATCTGTTTTTACTTTTTAAAAACATGCTTAAAATTGCTTGCATGTTTTTTGGCACCGTACACACAGACATATTTTTTATATAGAAAGATTTTTTCTGATAAACAGCCCTGTAAAATATTTGAACAGTTTGATTAAAGCAAATAACAAATTACATGTAAATATGCATTTCTCTGTTTCTGGAACTGAACATGATGAACCTAATATGAAAATGTTTGTTGAGTGTGTTAATGAAACTATTATAATTTCAGTAACTTTTCTTACAGTGCAAATAAAATGTTCTGGATGTACTTTATAATTTTAACTTAAAATATTTTTTACAGTCTTTGTAGCCGAATTTTAGTGTTTCTAATGATACTTAGCCAAATATCAGCTGCCATATTTATTTACTATTTAATAATAATGACACTATTTACGGTTTAACATGATTAGTATTTTGTATATTATTCTATTTAAAAAATGTGCTATTTTTGCTTATAGAAATTATTGAATTTTAAATCAAGAATTTTTTTTTTCAGATTACATATTACATTTACTTTCGTATGAGCTTCACCCCATCAGTACATATATTTTGTTTCCTCTATTTTCTTTCTTAGAGCATAATAAACACCATTAAATAATTACAAGATTAATGTACTTTCACAAAAAGTGATTCTGACATCTACAAATTTCTTGTGTACATTATTCTGTAACTTTATTTAAAGTGATTTTTTAAAAAAGAATTACCCAATTTAAATCTTGATTTAAATCAAACCACCTTGCTTAACAGAAAGCTTTCTTCTGGGCAGCAAATGACAGTTTAACTTCACAAAATCGTTAGATCTTGCCCTTTCACGTTCAAAAGTGAGATTACTGAGTCCCCTAAATTTGAGCTGAATCATACCATTTTACACTACCTTCCAAAAGTTTTCTTTAAGTTTCAATTTTGAGAAAGATAGTTTTTTTTCATGGTTGCTACTTGAAGAGAAGGAAACACAGAAGGCGGTACAGGATACAGATAATACTGGAAGCTAGTGTAGAGTTATCTTTGCCAAAGCACTTGATTTCATTTTTAAGTACATTCCTTGATCAGGAAATTCGGAAGATAAATAAATTCGTGCCCGTTACAGAGGCAATAGCTGCATCTGAAGTTGTAGGAAGGAAGGAAGGAAGAACTGCTAATATTATCCATGCTCTTCATCAGTTCAAAACAACGGAAGCATTTAAATGCCCCATACTTTGGTCCGTGGCAGTTTGAGGTGCTTTATCATTAACATATTCAAATCGGGTAGGCTCAGCAAGATCACGAGAGACAAGAAAAGCCAAGACAAAGAGCGCTTTTTATTCAAGAATAGAATAAATGGATAAAAATGTGCAATCAATTTTTGCATAAATGTTTCACATGAGAAATGAGAATTATTTTGACTTTTCGGGACTCCTTAGGCTTAGAGCTCCAGCCAGCTTCTGATTTGACGTATTCATTCAAATTATAACGTTAAACTAGAATATAAAGTCAGATAAAAACAAAGGGTTTTAATTTTATTGCACACAAAAATTAGCCTTTTCTGTTTTTTTCACTTCCATTTATTAGGTTTTTGTAACAACCTCATGGGACGCGAGGCCCCTACATGCACGAGGCCCAGGGTGGTCGCACACTTCACCCACCCCTTGCTACGCCAATGGTTGTACAACCTCAAAGCACCTGCGCCTTTCAGAAATTCAAATATTTCCATGCTTAGTGAAATATAATGCCCATTGGCAACACTGACAGTAGTTCTCATGTCTACCTGCAAGAACTACATCGAGTCTCATGGGTCTTCTTAGGGCCCGGGTAAAGAAAAAGCCTGTGCACAGCTGTGGCGTAAGCTTGCTTGCACGATGTCGAACACCTGGGCTTGACGTGCGTGTTGCATATTATTGTAGGCGCGCCTCATCGCAGACTGGTTTTTTCCTGGTCTTGTGCAGGTCTCTGGCTATTACCCAAGTGGCAGGAAAGCTGCACTAAATAATACAAATACAGCAGTTTGTGACTTATTTTCATGACTGCATTTTGGGGATACCAGAAGCCTGCTGTGGAAAATAACGTTACTTTGGTCTAAACACAGTACACAAAACAAAAACAGCACAATAAAATTGGTCCTGTGCTTTCAACTGGAGTTACCAACCATGACTGCATTTAGTGATTACATATAGTGTGTAACATATGGGTGTCAACATGGCAGAACTTGTGCTAGAAAGAATGGAGTTAGCAGTGGAAGAAGATAATAAGAAAAGTGCTCCCAGAGGCAGAGAAGACAATTGAGAAATGAAAGCATTTTTCAGTAATTATGTTTTGTTCTCGTAATTAATATTTTCAAAGTGGATTTTTTTTATTTTTCTGTTTTGTATTCAATATAAAAATGTGTGAATGGTCTGGAAGCCAGATTTTAGTGAAATCCCAGTTCTTCCGTCAAAATGCTAATGTACGAAGGCTATCCAGAAAATAACTTAAGTTTTGGTGGAGTGCACAAAGTTTGTTGCATGAGATTTTGACGTGTCTATCACTTGTTTCCACACACGAAGACCTGGCTCGCAACGCAGCGCTTCAACGATGACGCAGAACTGCAGGCAGGCGTGAATGAGTGGTTGAAATCCCATGTGGCAAAATTCTATGACGATGGAATTAATAAGCTGGTTCACCATTATGATAAGCGTTTCTATTTGTATAGAGACCAGGGAGGTTTCATGACGTGCCTGCATCATGTGATTTTGGGGGGGGGGGTGGACAAAATTATATACCAATTCTATATATCTTCACAAAAATGGGGGGGGTCGTTTCATTTGAATGACTTGTTATTTATTTTTAGTTGGTTATTATGTACAGTTTTTCTACCTACCTGTTGGTGATCGCGACGATTGGGTTGAAATGAAACACCACCTGTTATGCATTTAGAATCTGTTTGGATGGGAATGGAGGGGGGGGGGATCTGTTCGCATTAATATAAGGTTAGTCGAGCAGACAAACTGTGAAGAATAAGGTTCAGTACACTAACAATTATCAATAGCAGTGGCCTGAGCAGTTTTGTATGTTTTATGTTAGCAAACATGAAAGTGAGCCTAAAGTAAACATATATTGCTTAAATATGTCTGTATTATATTGTTCCGCAAATTTTATCTGACCAAAATAATTTGAGTAAATAATTTGGCATAAAAGGAGGGGGGCGAATGTTCTACCTTTTTGGGGGAGTGCTTCATAGACCTTTGGGGGTGGATGAGCACCCTTCCAGGAGACTTTGTTGAAAAATAGTGTAAGAGTTTGACTTTCAAATGTATATAATAAAAAATGGAAAACCCCTTCACTTGGGTTGTATTTATTCCGAAATGTAAGTTACTTTCTGGATAGCTCTCGTGTTACTAAGGTGTAATTAATGGTTCAATAATTACTATTTACTAGGGATGGGACCAATTAATCGGTACTCTATCGGTATCGGTGGATATAGGCATATCGGTGAACCAGTTTATCGGTAAAATTACCGATTATTTTACCGATCCGATATATTGATAAATATCTGATGATTTAGTGCAAAATTCTGCCATTTTGTTGTAATTTTTATGGATAATCTCCATGCCCTAATTTCTAAAAATGTAAATGTCTAAATATGCAATTTCTTTTTCACTGCAGTCACCTTGAAACACACATTTATTAAGGAGGTCAATGAACCTTTCAGGTTCTTCAAGGACCATTTTTAATTTTATATCGTATTGGTAGAATATCGGTTATCAGTATTGGTAAATGTTATATCGTTGCTTTATCAGTATCGGCCAAAATTTCATGTCGGCCCATCCCTACTATTTAGTCAGTTATATCATTAATTTTGACTGGTTTCCATCCTCTGGTACAGTACAATGTAATAGAACATATGTCATGGTTGTTTACATCCAGATATTCTTCGGACCATGTTCCAGGTTACAGCATATATTTAAAATGGCTACCTTGCTGGATATAGGTACTCTGCATTGTTGATTCGTGGTGGTTTTACATTGCGATTGTACAGATTCTACGCTCTCAGAAAAAAATGACAGCACTCGAAACACACGTATAGCATCCCACCAGTGTTGCCATCTATTCACAAAAAAAGCATACAGGCTTGTTATATAGGATAAAATGTATATTTGAAGATTGGATTAGATGACATTCCAGTCACACTCTTCTTTCACTTATAGTTTGTTAAACTGGGAGGGAGTGCAAAATAATAATTTCACATATCATGTACATTGTTTTGAATGATGCAGGTTTTATCGACAACATATGAGATGAATCACATGATGTATCCTGCATATGGAGTTGCATTTTGCCATGTATACCGTGAAGCTATGTCACCATGTAGATTCAGAAATGCATCACTTGGAATTTAAATTTATTTAACAATAAGAAATTTAACAAAGTGTGCTAATTGATAGTGAGAAACTAGTACATTCTTGAATGAACATGTATTGTTGTGCAGTGTTATAATTATATGTTTTGTCTTACTTTTTTTAAGGAATTTCACACAACAGTTGCAGAAAATAAGTAATGATGCTGGAATGCCAATAATTGGACAGCCTTGTTTCTGTAAGTTTACTTTTTACTTGCTCCTTATTTACTTAATTTCAGGATTATTCATAGTGGGGGAAGTGTTAAGACTGAACCTTTTCCCAGAATTTTTAGCCACTTTTTATTCAAAGCATAAGTCTCTACTTATGTGTGGTTTGTAAACCCTTTGCTAATTCAGATGTTTCAGATCCATTGCTAGATCCTTCCTCAGGGGTCTCCAGAAATGATATGTAGGATAACAACAGAATAAAGAGTGGTTAAAAGGATAAAAGACTTAACTGCATGCCCATTGTCGTCATCAGTTGTCCTTTGAGGGCCAAAGACTTGCAACAAGGATGCTAAATTTGGTCAGACTCTAATATTATAAACATCAAAACTAACCTATAACCAGCGTAACACATGACATGTTCCCATTTTTTCTTTCTTCCAATCAAAGTATGGTTTTTTGGGGGATGGACATTACATATCCTCAAAGAGTGGTCTCTTGTCTTGCTTACCTCCAAATTTGGTCCATCTAACATCCATAGGGCTGATGCTAGAAGTGAAATTCTGGAAATTCTTTCCATAAGCTGGCAACACTGCTGCTGTTATATAGTTTTTTGTTGTTTTTTTTAGCTCAGGAAGTATCAGCCATCTTTAACGAAACTTGGCATGGTTGTAGGAATATACCAGTGCTACTATATATTTTCATCCACTTTGGTCTATTGTGGTATGGCCACAGATGCATCTTCAATTATTTTTCCTTTGCACCAAATGCCCTGTCATTCCAGGGGATGACTGATTTCATATTTCTAGTACAATTTACTTCTCGGACCTTCCCAGTGGTAGCATCTTCGCCTTGTAATCAACTGGTTTGATACCCAGTGGAGGCACAAGTGGTTCGGATCCATCTTTAAACTGTAGGTCCAGTCCCAATTAGCCTTCCTGTGCATAAACCAAAACTCAATTTAATTCTCAAGCTACAATTTCTATTGTACTTCACGGCAAGTGCTTGAAAAGTCCCAATGGTAGAGGTTTTACAGGCATGCAAGGCTAAATTTTACATTTTAATAGTCTGATGTAATTTTTTAATATTTTAATGTAAAATTCTGGTAAATCGATGCATATAGTTGCAGTGGAATACTTACGTATATATTAATACATATTAATAGTTTGAACAACTTTTAATTTTTATTAGGGATGTGCCGAAGCCGATTACAGATGTATAAAAATTGACTGAAATTGACATATCGGTATCAGCATCGGCAAAAATACGATATTTAAACCGGTACAGATTATACTAGAGTTTTTACCTTCTAATAAGTTTATTCTAGTTTTGTAAGATGTATTGAAAAGTAGGTTATGATCCATCATTATTGTAGAGTGTTTGTAATAAAATTATTGCGAACTCTCATTTAGAGGATCAACCTAACTCAAAATCGGAAATAAAACAGTACATTGCTGAACCAGGATCTGCTGTTGTATTGGAAATTCAAAAGTGAGTATTCAAACCTGAAGCAAGTACTGAGAAAATACTTGAGCATATCTGCTGCATCAGTATTCAGTGATTGAGTGTTCAGTGTTGCTGAACAGATTTGCGATAAGAGAAGAAGTAGGTTGAATCTGGCAGCACATTAAGAATAAGAATTCAATTTGCATTTCAAAGAACTGCTTGTGTACTAATGTAAAATCTCTTGAGAATCCATGTTCTTCCTTAAAGGGTCACATAACCACCTTTTGTAGATGCAAATGTACATTCACATCTCTTGAGAATATATATGTATATACATATGATATGCAATACAAATGTACATAGCAAATTTATTTTTGTTATGCTGAAAATAACATTCCATTTCTGTTTAATAATCTTATGTATCGGAATCTGTTAAATATCGGCATCGGTGTCGGTTCCAAAAATTATCGATGAGTACATCGGCATCTGTAAATTTTCAGCTTCGTCACATCCCTAATTTTTACAGTGTTCAATCATCGGTATCAGAAGTGATGAGAATTTGGAAGAGTATTAGTATCAGTTCAAAGTGATATTGTTTCAACCCTAACTCTAATTATTTTTATTTATATGTATGCATATATTTTTTTAAAATTTTTGTTTCAGGTAAATATGCAACTGGTCCAGATCAAGTAGAACCTATGTTTAGGTACCTGAAATCAACTTTTCCAGGTTTGCAGTTGGTGGTGGTGGTTCTTCCAGGCAAAACTCCTGTCTATGGTAAGTTGAATCTCTTGATCTTATATAAAGTTTAATATTATAAGTGACAATCATTTGGCATGCGTCTTGAATAGCAAACCAAACAAATACGGTCGTTGCACAATAAGATGTAATACCCTGCAGATCATTGGTGTCCCATGTGACAGCTCGGAAACTATGGTAAAATTCATAGTAGTTTCATTCAAAAGGGGGTGTACGTCAGTTTTAGTGTCAGGACAAGGTGGTTGTATTAAGGAGTGAGGGATGAGCAGTGGTGGATCTCCCTTCTGATTCTCTGTCTGTAATTCAGAAACAGTTCTTATGGCTTTGTCCACTGCCGTGCAACATTGGTAAAGGTAAAAAAAGGGTAAAGTGCTCCCCTGTGCATAGCACCATGCCATGAAGGTGTGGGGGTAACGCCCCACACTTTCTTGATCCGGTCGTGAGTGGGGGTGATGTGATTAGCATCACCCCCCTGACCGCCTTTAACCCCCCCCCCACTCCCCAGGGTTTCCCCCAGGTACCCATGTTATTCGACGCTGGGTGGATGCCGGGGCCGCTTCCATCTTTAGAAAAGTTCCCAGATTTGAACCGGCTGGGGATCGAACCTGGGATCTTTAGCATGGTAGTCAGACACGTTACCGACTGAGCCACCGTGGCCACTTTGTAATACCATTATCCAGTCTTAGAAGCTCCATATCACCCACCACCTCTTGCCATGTGAAAGTAACAATGCATTCTATTGTTTCACTCTAATAATAATAATAATAACCCATGGCTTGACAGCCCTCGAAAGGGCCTGGGCCTATCTCCTGGCTGCCAGTCTCTCTCCCACAATCTTACCTAAATGTGTTGTAATGGTATAGTGGGGTTAAGCCACGATCGCGCGAGATGTTTATGAGGAAGCTGCTGTGCGGCGATCGCAACTTCAAGGTTAAAGTGAAAACCCACACTATATATCACAAATACTATTTTTGAGTCGCACTTCTCGCACGAGAATGCAGGAGTCTACAAGCAAAGTCGACGAGAAGCGCGAGACAAAGCCCTGTAATAAATGTACACCCTATATATATATATGTATATAATGCACACACAAATTAAAGGGTCCGTCAACGAATAGCACTCCGTGCCTTCTCCGATGAATTCATTCACACTCCCAATTAGTATATCATCCACTCTTATTGTTTGGTCTTGCACTCACCAAAATACAATATTACTCGGTAGTACCTTTGATATCAGTATATGGTTACCACGTGACGAGTACCTCATGCGCGTTTTGATTTCAAGTAAAGAAAAACTACAATTTACTAAGTTCAATCAACAACAGCGTATTGCATTGCACAAATATAATGTATTTAATAAACAACAATCAACACGTAAAAATAGCCCAATATCAACAGGGTCGACATAAGTCCAATACTAATTTCACAAGAGACGTGCGTCCACGTCAAAATTCAAAAGACACGTCCTGCGTGTGTTAATTTAACTGATTTCAACCATTCACTCCATTAACAATACGTATTCAATTTATACTTTGATCTTTACATCGACCCATTCAAACATAAAGATTTAACATTTAACAATACGCCACAGCTCATGCGTTCACTACAAGCAAGTTTTCTTTTGCACCACGCCGATTTACTTTTACATTAACAAGTTTTGCATTTAAACAATATTACCCCCAATTCTCCTGATTCTTAATGCTACCGTGGAAAAAGGGTGGAAAGGTGCAAAATGGAACCAACGTCCCGAAACAACAAAGGGGGAATGAAGGTTCGTAAATTTTGCTTTCGCGACGAGGACTTCAACTCGACGTCCTTTTTTTGACTACCAGCTCAAATCATCAAATGCCAGCATAAGGAACGCATCACAAGATAGACAAAAACTGCAATACTCGTTCGCTGCATAAAAGGTTCACTTGTTAGGAATCACTTGCGAAAACCTGAATCTTTAGCGACATAAAAAATAGTTTTTTTTTTGTTCTTTGAGCCAAATGTCAAGTAAGAATTAATTTGTTCTGTTCCCACCTAGTTTTGACGTATAATTATATTTCGTTAGTTCACATAAAGCGTTCAAGGCGTCCAAAAGGTGGCACGCAACAAGGGGAAAAAGGGGGGCGGAGAACAGAGTGCAACAAAAGTTTTACGCGCAATGCTTATGCTTGATTAAAGGGAATACGACGTGGAACTTCTGCACAAAGATGTTATGTTCATTATCACAGCAGAGAGAATTTACGTACCTACGCCAAACCAACTTTGGCCTCAAAGTCCTTGCAAAGCCGCTGCCCTATTCATGCCTTTGTCCTCTATGATATTGACCCATTCCACAAATGGCAAAACGAGGAAGCTTCCGTCCGTCAATAAGGCACGCTGGGCACGTCTCTCGCTGGCTATGTTGTGCGGAAGGAGTTGACCTTCTCGTCCCCGTCGGTTCAAAAGTCGTTGAAGAACTGCGGAGGTGTTTTACGACCTGCGCGCTTGTACCAAGTCTGCCGCCAGAGGCAGCACTGGTCATTGAGGCATCGAGGGCAAACGACCTCTGATGGCGGAAAATTAAACTAATATTTAACTTGAAATTTTCCAATTATGTAGCGTTTGTGATATATGAATATAAAAACGCTACAGTGTCTAGATCTTCAACTGGTAATTGGGTGACATGGCGTTAGCATGTCGAACCCCTAGCCATTGTAGGAGATTTCCGAGACGGGGTTAAGCTACTCACTCGTAGCTCCCCAATTTCCTCACGATGGTGGGTTGTCACCAGCCCTATACACAGACTGAAAACCCAGGCAGACTCAAACCCATGCCATCCTGCAGTCGGAGCCCAAAGCTCAGCACATTAGACCGCACAGCCACGGAGGAGGACATTGTTTCACTCTGGCACCTTTGAATGTTGCAAGAGTGTAGCATCAAGCCAAATTAATGACACACATCCAGTTTGTATCGTAACTATTTTCAATTAAACTGTAATATATTGTGCACAAACATGATCCAGTCTAACTAGAAAAGTGATGGAAATCAACTAACTTTGCAAAAATGTTCAAAACTTGAAAGAGACTGGCAAATTGACTGACCAGGATTGGAAATTTAACTTTTTCCTGCCAACTGGTTTCTTTTGTCTAAAAAAGTTGTTTTATTTTTTGTCATGCTGAAGACATAACACTAGTATGTTATAGAGCGCTCTTGCTATTTAAAATTGAAAGCACCTGGTAAGTGGGGGAATTTTGTTTGGCAAAATGAGTAGTAACCATGTATTATTGCAGTGGAAACTCGATTTTACAAACTTGTTGTCCTGGGAGAAGCATCCCGTGAAACCAAGTCGAGGATTAGGAAGCAGGATTGGTGATGGATTAGAGAACACTTGTTGCCCTGGGAAAATTGTGTAATACATTCCTTTGTTTGGACCAAGAAGATGAAACATTGCAGAAAAATACAATATCTGGGGATGTAAAATCTGGGCTTCACTATACAGTGGATCCTCTATTTTACGTTTTTTAAGGGGAAAAACTGAAATACTTAAAATGTAGGAAAATGTAAAATCGAGGAGAATTCTGTAACATTTTGCTATGTTGGGACCAACAAGATTGAAAGTATAATCCTTGAAAATGCAAAATCTGGGAACGTAAAATTGGGGTTCCAATGGTTTGCTTTGGAAAAGTGAATGGGATCCCTCTAGTATTGACTTCCATTCTATATTGTACCAACTGTTCTTTTATCCATATTTTCATATTGATTATTGAATGCACTAGTTATGAATCTGATTTGCCAAACATGTTAGTTAAACCCTCTCCCTGTTGGAATATTAGTACTTTATCCACTCAGTTTTGATTTTGCCTAAGTGTAAATTTATTTTGTTTATTTCCAGCTGAAGTGAAAAGAGTAGGGGACACAGTGCTAGGAATGGCTACACAGTGTGTCCAAGCGAAGAATGTTAACAAAACATCTCCCCAAACATTGTCAAATTTGTGCTTAAAAATTAATGTAAAGTTGGGAGGCATTAACAGCATTTTAGTTCCAAGTATTAGACCAAAGGTAAGTCTACTGAACTCATAACTATTATTTTTATGATACCGTAGGGATGTGCCGAAGCCGATTACAGATGTATGAAAATCGGCCGAAATTGACACATCGGCATCGGTATCGGAATCGGCAAAAATCCGATATTTAAACCGGTACAGATTATACTAGAGTTTTTACCTTCTAATAAGTTTTATATTCTAGTTTTGTAAGATTTATTGAAAATTTGGTTATGATTCGTCATTATTGTAGAGTTTTTGTAATAAAATTATTGCAAACTCATCAGAGGATCGGAAATAAAATAGTACATTGCTAAACCAGGATCTGCTGTTGTATTGGAAATTCAAAAATGAATATTCAAACCTGAAGCAAGTCCTGAGAAAATACTTGGGCATACCTGCAGCATCAGTATTCAGTGATTGAGTGTTCAGTGTTGTTGAACAGATTTGAGATAAGAGAAGAAGTAGGTTACTTCCTGAAGAGCTTCCAAATCTCGTGATTCTGAAGTTGAATCTGGCAGAACAGGAATTCATTTTGCATTTCAAAGAACTGCTTGTGTACTAATGTTTAATCTCTTGAGAATCCATGTTCTTCTTAAAGGTTCACATAACATTTTGTAGATGCAAATGTACATTCGCATCTCTTGAGAATATGTATGTATATACATATGATATGCAATAGAAATGTACATAGCAAATTTATTTTTGTCATGCTGAAAATAACATCCCATTTCTGTTTAATAATCTTATGTATCGGAATCGGTTAAATATCGGCATCGGTATCGGTTCCAAAAATTATCGGTGAGTACATCGGCATCGGTAAATTTTCAGCTTCGTCACATCCCTATGATACCGTATGTGTTGGCATTGGTTCTGCATATCTTTGTAATGAAAATTGTGAACTTTATACTTGCAGCAGTATAACAAGTAGCTTCTTTAGGGCAAGTACACAGTGTATGTCTGGGACATTGTGTCAAATAAGAACTATTGTGTTGTGTGGATCAACACTGGAGTTGAAAGTGGTCAGGAAAAGAACAATTTTTCCCAAATCTGTGGAAATTACGTCTGAGACGATATCAATGCTAATGTATCTGTATTGGCTGATAACAGTGGTATAAGTATCAGAATCTGTCAGTTGGATTTTGTATACTGATAATAACCGGGAATCTAATCATCCTGTAAATTATGGAAAATTCAAAGTTTCCATTTATTTTGCACCAAAATTATGTGGAATAACTGTATTTTGTAATTGCATTGGAGGTATTCGAAAGATTCAAGAAGTTCATCAGAATTGTGTATTTTTGATTGTCAAATTTTTACAATATCCGTAATAATTATTTTGCGTAGTTCATAGGATAATTCACACTTCAGAAAGTTGAATTGGTAAATAAACACTTATAATAATACCGTCAAGTGTATGTTATATGTGGCCAAGGTTTTACAACAATTAAATTTTAAATTACATTTTTTTTGGTGGAATGTGATCTGTCATTGTTCAACCGGTCAGATTTCTTTATTAAATTTCAAATTTCATGAAAATCGATACATTAAATCAAAAGTCATCAACCTCAGAAAATTAATACGTAAATCACAATACAGTGAAATCTCAGTTATACGTTTTATGGGGGACAAGGGTAAAAACGTATAACTGAGAAAAACATATTATTGAAATATAATTAAAATGGTAAAATTAGTACACAAAGAAAGAAAAGGAGTACTACATATACACCAAAGTTTGCTGTATTGCACTAATCTGTTCTAAATCATTATTGTAAATTCACAAATACATGAGAAATAGACATTGAAGATGCTGGGAAGGGGGTGTGTGAAAGGAGCACAAGCAAGGTTTACCCACTTAATCCATTCAGAGAGGGAGCGGGAGGAACTTGCTTAGAAAGCATTCCTTTCTTGTTTGCCGGGAGAAAAGTAAGAATAATTTGCCAATCCTGGTTATCTGATATTGGTTTAGGAACGAGTGAAAAAAGTCTCTAATTTCCTCTCACAAGGGATAATTAATCTGCAACAACTGGCCAGTGGCGTGCCCAGGATTTTTGGAAGGGAGGGGTTTAAGTATACTTTTCCTTAGTAGTCAGCCCTAATTTTGCCAAATTTTACTGCCTAAAACGTTATTTTTTTTTTACGAATATTGGGCCAAGGGGGAGGGGGGAAGGATCCCCACCAACCTCCCTTGGGCACGCACTGTGCAGGACTATTTACAAAGCACCCTTCTTTTTAATGCAGCTATCTGCATAGGAAATATTGCTCGTGTGTCCCTTACAATACAATAATCCTTCCTCCTTTCTTTCTGTAACTTGTTCAGAAATAAGCAATCTGCTGACTAAAAAAAAACATGAATGGGGCTGTAGTCCAGCTTTTCTTGTCTTCAACAAGTGCTTTATCTTTAAAGTGCAGAACATTCTATTCCACCACCTGTAGGTTGGTGTCAGTCTGCCTGGAGGGAGGCTGCTAGAGTGCCACACACGTAAATTTGCCGTTGCGTAGAAACAAATTTTCGTTTCGTCTCCCTCTCTCTTAGCATCACGTGTTCTACCCTGCTCGAAAACCTTCGCTATTGTTGCCATATTGTCATTCCATTCCTGGACACACTCGCGCAAACATCATTGAAAACAATTGAATAGCGCTCCAGCTCGCGGTTCATACCGTTCGGCAGGGACGGTAATGTGGCAATATAGCACGGCGTAGTCGTTGCTTCTTTTATGCAGTGCATGTTCATTGGCTAGCTAG
The DNA here is from genome assembly GCF_977018435.1 of Lepisma saccharinum. NCBI lineage: Eukaryota > Metazoa > Arthropoda > Insecta > Zygentoma > Lepismatidae > Lepisma > Lepisma saccharinum. The sequence continues at coordinate 76,376,904 of NC_139236.1, forward strand.
TAACTAGTGTTGCCAACTGTAATAATGAAGCACTATTTCTGTCACGGAAGGGAAAGGCAGGTAACGTGGCGGTGAGTTTTGTTGGATTGGAAGCACCATATTTTTATTTTATACTAAGTATTTGACCGGTTTGACGTTGTGTGCGTGTGTAAAAGTGTGTGTTTGCTAATGAACGTTAAATTCCATAATGCCTCCAGTTCTGTCGAAGTTGAAATCAAAAACCTTGCATAGCCAAGCTCGGGAAATTCTAAGCAATTCAACTCTGGCTCCGGCAGGTGTTCTTGTAGAAATTGCATAGAGGAGGCTGTCATTTTTGCTGCTTAATGCGATACATATTGTTTTCTGTGTTAAAATTGCCATGCTTTGATGGGTGACCAAGTTCATAGCAGGGCCGGCGGAAGGGGAGGGCGAACCGAGCGGCAAAATTTGAAGAGAAGAAAAAAATAAGCCTATTGAAAACTGTGATCGAGCGAGATATTCTTTTGCGCTGAATAGTATTGAAATAGCATAAGAAGTCTCATTATTTATTTTATATTTTGATGTTTTAGTTAGGAATATATTGATTTTCAATTTTCCGTTGCTGCGTAATGACCGGGGGCGGGGGGGGGGGGGGGTCGAAATAGAGCGGCATCTGCCGCCACCTCCCAGGGAGGCAAAATGACTAGCGCCGGCTCTGGTTCATAACAAAAGAAAAAGCCGCGCAGCTTATCGTCTAGTGGCAGTATATGTACTTGTTATTGTTGTCGAAGCCGGCATCCTTTGTAAATGTACAACAAAGGCAACCGACTGTCGCAGATCTCAGAGAGGAAATAATAATACTGTTTGAGGAGGAGTGTTATGGTGCAATTGTAGCGGTTTAACACGTTGGCATGTTATTATCTGCCGTTGCAGTTCCATACCAGTGTATACAGGTTTTGGGAGTGAAAAGTTAGAACGCCACCAGTGCATTAATGCAATGAAAAATAATATATACGTATATATTTTTTTTATTTTGTTTGAAATCACTCAAATAAGGAATCGTATGAAGAAGTCTTCTTTGCAGCATTTTTGGTAATTTTACTTATGTGTTAGTTCATATTTTGCGAATTTTTAGTCCATATGTATGTAGCTACATACAAAGCCACTTGTTAGTACATATTAATCCTAGTCCTGGTATAATGCATGACGTTTAAAACTCAACGTTAGATAGACCTGAATTCTCTAATTTTATTGTTGTACGTAACAGCTGTGCATCGGAGCACTGCAGCGATTTTTCTATCTGCTCCATTAGCAACACTGCTTCTTTAGTTGTTTCGCGCATCGCACGGCAGAATTAACTGTGCTGGACTCTACTGGCACCAGTGTTCTGTCTAGCTCTTCCAAAGCAGTCCCTTGCTTATATCGCTTCTGACAGCAATGACTCATCCAACATAAAGGAAAGGATGCAATTTTTCGTTCTTGTCTTGCCTTCTGATCTAAAAAACCTTAACTTATCTTGGGGATAACACAAGATTAATCCCTTTGAACACTAGTGTCAGTATTTTCAAGGGAGGGGGGGGGGGGGTACGTACGAATACATTTCTTTTTTGCCTCCCGATGCGTGGTAATGTCGTTTTGTAATCAAGAGGTTCCAGGTTCTATACCCGGTGAAGGCACATAGAGGTTTGGATCCAACTTTAAACTGTAGGTTCAGTCCCGATTAGCCTTCTGTGCATAAAGTGGACTTAGAATCTTTAACGGACGGAGTCTCGCGTGCCTGTATTCCCATTGGAGCAGACACCTTTGCAAGCTTGCACATTTCAAACTTGCCGCTAGTACAAAAAATTCATAGCTCGAGAACTAATTGTCGTAGAGAGAAGGAAATTTTGAGGGACACACAAGAAAATACCACTCTATGAGGATCTGTAATGCTTGTGTCGCAACTTTTGAAGAAAGAAAAAAAAAAAAAAAAAAAAAAAAACACTGCATTCGGAAATTTTGCGTAAGTACGGAATTTCGCTTCTAGCATCCACCCTGTGGACACTGGATGGACCAAATTTTGAGGGACACAATAAAATACCACTCTATGAGGATATGTAATGCTCATGTCGCAACTTTTTTTTAAAAAAAACAAATTACAGTGTTTATTTGAAAATAAATAATAATAAAATGGAAATCACGACATTCAGAAATTTTGCATAATTAAAATTTGCATAAATTTGAACGGCTTTTGAAATTTTTGCGCATTTATGGAAATTTCGCTTGTAGTGTCGGCCCTATATGGATGCTGGATGGACCAAATTTTGAGTGGGACACAATAAAATACCACTCTATAACGATATGTAATGCTCATGTCGCAACTTTGAAAATAAATAATAATAAAATGGAAATCACGACATTCAGAAATTTTGCATAATTACCAAATTTTGAGGGACACACAATAAAATACCACTCTATGAGTATATGTTATGATCGTATCGCAACTTTGAAGGATATGTAATGATTGTGTTGCAACTTGGAAAGAAAAAAACTGAAATTACAGCATTGGGAAATTTTGCATAATTACAGAATTTCGCTTCTAGCGTCTGTCGTATGGATGCTGGATGGACCAAATTTTGAGGGAAGCACAACAAAAGGCCACTCTATGAGGATATGTAATGCTCTCGCTGCAACATTGAAAAAATATGGAAATGTTACGTTATTACATAAAAATTCGAACTTTGGGATTTTGCCCCCACTTCCTCCCTTGACTCTTAATTGTCGGAAGTTACTTAAAATGTTGCTCTTTGATTAAAAAAAGATGCAGTGACTGAGCAGTTATACTTATCTTCAATATATGCCATATTAACAAAAGGGAAAAAGTGCTTATTTCAAATGGCACTTGCAGAAATAAAAAGCCACACTGTGTATGATCATTCAAACGTTAAAAGTAAGTCACAGTGTTCAATAATTCGTTTATCTGTGATTTTGTTTTGCATAATAAAAAGTACTGCAACTTCTGTCTTCAACAACCGTATTATCTTTAAATAGGACGGTAATAAGACCCAACTGAACCCCCCCCTTCCTGCAGGCTGCTGTTGACTCCCCCTCCCTTTCTTCAGCTTATTTGTAATATTTAGGACAGGCTGGAAAGTGTGGCACCAGTGACTTGTCTGACAGCTTGAAAGATATCAATCTCCGATCTGCTTCAAGCAGATACGACTTGCCAAAGGCAATGCGAAGAACAAAAGCAGGATTATTTAGCACAGGCCAATCCTGTTGAAGGGTGCATAGCCCCTCCCCTTCTCTCCGATGCAAGCAACAAAAATAGAATTCCAAGTCGAGAGTTTGGTCCCATGGTTGCAACTGATAAGAAAATCTGTATGAGAACTGGTGGCAGATGTTATCATCACGGAAATCTTGAACTCCAAGTCGAGTTAAAATAGTATAACTGAAGTATTTTCCTTGTTGGGACTTAACTCGTCGAACGTATAAGTGGAAAAATCGTATAACTGAAATATAATAGTACGCAGCCTTATGGGAATTGGCAGGCTATCACGAAACGTATAATTGCAATTTCACTACTTCCTTGCCGTTTTGCGTGCTTTGCACAGATGTTGCATATTAATAAACTTCGTGTTTACCTAGTTTTTCACAATGAATAGAGCTTGTTCTCGCTTTCTTGGTTATTATAATTAATTTTCCATTATGAACAGTACATTTTAAACTCAATTTTTATATTTTGCATGGTAAAAATGCTCAAAAATAATTGCAAGCTTTCTCTCATTGACTATGTTGATTTCAGTGTGGCAAACTACCTCTCTAGGGAAAAATTTGAGTAGTACAAAAATAACTTTTTTCCCACTATAATTGCGCAAACATGTATAGTATTTTTTCTCTTGTAAAAGGTAAGAAATAATGAAGCATATTTTAATCTATTACAAAGTCATCTTTTATTGTACAATTACAAATTGTTTTTCTATTCATGTAAATTTGATAGGAATCTTTGAATAGGGGAAAATAATGAGGGGATTGGATATACTTGTAAAGATGACGTGATTGAGGGAGAGTGATGGTTTTATGCGGGACAGAACAACGCATTTCTTATTCAAGAGGGCTTTATTTTCTATATTTTGAGTCGTGAAGTGGCACGCGATGATTAATCCCTCTTTTACGTGAAAATTTAACGAGTGTGATAATTGAAGTGAACTAGTTGTTCTTGGATACATTGCATGTGGTTGACACAAGACACAACCAAGAAGCATTAAGTATTGGTTCTCCGAACTTACTTTGATCAGAAGTTGTTTTTTTTTATATATGCATATGGAAACAAGGCTAAGGGTGTTATGTTTATTCCTCCATGATCTTGTGATAATTGACTTAGAAGATCACTATTTTGGTAACTTCTAACACTAACTGTTAGAAGTAGTCAACATGTTATTGGACATCAGTTTTGGTCTACGTGGAAAGAATTACGATTTCTATGTGTAAGGAAGTTGACATATAGGTCAGGTCGTCGGCTAAGATTCTTTCACCTAAAAAAAAAGAGGAAAAGAAATTGCACCAGCTTATTCTAATATTGAGCCTTACGTGAATGCCTGAACAAGTCATTAAGTGAATTTTAATACTTGTTAAACTAAAATTCCCTTGTACTCTAATGTTGTTTTTAAGTACTTGGCCAAGTCATAAGGTTATAATTGTTTATAATACATCTATCATTAATTAACTGATAATGTTTTATTGACTTAGAATGGGTTTTATGAATGTTCATCCATGACTACATCTTATTTGCCTTGTTGTCAACGTTCGATTGATGTTGGATGAGCATACACATATATATTTATATATACGAAATGTGAGGTCAATATGAAACATGATGCTGAGTTCATATGTATGAGTTAATTTAATAGTTGCACAACCATTTTGTAAGCATTTCACTCAGTAATGCATCCACTGCACACTTCATTTTTTTATGAAAATTGTCAAACTTTAATCTATTCTTGTGAATTTGAGGCTGGTGCCCAAGTCCAAACATTTTAAATTCCTTTTTTTTTTGGACCCCTCATACACTCAATTTGATGTTTCAGAGTTTATTTTGCATTTTTCACTTCACTTTGCATCATTTGATGTCAAAACATGGTGGGGAGAAAGGTACTTCACACCTTTCAAAAACATCGAAAATGAATATTACCACATGCTATTTCACATTTGCTTTTCCGTCAAAACAAAATCTGCATGTCCCTACTAATGGCACACTTCATGGTTCATGTAGCAATAAAATCATTTTCTGAGTCCCAGAAAGTTCTAAAGTTACATGCCACATGATGATTCAGCTTGGTACGAAAGTGTACGAACTGGGCATTTAAGGGTTAAAGGTGCATTTAGAGTAACAATTTTTTAAGAAAAAGAGAGCTATGGGCACTTACTGCAAGAAATTCTTGCCAGTCATGAAGGTACTGTTATTATAAAGCAAAATAACTAAAAGTTTTTGATTCTCTTTTATTCCAGGTGTTCAATGAACCTGTGATTTTCCTTGGTGCCGATGTGACGCATCCGCCAGCAGGGGACAATAAGAAACCTTCCATTGCTGCAGTTGTGGGATCCATGGATGCCCATCCTTCACGCTATGCAGCTACTGTACGTGTTCAGCAGCATAGGCAAGAAATTATTCAAGAGCTCAGCTCCATGGTTAGGTATGCGTCTTCTGTGTACTGACTAAATTATTTTATTTATTTATGTCTGCTTTGCACTTCTACAGAGGATTGAACCTCCAGTTACAGAAAGCGTAAACTGCGTTTAGTTAATACAATAGAAATTACATGGAATATACAAACATATTCATTCAGGCACAACTCATCTATACACGTAGCACATGAGTACTTGCTTAGATTGCATTGCTTCTTGAACGTACAAGGGTCTTCAGAAAGTCAACACAGTGTGACTATTTACAAATTGGTTGAATTTGCAATTGGTGCCAAAGTAAATATGAAGCAGTATGCAGTGAATTTCCAATCTAAGTTTTTGCTGTCACTAATAACAAAACAATTAAATCCGAGAAAACTAATGTTCGAGCTTTGCTGAGATCACATTTCCAATCTGTGGACAAGCTTCTGAAGGAAGCAATTTTGATTATTTTGGTGAAAATTATTATTATTTGAGTGCTTTATGTACAGAACTTGCATGAAAATTTTGCAAGTGCCTAACTTTAATACAACAAATGAGAAGAATTTTGCTTCCTCCGTATTTATTGTTGCTGTGACAATTGTTTCCTGGTTCCCCAGAATTTTTACAAGCTTACTCTGTCAATATATTTATTCACACATACAAATCTTACATTGCCACAAGGATGAAAGCCACTTAACAGTAGCATTTACTATACTCTTTTGTAATATCCAACAGTGGTTATGGGAACTTTCAAGATTACTGATCAAACATTAAAGATTGGTCTGGAAACGTATTTTAAAAGAAGCTGAAAAGTGTCTGAATTTTTTTTTTGGGCAAGATGCTGATAATTAAAGGCTTTTTAATGAAATTATCATTTATGTGTTCTCGCCTTTTCACAACTTTATTTTTTTCAATAGGGAATTGTTGATAATGTTCTATAAGAGCACAGGAGGATATAAACCTCATCGGATAATTCTGTATCGAGATGGAGTTTCGGAAGGACAATTTCTGCATGTAAGTATTAACACACATTGTTTGCAATAATTACAAAAAGTGATAAAGTTGTGTTCAGCCAATAAATTCACTTGTGCTTCCTACTTGTAATTTTTGCCAAGAACTAAGAAATGAACCTTTGTGTTAATAAAATGTGTGACACAATAATTATCAGTGGCTTACTGCTAGAATGCAAAATGCTGAATCCCATACTGCATGACATTTTAAGTATGAGTGGTTGTGGGGTAGTTTTAAGGAATCTGCAACAGAATCACGTCAGAACACCCAGATTCTGTAAAAATATCAGCCGGTAATGGAATTGGCACAGAATTTAATTAATGAGAATTGCTCATTTTGCATAATTTTGAAGATACTTAGACTTGGAAAGCATTTTGGTTTGGAGCCTAGTTGTGTAAAATAGATGCATACATGTACGCAAATAACATATTTGTTCAATTACAATTCTTCACACAGGTTTTGCAGCATGAGCTAACTGCCATTCGAGAAGCCTGCATTAAGTTGGAGGGAGACTACAAACCTGGTATCACATTTATTGTGGTTCAGAAACGGCATCACACAAGGTAACGTATGAATACTTTCAATATTTCACTTCTCTTTACCAAACCGTATTTATTAGCTTTGTATTAATGTACCATATTTATTCAAGTACCCTGCACCCTCGAATAAGCTTTTCCCCAGGAGTTTGAAAGAAGAAAAGTAGGGGAAAGATTTGTTAATTCTGTGCACTAAAGTCTTGCACTTTTGCAACAGAAGTTTGAAGTCATTGGTTTTAATACGCATCGCTCCACTGCAGAACCATTAATTTGTACAACAATACTTCTTTCACTCTTTATTAACTATTATGTTGAAAGGGATTTCAAAATAAAATTAAGGTTGATCTACTTTGTCGATCTGCATACATGTACTTGAATAACATATTTGTTCATTTATAATTCTGTACACACTTTTTGCAGCATGCAAAAATTACCTATTATTTTACCAATCAGATATATCTATATCATCATCATCCATTGCCATTTCCTGCCTATATATACATATCTTATAATTTAGTTCAAAATTCTATTTTGTTATTTGTGGATAATCTCCATGCCATATATTTTTAAAATAAGTAGATGTCTAAAATGCACAAACATTTATTAACTCTTTCGCTGCGGAATTCTCTGGCACACAATATCCCTTGGCTGCGTAATTAAATTTGAAAAAAATATTTCTTTTATAAACAAATAATTTTCACAATTACATTGCATTATATATGAGAGAGAACTTACAAAATTCATTCCTTGCACTGGAAAACCATTCTGTAGTCCCTGGTGGTATGATATTTTGAAAAAAATTGAAATTTTGAAAAATTTTGAAAAAAATTAGAAAGAATAATTTTAAAAAATTACATTGCAAAATATGTTATAGAGAAATTACAAAAGTCATTCCTTGCACTGGCAAACCATTCTGTAGTCCCTAATGGTATGGTATTTCTCAAAACACAGGATGACGCAGAGTGGTGGAGCAGCGTGGAAATTCATAAGTAGTATCAAGATACTGGGTGGCGAAAACTTTTTCTGCTGTGTGTGCTAAATACTGTACTGTCACCAAGTAACTTAGCACTTGCCTGTGTCGAACTTCCCGCACCTAGATCAATGCTGCTTTGCACTCTGCTCCATGATGTTACGGACGGCGGTACAAATTCTTTATCAGACACTACACAATCACTGTCACCACTTGAAGTCTTATAAAAACTGTCGCTATTATCGTCACAACTTAATTCACCTGATTCAACAGTTGAGTAACATCATTATCAGACAAGTGTTGACGACTTGACGAAGAAATGTTATTTACATTCGAACATGCATTTGAAACTGACATGTCAGAGCACTCAACGCTCATATTCTAAACTGAGGCGTAATTAGCGACATCATACGGATATAAACAAAACTACAAGTTCAAATAGTTCCAAATAGTATCAACAGATGTCTGAAGGCTACTAAAAGCGACGTACTGCGGAAATGCGACACCCGCAGCGAGTGGAAGTATGAACTCGCAATAATGCGACTTCCGCGGAGCAAGGCACCTGGCGTGCTGTGCATAAATGCGACGAGCGCAGCGAAAGAGTTAAGGAGGTCAATGAACTATTCAGGTTGTCCCAAGACCATTTGAAATCTTCTATTTGATTGGTAGAATATCGATTATCAGTATTGTTAAATTTTATATTGGTACTTTATCGGTATCAGCCAGAATTTCATATCGGCCCATCCCTCATATATATATATCCAAAATGGTCATGGCCCCGTCAAATTTGGATAAATAAATTTTTAGCGTACTTGTGTACTTTTATATTCATAAAAGTTAATAAGACAATCACAGGATTTTGAACTGAGTTTTTCATACTACTCATAGGAATATTGGACTGTTAAAATTATTTTGCAATTTTACTGATATTTAACAGCCTATAAATTACTGATTAATTTCATTAAACATGTACACAGTGGAACCTCGATTTTACGTTTTTCAGGAGACCAAGCTGAGAGAACTTAAAATGAGGGGAAAATGTAAAATCGAGGAAAATTTTATTACATTTGGCTATGTTGGGGTGCAGTGCGGGAAAATGTGAAATTAAGGAACATGTAATAGGGGTTCCACTGTATTCAGGTGTCTTGATGAATATGCATTGATATTTACTGTATCATTTTTTTGTTACCAGGTTGTTTTGTGCTGATAAGAAGGAACAGTCTGGAAAGTCTGGAAACATCCCAGCTGGAACAACAGTGGATGTTGGCATCACACATCCCACAGAGTTTGATTTCTACCTCTGCAGTCACCAAGGAATTCAGGTATGTATTTAAGAAATGCATGGAGAATGAAAGCAGTATGTATGCAACGTAGAAGGTTCAAACTGACCTGGCAAATGTGAAGTCAGGGAAATCAGCCTATAACTAAGACAGTCAGAAATAGCAAAATATTTTTTTTTTGTAGGTGCTGTATGGAATTTTACTTTGCTACTAGTGTTCCCATGTAAAAATTAATGTAATAACTTCTCAACAAATTTTGAATTCACTTTTTTTAACACTCTGGTAAGAATTGTAGGTAAGGAAAATATCTTCTCAGTGTACATGAAAGGGTGCAAAAATGGCCCAAAAATGTTCAGTCATTGATTTTAACTTTTTGTCTGCCACAGGTTTGTTTTTAGTGTTTTTGACTGAAAAGAGTTAGCTAAACAGAGAAACGACAGTGAAAAGTGTGACAGGGGCTATTAAAAAAGAACTTTAGATTGTGCAGTTGGGTTCAAAATGCAATATGATATTGTTGAAAATAACAGAAACTCTCATCATGATAAACTATATTATGAATGAATTAACCCTCTTTGTTATGCAGTTGATGAAAAATTGGGAAAAGGAATGAATCACTTAGCAATTATATTGAAAGCCTTAAAAAATTAATGTTGCCAAACAGACCAAGGACATATGAATGAATGTACAGACTGTATCACCACAAACTTTGCTTTCTCCTCTTATGCAGTGTTGCATCCTCTTATACGAGGAACTCGGGTCCTATCCTCCGTGGTACTATTGTTCCATTCTGTGAATATCCTGGTGGAACAGTTCTTCTTGTTCGTCATCCACAGCTAAGTTGTTGTGGATAAAGTCCTTGCACTGACTATAATTGTCAGCTTTTCAATTACCCAGAATACCTGTGCCCACTGATCTGTATAAAGACCTTCTGGGCAGTGAGTTCCAAAGCATTGAACTTGCTCTCACAACTTTGTCCAATATTGTATTTAGTAGGGATGGGACCGATTAATCGGTACTCTATCGGTATCGGCCGATATAGCATATCGGTTTATCGGTAAAATTACCGATTATTTTATCGATCCGATATATTGATAAATATCTTATAATTGATGCAAAATTCTGCCATTTTGTTGTAAATTTTATGTATAATTTCCATGCTCTTCTTTCTAAAAAGTAATTGTCTAAATATTTAGCTTCTCTTACACTGCAGTCACCTCAAAACACACATTTATTAAGTAGATCAATGAACATTTCAGGTTCTTCAATGAACATTTCTAATTTTATATCGGATCAGTAGAATATCGGTTATCGGTATCAGCAAATTATATATCGGTACTTTATCGGTATCGGCCAAAATTTCATATCGGCCCATCCCTAGTATTTAGTGTCTGATTGTAATTTATCATGGTACATGTTATTAGTCAAAACGTTGAATCTGAATCTACAAGAGACTTTTCAGTTTCACAGCACCGTTAGTGTTTCAAGATTTTTCCGTGGTGCCCAAGTCAGAATCTAGGCCTGTCTAACACTTGCAATGCTCAGTTAGTGTGGTTAGGTTGCTTGCCTTAAGTTAAAAAATTAACACACATTTCAAATTCAGCAACATTTTATGTGTAAAAGTACTAAATAAGCATATATTTGGAAGTAAGTGTCATTCAGTGAAAATATTGAAACATTTCGCAGTGCCCCTGTAAGTCAGTCACGGTGTTCCAGTGTGCCACAGCACACACTTTGGGAACCACTGGGCTACACCATCATAAGCTATATTCAGAACATGGTAACACAGACAATTAGAACTAATAATAAAATTTGCCTCCCTGATAGTGCTATCACTAAGGGCACATATTTTTGGTAAATAAAATAAAATTTTGGTGTTATAACGGTGAATAATCACATCAAAAGTGGTATATAAAATGACATTTTGGTTTTAAAATTGTGAATATCATCCAAAATTTGATTTAAAAACTGCACTCATTACACAAAATAAACTTATCCCTTGTAGTAGCACATTTTTGTAGTTACCAGAGTATTAAGTTTATTCCTGTGCAAAGCGGTCCATTTTAGCTTCTCAAATATTTACAGCAGAATTAATCAATTTTCCGTGAATTGCATAACTACCACGATAATTCAGAAAGTGTCGCGTCGGTATATAAACGGTAAATTTCGTGTTTAAGAGTATATTTCGCATTTTTCAGTTCATTTTGCATTATTTCGTGACAAAACAGGGTAGAAAAATGCACCTCACACCTTTCAGAAACATGAAAAAAGAACATTACAGCATGTTATTTCATATTTCGTGTTTTCATCAGAAACTAAATTTACATGCCTCTAAGTGTGGTCATGGGTTTCGTTTCTAGTGTCACATTGCACTGTGGTTTGTATTCTACTTGAAACTGTAGTTTGTCCCAATTTGCTTATCTGGACACGATGTGGACACTTAACTGGACACTTATCTGGACACTTAACTTTGTCAAACTGAAGATGGTATTTTGATATTTTATTTCTAAAAATATGCTGTAAATTATATTAAAGTATAGTATTCAAGAATCGTCCTGGAATATTTACAAGCACGTGAGAAAAGGGAAAATGTGTGAGAACTCAGGGTTCCATGGGATTTTCTTCTTAGTTCTTATTTCACTTCAATACTTTTAAGTCGTAGAGATAGACCCATCTCTTATTGCATTTTTTTTCTTTTTCATAAACCAGGTTTCCAGTGCTACTGCTTAGTTATCCCAGTAAAAAAAAGTGCTATTTTATTTGATTGACAAAATGCAAGTTGTTTTTTTGTATAACATGTACTTTTTCTCTTTTCAGGGTACTAGTCGACCAAGTCATTATCATGTACTTTGGGATGACAATCATTTTGATGCCGATGAACTCCAGTGCTTAACCTACCAGTTGTGTCACACGTATGTCAGATGTACGAGGTCGGTGTCCATACCTGCCCCTGCGTACTATGCGCATCTTGTTGCATTTAGGGCACGGTACCATCTAGTCGAAAAGGAACATGACAGGTAAGAGTTACTAGCATTTACAATTATTAATGTACAGGCTATTCATAGAAATATTGGGTTGATAGGAAACTTTGTTGTGTTCATAAGGAAGAGACTAAAGACATTTGTCTGGACCACAGTACTATTAGGTGTATAAATTAATTATGCCTATTTTAAAGGTATAAAAAAGGTACATAAAAAGTAGTCTTACATTTTATAATCATTGGAATGTATACACTGTTACCATCTTTCGGACAGTTGGTGAACTCCCTGGTGATAAAAGGATGGTGGTTTACAGTCTATATAAACTCAACCAGCTATTTTCCACCTCTTGAATGTTTCTGAAGTGCTGCAGGGATCAGAACTGGTGGTAGCCTAAAGGGGCCAGGTCAGGGAAATAAGCTGCATGAAGCAGAACTCCCCAGGCCAATGAATAGAGCATTTCCTTAGTTCCTTTTGCTTTGTGCAGCATGGTATTATCATGCAGCAATATCACCTGCCTAATCCCACAGTATGTACATGGTGTTTTCCTGTTTGTTTTTACTCAAACAAATTAGTTGACATTTATAATGCTCAGCATTGGCGGTTTCACCTGATTGCAGCTATTCATAATATAAATCCTCCTTCATGTCTCACCAAATGCACAAACTAACTTTTTTCACGAATAATGTGTTTCACAGTCCAATGTTGTTGGTTCACCAGGGTTAGGCCTTGATTTTCACCTTTTGGGGTTATCGTATAACGCCCACTTTTCATCCCCACTCACTATTTGAACAAAAAGTCCTTCCTTTTAAACCACAATAGCAGGAAAATAGCAGTGCCATAGCCCTCCTCGTATATATTCCCTAGCTTCTGCAGACAGTTTGAAATAGCTTGTTGGGTCGCTCCTAGTGCCATGGCAGGTTTTGTCATGGATTTTCATTCAACAGTTGCTCCAATTCTACATCATCATCCACTTTCTTTGGCTGACCAGGGTGCTGTTCATCTTCCAGATTTAATTTCCCGTTCCGGAATTGCTGATGCTGCATAATTCACCCAATGCTGAACAAATCATTTCCTTTGCCTCGGTGACATTTTTCTTTAGTTGATATGCAAAAACCAGGCAGAACTTGACATGCTGCTTCTTGAACGACTCTACTACTTCTTTGTTACGTCATCTGCTAGTCTGGCATTTTACCTTTTTGTAGGATGGTATTGGAGTGCCCAAACATGGCAGAGAAAGTTCCAATTTGAACAACTGCAACAGTAAATTATAATAGGTAGTTTTTGGCAGAAACTCACAATGTGAAAAAGAAAAAAAAAAAAACAAAAAAAAACACTGTAATGTTCATTTTTCATGTTTTTGAAAGGTGTGAGGTGCATTCTCCTACAATGTTTTGTCACGAAATGATGCAAAATGAACCGAACATGTACAATAAACTCAAACACGAAATTTACAGTTTATTTACCAACGTGACATTTTCTGAAGCCTGAATTATCCTGAAAGTTACGAAAATCATGGAAAATTGATTAATTCTGCTGTATTTGAAAAGCAAGAAAATGTACTCCTTTATTCAGGAATATACTTAATGCCCTAATAACTACATAAATGTGCTATTAGAAAGAAAAAGTTTATTTTATGCAGTAAGTATGGTTTCTATATCAAATTTAGGATTGTATTCACCATTTTAACACTGAAATGCCATTTTATATACCGCTTTTGATCCTGAACTGTGCTCAGATTTTGTACCGAAATCTTCATATTTAATTCACCAAAAATATGAGGGGATATCAAAAGTAATTGAGTAAATTTTTTACAGCCAAACGGAAATGTATTCACAAAAACTGAAATATACATTTGAAAGTACATGTATTTTGCCACCTTTCCATGAGATGGCCAACAACGGATGCAATGGGCATTTCATATGGTGCATACACCATCATCCATGAAGAACTTTGGTATCGTAAAGTGTCAGCAAGATGGGTCCCCAGACAGCTCACACCAGAGCATATGGAAGACTGTATGAGATACAGTCTTGAGCATTTGCTCCGGTACCATAGGGCTGGAAACTCATTCCTCGACCACTTTATTACCAGGGACGAATCATGTTTTTTTTCATTACACCCCTGAACGAAAGGAACAGAGTATGGTATGGAAACGCACAAACTCGCCTCCACCCACAACCCCGTCTGCAGGAAAGGTTTTGCTTAACAATTTTCTGGGGCAGCCAGGGTGTCATTCTTGCTGATTTTGGGGTAAAAGAAGCAACTGTAAATGCTGCTGCATATTGTGCCACACTGGATCGTCGACAAGCTGCTCTGCGCCGTAAACGTTCCAACAAAATCTCTGGAGGAGGTCATCATTCTCCATGACATTCTCCACATCGTCCCCATGTGACTGTATCAGTGATGCAAAAAGTCAATTCCTGACATTAGGAAATTCTCAAGCATGCAATCCAGACCTGGCCCCATCAGACTCTCACCTGTTCGGCGCACTGAAGGAACACCTTGCCGGCAAACACTTCAGCTGCGACAGAAGTTGTGACAGCCATGCGTCGTTGGTTATGTGTCCACCCGAACGATTTCTACCACATGTGCATCGAAAAATTGGTGTCACGGTGGGACAAAGATATAAATGTGAGTGGATGGTATGTGGAAAAGTGGAGTAATGTTCAACCTTCAAAATGTATATTTCAGTTTTTGTGAATACATTTCAGTTTGGCGGTAAAAATATTTACTCAATTACTTTGAGGCTGAGAATTAATTTGTACATCTAATGTATGGTTGTG
This sequence comes from Lepisma saccharinum, assembly GCF_977018435.1. Classification (NCBI taxonomy): domain Eukaryota; kingdom Metazoa; phylum Arthropoda; class Insecta; order Zygentoma; family Lepismatidae; genus Lepisma; species Lepisma saccharinum. Next base: position 76,392,063 of record NC_139236.1, read on the forward strand.
AAACAGCTTGAAGCTAAAGGTTAAAATGTTAAAAAAAGAAACAAAAAACTTTTTAACTGCATCCATACTATTTTGTCAGTGCATGAGCTATCCTATCAGGTAGAGAAACAAAGTACTATAATCCCAGATTCAAACGGTGGTTAAGCAATATGAATTTTATTATGATGCAATTTGTTAATTGATTAGGTTATGATATGAAATTTGATGTATTTCTGTTTTGTCCCCTAGTGGTGAAGGTTCTCATCAATCCGGGTGCAGTGAAGACAGAACTCCAGGTGCAATGGCTCGAGCAATAACGGTCCATGCCGACACAAAGAAAGTCATGTATTTTGCTTGATGCAGGATGCTGAATTGTGAGTATATGTCATTCTTTCCCTCCTTTTAGAACACTGGTGAGCTAGAAATAAGACCAAAATTTTGAATTTAGATTTGAAAACTTGCACATAATTGTCTTTGTATATTGTTACTTTTCATAAATAATAGGGATGGGACAGATCAATCGGTACTCTGTATATTGTTACTTTTCATAAATAATAGGGATGGGACAGATCAATCAGTACTCGATCAGTATCGGTAAAATTACCGATTATTTTACCGATCCGATATATCTGTAAATTTGTACAATTTAGTGCAAAATTCTGCCATTTTGTTATAATTTTTGTCAATAATCTCCATGCCCTACATTTTGAAAAGTAAATGTCTAAATATGCAACTACCTTTACACTAAAGTCACCTCGAAACACACATTTAATAAGAAGGTCATTGATCTATTCAGGTTCAAGGGCTATTTGGAATTTTATATCAAATCAATCAATTTTATATTGGTACTCTATTGATATCGAGCAAAATTTCATATCAGCCCATCCCTAATAAATAATAAGCAGATTTTGCAGGAAAATTTTGACAGTGTCAATAAAGTTCCAATATCAGGGGTGAAAACGATCAGTAAATTCACTAAAAGTCTGTTGTTTTTTTCATCTTGGTCTATAAGTTGTTAGTGCTTTTTTAAAACGTTCTGTGGAATCAATATTTTTGTGTTCGTTAGACGATTGATTTTTTGGGGGATATGATGACTTTCAGTGAAAATTAAATTTATGATGCTGCTGATGAAAATAGCATTATTTTGTTCAAAAACAATACACACAGCACAACAAAATTTGCCCAAATGTTTTACCTTCTTTTTCAGCTTTAATGAACAATTTTTAATTTTTATGATTTTCAAACTTTGGTATTGGTGAGAATCAGGAATTGTATGAGCTCAGCCTTCATTCTTAATGATACATATTTCTTGTAATCATACTTCAGTGTAATAGAATCATATATATTATGTAAGCAAGGTGTGTTCCAAATATACATTCACTTTATTTCTTCAAGTTGTGTATCTCATATTTGCTAAGAGTAACAATGTTTCTTTTACACGTTAATAAAACATGTTGGTAATGATAGTTAAAATATAAAGTAGTTGTTGGTAATCATTAAAGAACTGTTTGGACTATATATGTTCAATTTTCGTGAGAAAAATTGAAGATCCTAGTGGAGAAACATCATCAGTTGGTACCAACCAGTACTATCCAATACTCTGCTCATTCTGGAAACTGCCAGCAGTTGGTGTGAGCATACGTATTACTGTACATTGCTACCTTCATTTCGGCCACGGTGAGGCCTTTTCCACTAGGCCCTTCAATTGAATATTAATGTAAAAATATGCAATGTAAAGAAAGTCACCATTTGCAATAAGGAAGGCTGTGTTTATACTAGTAAATAATGAATAAATTGTTATTATAACAGTTTCAACATGAACAGTAGAGTCCCAATTTTATGTTCTGGATTTTACATGCATGGTCCAAATAGAGCATAATGTTACAAAATCTTCCCAGAACTTATAATTTCCCACATTGTAAGTTTTTCTACCTCAATTCCGTGATAAACTAAAATCAGGGCCATCCTGATGGCATAGTGGTAAAGTCGTTGTATTGTAATCAAGGGGTTCTGGGTTTGATACACAGTGGAGGCACATATTCCTCTTTAAACTGTAGGTCCAGACCCGATTAGCCTTTCTGTGCATAAAGTGGACTTTAAAACAAATTCAGACCGAAGGAAAAGTTAAAAATCGAGGTTCCACCAAATACATTGTTGATTTATAAAGAATTTGCCTTCACACCTCCTTTTCTTCATTACTTTTAGGTAGTTTGAGAGTCGAGACCAGAAGATTTTATATGTTGTTGGACTTCCGTGTGATACGCAGATTCCTGGTATGTTTCTGCATGCACCATAAATGCACTGCAGCTCGCGGGTTGCAGTGATTAATGCATTTAATGTATTTTTACTTGTACATAAGTCGAGTTACCTGGGCCATATTAGCATTAATTTTGTGGAAAATTGATGATGGGCTTGCATTAAATTGTGTGATGATGATGCAAGCATTATACATTGCATATTATGTATCATTCAAATGAATTGCATAGACAACTTCAGTCATTCATAAGGAATATGTGATATGTTCCTACCTCCCTAGAATACAATCGTCATGGAAATGATAATATACGTCAATGAAGTTAACAAAATAGTGACTCCCAGACAAATTTGTACATAATGCTAAGAAGAAAGCTTGGGAGTATAGTGCTGCCATCTTGTCAACTTGCTCGTTTTTTTTTTTCTGTCTAAAAAAAGTGTTGGATATTTGTAAGTAACAGTGTTATGGAATTTATATGTGCTCTCCTAAAGTTTGTATCTTTTTTTTTTATGTATTGCACCTAATTGTTGCTCATAAAGTGATGTAATGGAATTTCTCATTGGAAAGAGTGATCGTACTAATGTTCTTAGGAATCAAGTTTGTTGCTAGTTGTATTGTAACTTATCTTAAATAACAGCTTGAGAGCTTAAGTATTTTGAGGCATTTCAGTATAAAATGATTTTTCATGTTCCTCTAATATTTTTATTCTCTTTTCCTGTGTTCATCCCGTGATCTAATATGAATTACATTTATTTGTTGGCAATAAGACAAGAGATCTGTATTATACATGAGAAATTTGCAATATTTGTTTGATCATGAATTTGTTATTAGAGAAAGAAGTAATTGGACCAAAGATATGGGAATTAAGAAAAGCATATAGTTTTTTTTTCTGTTTTAAATTAAGTGAATGCAATTTGTAATTTTTAACATAAGATGCTTGAGTATTTCTATTACTTTTTGTACTCAAGGTAGCTTTTAGCAAATCTATTTCATTGGTTTCCATTTAAACAATCTCATTTTCATCTGCAGCTAATATTTTTACACAAACTTGCAAGAGATAAAGATAACAGTAATATTTTTTTTTATATAACATTTAAGAGTGTAGATGTATTTATGTATGTATCAAAAATATCTTTTATAAAAAATGATTCTATTCTGTGGGTTAGTGTTTATCTTTTCTGCAAGAGAGTCGGAACAGATATCTTCTAGTCATCAGTGTTCAACATCTTTTAATTTTGTAACAGTAAATGCATGTCTCATTTTGAAAGATGTCTCCATGTCTTTCAGTTATCGATGCATATATGTCCAGAAGCTTAGAAAATAATGTTCTGTGCTTAAAGACATGAAATGGTAGAATCTTTTCATACATAATGACATTCAGATCCCATCAAATTCAGCTATTTGTTATTGTAATCATTTTTAAAGGGAAAAAAGTAAGCTTTAAAAGAACATGAAAACGTGCTCAACTTTTTGAGTTCAATTAGCTATACTTTGAGACAGGACTCAAGATAAGACAAGAACTGATGAGCATTCCACTGTGCAGAGCTGTTTTTTCATATTACATAGCTGTGCACTAAGAGTATTTTTGTATATCCTGGTTCTAATGTTAAATGATGAACATTCAAAAGAAAGTCACAGAATGAATCTGTACATTTTTTCCATTAATATATCATCTGGTGAAAAAAAAAGAGTATTACTAAAAAAATATTCCATTATATCTTCTTTATTTCTGTGCCTTTTTAATAAACCTCGTTTTATCATTTTGCAATTCATGTGTGTGTTCTTAAGGAAAGTACTTTTTTTTCTTTTCACTCGTAGTGTTAGATCTTATGTGCCATTTTTTCCCCTTAGATATTTCTGTATGCAACAAATTTAGTATCGGTTTTAAGTTTATTGTTATGATCTTGCTCGAAGTGAAAAATAACTCGCACACCAGAGATTCTCTTTCTCATAAGGTCGATAGAGTTGGAAGAAATTTAGACTGGTGACCTGCATAAACTGTGTTCATTGTAATATGTTGGGAAGGGTCCACATTTGTTGTTGTTTTTTATATAAATATATATGTACATATATATAAGAAAAATCGCTTAATAGTACTAGTAGTGTTGATGCAATGTTCAGCTTCTAGAAAAAAAATGATCTTTGTACTTGCCCAATAAAATGATAGGGCTCTTGCTGTATAAATCTTAAGGTTTTATCAGATTTCTGATCCAAATGATGTGCTCCAAAGTAACAAATCAAGAATTTCTGCTCGTATTATGTTGATTCTGGTCATACTTATGCAATATTATCAACTATGATTGTTACAATGGGAAGGAAAATTATTATGAAGTTAATTGAAGAAGAGGTTATTATCTTTGCTCTTTTTAGATGCCGTCCAACATTCCATATGCATGTATTGTAAGTGTTGGTCTGGTAGTACTCATGCAGTGTCTGTAATATCTGTTGACACGGGAGCAAGTGCAGCTAATATGTTGAACTCTGATAAACCTCTTTTTATTAAGTTGTTAACAGTGTAAAAGTCGTAAATCAACTGTCAAGATTTGTGGAAACAAATATTTGTTACAAAGCCTGTTGTTAACGTGAACAAAACTTCAGTATTGTGTGTGATTCTTTTTTCTATCATGTCAGTTTGAAGTTGCAACTCTGCGTGAATTTATAGTTTAAGATGTATCAATTAAAAGTAAATGAGTATAATTGTTTTTTCAGATTTTATGTGCCATCCATTAGCAGGTGTTTATTTTTGAAATGACTATTCATGCTCTCCCCTTTTTATTTCCTTAGTAATTATGCAAAATGGAAAAAAAAGTGCAGGAATTTTTAGCTTTTACAAATTTATAAGAGGCCCTTATTGACATACTTTTTTTTTTTTACAAAGACTTTATGTTAGGATATTTCTTTTATTGATCATGTTTGAGTGGATTTATGTTCATATAGCCTGATGTTGTGTAAAACGTATAAGTGTGAAATTAGGAGAGATTCCCCTCTTGATATATTTTCCTTTTCTGTAACACACATGTCGAAATAAGAAGCTGGGCTAAATACAATACAACTACCATTATAAACATATCATTTGTAATATATTTGAAAGTTTCTAACAATATTTGACTTCCTTAAAGTGTATTGCTGTTTTCCTGTTAATTTGGTTTTTTGTATTTTTCATGCATTGTTTCATAATTGGATTTGGAACTGTCAGAAATCATGGTTAGAACATCCTGTTGCATCTGTAAGATTTTGTACAATACTATACCAACTTAGACCCAGTGTAGTGGAACCAATAGTAGCATTGTAGTAAGATTATAATGTAATTGGTAGCTTTTATATTAAGGACGGATTCTATATATGAATGACGATCCTTATGCAGGTAATGTAGAAGTGGAAAATGTTATAAACTAGGTGACTGGTAGAGCAATGGCACAGTATATCAGAAATCTTGGATTGAGTCCTGGCCAAGCCACAGGTCAATATTGTCTGCAAGATAAAAGAGCAAACTTTGCAATGTGACAAACAGCATTACAAAATTGCAGTGGACTTTTCAATTTAACGTTCCCTGCTTTTACATTTTCCGCACATTACATTCGTTCTTCATGGTCCCAATGAAGGAAAATGTTATACATTTTTCCCACATTTTAAGTTTTTATCACCTTGGATAATTTTTTTAAATTGCAAAAGGAAAGTTCCACTGTACGTTGTTTTTAAGTGAAAAAATCTACTTCACTGTGTATGCCATTGACTTCCTGTCAAGTTTCAGTAGTTCCATCTGTTTGACAGAACTGAGAACAACTGCCTATATCTTAATCTGTTCCCACTCCTTCGTCCTCAATAATTTGAAGTTTTTAGTTGATTACCTGTGGAACTTTATTTAGCATGCTAACCGAAAATAAGCAATCCTCAATTTCTCTGTAATGTCTGGACATTACTCTCAATGCACATTGGTCCTTGGGCCATAGCTTTTAGTGTAATGCAAGTAATTTTGCTATAACATGATTGAGAGGATTTTATTCTTTTGTGCAAAGTATACGTGATCTGCCACCAAAATTCTTCAACCAGTCATTTGTGTACAGCTATCTGTATCTTCGTCATTTTCACTTGATATCATACTGAAAACCCATTTTCCTGTTCATGTACAGGGTGCTTCAGGAGACTTTGTGCAGTTATATAACTTTAAATGTGTATGGGCTTAACACTAAGTAGCATTTGAAAGCTTGTTTAATTTTCATGAACTCTAGAGAAACTGGCTTGGTGCGCATCTAGAGAAATCTTCTGTTAATACTGTTCTGTTGTCGTGTAATTGTCTGACAATGCATTTCAATTTCTTTCTGTTTTCCAGTGTCTGAATCGGGGATAGAGTAGCGACAAAATCTTTTGTACTTTCCTTGTAAAATAATAATATTGAATGAAGGAATTAATAAGATAGTATAAATTTCAACGTAATCATCGCAAGTGTTCAGTTTCTTTTCAAATATTTTAAAAAACTGAAAATATTCTGTTTCTTCTCAATTCACATCCATGCTTACGTGGAAAGTTACATTTTCATTTTATCAGAGCATGGTGTTCTAAAACTATTGCTGCATTCAATCATTGCATCATAAAATAATAATAATAATCTGTGGCACGACAGTCCTTCAAGGGCCTTGGCCTATCATAAAATACTGCATGGATATATCAAGCTTTCCGATAGCCTTGTGGTGAAGTTTACGTGAGTTCGATCATCGGTCACAAAGTTTACAAGTGCACAAAGTCAACTGAGAAATTCAGTATATCGTAGCGCTACTTCTGCGGACATCAAGCTAACTTTTGCTAAGTTAGTCAGTAGTGGTATCATAGTTTTTAAAATAGTGCTTCCATGGGGAATGGCCGTGGAGACCACATAGGTAACTAAGGGGGACAATCAGAAGCTGACCACTTTCCATAGTTATCTCTTCATGTGGTGAATTTTTGTTTTCATGAGCCATTTCCCATGGAAGCGTACACTGGTGTACATAGCAAGTCATTTTATTCTGCCTGCAAAATGTATTAGTGCAAATATTAAATTGCAAGAACGGCTGCTTAATTCTTCTTCAGCGTAGAAAGCACTATGAAGAATAATAATTTCATATTTGTGCCAGCTGAATCTAAGGGGTGGATTCGTATGAAGAGGGAGAGGAGTCATTGGATTATTGTTAGCGCTAGGATTTTTATGAGTGACCTAAAAATTCCATAAATGTGCCTTAACAACAACACATTTTTTTAATAGTTTGCTTTATGGCATATCTTATTCCAAATATTAATACCATATGCTAGGATAATTGTCACACAACCCTATAGGTAGATATTTTGGCCCCCTACGCAGGATTGTGGTTTGGTGCTCCTCCCCCACACTACAAAGCACTGACATTTTATGTGCGTTCTTTGATATTTGTGATACATCCTACAAATTTTGAAATGTGACAGAAAAACTTATAAAAAAATAATATTTAAAGATTTATAGTTTGCATTTGCGATTTTAAAAACATGAGCATATTTAAGAATATTTCTTATGTCTTAGTTCTTGAAGAACATATTTTAAAACATATTACTACTACTACTTTGGAGAAGAGAAAATTCCAGCAGTGTGTTCATAGAATCTACGCCTGCCAAGTTGGTCGCATATTCTGACTGTTTTTTTTTTTTTGGGGGGGGGGGTTCTAATGGCACCCTAGGCTTCAGCTCCCTATGGGCCTGTAGTCTCATATTTCATATTACTCAGTTTAAGAGTCCCAAATTACATTGTGTAATGGATGCTTTATCCTTTATTTCAAATTTAACTGATAGCCTATTGTCAGCCAACAATGTCTTCCACTTTGACTGACACAAAAGATGCAATATAGTTCTCTTTGGATATGGCTAATTGTAAAAAGAAAGTTTTATGTACCTTTCAGAAGCAAAAAAATGCTGAAAATGACCAACTATGCATACATAACCCCTAACAAAGCACCTTAATTCCTAACATGAATTTCTATATATTTCAGGAACACATTAGACAAAAAAAATCAGTCATGAAAATCCTAGCACTAATTATTAGAATTAGCAGACCTCGTTGGTATGTTTTGCCTTCAAAATTTGTAAATAAATTTTCCATAAGGAATAAAGAATGTGGGGATATTTCTGATAAAATTGACAACCTTTTTAAGAAAATCCGCACCCCTAATTGTGACAAGGCTTTACACAAGCTGGGCTAACATAAAATGTGAACTAGTATATTAATCTAAAATGTTTCACTTTGAAACAAGGTCTCATGGAATTTGGCTGCAACACTTGTGAGGGATATTCTAATAACAAGTTCTCATTTAACTTGAAACTTCCAAATTATGCAAAAGATAAGACTTGTCAAAAAACTTTATAACAAAGTAATGTGTGTCATAATTACGAAAGAAATTGTACTAGACTAATATCATCTTTCTGAAATAATGTATAAATAGGATAAAGGATGTGTGGTCACCGTGTATGATATAAACTATAAATATACTGTAGAAGAATTTTATCTTTGTCCTAACATAATTGTGCATTTATAGAATTTTTTACCGTGGCTGTTGAAATTTGAAATGCTTTGTTACAATGAATGCATATTGCAGATATACGGGATCTTAATATTTATTCAACAAATTAGTCATATCTTGCTAATATGGCATGTAAGGTTTGAAAACTTTGCTCTAAAATGAATTTTAGTGATGTGTTACTAGTGTCATATATTGCTACTTCTTTTTACTAAAACTACACTCCTGTGACTATGGAGTTAAGTAGATCAATACATGATAACCAAAACGGGCAGAAAGTTGGGATTTAAAAAAAAAAAGAAATTCTAGAATACAAGCAAATACTGTCAACAGAACGAGTGTGGGAGTATTTTTTCAAGAAAATGTTTGATTCACTTACTAATCCATGCTAATCTGTTAAAAAAGACTATAAGAAAACCCCATAAAACAAAGAATACTTGAACTTTGTAATCATATAAACTTGTTCCAGTTATTAAAAAAAGCCCTTTGTGAATAAAATTTGCCTTTGAACATGTTCTGCGTTCATTAAATGGTTTATTTGTCCACATTTTCATTGTAAATCTAGAAAAAAAAACTGATGGTTGTGTGTACGCATATTGTCATTAGACATTTTTTCTAATGCCAGTGTACCATCAGGAGAAAATTTTTAGGGACTTAATGTGGCTGGCATGGTGCTTACTGCCGAGATCATGAATATGTAGAACTGTACCTCCACATACCATCTATATGCCTAAAAATGGACACCAATAAACATGGGGAACTGTACCTTTTATTCTTACATTGCTTTAATAGCAATATACGTCTTTAAAATCAAGTAATTTGGCACTTAACAAGTTACAATTTGTAAAAGTATAGGATAATGGAAGAACTTGTGGTTTGATGAACATATTTCATCTCTATTAGTCACATGCAAGTATATGTAATGAATTTTACTTAAGAAAGAACAAGGATTTACTTTAAGATGTCAGAAATGCTTTTTTTTTTTTCAATCATGTGGTTTAGTGCAGTGAGAAAGTTGATTTAATGAAATATTACTAAATGTGCATAAAAATTTTTATTTGTATCTACCTTTGTCACTAAAATAAAATCGAGATTTGAAGGGCATGTGGTTCTTTGTATTGGAGTTTTAAGATGTACCAATGTTCTCTGAATCTACAATTGTTACAAAACCAGCTTAACAAGTTTGTAAAATAAGGCGGTACTCTCGTGATGAATGTCTGTGAGGTGACAAGTCAATAACAAAAATACTTTTATAATAATAGTAGAAATACTACATTTACAATTAGGCAGTAATGTAAAAAGAGCTTCCAAGATTGTGTTCAAGCTCATTGATTCTGTGTATATATGATCACTAAAGCCTGTAATGCAATGAAATGTATGTTAATTTCCATTGCAATAATCCCAATTTATTTCCAGTACAATCATTACAGATGCAACAGTACAAAATTAATACTGGATGGATAGTTAAAGAGAGAAGTATATCGGTAACAATTATTACAAACCAAAATATATTTGTCAATTAGAACTTACTGCTTATGTATCTGTTATAGAAGATAGTGACGTATCCATATGTACTTGAGATTTTGCTTCCTGTCTGGTTTTAAAAGTATTGAGGTTGATATGGTGGCACTTGGTGTAAATTGTTGTGAAGTAAGGTCCTATGGTAGTGCCGAGCCATGTGACATATCTCCAGAATCAATATCGCCCTTGCATATCACTTCAAAAAATGTATTAATCATTATGTGCACTATATAATCTTGTTGCATATAGTTTTCTTCTGTTCAGGGTACACTTGCATTGTTTTCAATAAAATAAACATGTAGGCTATTCCCTGGTAATTTTTCATAATTTATCTTCATTATATAGTAGGGATGGGACCGATTAATCGGTACTCTATCGGTATCAGCCGATATAGGCATATCGGTGTATTGGTTTATCGGTAAAATTACAGATTATTTTACCGATCCGATATATCGATAAATATCTTATAATTTAGTGTAAAATTCTGCTATTTTGTTGTAATTTTTATGGATAATCTCAATGCCCTTCTTTCTAAAAAAGTAAATGTCTAAATATTCAACTTCTTTTGCACTGCGGTCACCTCGAAACACACATTTATTAAGTAGATCAATTATCATTTCAGGTTCTTCAAGGACCATTTCTAATTTTATATCGGTTATCGGTACGGTAAATTTTATATCGGTACTTTATCGGTATCGGCCAAAATTTCATATCGGCCCATCCCTATTATATAGTTTTAATCATCTTTATCTGCAGTAGTCATATATTACACTCTATATATTTGTGTATTGCAAATTCATTCATCATTTTTCCATATAAAGCATTTTTTTTCATCTCTTAAATATCATTTCTTTATCATATCATATATACTTAACACATGTACATAAAAATTACTGGTACCATTATTTCATATCGTGTACATTTCATGCAAGGTGTATATATATGATGTGGATGATGTCATATATCCACTTGAAAATGATTGGGAATGGGCTAAAGCATATCAAAAGAATATATCATTGTTTAAAAATGTCAGAAATACTTAAATAAGTTTTTATTCTTACAATCAATGAAATTGTACTTATTTTGTGGCTTGAGTGCTACCGAGGACCTATCTTCACACCTCGATCAGAAAAGATTGACTTCTCTGTAAACAGCTTGGTTATGAACCAATAAAAGTAATTGTACACTCTATATGTTCGTTTATTTTTTTATTTACCTAAAGATGGATTCATGCTTTATGTTGAAACTGCATCAATAAGTTTCAAAGTAGAAGATTACCTTTACTAGATTGCATCATTCTTCAAACGTAGCATTGTCCCCCCCCCCTCCCCCCGAATAACATTAGGAAAGTTATATTTCAGGGTTGTTAAAGATCCGGGAACCTATAATTTCTAATGGGTTCTGTTAGGTTCCGTAACAGGACCGCAACCTTTTTTCTCAATTTAAATTCGGTCCAAATTGCTGTGCATTCGAAAACCATGCTAGGATGGGTTTGGTGCGGGGCAGATCCAAATGCTAACACTTGGCGAAAATCTGTTTCTCAAACAAGCTGACAGCACCAAACTTCACTCTCCTAACAAAACCAACTTCATGCATTATTTCCACAATTAGAATTGTAATCATGCCTACGTTGTTAGGTTAGGGGGGCTGTTAGCCAAAGGCATTCTGAAATATGTGGAAAGACAACATATTATTCAAATGGTGAAATAGTAGCGTCAAAATACAGCAGATTAAATACCTGTGCAAATTATTCTAATGCTATGGATGTTTTATGAAAATTCTCTCAAGTGGGGAAAGCATCACACTAAGTTCCCCCACTTTAAGCACCGCAGCTTTCCCCTGCCCTGCGGAAATAAATCCTGCTGTTAGCAACCCATTTTCCCGAAGTATTAGCAGCTCGATGTGCCTATCACAGGCCCGTACACAGTATTTTTTTGAGGGGGCAGACCCATGGGCAAATTTTCATAAATTATCTCTCATATTATACACTATGTATACAGGCAAAGGGGGTAGATTATTACATTGTTGTAAAGGTCACAGAAAATGCGAAAAGGATGCAAACATGATTTTGTAATCCACTGACCAGTTTCAAAATGGCGACCAAAACAATTCCGACCCCTGAAGTTGGTGTTCCAAAGTGAGGAATTACCTACGTAAATAGCAAAACACAAACACTGGACAGAGTACATAAGATCCTGTACCAGCGAAACAGCTGTTTATTCGTGACAGGTTTCTAAATGGTTACTGGTTCGCTACCATTGTCAGCCCATGCCACCCATCACATGTAACGTCAGTGTACTGAACGTCTGGGTGAGAGGTTTGCGGTTTCGTAATGCCTCTGTGAGTGTACAACATACAGTGAGTAGAACTTCAGGTCCATTGTGTACGAGTAGGAATAAGCATAAGCCCACGTGTTGGGTAGGCTGCAGTACACAACAGCATGCTGGCCCAGTCGACAAATTACAAAGTACGCCAATTGCCGGTGCGTCCAGTTCCATTTGACTGCACATACGCTGTTCCCACTGGCCAGTTCAACAAAGGCAATCGGAAAGTACCATGGGTCGAGGTGTGACAAGCTCTCCTGCATAGCAGTCGGTTCCAGTGTGCTTCCACTGATAACACGAATACGCCCCTCTAATCTTGGTCCCATTCACCGTTGTCTGTTACAAGTGGTTGCATCGTCGAAGGCATTGTGTGGTACCTCAGGACGTTTTATAGTGCATTCCTCGTGGGTAGTGTGCATTCCTGTACTTAATTTGCAGTGGCAAATTGTTGAATGTGAACTAATAATGCCTTTCACGAACGAAGCAGCATTTGATATGCTCATGGTGTTGGGTGAGTGCCAACGAAATAGTTCTGCTGCTGCAAGGTATCCCGATCGGGAACATCCTTCAAGACATGTTTTTCGCACCCTTGCCGATCGTGTAGGCAGAAGGGGCAATGTTCAGCCTTCTAGCAGTCACAAACATGAACGCATTGCTCGGCCTGTTCGAGATGAGATGTCTGCTGGTGTACTTGCAGCGTTCCATCTCAATCCTCATGTGAGTATCAGGCAAGTTGCTCGTAATTCTGGTGTCAGCGCAAGTACAGTGAGAAGGATTTTAAAGGATCACAGATTTCATCCGTACCACGTGTCCTTGAATCAAGAGCTACATGGAACTGATTTTCAAAGCAGGCTAGACTTTTGCATGTGGTCTCAAGCTCAAGTGAATGCAAATGTTCGATTTTTTGATGAAATGTTGTGGTCTGACGAGGCTACATTTAAAAGTGATGATCAGGTAAATCTGCACAACATGCATTACTGGGCCATCGAAAACCCACGGTGGATGCAAGAGGTTGATCATCAACGTAGATGGTCTGTGAATGTGTGGTGTGGAATCATCGGCGGACGAATAATTGGACCTCATTTCAAGCGAGGCTTACGGATGTTGTGTACCGCACATTTCTTCAGGAACAATTGCCCAGTCTTCTCGAAGACGTCCCCTTACTCATCAGAACACACATGTGGCTACAACAAGATGGCTGCCCAGCACATTTTGAGCTGACAGCGAGGAATCAGGTGAAGGCAATGTTTCATGCTCGCTGGGTAGGTAGAGGTGGGCCTGTGCCCTGGCCTCCTAGGTCACCAGACTTAACATGTTTAGATTATTACCTCTGGGGACGACTGAAAGAAATTGTTTACCAAATTGCCCTACAACGAAGGACGACATGATCGAGCGCATAGTTGCTGCATGCAGGCAGATTAGTGAGGCAGAAGTTATTGCAGCACAGAATGATTTCAGTGTCAGTGTGCAGAAATGCATTGAGACCGAGGGAAGACATTTCGAACATCTACTGTAAGTTGGTGAATGTGCATCACACTGGGTGCTTTACCTATTCTCGTTTTCGTTGTTCATTGGTTTCTGATTACTCTTTCGTTTTTCTTATCATTTCAGTTAGGCTTATTTCTCTTGTCAAACAATGGTTTTGCTATCAATTGTGAGAAAAGGACCTTTTTCGTTGGCGAAGCGGCCATTACACATGCTAACGAATTCCGTATTGTGCGTGACGGTAAACCATTCGTTGCCAGTCCTAAGCCTGGAGAAAGTGTGAAGGGCGGCTCAAACAAAGCTTAGAGTGTTACGGTGTTACCATAATTGTTTGTACAGGATCTTATGTACTCTGCCCAGTATTTGTGTTTTGCTATTTACGTACGTAATTCCTCGCTTTGGAACACCAAATTTCAGGGGTCGGAATTGTTTTGGTCGCCATTTTGGAACCGGTCAGTGGATTACAAAATCATGTTCGCATATATAATTACAAAGTGTAAGACTAACAAGGGAGGTTATCTAAGTGTCTCCCTCCGATTTCCATTAAACTTGGCATGTGTATAGTGGGGCCCAATGGAAGAAATAACTGTTTTTTTTGTTTTTTTCAGCTAAAAAACTGTTTTAGGGGGCAAAACCCCCTCAAATGTCAAGATGAGGACAAATTGAAGTGAGGATCTGACCCCTGTTTCCCCCTCCGATTTCCATGATACTTGGCAGGTGTGTGTATAAACGGGCCCAAAGGAAGAAATATGTGTTTTTTGTTTCGGCTAAAAATCTGTTCTAGGGGGCAACCTCCCGTCAAATGTCAAGATGAGGACAAATTGAAGTAAGGATCCCCCTCCGATTTTCATGAAACTTCGCAGGTATATAGAGGGCCCCAAAGGAAGAAATACGTTTTTTTTTGTTTCGGCTAAAAAAAAATGTTTAGTGGGCAAAACCCGCCTCAAATGTCAATATGAGGACAAATTGAAGTGGGGATCATCTGACCCCTGTGTCCCCCTCCGATTTCCATGAAATTTAGCAGGTGTATAGAGAGGCCCTATGCCCCCTGTTTATTCCTATGCCATATTTACGTGGTTTCGGGGTCGGATCCCTACTTCAATTTCTCCTCATCTTGACATTTGAGGGGGGGTTCCCCCTAAAACGTTTTTTTAGCTGAAACACAAAAACACGTACTTCTTCCTTTGGGCCCCTCCATACACCTGCCAAGTTTCATGGAAATCGGAGGGGGATACTTAGACCTCCCTTGTAAGTGTATTAATTAATTACAAATCGCGCACGCACGCACACACTATATATATGTGTGTATATTAGCAGGTAACAGTGTGTTATAAACACATTCTTACTTTCCAAAGATGCGCATGTGGGATGGGAAAACGGATCCAGATCCGAAAAATTTTAGGATCCGGAACCAATCGGATCCGTGAGGATCCGGATCTGGCCATCCCTAGTACAGACAAATGTTTCATATGACAATCGTATTATTTCCCCGCCTTTCCGAATCTGCATGTCAAACATACCCTTCCCATTTGAATATCGCATGAACGGGGCATGTGCCCCCCACTAAAACCACAAAGAGTGGCTTTCGGGCTGTTGCAAATACTTTCTACGGATTCCTTGGGCCCAACTTAGTGGTGCATTTTTTGTTTCAACTTGATACGATCTCCCGTTCTCGAGAAAAAGGTAGTGTCTGGGTCGCTCTGAAACAGCGTGTATACAGGGTGTTTCGTAAGTTTGTTTACAACGCTTTGGAGGTGATTGTACGAGTGAAAATAAGGTGGAAAATTCATGTAACGAAATTCCGGAAACTGCTTTGTTGCCGAGTTATTGACGTTTGAAAACGTGGGAAAATGATTTTCCGAAGTGAATAATTGCAAAACGGGTGGAGAGAAGTCGTCGGTGTTGGGCGGTACACTAAGAAATTGGGTACGCTCTTGCCAAAAAATCACTCGGCAATGTCGGTTTAAGGGATTCCCCAAAGGACGCGAACGAAGATGTTGACGGGAGTGTGGTGGGTGTGCGTTCTGCGTGAGCTGGTATCGACGAAAATTGCCATGTGTTGAATGGCACCAAAAAACAAAGAAAATTTCCTGAGCGAAGGGCACCATAACGTAAAAACGAAAAAAATGAACTGTCATAGGTTGCATACCCTGAAGGGCACACAGTATGCTTAATGGAGATGAAGGGAACCTCATCACAAACGGTTTTCAAAGTGTCCACAATGTACTTCCAAGCAGAGGCGACAACGGCGAATCAAGGATTGTCTAGTGCGACCAAACCCCGGCGTTTCTCTGCTATTGATGCTGCAGCTACATTGATAAGGGCAACGAGGTCCTCGGCTGACACGACAGGTGTTTCGTAAACGAGGCGTTTCATCTCTCCCCAGAGGAAGAAATCCAGGGGCGTAATATCAGGCGATCGAGGTGGCCATGGCACAGGCCCTCCCCTGCCAATTCACTGGTTGTGGAATTCGGTATCGAGGAAATGGCGCACATTCCGATCGAAATGTGGGGGTGCACCGTCATGTTGAAACCATAGTCTTTGTCTCAGTGCCAAGGGCACGTCCTCTAGTAGTTCAGGCAAAACCTCACTGAGAAATGCTTGATAAGTGAGTCCACATAGGCGAACAGGGAGAATGTACGGTCCAATCAAATGGTCATGCAGTATCCCGCACCACACATTCACTGCAAATCTGTGCTGATGATGTGCCACTAGCAGTGCATGTGGATTTTTTCAATTTGATGAACAAACCATTGGCAAAAGTCCTCACGTGGGCCAAAGTCCCGAGGTAAAAGGTCTTACACTTTCTTCAATTTGTACGGGTGCATCCCCTCTTCTGCCAGGACTCGCCACACATTCACATTGGAGGTGTTTCGTTCGTCGGCTACTGCGCGCGTACCGGTGCCTTGATGAAATATCACTGCAGTTAACACATCTTCCACAAACCGTCGTGTTCGCACACATCGCGGTCGTCCAACTTCTCGACGAGGGGGCAACACTGATCCTGTTTCCCGAAGTGGAGTGTCTACAATTTGAAATAAGGTGTGCGATGGTAACACCCTATTTGGAATACGTGCCCCATACAGACGCCTTGCAGCACGGCTATTACCTCCAGCGCCCAGGGCGGGCCTCAGCTACTGGGCGGGTCGCAGGTGGCGGATAGCGAATGGCCATCAGATATGATGGTTAGCTGCGAATAACCAAATAAGCAGTCCCGGACCGAGGCGGCAGTGCTATCAGGGTCTGGAGGGAGTGATCTGTGGCAGGATCACTCCCATTAAAACCCAGAAATGCCCAAAGACAGCACTGTGACATGGCGAAGAAGTGCCGCCATTAAATAAGCACAGCCCCTGCTGCCTTGCAGGGAGGGGAGGGATCCCCAAAGGCTAAGGGAAGGATACCCTGACAGAAAACCAAGGGGTAGGAAGGGCTCCGAAGGCAAAGCAACACCAACCTACCTAGGGGAGTAAACCCTAAATAAATCCTGGTCCTCCAGGTTGGGGGTTGGGCGTAGGGTTAACTCCCCTACCCCGTGAAAAGAACTTGTTACGGATACCACAAGATTGCCTCGGAGGAGATCGGATAATTTGTTGACGACCCGGCGAAAGAAAAGGTTAATGAGAAGGAAAAACGATATAATGCTCGCAACCTGGAATGTAAGAACATTGAAGAGACCAGGAAAGCTGAGAGAAATAAGAGAAGAAATAGAAAAATATGGAGTGAAAGTGGTAGCATTACAAGAAACACGCTGGAAAGGACAAGGAATGATAACGTCTGGAAAACATATACTGATGTATAGTGGAGGAGAAACTGGTAATAATGGTACAGGTTTCCTAATCCAAAAGTCTATTAAACCAAGTATTATTAACTTTACAGCAATTAATGATAGGATGTGCTCAGTCAGAGTTAGAGCAAAATTCTTCAATATCACAATGTTTTGTGTGTATGCCCCCACAGAAGAAGCAGAGGAGGAGGAGAAAGATGCTTTTTACTCAAAATTAGAAGAAGAAATAAATCATGTACAAAGACACGATGTAAAAATCATATTAGGGGACTTAAACGCCAAAATAGGACGAGAAGAGATGTACAGAAGCATAATTGGTAAAGAAAGCCTGCATGAAGTAAGCAATGATAACGGAATGAGATTGATAGACTTTGCAAGCAGTAAGGAAATGGTAATTAAAAGTACTTGGCTTCCACGAAAAGACATAAAAAAGGAGACCTGGGTGTCTCCAGACGGCCGCACAAAAAACCAAATAGATCATGTTCTAATAGACAGGAGACATGCCACAGATATTATGGAGATCAGTAGTTGTAGAGGTGCTGATGGTGACACAGACCACCATCTAGTGAGAATCAAGTATAGACAGAAAATTGATGTGAAAAGATCAAAAAAGGAAAATAAGAACATGAAACATAATGTAGAGGAACTCAGGAATGCCAGAGTAAGAGAGGAATACCAAGAAAAACTTATGGAGGCACTAGAAACCAAAAAGGATATATGGGAGAAAGGAGAACTGGAATGTAAGTGGGAAATACTAAAAACAGTAATAGGTAAGGCAGCAGAGGATACATTGGGAAAGAAACAAAACAAGAAGAGAGAACAGTGGTTTGATGAAGAATGCTCAATATTAATACAGGAGAGAAACGATGCCAGAAAAAGGATGCTTCAACGGAGAACAAGACAGGTAGTGGAAGAATATAGAGAAAAGAGGAGAGAAGCAGATAAGACATGTAGAGCTAAGAAAAGACAGTTTGAGAGAAATAAAATAGAAGAGTTAGATGAAATGAAAGATAGAAATGAGATACGAAAGTTTTATGAGAGAACAAGAGATCTGAAGAAAGGATACCAACCCAGAGCGGTTTTCTACAAGGATAAAGAAGGAAACCTCATTGGAGACAAAAGAAAGATGATGGAAAGATGGCAGGAGTATTTCTGTGAACTACTTAACGGAACCAATGAGGAGGATAAAGAAGAGGAGAAAAGTGATGAAGAGGAAGAAATAAGTGAGGAAGAGGAGGAAGAGATAATACCAACTTTAAAGGAAGTAAAAGATGCAATAAAGTCTCTAAAGAATAATAAAGCGCCAGGAGAAGATGGCATAGAATCGGAGCTGTTGAAATATGGTGGAGAAGGAGTGAAGAAGGCCATATATGAAGTGATAGAAGAAGTTTGGATAAAAGAAGAAATGCCCAGAGACTGGACAGTAGGAATAATATGCCCTATACATAAGAAAGGGGATAAAGCTAAGTGTGAAAACTACCGCGGAATAACACTACTGGATGGAACTTATAAAGTATTTGGTAAAATTTTAGCAACACGATTGGAAGATTGGATGGAAAGAATCATGGGAGATTACCAAGCAGGATTTAGAAAAAATCGCTCCACGATGGACCAGATATTTTTACTGCGTCAAGTGTTGGAGAAGTTCTATGAGTATAAAAAAGAACTTCACCAACTATATGTCGATTTTAAACAAGCATACGACAGCTTGGAAAGAAATAAGATCTACAGTATAATGAAAGAGTTTGGGATCCCAAGGAAATTGATAAGACTGACAAAAATGACAATGAAGACAACGGAATGTAAAGTCAGAGTAGAACAGGAAATGACAAACATGTTTAAAGTAGAGAAAGGACTGAGACAGGGAGATTTACTTTCTACAATACTATTTAATTTAGCATTGGAAAAAGTAATCCGACAACTACCAATCAACCCTGGAGGAACAATATTAAATAGACTAACACAAATAGTAGCATATGCAGATGATGTAGCTTTAATAGCAAGGAGTAAGCAAGCTATGGAAGAGAGTTATCAAGTATTAGAAGAGAAAGCTCAAGAACTAGGACTGGAAGTGAACACAAATAAAACAAAATATATGAAGATGGGAAATCCAGAAAGAGGCAGAAGAGAACCTTACATAAGAATAAATGGAAAAGAATATGAAAGGGTGGAAGCCTTTAAATATTTGGGCTCAATAATAACAGCAGATAACAAGACAGCTACAGAAATACAGGAAAGGATAACAAGTGGAAATCGATGCTACTTTTCTTTGCAAAATGTGTTTAAATCTAAGAATGTTAGTAGGAACACAAAAATTAAAATATATACAACAATATTAAGACCCATAGTAATGTATGGTTCAGAAAGTTGGGTGATGTCGGTAAGAGAGGAAGATTGGTTGTTAAGGTGGGAAAGGAAAATACTGAGAAGGATATTTGGAGCGGTAAGAGATAAAGAGGGATGGAGAATGAGAACAAATATGGAAGTACAGGAATTATTTAACCAGCCAGATATTGTAGTGAAGATCAAACAGGGTAGAATACGATGGGCTGGGCATGTTCAGAGGATGGAAGAAGCACGGGTTGTCAAGAAAATATTCAATGGAAAACCGGAAGGGAGAAGGAGAAGAGGTAGGCCCAGGAAAAGATGGATAGAGGACGTGGAGGAGGACTTAAGAAGATTAGGAGTCAAGGGATGGAGAAGAAAAGCAGAGGATCGAGACGAATGGAGGGAGGTAGTCAGGAAGGCCAAGGACCTACATGGACTGTAGCGCCGACCAGTAAGTAAGTAAGTAAGTATTACCTCCAGCGTCCCCATAAATCAGATGCATGTCCGCCAGCTCTTGGGACGTGTATGCAGCCATCCCTTACACCGGGCTACAAGTGTTTATGACCGTTAACACTAGTACACTTCACAGAACACGATGGGCTGTAACTAAGAATTAACACGTAACACTGCTAGGTCAAATGTTTGCCCAACACTACTGTCCAAGAACCTCACGTCTTTCCATTCAACCGTGAATGTTTAACAACCTGCTGCTGGCACAGCACTTGAAGCACGAATGGCACAGACACGTACGCTCCTTCATGAGAAACCTACACTGTTGGCGCCCCTAGCGGGAAATGTACTTAACGTCAGATCACACGGACACCCATCTGCCCTTCAGGTTATGCAACATATGACAGTTCATTTTTTCGTTTTTACGTCATGGTGCCCTTCGCTCAGGAAATTTTCTTTGTTTTTTGGTGCCATTCAACACATGGCAATTTTCGTCGATACCAGCTCACGCAGAACGCACACCCACCACATTCCCGTCAACATCTTCGTTCGCGTCCTTTGGGGAATCCCTTAAACCGACATTGCACAACATTGCCGCGTGATTTTTTGACAAGAGCGTACCCAATTTCTTAGTGGACCGCCCAACACCGACGACTTCTCTCCACCCGTTTTGCCATTATTCACTTCGGAAAATTATTTTCCCACGTTTTCAAACGTCAATAACTCGGCAACAAAGCCGTTTCCGGAATTTCGTTACATGAACTTTCCACCTTATTTTCACTCGTACAATCACCTCCCAAGCGTTGTAAACGAACTTACGAAACACCCTATATATATGTGTGCATGGGAGAGGGTAGTTAGAGAAATTTGCTCATTTTGCTACTAAATGTTGAAGAAGAGCATTTTCTAACCTATATGTATACAACCACATGACAAATATTTTCAGTTGACCCTGACATTTGTTTGTCAGAGCGAAAATAAAAATTGTATGATGCGGGTAGTCTACCATGTATGCATAAAACAAACAATTAAAATAGCCTACGAAAAGCAACATATGTGTGTGAGGTTGGTAGATGAGGGTTTACACTCAGCTTGCAAAGGCCCAGACTTTTTCAGTTTACATAACTGTGTAATGATTTAACATGCTAAAAAAATAAAGAGTTACACTTCAACTTTGTAAGTTAATCAGATGAATCACGTTTGTTGAACATTTTTGAAAATAAATGAAAGGACCATTTTATAAGCAATATTACTCAAAATGGAAGATTGTTGGGAATATAAAAGTAAACGGGTTTCCGGTTACAAGTTCTGCCAAGCAAAAATCATTTAATTCCCCTAACTTTTCTAGGTTTTGGAAGCTTTTTTAAATCATTTGTTTCCAATGACCTCAGTCCTAGCCCTACGGGCCTGGCCTATCACCCAGTGTTACTGTTGTGAAAAGGAAGGAAAGGTTGCAGTTCGCTAAAGAACATCTATGAATGAACGGAAACAGGTGGGAAAGTGTTTTGTTTTTTTTCCAGTGAGAGTAAAGCCCCTATCACACGGAACTGGATTTCCAGTAGGTATGCTCTAGTTGGCGCTGGACTGGCTACCAATTTGCTGGTTTTCGCCTCACACGATACTTAGCGTACTTGTCGATAGACTTTTGTTCCCATACGAGGGAAGTTGTAATGGCGGCCACATGAGATGTAAACAATGTATCACTTCACATTTTTAAAAGCCGATAACTATTCAACCGAGAGGAATAACGTTTCGTATAAAACGTTATTAGGTACGAAACAATGGCGCTGCTTAAATACATACTTTACAACGTTTACTGTACACGCATGGAAGAATATTTTAGTTGTTTCAAATGTAAACACCGTGCACTCAGCATAGATGGTGTAACTCAACGCGCCTTTCATGCTGTATACGTTATAAATTGCTGGAGTAACACTCGGAAACCACAGACAAAAACGCTGCTTTGCACACTCGCAGATTATCTTCACATGGCGAAACCTTGCTCTGATTGGCTGTTCCACAGAAACCAGTCGAGGAAAGCAAGTAGCAATTAGAACATATCCTATTCCTCCAAACCAGTCAAGCAGTCAACCAGGCGGCCATGATTGCTATCTAGAAAGTTAGTTCAGCGCCAACTATGTCATTCCTACTAGAATTCCAGTTCCATGTGATAGGGGCTTTATATTAATGTTTTCGGATCACGTGTTAGGAGGATGATTTGGCGGAAGTCAAATAAAAAATTATATTCTACAAATCTACAACAGTCACGTATGGTGGTGGTGATGTGATTCGGGGATGCAGGGTATCAGTTTAACGGGGGGGGGGGGAGGCTGTAAACACTGTGAACAGGGACAGTGGCGGCGATTGGATTCCATAACTGGGAGGAACAAGGTCAGTTTACTTTCCTAAGATGAGGTATAGCATAGTGCGGGGGCAAAAGTTGCTGCCCCCCCTTTATCCCCGCCACTGAGCAGGGAACATTACCTGGTAATTTTGAAGGAGTAATTTGCCCAAGGTTGGCGAGAAAAATGGATTGATTGTTTCTCGTTGTAATACACGCCCATAATATTCAATATAATATTTTGTTACAATTTTTAATGTTCACCTTAAAAAAATTAAACTTTACCTGTCCGAATATTTGTGTTTTACTGTATATTCAATAGTTATTAACATTAAAGATATTTAAATATTTTATCCACATTGTATGATACGCCCTATTGAAGATTTATTCTTAAAAGTTTTCCTTCATTTTGTAACATCTTAAAAGTGAAAAATTAATTTCTGTCCGAATATTGATATGAGTCGCTTCGTATTCAGTAGTTATTAATTATTGAGATTAAATGTAGGGCTTCCCCGATGGCGTAGTGGTAATGTTTTTGCCTTGTAATCAAGGGGTGTCAGATTCGATACCCAGTGGAGGCGCATAGTGGTTGGGATCCCACTTTAAGGTACACTTCGCAACATCTTATTTGACCGCCCCGAAAGAATTCTAAGTCCCGAAATCGTAAACTTAGCAACATTGCACTTCAGCTCCAGGTGAGAGTAGCCAACTTTGAGTAGGTCCTTCCACTAGACGAAAAACGCTGCGGTGATAGGTTTTTTAATTTAACACTTTCCATGAACTTAGAAACTATAAACCACTATTATAATACACAATCAAACAGAAATAAGAAATTGGAAAAAGAACCTTGAAGGATATTTACGATTCTGCTTGCTCGACTTGAAATTTGGGGGGTTTGAAACACTGAATAGAGTTTTTCTCCACCTGGAGGAAATTGCCATCAAGTTTGTGCAGAAAGAAGCAAATTTGTGAGGAGTTTATGCGACATTTTATTTACAATACCTTGCATAATATCGAACAGTTCTCAAAAACATATATTTTACACGACTTGTCGAGAAAATGTGCTTGAAACACAGGAAGGTGGGAGTCTTCATAAACGTCAACATGTTTTTAAGGGTATAACGTCATTAAGTTAACGTAGAGCAGTTGGTTAGGTGCTACTATCCTCATTTTTCATCAAGCGTGAAAGATCGCCGGTTCAAATCCCACCCTCTCCTCTTTCTTTTTTCTTTTTTTTTTTGTTTGCTGAACAGATACTGTTGATATTAGAATACTTAAAAAATGAATCCGATGCACACTTGAGGGACGTCCCTTCTGCGCATATTCCCCCTTAGAAGTTGGAGATTTCCAGGATTTAAAGTTAAAACTTTTCTTTTTAGTTATTGTTCATATGTTGTGTTAACACACACATCATGATTAATTCACAAATCACATATACACTATCTGGCCATTCGTCACCGGACACCTGGAACGAGTACTTTAATCCGGTTTCAGGCATCCGTCAGTATCGTGTGGGGCCACCTTTCGCAGCAAGTACAGCCGCAACCCTCTGAGGAAGACTGTCCACCAAATTGCGATAGGTTTCGACGGGAATCCTGCTCCATTCCTCTTGCAAAGCGGCGAACAACTCTTTAGTGTTTTTTGGGCGGTGTGGTCTGGCTCTCAACCGGCGCTCCAACTCGTCCAAAAGATGGTCAATCGGGTTGAGATCAGGACTTTGGGTGGGCCAATCAAGTTTTTGCACACCCATATCCTCGAACCATGTGTTGATCACACCTGCCGTATGACATGGGGCATTGTCGTGCTGAAACAGATAAGGACCACTACCGAATTGTGCCCACAATGTCGGTAGCGCAGAATTGTCCAGGATCGTTAGGTATGCATCTGCATTCATGTTTCCACATACTAACACAAGGGGACCAAGACCATACCAGGAGAAGCACGACCACACCATGATGCTTCCACACGCCAAGGTGGGGTGTCCGGTGACGAATGGCCAGATAGTGTATGTATTCAGGATGCAAAATGTAATGTTATTTAAGTTATGTATTGTTTGTTCTTCACTGACACCTAAAATATTGATTATTTGATTTCGATATACTAAAAAAAGATATACAGTTATGTTAAGTAGGTCCTCCTCCGTAGTCGAGCGGGTTAAGGCGTTCACTCGTCTTGAGATCGTTCGCTGCGGGACGGCGTAGGTTCGAATCCGGCTCTGGTCGGAATTTATTCGGCTTACGTATAGGGCCGGTGGCAACCCACCATCGTGAGGAAATTGGGAAGCTCCGAGTGAGTGAGCGTAACCCGGTCGAGAAGACCTACAACAACGGCTGGGGGTTCGTCGGGCTGATCACCCGT
The DNA here is from genome assembly GCF_977018435.1 of Lepisma saccharinum. Classification (NCBI taxonomy): domain Eukaryota; kingdom Metazoa; phylum Arthropoda; class Insecta; order Zygentoma; family Lepismatidae; genus Lepisma; species Lepisma saccharinum. The sequence goes on from NC_139236.1 coordinate 76,417,402, forward strand.
CACCCCGACACTGGTCTAAGACCTCCACGCTATAACAGGTGACGGCGGAACAGTGTGGGAGGGAGACCAGCAGTCGGTAGGTAAGCCAAGGCCCGCCAAGGTGCTGTAGAGCTATGGGGTTATGTTATGTTAAGTAGTGATGTAGTGGAGTACTGTAAAGAAGGAGAGCGTTTAATGAGTTCAAATTGCTAAGATTAGTAATTTATGTCCGTTCCTTCGTAATGACTGTTGTCAATCTCCTCTCCACCATCATACCATGCCTCTAAAACTAGTAGTAAATCGCTAATTAACATAAATCGTTCGCTGCGGAACGGCGTAGGTTCGAATCCGGCTCTGGTCGGAATTTATTCGGCCTACGTATAGAGCCGTTGGCAACCCACCATCGTGAGGAAATTGGGGAGCTCCGAGTGAGTGAGCGTAATCCGGTCGCGAAGTCCTACAACGGCTGGGGGTCGGTCGGGCTGACCACCCGTCCCCCTAGTCTGGCTGCAGATCTCCACGCCCCCTTGGTGGCCCGCGTGGGAGGGAGGCCAGCAGTCGGTAGGTAAGCCTTGGCCCAATATTGGGCTGTTGCGCTATAGGATTATTATTATTAATTAACATAAATAAATTGTTATTGCGACGAAGGCCGATTCGATAAGAAACTACTAATAAGTATTATATAGTGAGTGACAAACAAATAATTCAAAACCTCATAACGATCGTTAATTCCTCACTGCTTTGTATCTAAAATGTTTGTCTTCTTTGAACAGGAAGTACGAGTATCAGATATAACAAACTTTCCGCACTAACTTTGCAATATTCGAAACCACCGTTACAGACTTAGCTCTATGTAACTTGATTCTGCGCATTCCACGTGGCATGTGACTTCCTCCTATCATCGAAATAACTTTCTCTTACTATTTCCTTTCCTCTCGTGAAATACAGAGACCAATGTTAACTTCTTAGCACTGTGGATAAACTTTACACCCAACGATATACTCCTGAAAAAAATCCTGCCTAAGTGGAGAATCGAACCTACGACCTCCCTCGTAAGAATCAAGCACGCTACCTCTTCTCTAGGTAGCTCATGTTAAAATTTGCTACCAGTTTGAAGAAACCAATTCACACATAATGTCATATCTATAATTTCCTCATGGCAATTTTCATGAGGAAACGAATTCAGATAAAATCGAGAAACGCTGAAAGGGAAAAATGATGAACATGTCTATTGGCGTTTTGTCATATTTTGTAAATTGTGTAAAAATTCCGTGTTTTGAACAAGCAATCGTTTAGTTACGAAGTATTTTGTTGTTTGTTTAAAGTAGAAACAGGAGAGCGAAAAGGATTCATTTCAATCAGACCCCCTTTGACAAGAAACTTCAGCTTTTTTCCAAAGACTGTATGAAAAGAGAGAGGAACATATGAAATATAAAATATGTGTGAAATTAAAACAATGGAAACCTTGAAAGATAAGACTAAGGAACTTCAAACTATGAGAAACATATTTTCGTGGTGGAAAACTCCAAGTCATTTTCGAAATATGAACTTGATGTTTTTCCTTATTATGAAGTGAGATATGGGACGATACGATCCCTCAGCAAGAAAATTTTAAGTAAGCTACCTCCAACTTTTTCAATGGTCATAATTACTAATTAGGGTCCGGAAGCTGATGAAAAATCAACTTTTTTTCTTACCCTTAAAAACAAATCTAAACCTGATATCATGTCCGTTTCCCTTCAGTTAGAGCCGAAAAACACTTTGTATTTTACATTTTTTTTTCATTTTTCGGCCGTTAATGGCTTTTAGTTTATTTGTCAGTATTTTTAACAGTTTTTGTTGCATTTTTACTTATTTTTTAGGTTTATTTTTCTCCTCCCCTGTTGTTTCGTGCATTTCAAATGCATTTACTAGTAAAACTTACATATTTAGATGTCTTGACATGGTCCTTTTAGCAAATTCACCATGAATCGAAAATACGGTCAATGGAAAAGCATAATATTATTCTTAACTGAAATGTTTGGCAATGGATTAAAATACTTTGTGTGAAGATCTACTTTGAGGTTCTTTTTCTGGACACTATTAACGCTTTAATCTGTAGTTTAAAAGTAAAATTAGTCTCAATATTAAATGCAATTACACTCTGGTATACGCGAAGCAGAACTGTATTTTCGGATGCTGGCCGACTACAGTATCATAGAAGGCCCACTCTGAAAGGAGATGAATTGGTTGATTTGGTGTTTTAAGTCAACTTTATGCATAGTAAGGCTAATCGGGACTGGACCTAAAGTTTAAAGTGGGATCCGAACCGAGTGCATAAAATAACGTGAACCGTGTGGTGTAGGGGGATCGTTTGCTTATGGAATGGAAGGTCATGGGTTCAAACCTACTTCTTAGCAAAATCTTTTTCGGGAAGTAAACGGCTTTGGACGAGAATGCTTATCTACGTTTCTTGGATATTTCCGTTGATATTTATGCGATTTATGTCCAGCATTTACGGATGCAGAAAGTTGACATGTAAGTTCTTAATATGTGTTAACTTATAACAGCTGAATGAAAAGAAAAGTATTTCCTAAAATCCTGCCAATCACTGAAAGATTAAAAACATTAGTAGAAGCATTAGTTGAGGAATGCACAGTGGCGACGATTATGGAGTGTGGAGGGGCAGATGACCCAGCACTATGCTAAACATTATCTACCAAGGGAAAGAAACTGTCCTTGCCCTCCCCCCTCCCCCACCTTGCCCCATCAGTTTTGAAACCCAATCGCCGCCACTGAGCATGCATCGCATAAATATTTACAGTAATATCATATAATATTATATTACGTTATTAGAACACTTCGTACTCGGTAAATAAAAAGGAAAAAATAATAAGGAAAGGGTGGGATTTGAACCTACGATGTTTCGATCTTGACGAAAACAGTAAAAAAACGAAAGTGTTGTCATCTAACCAACTACTCCAGAAGATTGCTAACAGAAAGCTCAGTAAAACACGTTAATCTAAGTTGAAGCAACATTGTGCCGGAGTTTCGAACCATTTTTCGCCAAGAACCAAGGAAAAAACACACTTTTCAGAATCGTTTGGTGTTGTGCAAGGTATCTTTACTAAACATTTCGCATAAAATCATCATAAATTTGCCTTCTTGCATTCAAATGTGACCGCAATTCTTTCCAGGTGGATGAGAACCTGTTCAGTGTTGCACAATGCACATACATTTTCCTATTTTCAAATTCAGAACGAAGAATCTTGAAATATTTTCAACATTCGTATTTCTACTTAACATTTTTTTTGTCTACTCATATATTTTATTACTGCTTTAGGGTATCTTTACTTTATGGAATGTGAAAGAATGAAAAAAAAAATCACGAGCGTTTTCATTCAGGAAGAAGAAATATTGCAAAGTTGGCTACTCTTAGTTGGCTCTGAAGCGCTATGCTGCCAAATTTACGAATTCCGGACTTTGAAATTTTTCAGGGCGGTCAAATAAGATGTTGTGAAGTGTACAACTCTTTTACGCCAAATAAAATGAAATAATTATATTTTTTTCTTGTCCTTAGCCATTATTGAGTATAATAATATCGCAAACTTACTATTCATATGAGCAGTATAAAATACACCATAAAAACTACACTCAATTAATCCGTGCTTTACGGGTCTCGCTTATGGCACAGCACTTGAGCAACCTTATGTTCTGACGCCACGGGAGAAAGCTCTTTAATTTTAGGCTAAATGCCTACGTTGTTAGGTTAGGCGGCAGGCTAGCTATGTATGCACAAGGTAGCAAAACTGTTGTGCGACAAGAAGGACCCGTGCTTTACTGTAGAAATCGAAACTTCTCAGTTCTTTGTTTCGTACCGTCCTGTAAGTAAGCTGGTAACTAATATCTGAATACACAATGACTGATTTTGATCGTGACGTGAATTTTTTTTTCCTCTTGCGATACGATTCATTGGTTTGTATAACTGAATGAAGCGCAGACGCTTACTGTTCAGGCAGCAGGAAATATTTCACCTTGATTTTTCCAGGACGAGGATAGTAATTCTATAATATTTAGATGAATATGAATCCTAACGTACTTCAGCAGTGGCGGAACAAGTGGGGCTACTACCCCCAACTTTTGTCCCTTCCGTAGAGGTGTGCGGGATCCCGACTTTTCGGGATCCCAAGGAGTAAGGAAATACCGAATGGTCATTTTAAAAAGTCGTCAATTCTCGACATTTTCTTCATTGTAAATGTATGTCTGGAACGTATAGGAAATTGTTAGTTTTTGTACCAGAAGTGCAAAAACAAGCACTTAAGATGAAAATTACGTGTAGAATTCGAGATTTCGAGAAATTTCGAACATATCCCGTCCAGAAAATTTCTCGACTGTGTCGGGAAATTGAGAATTACCCGTCCCGAATGTCGGGGTTTAAAGAATTTCCCGTCCCGACCCAAAAAATTCTGTCCCGCACACCCCTTCCCTGCAGCATGGTAAACCTTATCTCCAAAGAGAAATAAAGTGTCCTTGCCGCCATTGTACTTTAGTATTATAGTTTCATAAAAATGAGTATTTTTTCTTTAACGACTTTAACTATAATTTACCGGGAAAAGATTGACTTTACACCTTTTGTTTAAAACATGTTTAAATAGGTTTTTTAACTCATGTTTAAAACTGTTTAAAACAAAAAACATGTTTTAAACCAAAAACAGTTTGTTTTGTTCTTTTAAAAAACACAAATTTTGCCAACCCTGTATAAGATACGTCTGTTTTTATGAGCAGCTTACAACCTTGTTTAAATCCAAAGATTTTGCAAGCTCTTTCTCAAAGGGCAGAATATTCAGAACTTAGAACCAAAAACGGAGAGGATGAGGAAATACCGTCCACTTATAGGAAGGAGGTGCCACTATCAACGAACAAACCAGCATTCGATATTATATCAAAACAAAAATTACTTACTTATATTAAAAATAAAGGCATCCCAGTGAAAATAGTAAACCTCGTTAAAATGACCATAAATAACACATCGACTAAAGTATTAATAAGTGGACGAGTAGGAGATCCATTTCAACAAAACAGAGGTGTACGTCAAGTGGATGCATTGTCGTCAGATACTTTATTTAATATTGTTCTGCAGGAAGTTTTTGAATCCTTTGAAGAGAAGAGGAATATTGTCTACGAAACTAAACTGGTTTGTGCGTACGCTGATGACATAGCTTTAACAGCACGAAATGTGAATAGCCTATAATAAATTGGTACGAAGTTGATTCACGAAGGAAAGAAAATGGGTTTGAAAATTAATGAAAGTAAAACAAAATATCTGAAAATGACAATAAGAAAAGCAAGACATCGTATACAAGACCTAAAAGTTGACAAGTATAACTTTAAAGGGGTTGAAAATTTTGTTTATCTTGTATCAACAGTTAATAATAATAATAAAGTTAGTGAAGAGATACAAAAAAGAATATTGGTAGGAAATCGAGCATACTTTGCAAATTTCACACTATTAAAATCACATCTAATATGAAGATGAACAAAAATGAAAATATATAAAACACTAAACACTAATAAGACCAGTGGTAGTAAGCTGAAATGTTAGTGTAATCGTGTAGGCCAAGGTTCATCGAGAACTGTAGTGCCGGATAAGAAGAAGAAGAAGACTATCAACGAACAAACATATTTTCACTACAAATTCAGCTCTACTAACAGACAAATACATTGACATAAAGTAAATGAATATAGTTGCAACTCGTGCACTGGGCATTTTGATTAGTGAAAACAACTGCTGAAAATTATAATTTATTTCAGAATAAATTGTGCATAAATACTGATCAGAATTGGATCTATAGTTTTAGATGTGCTTCAAAGATTGATTCTACTGCATGGAATGAAATTTGGCCACCATGTGTACAGTGTACACTCGCTCTCAATTTTCAGGATATAAGTATATTTATTATTTTTAATAAATTACTTAAAATACTAAGTGTAACACTATTTCTATGTGAAGAACCTGAATACTTTTTTTTGCTGAAATGAGAAAATTAATCACAGCAAGAAACTACGATAAGATATGCTTATTTTTTACGAGCAACTGTAATATACAAGTATAAAGGCTGATCAGTTTTAGATGTGCTTCAAAGATTGATTCTCCTCCAGGGAATGGTAATTGTCCTGTATGACGGTACAGCAGAAATTATTTTCTAACATCAGAAATGACAATTGCTTAATATGTAGGGCAAGGACTGCGAGCACCATATTGCAATGATTAGTTGATGGATTTGTATTAACGTTTAATACAGAGGCTAATCGGTGCGAAAGCTACAGCTTCTAGTAGAATCCAAAGCACTTAATGAAATGTTACCTCCACTGGGGATCGAACCTGGAAACCCCTTGATATCAAGGCAGCAGTTTTATCGCTAGACTATCGGGGCTGGGAACCCAATTTTAATCTTTCAAATTCTTAGCATTTAAGAATTAGGTAGTTTGTGTACTCTTTGATTCTTGAACGTCGCATTTCTCCCTCTCGAATATTTGCAGCGATAAGGATAGATATAACGATGAAACCAACGAGAGAACATCGCTAACACTCATGCAATTATCGGTACTCGAATGAGGAACTAACAAAAAGAATCATAACACTCCTTGAGATTTTGAACGTCGTCCTACTTATAAAAATTCATTTGTCGCACCTGTGAGAAATATAGTGACACGATTTATAGAGACTAATAATTGTACACGTTTAGCTGTATACGCCAGCAATTAAAGAAGAATCTCACAGCCACTGAATGCGTCCACCTACCAGACAGGCAGCAGATTTCGTAGAAAGTTTGGCGACTCGATTGGCCAATCACTAAGTATCAAATGAGCAGTGGCTACTGTTATCCAGGCATATCTGCAGCTGCTCGCTACCCCTTGATTTTAGAACACATCGTAAATAAAGTAACCTTGTGTTCAAACTGAACGAGAAAATGTACTTGAACTTTGTACTTGCCCCAATGGAAGTTTTATAATGGAAAATGTAGTAAATTTATACTTTTTAAGTTTTTTGGTCGAAATGCGTTTACCGTACTACACCGCACTACAAAAATCTAGGGGGGCTCCGGGAAGGGCTGGGACCTCCTTTGGGGGACTTCAGCCCCCCTGTAGCACCATCCCTGTAATAAAACTGTAGGTCCAGTCTCGATTAGTCTGTCTGTGCATAAAGTTGACTCAGTTGATATTATTATTTTAATTTTATTATCTTCGACCTGACGAAAGATCAATCTTTGACGTTATTTTCTTATACGTATGTGTGTGTGTGTGTGTGAGAGAGGCTGCAGTGTTTATTTTTTGTGTTCATTACATGGCTACTTTCTTGAAATATTTCGGTGCTGGAATTTAGGTGAACACTCTGTACACATCCTGATTCACTCTTCTGGTGCCGTAAGGTCAGCTCCAACTTTACTTTTTTTTCCCATAGGCGCCGACTCCATGGGGCTTGGGGGTGCTCGAGCCCATGTTAACGATGTGGGACAGCGCCCCCCCCTAATAATTTTGCTTAAGAGGATCTAATGTATTATTTTGCTTCTCTTGTAAAGTTTACTCTGAATTGTGCCACATGAACTTAACTTTAAATACACATTTGAAATGTTCTAGACCATCAATTTGGGGGGGGGGGGCTGAGACCGCTAAACCATCAACTTTGGGGGGGGGGGGTTATGACCAGAGACAGCAAAACACATGACGTATTACTATATACTAAGTATATAATTATGAGTATTGTAAAAATTTTTACTAAAAGGAGTTTCAAAAGAGGCTGTGCATGAATATAGTATAGTGGATGGGATGTTTGGGCTACAAATGGCTCAAACATGACATTCAGAACGAGATCATTGATATATTAGGGAGATCTGTTTTGCGCTCCGTGGTAACAGATATTAAAAGTCGGGAATATTTTGCTATTATGGTTGACTTGTGATATATCCACCCGTGGACAATTAGTATTCTGCATTAGAACTGTGAATAAACATTTTTGATATTTTTGAGGAATTCATGGGCTTTTATGAGATTCCGAACACTGAGGCCAAAACTTAAAAAAGGGAGAGTGAGTCATTCATTAACTTATTTCAGTGATCAGAGCCCCCCCCCCCCAATAATTTTGACAAGTCGGCGCCCCTGATGTCGCCAAGGAACGAAATAAGACACTAGCACGGCAGTCACGTAAACTTTACACCTTCCTTCTTCCAGTGACTCACCCTTTCCTTTGCATTCGACTTGGCTACAGGGAATGACAGCGAGCACGTGTAAGTCTGACGTAATGCTCTCCGACCATTTTATTGGCTGTACTAAGCCCCGCCTACGAAGCGCCGACTTCGCTTCAAACGTCGTCTGCTGACTGCAGTGCACGTGAGTTCTGTGCGACGTAAGGTTGTGTAGTTAAACAGTGCTCGTATAAGCTATCCATGCGACAGGGGACCGACTAGATTTCGAAGGGGTAAGTGCACACAACATTTACTTGATTTGGTGTTTCTCTGTGGTAACTTCGTATCAGTTTTGTAGCGCTGTTTTCGTGAATAATATGATTCGTTTCAAATCAGTTATTTACAACAGTTGCAAATCAGCAGGTAGTGCTTTTGTAATTGTTCTATTTTACGTGGTGTTTGACTTTTTATTTATTGCACCTTTGGCTAATCGCTATGATTAAGACGAATAGTGAAAATCATGACGTGAATTTATAAAAGGACAATAACAAACGTACAATCCCCATACTTTGTAATCAAGGGATCGCGAGTTCGATTCCTGATAATTGCACATTACATAGTGGTTCGGATCCCATTTCAAACTGTAGGTCCATTTTTGAATAGGGTATCTGAGTTCTACGTGGGAGTGAGGTTGATATTTGAGGTCCTTCCTTAAAGTTCCCTTTAACCGTCTTTTTATGTTGTGTGTTTTTCTTCATTGGTGAATAAATAGGCCAACTAGGTTATAAAACTTTGGGTCGATCTATGATTTGGTTAAAAAGAGACCTATTCAAATGTTCATGACATACTGGAGTTTCGAACGTGTTGTGGTAACGCTCTCTGTCTCCCAATAATCAAGGAATAGTGAGTTCGATACCCGGTGGAGGTACATTGTACACTTTAAACTCTAGGATCAGTCTCGATTAGGCCAAGTGGGGTATAAGGAGTAAGTTTTCCGTAAGCACGCGAATGTCAACCTCTCTTCCACATTGTGCACAGTGGCGTGCCCAGGATTTTCGAAAGGGAGGGTTTACGTGCAATTTTTCTAGTAGTCTGCTCTAATTTTGCCAACTTTTCCTACCTTTGACGTTCTTTTTTTTAGGAATACTGGGCCAAAGGGGGGTTATAACCCCCACCAACCCCCCTTGGGCACGCCACTGATTGTGCACCTTGGACGCTCGTTTCTAGAAATATATTTCAGGTGGGGGGTCCAATCCAAATGTCTCAAAATAATAATAACGTCCAAATTAAAATAATTATAATTATATTAATTAAAATATTCAAATTAATTAATATATTTTTATTACGTGAATAGGTTAAAATATGTTATAAGGATAGTAATATAACAGCACGTATTCGTTATCTATCTCTCTGGTTCGATTCCCAGTGGAGGCACATAGTGGTTCGGATCCCACTTTAAACTGTAGGTCCGGTCCCGATTACCCTTACTGTGCATAAAGTAGACTTAAAACAATCAATCAATCACTATCTATCTACGTATAGTTAGGTCTGCAACATTTGTAAAAACAAAGCCCTGACAAGTAAATTGAGTTTTTGTTTTAAGTCCACTTTATGCACAGTAAAGCTAATCGGGACTGGACCTACAGTTTTAAGTGGGAAATTAATGTTAAATATATAAAGAATTGAGTATTTATTGAATATGAATAAAGGATGTTAGATCCAGTTGACGAAAAGTAAAGTTCCTGGTAATATGTAATGCATATTATTATGAGTAGTATTTAGTCATTCAAAGTCGTATGATCCCAGGATAATCCTTACCTTCCAATAAGAAATCAATAACCCTCGATTAAAGAACAAGTCAATTTTCATTATTTAATTGTAGTTATTTTATTATTTAATTTCAGTACTAAGTAAGTCTTTCGTGTGGTTCTGGACCCCCCCCCCCCCCCCAGATACGTCCTTGTTTGGACTATTCTTGCAGACTAACGAAGCTCTCTCTAGCGTCTGGGCTTGCAGCCAGTGGGACTTACGATTGCCTCTTCATCCAATTATACAAATCAATCAGTCAATCCGCCGATTCGTCCATGTGGGCGTAAAGCGTCGTACACGTAAATACACATCAATTAGACTTAAGCCTATCTGTCGAAATTAAGCAAGTCTTGGCGTTCTTCTGAAAGTTGTCGAGACTTTATGGAGAACGCCGGTCTTGCCACAGAAGGTTCCTCTTTCGAGTCTCGTTTGAGCAATGGCGCCAACAAATATGGGTCCGTGGGGTCCGAGCCCATTCAATAATTTCTCTTTATTGTTGTTGTACATTTGTTATCGCGATTCGTGATGGATTGATTATTGAAGTCAATATATAACATAAGTTATGTATAAAAAAATTATTAAGATGCTTGTTGATGTGTATTAACATCATGATACACGGAAGAGTGATTTTTTTAAAAAAAATTGTGAACTTAAAACTCAAGTGTTTGAGCCCACACAATGTTTTTCGAAAGTTGGCGCCCCTAAAATTGAGCATGGGTGTTTATCAGTTCATCATTCGTCCGTGGCCAAGCGGTCAGCACAACGCACCACGAAGCTAGAAGTCCCGGGTTCGAATCCTGATTAAGGCGTGGCTCCGTCTGTCCTATCATCCATTTCAACAGTTTATCATTTGTCACGATTAGCCCAAGACGTAGAAAAGCGACATAAATGACCGAAGTTGGAAATAAAATACAATGCGAAAGACCGAGAAAGATACAGTTGCCTGTGAAATCGGGAAAAGATTGACTGGAATATTAACGCACGTGAAATTTTGATCTAATCAGATTTTCTTTACTGTATGTGACTTAGCCTATTCAGACACAGGTCTTCTGGTTCTAACGAGAACAAGACATGCAACTTAACGAGATTACGGCATCTTGTCTTGACTCGATTTTCTCTCTTATTTTTTAAATTTTACGTCGCCTATCTACCTCTTGGGTTAATCGCGAAGAAATTGATGAATAGGTGATGGTACAAGCATAATAATAAACCCTGACCTCCCCTTAGCGTCATAAATGACCAAATTGTTGATTTTTTTTTTAAAAAAATCGTTTTGAGGAGTTTTTGATAGAATGGAGGCCTGGATACCTCAAACATTTAATTATTTTCGAACTTGCTTGGTACAATACAGTGATCAGAAGAAAATAAGATCTTTTGTCATCTTCATGGTTAGTTATTTTGTGCTTCAAAGATGAGAGATTGTGTAAAAGTTCCCATCGGATCGGATTGCTTGTGGTGGGGAGAGCGATGTCTTTATAAACCAAAAAAAAGGGAGAGCATTTAATTCTGGTTTTTGAATCATTACATTTGAGCAGAACACAACAGAAGTTAGTTACTTTCGTAAACGTCTTATTTACCACAAGCGTCCAATTCCAAATTCCCTCCAAAGTCAAAAGCAGATCTGAAAAAAATGTCCACGTCTTTGAACACTTAAAGAATATAGAGAACAAGCGTTAGGTGTTAGTTCTTAAAATAAATAGTGATGCAACACTGGTTGGTTGAAATGGTATGAGGTGGGTGACCTAAAGAACGAATCGTCTGGAAGGGAAAGCTAAGTAATCGTTGCCCTTGTACGGATACTTTTGTTGAAAGACAAGTTGTGATTCAAGCAACATGTAAGTCAGACAAATGCAGTTTTATCACGATTGTTCACAAATCTGCCTTGTAGGAAAAATATATATGTGCAAAGAGGCGTTTCGTTGACGATACGAATGTATTTAGTACGCTACTAACCAACCAGAAACTATTTACTCAACGTGCAATAAAATGCCAATTAAAAAATCCCATAATTAAAATTTGCACGTTGTTATTGGGGTTATTATCCGGTCATCTATTTTTTTATTTTCATTTGTGATGCTTCCATGTGAAGTTAGTAGCAACAGGGTATGCCTTTATTTGTGTTAATTGGAAAACGTGATTGAGCAAATCACAATCCTCACTGCTCCTAATTATTAAACATTCATTACTTTTCTGATCAGATCAGAAGACAAGGTATTGTTTGCAAGACAAAGAATTTCATTCGTTAATATTTCACTGGTTATTATGAGTATTATTAAATATTGAATTTTATTAATGTGTACACGTACGTTCATTTTTCAGCGCAAGATTATTTCATTTTCTTCTGTCAAATATTTTTGTTACGATTAACATGGGGCGCATTTATAGAGTATGAGTGGCCGACCTCGTGTGATGGAACCGTTGTAGGTCCTGAGTAATTTGCATTTGAAAATCTTAGCACTTTATGCGTCAGTTTCGTTGTAGTATATCCTCACATATAGATGTTACTCGCGTCCAACGTAATATAATTTTGAATCTGAAGTTATTTTAAAATTCAGCAGGTACATTTTCCTGGAAAACAGCAGGATATTTACGTGCAATAATCAATGCCCAAGTTTTATAGTACATCTGTTGCGCTCAATTGCTTAAAAGAAACTTGATCAATATACAGTTACATTTTGTATGATGAACAAAGACGAAACGAAGTTGTTATTTATCATTTTAACCTGAAGTTCACGATTTTATATAACAAATATATTTGCCATTTCACCAAATCTTCATTCATACGCTACGAGTATGATGAGCGCAGGAAGGGAAAGACAAGTTCCCACCATAAAAAATATCCAATGTAGTTTTATAAAATTCCACACCTTCCCAGCTGGCTTAGAGTTTAAGTCCATAATCGTAGCAAGACATTAGTGGTCTGCATGAACTCGAACTCTGTTTTCTGGCATATCGTACCAAGAGTTCACAACAAAAGGAACACTGCTGTTTACGCCTTCTCCCCGGTGTTTTTAGATCCGTGCACTGGTCTTCTAACGCAACTACGGTGTGCTTTAACTCCAAGATTGTAGAGTGGAATGTCCTTGTTCACGAGTTGGTGTTTTAAGTCCACTTTATAAGGCTAATCGGGACTGGACCTAGAGTTTAAAGTGGGATCCGAACCACTATGTGCCTCCACCGGGTATCGAATCCGGTACCCCTTGATTACAAGGGGACGACGATACCATAGCGCCATCGGGGAGGCCCTCCTTATTCACGAAAAGACGCTTTCGAGAAATATATTAGTGTTTTTTTCCTAAATTGAATACGGAAGGCCAAAGGATCCACGTCCGTTGGATTTTTTTAAAAAAAAGAAAACTGCCTACACCAGGGGTTCCCAAACTACTTCGCTTCACGGCTCCCTTACTGCGTCAAGATTTTTCGCGGCGCCCAAGTCAGAATGTAGGCGTATACCATATAACACTTGCAACGTTCAGTTATTTGTAAGGTTGCTTGCCTTAAGTTTAAAAATAAACACATATTTGAAACATAGGCTTGCGCAAACCCTCTGGTTAGGGGGGTAATGATGAAATTTCAGTCTGGAAAGAAAAACCTTATTTTAACACTGTTTTAGTTTCATTGCATTGATGTGTGTATGTAGAATGTATATATTATACATACATACATATATATATAATGCATCAACATAGAGGCAGCATAACGAATAAATAAATTCTCTGAAATGTGCAGCGCTTCTCTTCCTCCAAAGAATTGTGTTCATACATTTAAGACAAAACTGTTTAGCAGAAACTTCTCTCTCTGGTAATTTAAAATGCATTACAGAAAACAAGAAAGTTTGTAGATCCCAATTTTTGCAAACTGAAAACAATATTGAATTAATATGGCAAAAAAAAATTCATGGTGTGTCATGGCATTTTCTTATACAATTTTTTTCATTTAGATTGTTCGGTGCCCAGGGCGAACTCCCGCCGCCCCCTAGCTACGGCTCTGAACTTGACAAGACTGTAAGAAAAGGAGAAAATGTGAGCGAAGCGAGCAAAAAAAATACGAAATGTATTTATGTATTTATATATAAACATATAAGTGATATGGAGGGGAGCAATTGCCCCTTTGTGCTACCCTGCAGGTGGTCTTGGCCGACTGAAAGAAATAATGCAAGACGAACGTGTAAACTGAAATTCCATCGTAAGTATCCTAAGTACAGGGTGGCTCAATAAGTCACTTAACACCCTCAGTACAAGGCCACTTCGGCATGGAATGTGAAAATGGCGATGAACAAACATTGCCTGGCCAAAGGGGAACCACATTGACGCCACCCACACGGTCGGCGGCCATCTTGATGTCCGCCATTTTTTTTATTTCAATTTCAGAATTTTAAATGGGAAGGGGGTCGTGCGACATATCAAAATGAGCTAGAATTTCACGAGAAATGCAATGGTGAAGGTTTTTTCGACGTATCTTTAACCAGTAAAAAGTTATGACTGAATTCTTGTACCAATTTGCTCCTTTTCGAGGTGTTAGAAAAATGCCTTAAAATTTGTTTAGCGCTTCGGTAATGCATCGAGATCAAAGTGACGTCTATGGAGAGACGTTCGCATGCCATTGCACATTATTTTAATCGGATACATCCATGAAGAGCTGTGCATTATGAATGGTTGTCGCGAACAATTTACAGTGTGACGCTTCCATTGAATTAAAAGTCCTTCACAGTGACACGGCTAATGTTTATGTTCATAAGGAAGTTCATAAACAGAATATTCGATGATTTTTATCTGATAACCCATTTTCGACAGATCAAAGCTGAATGGTTAGTGCTGCTAAGTTAATGGTGTGGCGTGCTGCGTGGAACACGATTGGTTAGTCAATTTTCCATCAACGGAACCTTAAATGCTTAGGGCTACTTGGATTTGTTAAATAAACAGGTTTTTTCATCCTTGCTTATGGAAGAAGGTACTTTTTACAGAGTTTTTTCAATAGGGAAGAACACTAGAACACTTATGGGAACGTTATGAACCTGTTTTTGTCCAAAGTTAGTTACCAGATGACAAGGGTCGCATATTCTGTTTATGAACTTCCTTCTGAACATAAACATTAGCCTTGTCACTCTGAAGGACTTTTAATTCAATGGAAGCGTCACACTGTAAATTGTTCGCGACAACCATTCATAATGCGCAGCTCTTCATGGATGGATCCGATTAAAATAATGTGCAATGGTATGCGAACGTCTCTCCATAGACGTCACTTTGATCTCGATGCATTACCAATGCGCTAAACAAATTTTAAGGCATTTTTCTAACACCTCGAAAAGGAGCAAATTGGTACAATAATTCAGTCATAACTTTTTACTGGTTAAAGATACGTCGAAAAAACCTTCACCATTGCATTTCTCGTGAAATTCTAGCCCATTTTGATATGTCGCACGACCCCCTTCCCATTTAAAATTCTGAAGTTGAATTCAAGGTGGCGGACATCAAGATGGCCGCCGACCGTGTGGGTGGCGTCAATGTGGTTCCCCCTTGGCCAGGCAATGATTGGTCATCGCCATTTTCACATTCCATGCCGCAGTCGCCTTGTACTGATGGTGTTACGTGACTTATTGAGCCACCCTGTACAATAATGTAAGAGAGACATGAACGTCTGGAAGGGTGGGGGGGCAAGGATGGCCACACCTCTCCCTTAGAAATCGAATGTGAACGTAAAAGTATATATTTCACACGTATAATTTGATTTATATTAATACGATAATTTCAAGTTCAAGTGGTGTTGTTTCAGGGGGTAACAACTATAATGGGGGTCAAATGCCCCATGGAAAAAATACCCTTCTTTGAACATTTGGCGGCGCCTCCCTGTAAGCCGTGGCGCCTCGGCGCACGCTTTGGGAACCACTGCGCCATGAACGACACGAGACACTAGGATAGTAATTTTCGGTATCAGTTTCGTTTTCAAGGATTGTATCGCCTACATGTCATGATTTTTAAATAGTGATTTCGTTACTAATACTAGTAATTAGTTGCTATTACTTACGTTAAAACTGCAAGTAAATATCGAACAGAAGGTAACTGTTAAGGAGACATTTAAAGTAACGAACGACATTTAAAGTAACGAACGATTTAGCCCACTTACTTTTCAATATGAATTCCAGCACTTGGGCCTCCCGAGGGCGCTGTGGTAGCGTCGTCGACTTGTAATCAAGGGGTCCCGGGTTCGATACCCGCTGGAAGCACATAGTGGTTCAGATTCCACTTTAAACTGTAGGTCCAGTCCCGATTAGCCTTAACTAACTAACTAACTAACTCTCTAGCCTTCTTAAACCCGAAGGTTCATGGCTGCAGCAACACAGGCCTTCCATCTGTCCCTATCTTGAGCAAGATCTATATACTCTTTTCCATCCCTACCGATTTCCTTTAGGTCCATCTCAACGTTGTCCCTCCATCTTCGTCTTGGCCTTCCTACTGGTCTCTTACCATCTGGTTTCCCAACAAGAATCCTGTAAACTCCTCTTTCCTCTCCCATTCGTGCCACATGGCCTGCCCACCTAAGTCTTCTTGATTTAATTATTCTAATAATATCTGGACATGAATACAAATTATGCAGTTCTAAATTATGTAACCTTCTCCACTCACCTGTCTCCTCATCCCTTTTAGGTCCAAAGATTTTCCTAAGGATCTTATTTTCAAATACTCTCAATTTATGTTCCTCTTTCAATGTAAGGGACCAAGTTTCACACCCATATAATACTACAGGCAAAATTACGGTTTTGTGTATTTTAACTTTTAGTTTCTTAGATATTAAACGAGAAGACAAAAGTTTATGAAGAGAGAAGTAACATGCATTTCCTGAATTAAGTCTACTTTTTATTTCCTCTTTAATATAATTTTCATTTGTTAATATTACTCCTAAGTATTTGAATTTGGAAACTGGTTCAAACGAGTTGTTATCAATAGTTAGATTTTGATTATTATTACCTAACACTTGGTTTCGGCCTGTAAGCATATATTTAGTTTTCTCTTTGTTAACTTCCAAACCTATCTCTTTAGCAGTTTTGAAAAATATTTTAGCATTATTCTTAATCGTATTTATATCATCCCCCAGTAAGTCTACATCATCTGCATATGCTAACAACTGAGTCACACCATTTAATTTTAGTCCTTCTTTAGTTTCTTTTACCTTCCTTACAGCATATTCTAAGGCAAAATTAAAGAGCAATGGAGATAATGCATCTCCTTGTTTTAACCCATCATGAATTATAAATTTGTCAGACATATTATTACCCACACGAATTTTACTTTCTGTTTCACTGGTGCATATTTTTATCATACTAACAAGCTTCTTAGGTATTCCAAACTCTACTAATATATTATATAATTTATCTCTTTTGACCGAATCATATGCTTTTTTGAAATCAATGAATAGCTGATGGACATTTTGATTATATTCCCACTTTTTTTCAAGCGTCTGTCTGATGTGAAAAATTTGATCTGTAGTTGATCTGTTACGTTTAAATCCACATTGATAATCACCTATAATTTCATTAGCATATGGGGTTAGTCTTGTTAAAAGAATGTTAGACAATATTTTGTATGTTGTTGAGAGTAGAGAAATTCCACGGTAATTATTGCAGTTCATTTTATCACCTTTTTTAAACACAGGAACAATTATGGATTCTTTCCACTGTTGAGGGATTTCTTCTTTATTCCATATTAAACAAATTAATTTATGAATTTTACATATTAATGAATTTCCACCATATTTAATTAACTCAGCTGGTATTAAATCAATGCCAGGTGCTTTGTTATTCTTAAGCCTTTTAATAGCATCTTTAACTTCAGTCAAGTTAGGTTCTGGAACTAAAGGTTCTGCTGTGTGTACTTCATTTACTTCTGATTTATCTCCTACCTGGACATTTAAAAGGTCATTAAAGTAGTTCTTCCATCTATTTAGAATATCGCTTGGGTCAGCTAGAAAATCACCGTCTTTATCTTTTATCAAGTTTACTTTAGGTTGCCACCCCTTTCTAAATTCATTTACACCTTTATATAAATCTCTGATATTTTTATTTTTGCTGTTTGTTTCAATTTCGTTAATTTTGCTTTTCAAGTAATCTCTTTTTTTACTTCTAAACGTGCGGTTAACTTCTCGCTTTATTCTATTATAATTGCTTAGATTTGTATCATCCGTGTTATTTAACCACCTAAGTCTAGCCTGATTTCTTATTTCTATTAGATTATGACATTCATTATCAAACCATGGCTTACTTTTTCTTGGTTTATGGTATCCTATAGTTTCTTTAGCTGCTGATTCTATTGCATTACGTATGTGCTCCCAATTCTTATTTACGTCTGTTTCATTTATATTTTCATCATCATTTAAATCCTGCAAAACCTCAAATCTATTTGACAGTTTAATTTGGTAATCTTTCTTAATTCTTTCATCAGCAAACTTTCCTGTATCAAATTTTATAACTTTTAGATTTTGTTGCTTATGATTTATCACCGAGAGTCTTTCTCTTAATTTAGCAATTACTAAATAATGGTCACTGGCACAGTCAGTACCTCTATGTGTACGAACGTCAATTATACTAGTATGCCTTCTCTTATCAATGAGAATATGATCTATCTGATTATGAGTTTTACCATCTGGAGAAGACCAGGTATATTTATGGATATCTTTATGTTTAAAAGTGGTACTTTTCACAATTAAATTCTTTGAGGTTGCAAAAGTAATCAATCTTATACCATTATCATTACTTAATTCATGAAGACTTTCTTTACCAATCGTGGGTTTAAATGTATCTTCTTTGCCAATCTGTGCATTACAGTCACCTAACAGAATTTTCATATCATACTGAGAAAATTTATCAAAGACCTGTTCTAACTCTGTATAAAAATCATCTTTAGTATTATCATCTTTATCTTCCGTTGGTGCATGTATGTTTATTAAAATAATTTTACACCACCTACCCTGTAAAACTGCATATGCTATCCTATCATTAATAAATTCTACTGTTTTAAGAGCCGAGATAATTCTATTATTTATGAAAAAGCCTGTTCCAAAATTATGATTTTCAGTACCACCATAGAAAAAAGTATAATTTTTAGTTTTACAATTCCCTTCTCCTGGCCACCTAACTTCCTGGACAGCTACTACATCTAATTTATACTTCCCTATCTCATTAACTGTACACTGAAATGCCCCAGGCCGGTAAAGGCTCAGAACATTCCAGGTGCCTAATTTAATATCCTTATTCCTAACGTAGATCTTATCCTTAGTCCAGGGACCTCCCAAAGTAGTCCCCACCCGGAGATCCGAACGGGGGACTATTTTACCTCCGGAATATTTTACCTTGGGAACATCCATGGCCTTATATTTCTGTTTCTTGACATGTCTTTTTACAGTGCAGAGTTGTCAGCTCTACGCCTAACCCCCGATATGAATGGAGGAACTACTACACAAGACAAACACAAACATATTAGACAGCACAATTACATTAGACAGCATAACTACTACACAGGACATACACAAACACATCACAACTATAACACAATATAAACACACATACACCACAACTACTACACAATATAAAAAACAAACAAACATACACATACACACACACACACACACACACACACTCGTGGAAAAACTAAAACACGATCACAAAACAGTTGCTGACAATTACAAACTAAACTAAATCGATGTTTTTGCAAATAGAAATAATAAACTCGCACAGATCCACGTATGGTTTTGTTAAGTACCAATATTAACTTCTATGAAATTGACTTAATTTCTCTATTCGCTATGATTTGAATTCAAACTGCAAAATAGTGAGTTTGGAAAATTATTACAATTCACAAACTAGGGAAGGATTACGGAATTTTGTCATATGCAGTAAGTTTAAAATAAAATACTTGATTATTTTTAAAGTTACGACTAAATGAGATAAGACTGAAGAGTGAATGATTAAGAAATACAATTTGTAATTGATCAGTCTCTCTATACACTCTCTGTATTATATGTTGATATTTTCACTGCTTGCAAGAACCATGAGTGCGGACTCGTTTTTCAATGCATAAAGCTACTTCTCTCTTCTCTGTAAAGCAAACAACTTAACTCTTGCATATAAGTGAAACAATTGAATCGAACAAAATAAAGTGTCATATTTCCTTACATTATCAATGGGATTTCTGCTTCAGTACAGTATATCCAAGTGAAGTACTGTGAAACTGACAACATGTAGTTATACCATTAATGCTGACGAAAAGGGTATGTAGGTATTAGAAATTTAACGCAAGGAATTTATAGAATTGCATTGTTTAGGTACCTGATTTAGCTAACCACACATTAAAACAGGAACACACTAATAATAAAAGCTTCTGAAAGTTCACATACGAGGGGCATCCTGAAAAAAGCTCCAATGGTGCCTATACGCAGCACTAGTGGTCGGAGAGCGACACACACACATGCAGGCAGGAAGAAGTGGCATGTAGCTGTAATCTGGTACAGTAGCAATGCAGCCGTTTTAGGACAGTTCTAGGTTAAAGATTCCAGCCTAATTGGTAGGGACCTTGATATATATATATATTTTAAATTGGTGTATTTTCTTTTTTATATATATTTTACTATACGGTGTTATTTTCCCCAAAATTCACATTTTCATTTTAGTGCATTTTCTGGCAATATCTGAAATTATACCTTCATGGTGTTTTTAAACTAATGTTTCAAATCGTAAGTCAAATGGCTTACGCCTCTTCTTGAGAGTTTAAAACAGGGAGTCGTAACGTACCCAATTTGCGTTACACGGTACGTTCCATTTTGTAGGAGGAAAAGTATGGTTCCACTGCTGGTACCCATGTAACGTAACGAAATGCAATATGTTATAGACTGACGTTACAAGGAACGTAACAAAATGTATTGTGGTAGATATTAACGTTATAAAGGAACGGAACGAAATGAGCACATTGGAACATAACGTAATATGCAATATGGTATATACTACCGTTACAAGTTACAAGGAACGTAGTAACGAAATGCAATATGGTATATACTAGCGTTACAAAAAAACGTAACGAAATGCAACATGGTAGTAAATAACGGTATACATAGGAACGTAATGAATGCAATCCTCCGTAACGGAATGAAGTGAAAGGCAATATGGTTAATTAACGTTACATAGGAATGTAACAGAATGTAAACCACTGTAGCGGAACGGAACAAAATGCAGTTGGGTACATACCATCTACATAAGGAACGTAAATAAATTCAGTATGGTAGATGTTAACGTTACAAGGAAAGAACAATTCACAAATGTTAGCTAGTAACGTTATAGGCGCGTGACGAATATAATCTATTTAACATCACGGAAGAAAAAGGAATAGCCAAAATCTCTTACCTTTCATTGGAACATTGCGAAAAATAACTCAGTATATCGTATGGGATTAATGTGAAATAGCCGTGAAAAATATGGTTGTTTGTAAAAAAATGAATTTCAACCAGGGTTGTTAAAGGGTCAGGAATTTTAAATCAATTCAATTCCGGTTCAGCAGGGAATATTAGCAAGCATAAATGGATCTGGACCGTAAAGAGCCTTTTTATGTATTTCAGATCGTTCCAGGGACCTTTTCTCCTGATCAATTGAAATACGGCAAAGGGACCTTCTTTCCGGATCAATTAAAAGACGGTCTAAGTTCCATATTGAAATGAAAGAATACGCAACTTGGACCGAATTTAAACTGTGCGATAAAAAAGTTTCCAGTCTTGTTGCGGAACCCAATAGAACCCATTAGAATTTATGGGTTCGTGGACGTTTAACAACCCTGATTTGATATTAAATTACATTTTTGGCTCGAAACTGAATAAAGCTTCCAACTAGTGTAGAAAGGAGTAGCAATAGGCGTGCGCACGGGGTGCAAGGGGAGGGGTAAAATGCCCCCCTCGTCATGGACATCAGAGAAATATGCCATATGCAATTGCATATTAACCCGATAATAGTGTTGCCCCCTCAAGAAACACCACTTGAATTCGAAATTATCGCATTCCTGCATCCCCATTATAATAATTAATGTAAATTAGTATGACAAATCAAATTATACGTGTGAAATATATACTTTTAGCTGACATTCGTTTTCTAAAGGGGAGAGGTGGCCATCCTCGCCCCCCTTCCAGATTTCCATGCCCTTATATTATTATACTTTATTCCAGAAATTTAGGGTAGAGGAATCATATCGCCGGTTATTAAACGATATTATGCTCTTGAAGAAAATGAAGTATTTTGAAGCCGATGAAAGTTCACAAAGGAACAACGGCGGAAGAAGGTGTTGTGGCACAACCACAGGGGGCAGGGTAGATTAGCCCTCAAACTTGTACAGAAATCAATTCTAGGAGGTAAGGAAGGCAAACATTGGACTATAGAAAGAAAGGTTGCAGAATCTAAGAGTAGCAAGACAAAAGGATACTCAAGATGGATTTAGTTTTCACGTCTTTCGTGCACTATTTCTTCCAGACGGCAAGAGCACCTGCAAGGGGGCACAGAGGGGCAATTGCCCCCTCTCGATTTCTATCTTTATACCAATTTTAAAAAAAGTTATATAAACTTGGACAGTTGCTGCTGATTACGGTGTAAGTTTTGTCCGTGTAAGGTAATAAATAGATTTATTATTAATTTTTGAAGCCGCACCGTTCATTTATAAACACACTGTATATGAGTCATTGTGAATTCGAGTCAATTTAAACATTTTGCGTTGTTGCGAGATTATCTATTAGGATACAATTTGGACATAAACAATCTAAGTAGAAAAAGTGCATCTTGTATATCAAAATTGCCATGTCCATCTGATCTCCGAAAGTAGTGTTTAGCACGTCATTTTTCAAGTATATGATTGATTGATTTGGTGTTTTGAGTCCACTTTATGCACAGTAAGGCCAATCGGGACTGAACCTTCAGTTTGAAGTGGAATCCGAACCACTTGTGCCTCCACCGGGTATCGAACCCGGGACCCCTTGATTACTAGGCGACGACGCAACCACTGCGCCATCGGGGAGGCCATTTCAAGTATAGTCCATGATTGTATCTAGTATATGAATGAGATTTGTCCCTCCTCTCAAACAATTCGTGGCTTGTCCCCACCGAACGAAGTGTGTCACTTATAAATTAAGTTTCCGAAAGCAGGCATTATGCATGAACAGAACAAAAAATACTCCTGAGAAATTACAAACATTATAAGCCAGTTCGTGACCGGGAGTTATTGACGGTCTCCCCCCCCCCAACCTATCCACTTTAGGTCCCGGGTTCGAGTCCTGGTCTGTAAATATCTTTTTTAGGTGTCTCTTCATCAATTTCATCTATTTATCATCCATCTTCATAGTTTCGATTAATTATAAAAGTGACAAAAGCAAAGCAAAATAAGAACAAATAAAAATAATTGCAAAATGACTACAATGTCAGAACTACATTTGAAAAATAAAATGCGAGCAGAAGATTCATTTTCAAACAGGTATTTGGGTAGAATTGTGTAGACAGACAGCATGCTCCCGAAAGTTGCCAATCCACGTGTAGCATGACCTTCGATACTGGGATTGCGCTTTTTCAGGAAAGTTTTCTCGACCCTCCTCAGGCGTCTTATCAAGAATGCCTCAGTGTTCGTAGCATTGCCAACTTATTTTCCGTCGGAAAAAGTATTTTTCCTCCTATTTAATCTGCGGTTGGCTCTACAATACATACAACAACTGAATTACGGCGAAGTAGGTTAGAAACCCTGCGTGCTCAACAGCAGCTTCGATAAGGCACCTGATTGTTTCGAGCTGAACCAGGAAATGGGCGATCTTTATTCCCCAAGGCCATTCCGTAAAACTAATGCCACAAGAAGTTTTCTGTGTGGATTTGAGAGCATGAAATTGTAGGCTGATGATAGTACTAGAAGACGTCAAGTGGATTTTTTTTCTGTTTCGTTATGTTATATAGCTTTCCTACCTATATAGTTTGAATAACTAATCAATCATTTGATGAGTAGACAAACACGAAGAAGCCGATCCCGTGGCAAATTAGTTAGCGTAATACACTGCGAAGTCTAATGTCGGATTAGAAAATATGGATGGGTCATTTGTCTTTATACCACTTCCATCACCTATCACATCCTTTATCATCGCGATTAACCGAAAGTGGTAGACGCGAAATAAAAATAGAACCTTTGCATGAATGTCCGAAAAAAAGGCAAGGGCACGAACCACCTGGAAAAGGAAAGTCAACCAAAAATTATATATATCGCGCAATTGCATTTTAGCTATAATAATATATGTTAATTATTGCATGAACATGCTTGAGGGGAGGGTGGGGGAACACAATTTTTATCCCGAAATTTTGGAATTTTGAGAGTTAGCCCCCTCCCCCTCGCCACATATTTGCAAAAATTTCATATAGTCTGAATCTCTGGTTCATTCCGCGTACAACGGTATATCACTCATCTCTCTAGGACAATTAGCTTCCGATCTACACTTATTTAATTGAAACTCTGCATTTTGCTCAAAATCGGCTCGGTACCCAGAGGCTTACTTGTGAAAAAGGTCTTGGACGTCAAAAGGTTAAAACAAGACAAACTTTCATTCTAACCTCAGTCAATTGTGGGAGCTGCTTAGAAGTAGTAGTGTTGCTGGTATGGTGGACTTCGGTTCTTACTTTTGCTTTTAACAGATAGATACATTTTGAATAATAGTGAAATCAAAGTAATCGATTATTCTACCGAATGACAAAGTTATAATGGAATTGTGTTATCTCCATTACAGAACAACTACCTAATCTCATTCAATTCCAGTGTTCTATCTGGTAGATAGATATATCAACCTTTGCAATGATGTAAACTTTCAGTGCAATGGCGACAAAAGTCCAAGAACTATAATGTCAAACTTTAAAGGTTTCCTGACAAAATAAAAAAGGGACAGATCATTTACATTCTCAATGGACATGTTGAAAAAAAGACTAATATTCATTTTTTAAAATTTCTTTTTTTAGCGTAGGTAAAAGGAAGTCACTTGAATAAAGTGGGAATATAATCAAAATGTCCATCAGGTATTCATTGATTTCAAAAAAGCATATGATTCGGTCAAAAGAGATAAATTATATAATATATTAGTCGAATTTGGAATACCTAAGAAGCTTGTTAATATGATACAAGTATGCACCAGTGAAACAGAAAGTAAAATTCGTGTGGGTATTTATGTGTCTGGCAAATTTACAATTCATGATGGGTTAAAACAAGGAGATGCATTATATCCATTGCTCTTTAATTTTGCCTTAGAATATGCTGTCAGGAAGGTAACAGAAACTAACGAAGGACTAAAATTAAATGGTGTGACTCAGTTGTTAGCATATGCAGATGATGTAGACTTATTAGGGGATGATATAAATACAATTAAGAATAATGCTAAAATACTTTTCAAAACTGCTAAAGACATAGGTTTGGAAGTTAACAAAGAGAAAACTAAATATATGCTTACAGGCCGAAACCAAGTGTTAGGTAATAATCAAAATATAATTATTGATAACAACTCGTTTGAACCAGTTTCCAAATTCAAATACTTAGGAGTAATATTAACCAATGAAAATTATATTAAAGAGGAAATAAAGAGTAGGCTTAATTCAGGAAATGCAAGTTACTTCTCTCTTCATAAACTTTTGTCTTCTAGTTTAATAACTAAGAAACTAAAAGTTAAAATATACAAAACAGTAATTTTGTATGTAGTGCTCGTATTAAATGGGTGTGAAACTTGGTCCCTTACATTGAAAGAGGAACATAAATTGAGAGTATTTGAAAATAAGGTTCTTAGGAAAATATTTGGACCTAAAAGGGATGAGGAGACAGGTGAGTGGAGAAGGTTACATAATTTAGAACTACATAATTTGTATTCATGTCCAGATGTTATTAGAATAATTAAATCAAGAAGACTTAGGTGGGCAGGCCATGTGGCACGAATGGGAGAGGAAAGAGGAGTTTACAGGATTCTTGTTGGGAAACCTGATGGTAGGAGACCTGTAGGAAGGCCAAGACGAAGATGGAGGGACAACGTTGACATGGACCTAAAGGAAATCGGTAGGGATGGAAAAGAGTATATAGATCTTGCTCAATATAGGGACAGATGGAAGGCCTGTGTTGCTGCAGCCATGAACCTTCGGGTTTAAGAAAGCTAGAGAGTTAGTTAGTTAGTTTAAAAGGAAGTAGCTATAAATGAGTAAATAAAAAATATTACGTGGCAGAGTGGTTAGCACAGCGCACTACGACGCCAGGGGTCCCGGTTTCGAATCCCGATCTGCACATGAGTGTTCTCTGTGAGTGTCCCTTCGTCAGTTTCAGCATTCGTCGCTCATGCTCATCTTCGCTTTCTGAACCGCCAGGTGTACAGCACCTGGCGCAGCGTTTCGCGTCCGAATTCCAGGAACAGGCAACTTACGGTTACCTGACCAAGTAGCGTTTCGTCCGAGGGCTACCATCCTAATAGTGTTTAATGAAGCAAACTCTTGCTAACACTCTTAAATGCTCCATCGAAGAAAATATATATTTTTTTGTTTTAATATTTCTTTCCCTCTGGAAATTGCAAATCTCACCTTCGTAGTTGACAGATAGTAAGAAAGTGTTGCCATCAGCCATGACTAAAATTTCTAGATCCAAGTTCACTTCCTCTCGACGATTTGTTTTGATTTGATTTGTTGTTTTAAGTCCACTTTATGCACATTAAGGCTAATAGGGATTGGACCTACAGTTTAAAGTGGGATCCGAAGCACTTGTGCGTCCACCGGGTATCGAACCCGGGACCTCTCTCTCGACAATTTGTCTTGAGTCTGCACTCCGCTGTCTATGCAATGTAGTTTTAAAAGTTGTAAACCGAGGTATACTAGTCACCAATTCCATCGCTGCCAGTGGTTAGTCAAGGTGTGACTCATCATCAGCCAGGATCGAACAAAACGCAACTCATTAAACCGTCGCAGACGAACTGTAGCATTTTTCTAGAAATTTCGCTTTCGGACGAAACGCTACTGAACCGTACAGCAGTCCCAATGCCTACTCCAAGTTGCACAGCTGCTTTCGGAGCTCTTGGTTTGGAAAGGGGGTCGGGATGAGGAAAGGGTCTTGATTTTTTATACTGAAGCTCCTTCATTTCATTCTCCTATTTCTCTTGGTTGAATTTTCTGAGATACGGAATCTACCTCATTTTGCTTGTCATTACGTTTTATTGCATCACCCACGGTACGCTTACATATACTACTTAACATTTTCAATTTCCCTGTACCCTTTGGTTAGGTACGGTAAAAATAAATAGCTGCCATTCGTCAAATGTTGTATTTTTGTTTTTGTTACCCATTTTTCTCGTACTTCAGTCAGGGAGCAATGCAGCTACTGGTAACAAATGTAGTCAGGAAGTAGCATCAATTGTTCCTTCCCCGCACTGTAGTTGACCAGTAAAAAAAAACGATGTAAAGCCTCGTTTCTATTACCACAAATTTGCCGCGCAACATGACGCGCGGCATGCGACGCTGCATGTGCCAAGCATTTGTTGAAATGGAAATTGTCTGCAACATGCCGCGGCGCAAGTGCCGGGGACAAAATTGCCCCAACAATTAAGACGCACAACATGCGCCGCGGACAATGGAAACAGCCTGCAGCAAGTTCCTGGGGCATGCGCACTAGAGTAGAAACAGACGACGCGACTACAATCTGTGGTCCAACAAGATTTAATAACAATGCAAAATCACTTACAGTCATTCTTACAAAGTTTTCGTATCCACTTTGAAGACGTAAGTCTCTCATCAACGAGTTATATGCTCCTTCCGAATTTCTTTTCGCTAGAAAACTTCTAATCCACCATCTAGGTCGTTTTCGCCTCTTATTTTTACAAGTTCATGGTACGCGCCTGCCATAACCACAAAACCCGCCATAGTTGTATTGTTCATCTTTACACAAGTTAAATCACTACCAAATTATTACAATACAAGAGAAGAAACACTGACTACTCTAAAGCACAATGGAACAACGCTACACTCAAGTCCTGCACTCCGGTGCTGTTGTAGGCGTATTTTGCAGAAGTAGTTTTGAATTGGAAACAGTGCACTGAATGACGCGCAACATGCGCCTGCACATGTTGCGCGTCATGGGTCTGGAACTTGTCAGAATGGAAACGTAGCTTAACAGAAACAGAAGGCTTTCACGATTTGTCTGAATATTAAAGTGATCTCTTTTTTCACACCCAAACATAAATAACTATTTTCAAATATTTAAACGTAACAGGGGTGTAAGGGGTGACCTTCCACGTATTACATCCAATCCTCAACTTCATTCCACATAGTACGCCCTGGACTGCTCTTTCCAGACTAACGAGACTCTGGCGACTGGCCCTATGGCCAGTATAATTCTGTGTGTTCTCCTGCTTTCTGTCATATGCGCTGAGTGCCTCTTTACAGCCTCAGCTTTTAACCTAAGTCAGAATATTTTAATATTTCAGTTATGCGACATTACAGTTATGTTATTTGTTATGGTAAGGGGCTGCACCCCGTATAACGTGGCGGGTGCAAAATAGCCTAAGTGCTGACGCACCCAAATTTTTTTAAAAAAAGTTACATATAACTTTAAGAAATGCGTATAAATATTTCACCATCGTTTATATTTATGTACATGTTGTTAATTTTCAAATATTGTGAAGGAATGCAGCAAGATGCTACGTATTTGATTACTAATGTGAGCCACTGTATATGTTATGTTTTTATTTCATGAACAATGTATGGTCAAACATTATTTTGCAGAGCTCCGTGGCGGAGTGGTTAGCACAGTGCAATACGACGCCACAGGTTCCGAGTTCGGATCACAGCCTGTGCATTATTTTCTTTGTGATGTCCTTTCATCAATTTTGCCATTTCATCACCCATCCTCGTCTTCGCGATTAGCCAAAACTGGCATAAAACCAAATTTAAATATAACAAATCAAAATCAAACATTACTTGGCATGACAAGAATGGATAGGTTATTTTGAAGCTGCTGTTATTAAAAGCAAATTGTATGTAGCTTTCCTAGACAGAAGTTTCACACACAGAAACTGATTGATTGGATAACGGCTGCGGATTCCTACTCGAGCAGAAAATATATATATTTCCATTTATTACTTACAACAATAGCAGACTGATTTCCTGCTAAATCAAAAAAAAATGCATTCACAGTTACAAATTGACGTGTTGAATGAACTTAACTACAGATTTCTCTCACTCCAATTCTGATTAATCGAACAGCACACCACAACGTGGGTCATTATATATTTCCAGCTTACTCTCGAGTTCCTCAACTAAAAATAAATTGACTGCGAGACAAAAACTCCTCTCCGATAACACATTATATGCAGATTGTACGTAAGTTGAAATTCCATCATAATAATAATTTGAATTCTTCAAGTAGTAGCTACAAATATAATTTTTCATACATATTTTCTTAGCAAAATATGAAGTTCCTCACTTCACAAGGATAACATATACACAGTATTTCACAAGAGTTTTTAGTTCGAGCTAGTCGTAGGCCTAATATGAATATAAACGTCACTTCATTACTTAGTTAAAAAAAAAAAGTGCCAGGCAATCAGAATTCAAGGGTATGCCTGAAACTATTTGTAGTATCTCATGTATAAAGGGGGCTTTTTAAGTAAAATGAAGGATACATACCACATGCTTTGGTCAATTCAGAGTAGTAGAAACGTAATTATACTGCATGTTGCAACTGAAACCGTAGCCTCGAAGGCCGAAGTCGTTTAGTAATCCATTCATACACTCGGTACGTACCAAACATTTCAAGTTCGAGTAGACATCTGGGCATGGCTGTTTTTTTTTTATAACATCCCTTCATAGATTTAATATGATCATCATTCATCTTCATAGTCGCGATTATCTACAAGTGGCAGAAAAGCGATATAAAACATGAATAATACAAAAGTATAACAAACAAAAGAGGATAAAAGGATGAACTGAGTTTGAGTTAATTATAGGAAGTTTTATAAAATTACTGTTTCTTGAATAATCTTGTCCTTTGTTCCGATTGTATTTCTCAGTCACACGTTGCTCAATATCCATGTCGACTGCCGTTCTTGCGTTCTTGAAAATTACTTTCTTGTCTGTCTATGACCTTCTTTCAAACGTGGTAGGTAGGCGGGCATTCTGTCTGTTTCTACACCAAAAAGTTTAATGCACCTCCTGTCCAAGAAGACAAGAATTACTGAAAGTAATTTTCAAAATTGTAAGCGGATGAGGGCCCTTGTAAATGATAAAATATACTGTCATTTTATTCGCTTAGTTTTAAGAATCACTTTCCATACAATTCTTGCCTTCTTGAGAGTCCAATGGCCCTGTCTAGCTACAGACCAGTTGCACAAACGCGGTTTCGTTTGTTTCGTACAACAATTCCATCTAACATTTCGTTTCTACGCATTTTCTACTTGCCAAAAGTGCCTTTCATATCGCCCCAAGGCGTTGTCTACTCGGATGCTTCGTGATCGAAAGTCACGTGTACAAAGTTTCAGGATTCAGATTTTCCGATTTTGCGTGGTGCTGCTGCTATCAGTTCGGTTCGCCTTCTCAAGGTCGCGCAACAAGCAATTATTTTTGGTCTTCCGATAGGAGAAAGCTTGCCTCTCGCTTAGGTGGACGAACGATTGGCACGGATGATTTTTTGGCTCGACCATGGTTGGTCCTTTATGTTTCGTCCTTCAGCAACTTAATCTAAGCACGAATCATTCTCATCGCCAAACAACTGTATTTTTTTTAAAAAAAAATGATGTAACACATGTAAACAGAGAGAGAGAGAGAGAGAGAGAGAGAGAGAGAGAGAGAGAGAGAGAGAGAGAGAGAGAGAGAGAGAGATGAGATAGATAGATATAAACGTTTTCCCTCAACAAACGTTTGCTTTGCTATCGTATAAAGTGAACGTACATGTTAAAATTCATCTTGCATAAATAATCAAATTAGAACAAATTCACATAAAGCGATTAAGTATGCAGAAAAGAAATATATTTGTGATAAATACATAGTTAATAAGTAAATTCCAATAACCAGAACTTTTGTCACGCCGAATCTTGTTTACGGATGTTTTCAAACGTTTTGTTTTACAATTTAATTTTTTCACTGACATCCAAAACGAAAATACGTATTATAACTTAGTGACTTTCAAGGGGTCAAAGTACTGTAATGTTAGTATGCTGCCGATCATAATTATGAGGCTTCTTCGAAAACGCCTTCGATAACGGTATTTGCTATTCGTAACGGATATGTGTATCACTTTTTCGAAACAGACTTTTGTGGAGGAAAAGAACTGTAACGTTACAAAAGTAACGAGCACAATTATACGAGAGACCTATGTTATTCTCTCCGGAACACGGCATCGGACACGGTATTGCACATCGGAACGTCTGTATCATACCAGCTATAAATAACGTTGTTGCTTTGAGAAAAGGAGTGTAACGTTTTTACAACCGTGACCTCAATTAAGTTACTGGTTAATTGTAACGTTACTATCACTTTCCACACACACTAAAGTTACTAGTCAATACGTGACGAACCTCTTTCTTACCCTGTAACGTTACTGGGTGCCGGCAATGGATGTAACGTTAAAGTGTCACGTGAAGACCTACTCCTTTAGAGATCAGTTATGGTTCGGTACCGTTATGCACACCTGTAACGTAATGTTCATATACCTGAGGTAACGTTTCTGTTCACGAAAAAAGTTCTTCTGTTTCTGGTTGTAACGTAACGGAAACCGTAATTGAAAATACCGTTCCATTTCGTTACGTTACGACTCCCTGGTTTAAAATCTTGAAAGTTATTTTCCATACCCCTTTTTTTAATTTTAAGGTAAGGATTTTAGATAATGGAATTTTCCCCGTACATACTGAAGGGTGCATAATGACCATAAGTGGCAAGGCACCCAAAAAAATAAAATCAATCAATCTCACGTGACAGATACCGATGATATATTACGGCACCAAAAATTGACATTATCTTTTTTTTAACTTGTTAGTGTTAAGTTTCCCAAAATTCGAGTTTTTGTTTTAGAACATTTATCTGACAAATATACCGAAATGTAATACTCCATTGTGCTTTTAAACTATTATTTTAAATTGTAGGTCACATGGTCTACGTATTTTCGTGACAGTTTGATATGTTGGAACAGATTTTTGAGGAAGTAGAAGTAAAGTGTTCCCCTGCACTTTTCCATGAAGGTGTATAGTAGGGGTGTGGAGTTAGGGAACCACACTTTCTTGATCTAGGCTGAAGGTAAGGGTGATGTGATCAGCACCATGCTCCTGGCTACCTTGATCCCTCAAAGTTTCCACAAGGTACAAGCAAAATAGTGTGTCCGGACCCGCTGAAAATCACAATCTTCTTTACCCCCTCCCCATTTATTTCCCGATTAGCCTTACTGTGCACAATGTGAACTTAAAAACACCAACTCAAAATTCCAGCACTTCAGTTGATCCTCACTCTTAACCAGCAGCAGATATGAGACTCTTAAATTAACACTGAACTATCAATTTATTTCCTACTTTTTCTTACAAAAAGGAACGTTGGGAGTTTGAAACGAATTGCGGAACGATAATTTTAAAATGCACGATTCGCTTTCAAAACTTTATTATTTTCTGGATTGTTACCCAAATTAATAAGTTTAAGACCTTCCACTTAACATTGCGATTGCATCAAAGGGTCGTTGGCGAATTCCTTCACCAACTATCACAAGCAAAACCATGCATATGTATATACTAGAATTCAGTTGCAGTTGCAAAATTCTGCCTGCTACTCTGTCATAGGCGTGCGCAGACCCTCTATTAAGGAAGGCGGGGGGGGGGGGGGGCAAAAGCCTTGATGCAAGTTCAATCGTAGAAATAAAAACCTCATTTCATCTCACTGTTTTATTGTATTGGGAATAGGGCGAAAATAGTGTGTCCGGACCCGCTGAAAATCACACTGCGTTAGATGTCGTTTTCGTGGCAGCAATCTTCTTTACCCCCTCCCCATTTATTTCCCCTCTATGTGGTTTGGAGACTATCTTACATATACAGCAGATTCCAAACAACTACATATCATTCAGTAATTTCCAAGAATGACGGCGAGTAGGGATGGGTGGGGGGCGTGGGAGACGGTTGCCCCCACACTATGGCTCCTTAATGCTTAGTCTGGTCTACGGAGAAAAAATAAACTCTCCTTGACCCTCCCTCCCGACTTTTGTCTCACAATCTCCGCTACTGATTTCCAATATATGGCAAATATCGCTTGCCACTTCGGTCAGAAGCCCATTTGGTAATATCTACCGATTTTAATTGAAATGACGCACACACCTACACATGCTTTTGCATATCGGTCTCGGGTTCGATCCCCGGTGGAGGCACATAGTGGTTAGGATCCAACTTTAAACTGT
This sequence comes from Lepisma saccharinum, assembly GCF_977018435.1. Taxonomy (NCBI): domain Eukaryota; kingdom Metazoa; phylum Arthropoda; class Insecta; order Zygentoma; family Lepismatidae; genus Lepisma; species Lepisma saccharinum. The sequence continues at coordinate 76,450,772 of NC_139236.1, forward strand.
AGGTCCAGCCCCGATTAGCTTATCTGTGCATAAAATAGGCTTAAAATAACTATAAAAAGAACTCGGAAATCTTTTTCGCATATCTTCATTTCAGGAAAATTAATTCAACATAAAAAAATAATTGTACATAACCCAACACTTGATATCCAGCATCACATTGCGATGTTGCTGCTTGCGTTGCTCCTTCGGCTTGTATATTTTATTTTGCTATTCTTTCCAGTTGAATAGCATTTTGTGACTGCAAATCATTCCACCAATATAACTCTTTCCATCAATTTACTTTTATAGTCCAGACGTTTACTTCGTTAACGTCGAAGAACTAAAGAAAGCCGCCGCCACAAACGTGGATGGGGAAAAATAGCGGGCGAGTCGTTTTCGTCAATGACACTCAACCTTCAGCCAATGGGCGCAGCTGTCATTCTGCTCGTCTACTCCACGTGGAGTCTCAGTCACATGACTGCGTATACGCTGTTGCCGTACTTTGCAACTTCAGTATGGAGACCGTGGGAAGCTGGTTGTGCGCGGAGGGACAAGGTGGCGTACAATAGCTGTGTGGCAACACTGTGCGTTGAATGTGATTATTGCAGCTGGTGGGCGCGCTCCGTCGACTTTAAAGCCAGCCGGTCGTTAACGTAGCTAGCGCGTCGACCATAACGCCTATCAGAACAAAGAAAAATCCACAATGTATTAAAAAACAAGCTAAGTTGCATTACTATCTCAACAAAATCAGTATTACTACAGATTTCACTGCCATCTATGTTGTCATCAGACTCGTGTACAATCTTTTTCGGTCGCTTTTCACATTACCCCTTACAGGCGCTGTACAGTGGGATCCGTGAGTATTACCGTGCAAATTGTCCATCACCATGTTCCTGCACTTTATTTCACCCAATAAGAGCTTCAAGGATTAAAAGAAAACTCAAAACAAGCTGTTGACAACTTGTGCACCAGCATACATAAAAATTCATCGCTTAAAAACACACAGGATATAAGAGAAGAATTAATGAAAATAGTCCTGGACCATTTGCACGATAATACTCATGGATCCCAATGTACCTCTGTATCCCAGAGATTAATGCTACGATACAGCGTTGCCAGTTAAACTTTTAGTTTAGTTACCCTTTCAAAATCTTTGGACAGTTCTATTTTGTCCAACAATAATTTTGAATCGCCTTGTATTTATGGTGTTAAACAGCAATAAAGTTTTGTAAAATTGGATTGGAAACGATTGGAAGTTGTTTTACTTTCAGACTTGTAGGAACAGAGTTAACAAATGTTGAACTTTTGTTCGTTTTCACTTTCATAACATGAAACTAACGTAACAGTAAGCAAACTTTCTTGCCTAAAAATAGACGTTTGTTGGTTATAAAACTGTGCTTTTCTACATGTCAAACACGCAACGGGAAACTAATGCACACCACCTCCAACAAAGAAAAGAAAGAAAAAAACACGATGTACAAAAAGCGTAGGTGGAATCTACGGAAGTTGCATGTCGATTTCCGTCGTGTTCCAATGCTGTCACAAAGAATATCGAACATACAACGTATACCCCTCTACCCTCACCAAAAAAAGAAAGAATGAATAGGAAATAACGTGTCTGAATAGCCATTTGTTTGAATTTTTCATGCCGTCACAATTGGGGTTAGATAAGAAATAGTGTAGTGGGTAAATGGAACATCTGAGCTTTCCCCCCTCCCTCCCCCCCGGTTCTGTCTTTGCATGCCGTGACACAAAAATTGACTTTCGCCCACTACTGTTCGTTACATGACAGATAGCGTGAAAGTGATACCTACGATACCTCGTATGTAGCTGCAAAATATTGTCTCTAACCTTGCTAAAATATTCCTTTTAAGTGGATGAACTTGCTGAATAGAGCGTTAACCTGTTTATACTTGCAAACACATGCAGGTCTTAATTTGTACGTGCATGCATCCACAATTTATTTTACATTATTGCAGGAGGAGGCGTTGGCGCGCATTCCCACCCGTCCAAATGCCAGCAAACATAACTTTCTATCCATGTCCCAAAATTATATGAAATACCATTTCTAATATATTTACAAGCTAACTTTTTGGGAAGTAAGTACCGGCTCGTATTTCAAACGTTTTCGCAATAGCTGATAATGACAATATTTTAAGTATTTTAGGCCGGCCCTCGTGGCGGAGTGGTTAGCACAATCGAATTTAGATCGAATTTTTGCAAACTGAAAACAATATTGATTTAATAGGGCGCAAATAATTTCAGGGGGGGTGTACATTTTCTTTCGTTTAGATCGTTTGGTGACCAGGTCGGACCTCCTATCTACGGCTCTGAACTTGACGAGACTGTAAGAAAAGCAGGTGCTGCAAGCGAAGCGAACAATAACATTTTACGAAACATTTCTATTTGCACCTGCAGGTACTCTTGGTCTGGAAGAAAATGCAAGAAATATTTGAAAACTAATTCAATTTTGAGTATCATTTCGTCCTGCTCCTCTTAAATTCTGCTAGCCTTGCTTTTCTTAACTTCAATTTCCCTCCCCTGTGGTTGCGCCACTGAGTCAACGTGAACTCGTACAAGAAGCTCGAGTACTCGAACTCGTCCCAGTGGCGAATTTTTTCAACCTTCTCGTGTCGCAAAACTGAAGTGGCAAATTGTTCGTCGCAATTTTCATTCATATTTCGTTTATATCCTGAGTACTTTTAAAGAACGGAATTATACTGATGTTGATGCAGAAGTTGTCATTAATAGCATTAGCCTCGCTGGCGTTCCGTTTCATTTGATTTGTTCTAACTCGAATTTTGTTAAACAAAGTGATTGAACATGGTGCTGGACAATTTGTCTAGTAGTAATAATATACCTCATTCTACAAATCACTTTTAATACACTGTGTACTCAACAAAACACGCACAGATTGCCCATTAATACCTCAAGTAGTAGTTAGGCATATGAAGCCTACAAGCCAGAGACCGCTTGCCTTGTTATAATGTGTATCTGGAAATCAATACACATGTAGCACAATGTCATTTCTTGCGTAATGCTTTGAAACTTTGATAGACGTGACGCCAACCTGTGTCAATAGCCTTTTTTTCAGTACATTGCTTGGAAACATTGCCAATAGCATACAGGTGTTCGCGATAAATTGATTTATGCGCCATCAAATATTCAGAACCTTCTTATATCATGCGGACATGAAACTCTGAACTCCCGGAAGGGAAGTAGAAGAAAAGGACTTGGCTACTCTGAAGGACAAGGTCATTTGCAGTAACCTAGGACTTGTATTATGGATGGGAAATTCGAGATTCCTTCCCGTACAAAAGTCTTTCATTTCGAACTTTCCGTCAGATGACAGGTTAATCGATTGAATCGTGATAAGTGCTTAATACTAACATTTTGTATCAACTTTAAATGGAATTGGTAAGATTTGATTTTGAATTAGACATATTGTACTCATTTTTATACTAAATATTGGTTAGAGAAGATGCTAGTTTGCCTGACGTATGAGTACGGTGGTCAAACATTGACAACAGGCAAGTTTATATAGGAGAAATCTTGTGTAACAACCAGGTAGTATAACAACCCTTGAGCGGCCTGGGGGAGAGGGGGTGCTTGTTTGCCCCCCGGAAAAAAACTTGCGCCCCCACCCCGAAAAAAATCCTGTGGACATCCATGTTCACGCGTGATGCAAATTTAACCTCCCCTCAAACAGAATGATTTTAAAAACTGGAATCTTGACCAAGCCTGTACTGAATGTTAGAATTAAGTTGTTACGATTTATTTAATGAACATACCTGCCATCTGACGGAGAGTTCTAAGTAAGGCCAAAAGCCTTGAGTTTTTCCATCCACAGAAATTTGTACCCACCCCAACTGCCACTCGACGCGGAGGTAATTAATGAATCTGACACCTGTGCTGAAGCGGCGCTGAAGTCATTGTTTGAAAAGAACAGGAAGGTACGTTTCGGCGATCTCAAGGTTGCTAGCAATCAAGTTCCTGGCAGTCTTGTAGTATTAAGATTTCCTCTCTTCATGTTTAATGATCTCCCATATCCATTACCCGTTTCCTTCACAAAATGTATGTTCTTCTTGTCAACACATGCACCATGTCACATCAATCTTTTACCGTACACATGATCGCACTTAGCACTGGTGCTGAGTTTTATGCGAAAGAGAAGTTTCTTTGAGGCAAGTCGTTGAAGTTGTCGGACTACAAGAGATTTTCTATTCTGTGCAGAACTCATTGTTTTGGTTTTATAAAAGCATATTAGACTGCAAAACTTGCGATCCTTAGGTTCGAATCATGTTTACAGTTTGAACGTTTTATTTTGTCTCCTCGTGTGTTTAATCAATTCTTGATTCATCTTCACTGTCGCTGTTTTCCAAGTGAGGAAGTAAAGGAAGACAAAATAAGCAAAATACAAAGAGAAATTAAGAATTTCGATTGAGTGGTACAGTTCATGTATGTATCCAGATCGGCGTTTGAGTTGTCGCAGTCGATATCATATCAGAGTAACTTTAAGGAAAAATGCTTTCTGGAAATCTGTTCATTCCCATCATAAATGTGAGTAGTCGAAGGCTAGGAATTGAAAATACGATAAACCCGTTTCTATTGCAAGGTAATTCTGACTTACCATCTATGGTCGCGCAAACTGGTGGTCACGTTCAAAAAGTTTAACTTCGTCTGCCAATAGTACGGAGGGAAAACTCCCCTATTATTTCTCTTAAGATTAGGAGATGGTAGATATTAGAATAAAACATTATCGAATATTATGGATTATTAATATAGTAATCATATTTACGTACGTCCATGTTTTAACAAATTTTTGACAGCTTTCCAATGATGTTTTGGTCTGCAAGAATCTGAAACTTGAAGACATTTATACTGTAAAATTTTTTCACAAGTGAACATTTACCTCATGCTTTTTCATTCCTCTAGAGCGCTCTGTGAGTTTATTCTGCGTGAGATTATTTTCATATAAGATATTGCGCCTGTTGCTTGAAGAGCCAATCCTTGGGAAAATCGATATATGATACGCCCAAATCTTAAAAGTCTGTCAAAGTTTGCCCACTTTACGCTCAGATACGTTAATTGGAAGTGAACCTACAGTTTAATGTCACAGATTCAGACCAGTGTGTAATGAGTCTCAACCGGAGATCGAACCCGGGATCCCTTGGTTTACAATGCAACATCGTATTACGCCACCGTGGAGGCCCTTTGAGAGTTTGTAAACAGCATTACGGCTTAGGGGATTTCTATAAAGAAAATAAACTGCTTTTAAGTTCACGTATTACCTGCTGTTTTCCGTACAAAAACAACGCAGAAAAATACTTCCTGCTGTAAATGGAATCTTTGTCCTCTCATTTTCTTATCCTTCTTGGGGCTTGGTTTTCTCACACTTTAACGTCTTTATCACTTCTTATTTTCTAGAAGCCTCCTCTACCCTCGTCAAATTGAGGCATTATTCAAGGTCAAATCTGATCTAAAACGAACGAAAAAAGGAAATGCACCAAAAACAGAAATGAAGAAGAACAACAGTTTCCAATATATTTTTTGACGTTAAATCTGGTATACCACTGTGTTGTATTTTAGGGTATTCATCTGTACAGATATGAAAGTACAGTGGATTAACCTGAGTAGTTTCCTTTCCTGGCAGTTAACTTGCTTCCTACTCTCGCTGTACATATTGGTCAATGTTGCCAAATAGGTTTATTAAAAATAGCTACATTTAACAATGGTACCACGGTCGAGCCTATTGCTTAGAAAAACGAAAACGAGACTAGACTGCGAAACTACAAGACAAGACCGACAACGAGACAAACCAAAACTTGTTGTCCGAGACCACAAACAAAAAAAACTGCGCTATATTAAAAAACGTACCATTCTCGGTACAATTCTTTACTTTCAACCACAAACCTAACGTTTGCAAATTGTCAGACTGTCACGTGGGAGACCTGTGTTTGATTCACGGGGTGGGTGATCCAAGGTAAAAATTTTTCCTGTCTTGTCCCAGCATCAATGCGTACCTGGGGAGTAAAGGCGGCCGGAGCATGGTGCTGATCACATCACCTCCAAAATGGCCTAGATCGAGAATGTGTGAGCATTCGTGTGTTTTACAACGAAAGCTTGAAAAATTAAAACAAAATTGCCAACGAAACAGACTAAAACTTCTCCACAAGCATAATTAAAACTCCACCCCTTACAAACACAAAAATAATTACTTGCACATTGTATGAGATTTTAATGTGTAAATGCTGAAGTACACTATCTGATTCGCAAATTTTCATATGACGTAAGCTGTCACAAAGTTGAAAAGAATGATTGTGCTGGAGTACTTTTTTCATATTTTTACAAATTAAGACTTTCCAAGGTTAAGAAACACGTAGCAAATTAATTGCATAAGCTCCACCTCAAATATTAATTTCTCTTTAATGATGTACAACAGTGCTGCTTTATGAGACATTACGGATCATAAATTGTTTAGATTTTGCTATATTTATAGAACTGAGAAGGAAACATTTATACTGGACTTGTACGAGGAAGATCTACTTCTTTTTTGCTCATCAGGATGTTATTTGTACCGCTGTTGGCAAGTATGTCAAAAGGACAGTAAAGCTGCTATTGGGCGCGAAATGCACAGTAGCTCGTTATTTTCCAGAACGAAGTAACAAGAGCTATAAGAAAAGTCACATGCTTCATTAAGTTTTCTTCTTCCGGTGGCCTTGAACTTTACTGTGCGATTTCGAGGTTGCACGTCTCGGCCTACATCGCCACGTTCTTGTTTTATCGATATGCAGTGGAAAGTAAAGAGCCATTTGCGGTGAAATATTACGTTAACTTCCGCTGTTAAAAGGCCTGAAACTAATGCGATGTTCCTTCGAGATTGGATTTTACACTGAAGCCATCATACAATGTGAAAGGATATAAAATCTTGTAGTTTCCTATTACAATTTAGGTAAACCATGTACAACACTCAATTCAAACGAAAAAATGTTGGTTTACCCGAAGCTCACATATCGACAACTCGTTGGTTAGATATTTTTAAACGAACTAACTATATTATGCCGTAATATATGATCATTTAATAGTGTATTCAGTACAGTATTTTCAGTATTTATGAGTTCCCAGTTAGATGAGCCATTAGAACTAACTAATATTCCGTAAAATTGGCATCATTTAAGCTTTTGAGTCCAAAAACTCATATTTGTATTCTTTAGTTATTTTTAATATACAGATCGGCCGCAATAATGTCAAATGCTACTTTGAAATTGACTCTCATTATAGTTCCATCAATATAAAATATCTTATTATGCTAGAACTTTATACTTTGGTGTACTCGATCCTTGGTACGATCAACGGTGGAACTTCAAATGCATTGTGAGGATAATTGAGGAGCATCATCCAATAGGAAGCCCCTTGACATGCATTTTCCCTCACGGGATTGTTATAACATGGATAACATGGAGATAGTTCAGTTTTATATAGTGTTGCCCACGAGACAGGACTTTGGCCTGTCTCGTCTCGTGGGGTCTTGTGGAAATGCTGTCTCGTCTCGAAAATATTCGTTTGTCTTATGACACATGGTCAATCTCGTCTCGTCTCGAATTTTTAAAAGCCTGTCCCGTCTCGTCCCGTGGGCAACACTAGTTTTATAAAAATAACGAGAAATATGAATAATAGGTTGTCGCTATTATAAATAATATGAAGGTCTTGCTATACTGTCCGTCAATCACCATCAGTAAAAGTAACAAAAAAAAAAGTTCAGTCACTATTGTAAATAATATGAAAGCCTTGCTACCCTGATTATAAATTTCAAGGTTGAGTACAAGAATAGATGACATTTTTTAATTATATAGATTTTTATTTTATGTGCGTAGTAACGACAAATCCAGGTCAAAATGCATGACTTCCAGTTACAATTACAGCCTTATTCTTTCATACCGGGAAATAATTAAATTAATTATTAATGAAGTCTGTCAAGAAGATGATGAGAATAAATTTGTGAACTTCGCTCGGTATTGGTATTTATAGATGTAGCTTTCAATAAATCTCGTTGCTATTCCGGGGTCCCGGGTTCGATACAGCCCCCCCCCGCAGATGGAGAGATAGTGACTTCCCTTAGTTTTGCATTCACGAGTATTCAATTACACGACGTTCTAAAAACATCAGGTAGGAAGTTGGCAGACTTATAATCTCAGATTCATCACTCTATATATCTTTCTCAATCAATGTCGAGACAAGTAGTTGATCGGTGTCATCAGAAGAGCTTCCTTAATTTCTTGGTAGAAAGGTCCAGGCCAAGTTAAGTGTTCCTCTTCATTGATAATTCAGGAAGTGATGATGTGTTTTCCTCCTTCCGTATTTTTATGAGACTCCACTCGAGCAAAACCGTGTCACTTTTTTCAACTCCTTCATTTCACGTTTCATTGAACATTTTGAATATTGCTAGAACATTCTTTCTGGACAAGAAACTGGCGCGATAACCTGCAAGATAGATGCCTAATCATGCTTGTTCGGTAGAGATAATACTGAAGGTGGAATACAAGAATAGTGGTGAATCAACTGAGAGTTTTCATGTTCGGGAATTTTCGTGTGACACAATGGTGCCAGACAAATTTGCACAAAACCATGTTTCACGTTTTACAAGAATAATTTAACCTAATCCATGAGGAAAATTTGATCAAACTGTTGGAAAAGAAGCACACTGATGTTGCAAAGCAACAATGTAAAATTGTACCATGAAGAAACACAAGTGCATTTTGAGAATGCTTTCACCTTTTCAACACCACCAAAATCTGCATTTTCCCCAATTTGTCGGGTATACCACGCATCACAAGGCTACCACTCAGTATATGTACACGTTTTGCTTCCATTTATTCTTTGAATCCAAGCTCTTTATTCAATAACATCATTACTTAACACACTGTATATATTTAAAGTATTTTCGTTACTTTTGGGTCACCCTGTTTCTGACACATGGTCATGGACATTTGTGGTTTTTTCCGGGAGACTCGTTACCAAGACGCAAACAAAGTTGCATTATCAGGCAAACCTGCCCCAGCGAACTTATCCTCGTCTTTTGTTACGACTTTTGATGTCTTTGTCGTGGAATGACGTAATGCGGTTCTCTTGTAGCTGGATATCGGACGGAAGCAACGACCGACACCCTCCTGGTAGTTGGCGTGACTTTTGTGCCACTTTACGGAGAGTTTGTGTTGCTGGCTTCCGTCATTTTAGAGAAATGTTGAGATTTAGAACGTTTCAACCTTGCCTGAGGCTTCGGCACCTCAGTTGAAGTGTTCCTTCACCTCCACAGTCATGGTAGTTTCCTTTCACATCATTTTTAAAACGCATGGCCTTTTTTTTTTTTTTTAGATTACAATAAAATGCAATGTTTCGGAGAATGGTGAAGGATCACATTAGGCCCTGGCAACTGTGAAATAATCTGAATATTCTTGAATAGCCTACATGAAAGATTTTCGAGTAAGGTACGTAAGGTTAGAAAATAACTTTTCTAGACAGTTGTTTTAAACGTTTTATTTTTTTAAAACCTGGTTTTTGTTATTGATTAAAGTGGTACTGTTTAAATGTTTAGAACATAGATGTCTCTTTAAATAACACAAATTTTGCCAACTTAGTTTCTACATAAACTCAATTTGTTCGATGTAAAGCCAAAATGGACGGCCCTCACGTGACCAACAAAGCACATTTTTCTACTCGTTAGGCGCTGCATGTACTTTAGTAATTACTGCTGTCCAATTACATACTCTATATGGTTTCTAGTCATTGCTCTTTATTTATTGGAAACAGAAATGCACCGTATTCTACGGGTGGCCCTTCGCCATATCTGCCTCGACAGAGTGCAACAACCGAATAACACACCACCAGCCACCACTCAAATACGCATCTCCATATTCTACGGGTCGTTCAAACAAGATATGCGTCTTCTGTATTTCCGGTCTGTACAATGTCGTGCATAAATATTATCAGACACATTGCCCATTGCTATTTTAATTTGCCTATTGTGCACAATGCAAGATTCACAAAATGAAATGAATATCTAACAAAGCAGTGACAACTTTACCAGAAACAGTAGAATGTCAATGCTTAAAAACACAGAAAGTAAAAGAAAATATAGTGATGGTCAATTTGCATGATAATATTTACATATCAGACTTTTACCTTTTTCGTTTGAAACATTCCGTCAGATGGGACGCTTAAGCAAGTCATTATGCCATTAATACCAGTAGCGGCTCGTGCTTTGGAACATTGGTGTCTGCACTGATAAATTAGGGGGGGGGGCAGAAAGGTTTTGGTCGGGATGTTGGGATTCCAAACTTTTCGGGACGGAGATGTTTGACATTTTCCAACACTGTGGAAATCTCGAATTCTACATGCCATTGTCCCTTAATTAATTTTTTTTTTTTGCATTTCTGTAATAAAAACAGAAGTTTTACACTTACATGATGACAATCAAAGGATGAATCGGACAAACATCTTTTGTGTCATTGAAAAAAAAAATGTTTTTATAGAAGACTTCTCGTTTCTACATTGCACAAGAATGGGTCGATTAAATGTTTTTGAAAGGTCACATAATAGAGCTCAAGTAAATATTCAATCAAGTTAAATTATTAGTTCCATAAACAAGCAGTTAATTTTCTTGTATAACTAGACATCTAAAGTAATAAGTTTTCGAAATGTATTAATAGACAAAAAAGCGGAACAGCGAATGATCGGGAAAAGGATTTATTATTATTCCATTTTTTCTTGTTATTTATCTGCTTCAAAAAGAGAGCAGATTCCCTTGGAAAATTCGTTCACTGAGCAAAGATACGATTGAATTGGGGTCTTGTATGGCAACCTAGGTGGACACCAAACAGAACAACACAAGGCGTCAAGGTCTAATACCTGGCATGAGTTACTCACGTAGCCTGCTAACGGTTCATTTCGGTTTTTGTGTCCCAACTCGAGATTCAGTCCAGTTCTAGGCCAAACGCAATTAGGCTTATAGTGTATGTTGTGTTGTTCTGTGTCTGCAAATTGACACGTTGTGCCGTGCATCTTTTTTTAACAGTGTCTTATTCTCAAGTGGAATGTTAGGAATGGCGTAGTGATAGCGTCGTCGCCTTGTAATCAAGGGGTCCCGGGTTCGATATCCGGTGGAACCACATAGTGGTTTGGATCCCACTTTAAAAAGTATGTTTGGTCTCGATTCTGTGCATCAAGTGGACTTAAAAACAAAACTCAATCAAACTTAAGCAGTCTTTCAATTCTTGAAGCTCTCTCTGCGTAAAATAAGGAGAATAAATATGATGGACAATTTGCTTGGTAATGCATCCAACACTACGGGTAACTGTAACTGAGTTACTTTTATGAATAACTGAAACTGGTTTACTTTTTGAACAAAGTAACTGTAATTTTAACCCAGTTACTTTTAAAAAGTAACTTTTCAAACACTGAACTACAATTTCCGAGCGTCTTTATCGCACGGTGCCGAGTACAGGGAAGTTTAATTCTTGCCAGTGGTAATCAGCCAGCGATCATGAAACTGGCCAGGTACTTGCTTGTAGGAAGTGCAGATACGCCTCTGCATTTTCACACTTGGATCGAGACGCACTCAAAAAGATACACAGGAACGATACCAACCATTTTGAGAAGCAAATGCAGCGTGATCGTCTCATTGAGTTAACTCTTGGTTTCTTACGCGGCACTAATTATGGCTAGCGGTATCCCCATCGTCTTTCCTTGTTTTTCTGATTTCGTGTGTTCCAAAGAGCCGTTACTTTATTGTTAAAGCCAGGAGCTTGTTAAAAGCCATTGGAAGTGTGCACAACTATTCAAAACGTGTACTTGTTTTTTTTTCTTATCGTCTATTCTTGCCTGAATTTCGAACTGCTCGCAATATCCGTTATAATAGTGGCGTGTTAGCTTCCCGATAGTAGCCTGTGCTTTGAAATGGGGGCAAAAGTCTGCACATCATTGTGTTAATTCTTCTGTGCCACCAGAAGATGAATAGAAACTGTTTAGCCTGTTCTGATCTCTGACCTGTCTTGTTCACTCAGCTAAATATTAGCGACACTTGTAATTTTAGAACCACAAGAAGCCCCCCCCCCCCCCCCCCCAAAGTGTGAAGAACTAGGAGAGAGGTACAGAGCTTTAAATTCTTCGGTAGTAGGATAGGAACGAGAGGAGATAGAGACAGCAATAAATAAAACAAACACGAACTTTTATAGAACAGTTAAGGATCTGACAGTGTCAGTGAAGTGTAAGAAAGTCACGAATAAATTCTATTATGTGCAACGACTATAGAGGTCGGTTGTCATTTGTTGAGGCAAATGGAACATGAAGGCATGCCTTACTATTTCCGCTGGTGCTCTGTGTCATTCAGTGAGAGAACTTCACGTATTGTCCTTACGGCTCATGGTCACAACTTCCACATGAAATATGCTTCTGCGGGAAACCGCTTCGGCTACTCTAAAACTTCTACCTCATTGATTGTCACAATAAAACCAAGGTTATTAGAAATATATAAATAAAACCACGTAGGTCATAATCGTGGACAATGAGGAATAAATATGGGAAAAACTGGATGCAATGGAGATTAGATTTCTTAGTACTAGAATCTCAGGGAAGACAGTCGACTTGAAACAAACTGTGAGCTTGACTTTCTAAACGTACGTCTTGTCAATGAAGTTATTTTAAATTTTTGTTTGCTTTACGGCAACAAAAATGTTGACAAAGTGTTCAAAACTAACAAACAGGGTATATCATGTTATTTTATGTGTTTGCTAGCAACAATTGTTCTTCCGTAAGTGAAACTTTCCATTGGGCTGCTTAGGTTCAAATGTTTTTGTCAGAATTTTATTTTCAAATATCAATTGATATTGCTCTTAGTACATGCTATATAGTACCATGTTTCACATCTATACAACAGGTAAAATTACTGTTTGTGTATTTGAACGTTTAGCTTTTAATTATTATTATCGTATCCCCTTGCTTTATTGCAGAGAAAAACCGATGAAAGTAATTTGCCAGGGTCAGATAAGGGTCTGACTTTCGTCTCTCTTTCCATTTCAGGCAGCTGCGGGGGAGGGGGGTCATCCAGAATTCTCCATTTGGGGGAAGGGAGGTGTAAGCATAAACATAGAGCCAAAATAAACTATACCTCGAACCTTTGTGAAACATTCTAGTTGACGTTGAGAAAATTTTGGGGGGTGTTAGGTTGTGTGGATAAATCAATGGACAGCTGGATTAATTTTCGTATTTGTGTTAGATTTTTCTTTCTTTCCTTGCTATCTTTTCAAATGTGATTGTGGCATGTGCTTGATTCTTTTTGAAGTGGGTTGATTGCCTAAATCCACCCTACCCTTGGAACTTGAACGTAACGTTGAAAACAGGTGGGCTTATTTCCCATTCAACTCACTGCAGGGCTTGATGTTGAGGGGAGTCGCTTAAAAAAAAACAAAAAAAACAACAAAAAAAACACTTCACCAGAAGTTGGTGCTCCCGTTGCAAGGTTTTCGTGACTAGCGTCTGGTGCCGCTTTGGCCGGAAGAGGGGGAAAGCCAGGTGGTAGATGGCGTCATATACTCAGGCTTCCAGTATGATCGGCAAATTGTGAAGGTGCAAGAGATTGGTTCAACAAATTTTGAGGAATCATATTTGCCTGTTATCAAATGTTTTTCGGAGAAGAATTGGGTTAAAAACAAAGCCAGTGGTAGTTTCAGAAACTTAATCTTGGCCATAATTTTTGCGAGTGCACTTTATTACATTACAGCAGTACAACGTGTATTACCTTTGATCATGAAGAAATTGAAATAATTTATTACAACTATTTTCATAAATCTACTCCACGGCCTGTGTTTTGTATTTTTCTTTGTAAACCAAGTCCATTTTTTTAAAAAAATAACTATTAAATTAAGGTATATTATGTGTGTATGGGGGGGGGGGTAATTAAGCTATATAAAATTTATAAATATCATACAAATACTACATTTTTCTGTATCTTTTAAAACATCTCTTGAAGTGTTAATTGACTAATACTGAAATAATCCCTTACACACTCCATACTACTTTATACATACAGATATTTACGCGCACACAAAAAATGCACAATATTCAATCGCAGTGCCTACAGTATATTCCACCCCCGGCCGAAGCAGTACAACTCTCCTTCCTTCCCTAAACTTGAGAGCTGTTGACCTTTGACGCAGATGCGGAGGGAATTTGCATGATGACATCAAAGTTACAGATATCTGTCTAAACGGGAGGTTGCAACAGGGACAGTGAAGGTACAGATAAAGAAGCTCCCCTAAGAAAGAACTTTCTGAAGTCTAAAGAATATTCTAAATACTTGCAGCTACTTCTGCTCATAAACAAAACGGGCGAATGTCGTAGATGCTTTCATATTCTGTGGAATATCTTTATAAAGTTGTGAGCTGTCTACATTTCCACTCTTCACTGCAAACAAATTATGCAAAATAGTTTACCTAATGTCAATGGGGGCTGTTGGCAGTGCCAGGGGGGCTGAGCCCCTCCTGGCTACGGGCCTGTTTCCGGCTTATTGTGATATCGATGAAGGAACACCCGCAAAGGAATGTTCAGTATGAGACTCGAATACGGCACACTCATTCGGGAAATGATAAATAATACGGCTACAATTTTGTAGTTACAATTCGTCGTACGAGAACCAGAGGAACGTAACTCCAAAAATGCTGTTTTCTGTTTTGTTTAAATAATTTGGAGTCAGATCGACGTATGTCCACTTCTTATACTTAGCAGTAAGTTCCAGTCACGTATCTCCAATTTACTGACTGTGTTTAAGAGTCAGACATATTCCTAAGAATACCTTATATCCTCTCTCCTGTAAATTTAATAAATAGGTGTTACGTTCCCCTGGTTCTCATGCGACGAATTGTGAGAAAAGTATTCTTTTGCTGAAAGTTTGAGTTGCTCTGGTTACTCAGTTCACTTCTAAAACCGCCCTGAACAGGTCACTACAGGGTGTTTCATAATTCCCTCCTGGATTTCGGTTGCTCAGAGGCCAACTCACCCACGGGGATGAGAGCTTGTCAGCGAAGAGAGAAATTACAAGTTTTAAACCCACCTTACAAATGTTCGATATGTCCCTCCCTTGCTTACTCGACAGACGTAAAACGAACAGGCAGGCCGGGGTCACCTCCTAAGGCTGTGGACCAAATACGAGCAAGATTATAGAATTGACGTCTGTCACCAAGGAAGGACATATCGAAATCGAACATTTTTAAGGTGGGTTAAAAAACTTGTAATTTCTCTCTTCGCTTCGCTGACAGGCTCTCATCCCCGTGGGTGAGATGGCCTCTGAGCAACAGACTTCCGAAATCCAGGAGAGGATTATGAAACAACCTGTAATAAAGGACCAATATTTAATTTATATTTATTTCGTACGTGGTGAAAGTTAAACACGGTAGATTAGTTTGCAATTATTGAGATGAAGCTTTCTTCCAGCGTTTTTGACCGACAAATTTTGTCAGTAGAGGATATAACTTTTTAGTAGTCATGCTATATTTCTCTTCCTTTACACATATCTGATGTAAAACGTGTAAATGTCGGATAAATCTGCAACAAGAACCTACATCGAGTAATTTACAATAGAAAGAACGCGTTGAAACAATTGCAGATGTTCATGCCCTTATCGTGGAGAAGTAGTAAATCCATTACAAAGGTTTCCTTTATATTTGTAATGTCGTTAGCACGTTCTAACTGCTCGTTATTTTCGGATAACAAACCATTCATCACAGTAATAGTACGAGTAGTAGGCAGAACAACGAGATAACCCGTCTGAACAGTTTTGGTTGTGAAATGTGCCCTTTTGATGTGCTGTGTGTGGATTTATCTGAACATTATTGCTGCGAGATATCGATTCTGTTTCGATTTATGCTACCACCAGATACACAAGCTTGTTAATGTTAGTACTTAGAGGCTACTTTGCCTTGCATGTGGCCATTATTAAGCATAATTATTGGCGATTTGAGCACACAAACTTCTCAAAGTACACATGCTTTGCTTTATAGATGCAATCAAAGAACATAGAAATCTCTAGAGTTGCCGAATTGGTTTTGCGGCTGAAGCAAATTGAATGCGTGGTTTTGCCTAACTATTAATGATGAAGGGGACTGTTCAATGATATAGAGTTCTCCAGAGTTGATCTTCCACCTGAAGCCAATTGTAAACGTGAGGTGATTGATTGATTGATTGAAATTATTTTACTTCTCTTTTCTGCCACTTTGGCTAATCGAGATGAGGATGAAGCTGATGAGATTGATGAAGGGACAATCACAAATATCTAAGGCCAGCATACAACACGAGCCCCACGGAGGATTATACTGGCCGTGAATCCAGACGCCAGAGCCTCGCTAGTCTCCAAAATGCAGTCCAGGGTGTACGAGGTGTGGCAATAAACAAACCGGACTGATTTTTTTCTCAATTCACGTCGATGACGAAGAGAAGGCAGGACATTGACTTGGGTACTCTCCTCTACCCGCACACAAAGTTTCACGCACGCGTGGCGGTTAGTCTGGCTGTGACCATTGTTAGAAGAGGATCGTGTGCGCGAGCTCCGTCGGAATCATGCTAAGTGCTAAAGTGGAACAACGTGTTAATGTCACAAAACTTGGTAAATCCGCCGCGGAAACTTCCAATTACTTGAAAGAAATTTGTGGGGATCAGTGTTTATTTCGCACACGAGTTTTCGAGTAGTTTAAGAAGTTTAAAGAGGGTAGAGAAGGCGTCGGGGACGATCCACGATCAGGCCGCCCTTGCTCTTTGAATACTCAAGTCAGTATCGAAAACGTCGCTAAAATTGGTCGTTGATTGGGTGCCTGAAGGTCAGACTGTCAATCACTTGTATTTAAAGAATCTTTTGGGGGAGATCAGACATGTAAAAGATTGACTCATGGATTCTTCATCAGGACAGCGTGGCAATTCACAAGGCGCTATCTGTGAAGACGTTATTACTAAAAACACAACGTTCCAGTGTTGGAATATCCACTACTCGCCGGACCTAGCCCCGTGCGACTTTTTTCTCTTCACAAAAGTCAAGCCTGCGCTCAAAGGAACCAGGTTCGAGTCCGTGGATGCGGTGAAAGCAAAAGCGACGCAACTCTTAAACAGCATAACACAAGATGACTGCAACACTGCTTCCAACAGTGGAACATTCGCATGGAGCTGTGTAGGAATCGGGAAGGGGGACTACATTGAAGGGGACAACATTTCAATTGTCTGACTTTTTTCATTAAAGGGTTGGAGCATGAGTCCGGTTCCTCTATTGCCACACCTCGTATTACGTGAAATTCTATGTAACTCACTAGTTCGTGATTTCGGTGACAGAGTGCGTTTACTTTCTGGAGCAAGACCATCTTGGAGGTTGGAGTCCTGTCGTGTCCCTTCATCAATTTCATCATTCATCTTCATCGTCGCAATTAGCCAAATGTTCAGTGTAGTTAACTTTTTTCTTCAGAGCGTGCCTTTCGGCTATCCCTCAGAATGAGACATTCATCTGTTAAATTATGCCATCTATTTTTATTTCTTTATATTTTGTTTTAATTCTATAATTGGTGGTTTCAGAGGCATTATGCGATGTAACGGGAACTATCTTAATAAATATAGTCAAGAAGGCTTTGACGAACAGGTGGTGTGGTAAGCAACCTATTGGGAAGTCAACTTTGAGATGGAATTAGCAAGAAGAATGACCAGGTTTCAACTGATCTTAACCAGGATATGCTGCTGTATCAATATTGTCAATATGCTGTACTTTTAGGCTTATGTCTGCTAGAGATTAGTTGATTTCGTCCATAATTACATCTGCTAAATACTAACGGAAATAATTTTTGTTTCAGTGAGTAGAGTCCCATCTCTTCAATAATGGTGGAAAATGCAGTTGGCTAGTTAACGACCCAATATATTAGTAAGTGCATACTTTAAGAAAATATTGAAAATTTAGTTTACTTTTCCAGAATGATGAAATCTTTATCGCATTAAGCTAGTATTTGATATAATATCTTATATCTTTGAGAGTATTAAGTTTTATGTATGTGTCGTTTTTAATACGTGAGAAATTGGAAGACCACGTGGTTTCTGTTGTTGCTCTAGCATACAGATAAATTTATAGGTCGTGAAAAACTATTGCATTATGCCAGTATTTATAAAGTATTTCAGTCCACAACATTTCATATTTTTATCCCAAGTAGTTTTCGAGAAAGGAAAGGCATGAACAAAACACATTTCAATATCGAAAAACAATCGTATGTACTGTGCCAAAAAACATTCAAGTAACTTTATGCATCGTTTCTTTTTAAAAAAATCACCCACTGAGATTTAAACCGATTTAAACCAAATGTCTGTTTAAATTCATGTCCCTCGTATTCGTTAAATACGTTCAATTATCTTACGCTAAGTCATAATCGAAAAAAATGCACTCGAGAAGAATATTTTGGTGTAAGTTTATAACATGGTCGAATCACGTCACACGAAAATTTTCGAGCACCAATGACAATATTGAATATCTGCAGAAGAAAATTTTAAGCTCTGATTATTCGGATCAAAACTGTACAGACATCCAAGTACCAGACAGAAATAATATATTTGTTTAATTGTTCATTTTGTTTCTGAGAACGAAGCCTCAAACACGGAGATATTCATGACATGTTTTATAAAAATAACAACAACTTGATGTATGCTAAACATGTAGTTGACATCGTGACGCATGAAAACAATTTTATTAGGTTGCCTCCTCACTTGACGGCTGATGTTAGCTGTACTTTGCCCAGAATTTTCCACGAGGGGAATGACCATAAATTCGGAATTTCCTTTAAAGATTAGGGGGAGGGTTTTGTGTATGTGGACAAATTAACGGAATGTTAGGTTCTACCCCACTATTTCTTTAATATCATAACTCGTGCAAAACAATAATAAATAGCAATCTATTATTTTTTGTTTCTCATTTCTAAATTAACTTTGAAAGATCTAGATAGTTACTTTTAAATTTATGTTTATAGTATATTTATTGAGGTGATAGCTTGCATATCGGCGTGTTCATTTTCTCTTGACATTTATCATGTAAATAGCTCCAGTCAGCGAAATGTGGCATTAATGTTTCCTGTCTCATAGATGGCGCTGCAAGAATGTTCGTGCTGTTTAATTCCACACATAATTTCGATTGTTCTGGCTGCCATCGTAGGAAAAAAAAGCGGTCGGAATAGCAGGAGAAACAAACGAATCGTGTTTAAAAAAAATAGACCGATAATGGAGGAATTGAAAATTTATAACGCGTTGGAATTGACGTCAGTTCTCGGTTGTAAACATCAATTTAACCGTCAGACCGAAATGTTTCCGACAGCGCTCCTCGTGGCAAAGGATCATATTACTGTTATTGATGATCAGATAGCAGCTCCAAATTGCACATCGTACAGCTGTTTACTCTTGCATTGGTTGTTTTATGAATTTAACACGCATCGAAGGCAATTTAAATTGTCCATATTTGAACAAAACCTCGGAGTTTCTGCAGTTTAAACCTACCTTAGCCCAATAAATAATAAACCACTTCTTTTTATCAACTGTATTGTTATTTATCCTCAATTATCATCCTTTTCCAGAAAGTTAGGAACATTTTTTTTTCAGTCTTACAAATTTCACTTGCTGTATCAATACCTTCATAATTTACTCAGAGGGTACTGAATGGTACGTTTGCGTCTGTGACGCGTTTCTTGGGCATACGCTGTATTCTTATTGAAGATTTGCGTTTTACACCTGAGAGTGGATCCGCCGAATGAAGCGTCTGGGGAGATTTCGTGAAGCCACTTGCGGTTCACTGTCGGAGCGTGGTGCTCATCACATCACCTTCAGTAAGTCGAGAATGAGAAAATGTGAAGTCATATTTTCAGAACCCTGTGTGCTTGTACGACATTATGTATCATAAAATGCTATCAAGACCCTGGCTCATTAAAGTTTCAACACACCATTTTCTCTTCCACTGCTAGAAACACACTGAATTTTCGAATCCCGCCCACTGTCCAATATTAACTTAACGCCAATTTGACGTTTAATAATAAATTGAACACCTGTTGTTGGTCTCCCAGTTGTCAGAAAGTGTTTTCAATATTCACCATGATAACATTTGAAAATAATAAAAGGCAACTCCTTGCAAGAAGAGATTTGCTTTTGCAAATAATTATCTCTGGAGGTAAGTCACTGAAGGCAGAGTTTCGACATGCGCATGCGCTCAATTCTAAACAAGATACGTGCCTCACGACTGAAAAGATACTACGGAAGTTAGCAGCGCCGCCCAACGGATGGTTTGTTTCAACACGCCAGTCATGACTCTGGTAATAGTGCAGAACAACTCGAAAATGAATACTTAAAAAGGGTGTATACATTTAAAAGTCGCGAGTGCACTCTTACTATAAGCAAGAAAATTTCCGTCGGCAAAAGGAATTTGAGGAAATAGTAGATGGAATGTAAAATTTTGTGAAAAATGCCAATATGAGGTGGGAGAAAAAACATTCTTTTTAGCTGCACGATTTATTATCAAGCGAAATGAAACAATATTAATTCCTCTCCTCTTTCAGTGCCTATTTCGCCTCTTTTGATTCTATTTTATTTCTTCAGTACCATTTCTCTTCTTTCAGTGCTATTTACTTGCTTTTAGTGCTCTCATGTTGTCTGCTTTCCCTCCCTCTGTGCCTATTTCCCCCCCATTCGCCCTCTTTTAGTGGCCATTTTCCATCTTACGGTGTTTCTTTTTATCCAAGAAAAAGTATTTCCTTCCTTCCGTGCCTACTTTGCATGCAAGACCACAAACTAGGTTTTGTTTTAATTTCACTTCATTGATTCCAACTCAACAGCGCAAATTAAACCCCCTCTCGACAAAAAAAAGTAGAAGAAAAAAAAAGAGTGGTTCATGTCAGCCGGTGCCATTAATTGCCATTACAAGGGTAGCGTTTCACCGAAACTACGGTTTTAAATCATCTGCTAGGTATAACGATTCATGCACGCGCCTTTCAAATGCACATTTGTGATTTTTCCTTCCCCCTCTTCCCCCCTCAATTACCGCACTGATTGGCATTGATGTATTTCATCAAAAAGTTCACCATACTATTTGACGTTTCGATGATTGCGCAACCATATATTTTTTTTGTCTATCTCGTCGGTTCTTTTCCTAGATGATGAATTAATGAGTTTTCAACGTGCACGGTTGGCTATCGTCAAACGGATACGGTGAAGTGGGGGGAGGATTTGAAATGTTTGTGTAGCAATAGCAATCAATAATAGCGTTAATAATGGCGTGCAGCGTTACGGGTTGCCGAAAACATAATGAAGCTCATTAGCTAGTGTCTCGTGCTACCTTTGGGAGTTCAACGTTTCCGGTCACTGTTTGGCCTGGGACTGCTGTTAAGCACGGAAATGATCTTCGTTCTTGATTGTGGTCAGAAGTTGATGCGAGTGTATAGGTTGATTCAGTTTGAATTTATTAGTTTCATGTTTATTGTACAGGGTGATAAGGGAACCAATGTAAAAACAATTTCAGAGTAGGTAGTTCACGCAAGGGGGATGGAATGAATTAATGAAACTGAAACTACGGGTGCATCAGCACTTCGGGTATTAGCTGTAAAATACGCGCTAAATATGAACAAAACTGCCCAGAAACATTTCCCACGGAAATTGAAATAACCCATGCTAAATTCAATGTTAAGTACTTCCGTGGCAAAGAAAATGAATACTATATTCTACCTACCAGATGCGAAAAACTTGTTACCCACACACCGCAACGACCGATTAACACGCATGCCTCTCGAATCTTATGAAAAGGACCGCATTTCACGAGGCACCTTAATGTTGCAGCTATACTTTAGTTCTTGGAGCATATCCTTTGGTGTGCAACATAGCATATCGATGTCACGCTAGAGTGGCCAACGGCCAGTAGCCGCAAAGGTCTTTGGGTAATCTATTTAAAGGCAACTGGTTCACTGGTCAAATTGTCTTCCGTGTATGGGCTCTTATAATCAGAGTTGCTAATTCTGCTTGTCCGTGGCATCCAGAATTACCCTTTTATTACTGTCTAAAATTTTCCTAAAAAGTTCCTCTCATTGGGATCAGAGTTGCCAGATAGCCGTACATTTTCGACAAAAGGAGGGGAAACGAAATTGTACCTCAAAAGCTGAAATTTCGTGTCTTCCGTTAATACACTGGTGAGTTAATCGGGACTGGATATACAGCTTAACAGAAAGAGTGCTTAGGAAAAGTTTGTGTAAAGTAATGTCTAAATGTTGATAGACATCATTCGAATCAAAATTGCATGTTACATGATCCTAAGTACCATTTTGTTTCAACTTTTAATCATGCAAAACACGTCGATGACCTACATTTTCATACTTTTAATTGCACATGTTTTACAAAATTCACGTTCAAAGATTCGAAACGAGTCAAATTAAATTTTACACCAACGAGTTAGAATAGCATAGAGGTGCGGAGAACCTAACATCAGCGCCACTTGCGGAACAGAATTGATTCAGAACTCAGCAGCTGCAAACCGCTAAATGTGTTAGGCGAATGAATGTGTTGTTTTTATTTGGTTATTTTGCGCCTCTTTTCTGCTACTTTTGACTAATCGCGAAGGAACATGTGTACGAAATCAATTTAATCAATACTTTTTCATTGTTTCGTACGTAAATATTAGTTTTCAGCATACGGATGCACAAATGCAGTGACAGACTTAATTTAATGATTTATTGTACACATAACATGTAAGGATTTCTCAAAACTCGTTTGGATTTTATGCTCATTAATAATGTTACAAGTTGTGCGCTGTTTGGGGATACACCGTGTACACTTGGCTTTCAATAATGAGGACAACTTGAAAGGATGTACATGTCCTGTTCCAGTGGCATATGAATGGACTAAGAATCCTCAACACATGTACATTCCAAAACGTTTCAGTTACACGAAGCATGTCCAGTATGCGAGTGTACAAATAGCGTTCCACAATTTCACAGGGTGAGGTGAAGGGCTTTCACGGATTGTAGAAAGTTACAACTTGAAGAATTATGTCACATTGAAGTAATGTTATCGTTAAACTTATGTCTTCGTTACGAGGCAGTGTTTTGTCAGCTCTTCCAGAGATAGTGGAAAGCGTGTCAGAGGAACTCAGGTGTGATTGTTAAGTGACAATTACGTGGGTTCAACAATCACGAAGTAGAGAAAAGGGGAAAATACGACATAGGCATAAATTGTCTTGTCGCTAATCTATAAAGCCTTCTAAACATTCAAGAATGAAAGCATTGTTTTCATTATTGTGACTAAATTAGGAAATGGGATAGTTAATTCAATTCGCTTGTTGAACTACATGTTACGAACTATAGCACATTCTAAAACTATAGTTTAGAGTCTGTATTATCGAGCAACTATACGTATGCCTAGGTAAGCCAACGTCTGTGGATTTTGCAATCATAAAAATCGTGCACATTACTCATAAAGAAGTTGATAATTCTCAACAAATTACAAATATTTTCTAGAAGAGGAAATCTATCATAGGTTGTTTCCTCAAATGTGTCATGTATATGTGAAATACAGGAATTGCTACCCGTATTCTGGAATGAAAGTACGGTTACCCCTAATTTTCGACTACCAGGAATCGATGATATACACGATCTTGAAATGAAATAATCGGTACAGCATTTAAAAATATAGGGCTTTTTTAGTCAATAAAATCGTAAATATATAACATGGTCGTTTTTTTTTTATTGAGAGGAGGTAAAGTACGGGGGCGCCAGAGATCCACCTCCCCCGGGTGAAAATTTTGTCTTGAGCCTCCCGCTGATTGTCTCTTAAAATAGCCCATCTTAAGAACCATTATTTTGAAATTAGAACAAAAAGGGATATTTGGATAGTTGTATTTTTTGATTGGCTTCATTTTTTTATATGTTGAAGTAGGTCATGAGAAATTAATATTATGCAATTTTGAGACCTTGAAAAAATTTTTCCTCCCCTGTAGAAAATGTCAAAGTTCGAGGTCAGACCGCCCATTTTTCATGAAAAGTGAAACATGGGTAAGTTCTGAGTGCTGTATCTTCGGAAATCAACAACATCCCAAACTTTTATTTTGATATACTGTTAATAACGGGTGTCCCACGAACGGCGCAACTGGGAATTAAGAGTGGCGTTACTTTGTAACCGAAACCTGTACATACATAAGTCATACACCAAATGTTAGCCCTGTCCAAGTAGATATTTTTAAACATAGAAACAACAAACGGGGTGCAGTGTTGTTCATGCAGTGTTGCCAAATGGAAGTGAAAGTGTAAATTTATTTTTCCACAAAGCATGGAAAATTGCATGTCAAACATTCGTACGGAAATTTGGACGTCAATTTCCACCTTGGGTAGGTGGACTATTTCGCCATCTATAGTTCAGAGAAGAAAACAGATCGTTTTCGCTTATAGCCAATCCTGAAATGCCTCGTAAAGGCGTACCGGTCCAAATGGGTGTTTTAAACAAATTATGAGGTACAGTGGCAACACTGTTGATGTTTGAAGGCAACAAAAGGTGTGTTTAGTGATGGTCTATGACATGGAAACACTGGAAACAGGAAAAAAAGAAAATGAAAATTATGGTAAAAAAAAGTGTTACTTACCTACTCCTGGCAACTTTTTCACCATAATTTTCATTTTCTTTTTTTCCTGTTTCCAGTATTTCCATGTCATAGACCATCACTAAACACACCTTTTGTTGCCTTCAAACATCAACAGTGTTGCCACTGTACCTCATAATTTGTTTAAAACACCCATTTGGACCGGTACGCCTTTACGAGGCATTTCAGGATTGGCTATAAGCGAAAACTATCTGTTTTCTTCTCTGAACTATAGATGGCGAAATACTCCACCTACCCAAGGTGGAAATTGACGTCCAAATTTCCGTACGAATGTTTGACATGCAATTTTCCATGCTTTGTGGAAAAATAAATTTACACTTTCACTTCCATTTGGCAACACTGCATGAACAACACTGCACCCCGTTTGTTGTTTCTATGTTTAAAAATATCTACTTGGACAGGGCTAACATTTGGTGTATGACTTATGTATGTACAGGTTTCGGTTACAAAGTAACGCCACTCTTAATTCCCAGTTCCGCCGTTCGTGGGACACCCTGTATAAGACTGGTTGTTTATATACATTCAATTGTTTTGATGAGACGTTGTTGCTTTCCATTGTTATGCGGCAACAAAGAGGATCCAAAATGCAGTTTTTTCCTGTTTTCGGCCATTAATATCTTGGTTAAACAACACTACCCCAAAGATTTGTTTATTGGGAATTGAAGCTCCCTATTAGGACAACCTACCTGATATAGCACATTACTGGGATTTTGATGCTGTTAGCAGATATAACCCTTTGAATACTCAAAAATTGCGGAATCCGCATCTTTAGAATTAGACCTATCTCAAAACAGCATCAAGGTAAAAATACACTAAGTATGCCAACTTGTAGGTTAATATATGTACTAACACCAGGAAATGAAAAAAACTTTGGGGCCTCGTCCCATTTTCGACAATATTTTTTTTAAATATTAGGAAATGTAAATGTAAATTTTATCACACTTCCTCCCCTATCAGAAAGTGGAACAGACCTTTCTCATACTTTTCTTTGTTCCAAATGGAACATCCCATGTCTTGAAAAGTTGTGGGACAGTTTCGTCTTTCTTTCTTTGATAGATAACGTAGTGGTAACGTCGCATCCTTGTAATCAAGGAGTCCCGGGTATGATGCAAGGTTGAGGTACAAGTTGTTCGGATCCCACTTTAAACTGCAAGTCCCCAGACCCGATTAGCTTTCCTGTGAATAAAGTGGGCTTAAAAACAAAGCTCTATATACAGTGGCGTACCAAGGAATTTCGAAAGGGAGGAGGAACTATACATTTTTTAGTAGGCAGCCTTCTATTTGCCATCTTTTCCTGCCTTTGACATTCTTTTTACTGGGCCAAAGGGGGGTTATTATCCGCAACCCCCCCTCAACATTTATGCACGCCACTGTCTATATTGCAATAAGAGTATGTTTGTAAACGATTCTGTATTATTGTACGAAATGAAACATAACTTTCTTGTTATACATAACTTGAGATTCCCAGAATAAATCAATTTCAATTCAGGTAGGCCTAAGAGCGCACCTTCGTGATGGAGTTACCACAGCACGCCACGACGCCAAGGGTCCCGGGTTCTGGTCTTGGGATGATTGATTGTTCTTTGTGAGTGTCACTTCATCGATTTCATAATATCATCGCTCACCCTCTTTGCCATGATTAGTAAAAAGTGACAGAAAGGCGACGTAAATAACCCAACATCAGGCAATCAATCTGAAGAAGGTTTAGGATATTTCCATCATCTTTAATATTGTTACTGCAAATAACCAACGTGCTTTTTTTATCATCATGGCAATTCTTTTAAAGAAATTTTGAAACATCAGACACAAATTTATATTTTCGGGTGCTTCACCTTTCAAGCATAATGCGGTATTCCAGATTTGCTTGGTTTTCTTTGAATTGTGGTGCGGACAAGCCTTCAAAAAGTTATCAGTTCTTCCGTCTGAAAGAACTATATAACTTAACGTACAACAAGTATTCCACCAAAGGTGAAGCCATTAGGTCCATATAGGTTAAATGAAATTGTTTCAATGTAATATTTTCTGCCCACTTGGCCAAATGTTTGTTCGTAAGTAAAACATGCAGACATCTTGAACATGAACAATCAGGCAAGAAGAAGATCAGTTGACTACGACTGTTAACCACGGGGCATGTTCCATGAAGTAATTAGAAAAGTTGTCATAAATTAGTTCTGTAAAATTTAGTATCTCTACAATGTGAATGAACTAAGTGCCAGTACTAAAATATACATGAAGAGAAAACTACAGTAGCATCCAGATGGAATGGCAAAATATTTTCTAGAATGCAGAGTTTGAAGTGGAAATTCCTAGATGGGAGGAAATTTGATCGAGAATTGGGACAAACTGAGAGTTGGCGGGGGGAGAGGGGTGCACTTCTTTGATTTAACACGTTGATAGAAAGCAAAACTTTTGCATCCTCTTAACTTATAGGACTGCTTGAATGTTCACATCAAGATGGTTGCATGTTTTTCTGGAATGCTTGTAGTAAGTCTCATCATCTAGTTCTGTCAGACGGGAGAACTGATCACTTTTTGAAGGCTTGTCCGCACCACAATTCAAAGAAAACCAAACAAATCTGGAATACCGCATTATGCTTGAAAGGTGAAGCACCCGAAAATATAAATTTGTGTCTGATGTTTCAAAATTTCTTTAAAAGAATTGCCATGATGATAAAAAAAGCACGTTGGTTATTTGCAGTAACAATATTAAAGATGATGGAAATATCCTAAACCTTCTTCAGATTGATTGCCTGATGTTGGGTTATTTACGTCGCCTTTCTGTCACTTTTTACTAATCATGGCAAAGAGGGTGAGCGATGATATTATGAAATCGATGAAGTGACACTCACAAAGAACAATCAATCATCCCAAGACCAGAACCCGGGACCCTTGGCGTCGTGGCGTGCTGTGGTAACTCCATCACGAAGGTGCGCTCTTAGGCCTACCTGAATTGAAATTGATTTATTCTGGGAATCTCAAGTTATGTATAACAAGAAAGTTATGTTTCATTTCGTACAATAATACAGAATCGTTTACAAACATACTCTTATTGCAATATAGACAGTGGCGTGCATAAATGTTGAGGGGGGGTTGCGGATAATAACCCCCCTTTGGCCCAGTAAAAAGAATGTCAAAGGCAGGAAAAGATGGCAAATAGAAGGCTGCCTACTAAAAAATGTATAGTTCCTCCTCCCTTTCGAAATTCCTTGGTACGCCACTGTATATAGAGCTTTGTTTTTAAGCCCACTTTATTCACAGGAAAGCTAATCGGGTCTGGGGACCTGCAGTTTAAAGTGGGATCCGATCAACTTGTACCTCAACCTTGCATCAAACCCGGGACCCCTTGATTACAAGGATGCGACGTTCCCACTACGCTATCTATCAAAGAAAGAAAGACGAAAACTGTCCCACAACTTGTCAAGACATGGTATGTTCCATTTGGAACAAAGAAAAGTATGAGAAAGGTCTGTTCCACTTTCTGATAGGGGAGGAAGTGTGATAAAATTTACATTTACATTTCCTAATATTTAAAAAAAATATTGTCGAAAATGGGACGAGGCCCCAAAGTTTTTTTCATTTCCTGGTGTTAGTACATATATTAACCTACAAGTTGGCATACTTAGTGTATTTTTACCTTGATGCTGTTTTGAGATAGGTCTAATTCTAAAGATGCGGATTCCGCAATTTTTGAGTATTCAAAGGGTTATATCTGCTAACAGCATCAAAATCCCAGTAATGTGCTATATCAGGTAGGTTGTCCTAATAGGGAGCTTCAATTCCCAATAAATAATCTTCTAAATCATATAGATACGCTTGTACCTGTAATGATCAACCCTACCCCTCTTTATTTGTTTGTCCTTTCCAACTTAGGACTCGGAAGCCAAGCGAAGTAAACATCTCTCACGCCAGATGGTGCGCGGGAGGTATTCGTGAGAAGTCTTACTTTTTATAATCACTTCATCAACTCTTCACGAGTAGACAGGAAAGGGACAGAAGTTTATAGCTGCAGAAGCTGAGGAAGGGGAAGCGATGCGTCAACTCTCAGAAAGTTCCCTAAAAACATTTTTTTATTTTGGCAGCACACTCTCAAATTGCTCTCTTGTAATACCCATTATCTGACTTTCACGAATTGAGCTTGTTACTGTTACCATAACTCGTGTCTACAAGCAGTACATGGAAAAGTTGTTGTTTACGATTAAGTATACTTGCAGCAGTGTATAGATTCCAGTTATGGTACCTTTGTTTCGAGATAATTGAAGATCTAGGAGCGTTTACGTAGCTTGACTGCTACTTTTGGCTAATCGCAAGGCTCAGGGTGATTATATGAAACTGATGGAGGGACACTCCCAAAGAACGACCATGACCGGACCGGGACTCGAAAGCGGGAACTTCTATGACGTGGCCACTGATTCCTGTCAGAGGACTGAGGTCACAGATTCCTCCATCAGAGGATCGGATACGCCTATTCCTTTATTTGAGATTAGGGTAATCTAACTGTAAGACAGTTTCAGGTAACAGAAATTTGGTATATTCAGTGGCGGAGATTAGGGGGGCGAGGGGGGTAATTGCCCCCCCCCACTTTTCGCTACTTTTGTACCAGCACTATGCTAAACCTTATCTACAAAGGGAAATATACTGTCTTTGCCCGCCACCCCAATTTTGGAACCTTGCCCCCTCCCCAGTTTTGGAACCCAATCGCCGCCACTGGGTATACACGTAACAAAAAAGGCGTGTCACTTCATGCATAGATGATAATCGCAACGTGCTCCCCACATCTTAATTCCTATTTTTTTTTTAAAAAAAAAACATACCTAACCAAAGCGTGGTTTCCCTAAACGTGAAGGGGCCTCCCCCACGGCGAAGTGGTTGCGTCGCTGCCTTGTAATCAAGGGGTCGATACCCGGTAGAGGCACAAGTGGTTCTGATCACACTTTAAACTGTAGGTCCAGTCCCGATTAGCCTTACTTTGCATAAAGTGGACTTAAAACACCAACTCAAAGAAAGAAACCAAACCCTAAACGTGAAAGGAACTGACATTAACGTTGCCCGAGTATGGGGAACTGATTTGCACAAGAATAAAAATATTCTGACGATTTTGAAGCTGAGACCTTATTTGTGATATACGTAAAGTTCCGTATTGAAATTAGAAGATTTTAAATTGGTCCTAATGAAAAATTTTGTGATGTGAACTGCAATTTGACATGGCCGAGCGCGATCAAGTAAACTGGCTGCAAAATGAATACATCATCCTATCTTGTTTGGCTGACATTCCTGTTGATTTATTGTGTGTACTTAGTTTTATGTTTGTCGTGTTTAAATCAATGCTTACCTACTTGTCATGTGTAGTGCAGTAGATTTTGTGTGAAATAAAGAAAAAAGTGGGCGAAATTTGTGTACTTTCCCCTATATGTGGTCTGTGCGAATGAGACATTAACATTAACTAGATGGTTCACAGTCACTTGTTACGTAGCATTCTTGTGGTGATCCGCCGTCCAATCACATTCTTTTAACTATTCATTCAGCAAAGTGCGATGCAGTATTTTGTCTTTAATTGTTATTCAGTGTAAAAAATAGCCACAGTGAATGTGTAAGTCTTAGAAAGTCACTATCGAACATTAGAGTATTAGAGATTATTATGAATAATTTAATCGACCGGTCTGCTATCTGGTGGAGCGTTCCAAATTAGAGACCTTTCTTTGATCGGCGATGAACCTGGAGTTTCGCATCTAATATTGTAATCCATGCATACTCATCGAAAATCACCGTTGCCAGGTCCTTTAGCGAGACTCGTGGCAAGTAATTTCGTGACAGATGGAACAATAAGGATCCCTAGTCAATATGATGACAATATTCAGATAGTACATTATTTCATTACTTCTTTGTTTAGGGATTGGGGGAGGAGTTAGCCACGACGAGAATTACCTTCATCGAACAAAATGCCAGCCATTGCCCGCTCTTGAGAACTATGTCATGGTCTGTGGAAGACATTTTCCTTGTATTATTCAGGTTACATCCCTATCTGTGACGACAATGACCAAGGTTATTAAGCTACACCAGAATGCATGTGAACTTTTGTGTGTCTAAATTATAAAGACATCGAAAGAATTAATTACCTCTGTAGACACGATTTGTCTCCTTACATATTCGGCTGTACTTTGCCAAACATACACTCTCACGCACGCGAATATGTAGCGTGTATGTATGTATGTTTAATAACAGGTCCAAAAAAGTAACATTTTAAATTAATAAAAAATCGAATTTGTTCTTTCATATACATGAACTATTTTGGGTGAAAATTTTGTGTTGGTACAATACTTTGTATTTTGAGAGGTATAGAAATTATCAAATGGCGTAAAAATGATTATTTTGCTTATTATACGAGGCGTGGCAATAAAAAAAAACTGGACTCATGCTGTGACTCTTTTATTGAAAATATCAGACATTCGAAACGTTGTCCCCTTCAATGTAGTCCTCTCCCCGATCCCTACACTGCTCCATGCGGTTCTTCCACTGTTGGAAGCAGTGTTGCAGGTCATCTTCTGATATGCTGTTCAAGAGTTGCGTCGCCCTGGCTTTCACTGCGTCCACGGACTCGAACCGGGTTCCTTTTAGTGCTGACTTGACTTTTGGGAAGAGAAAAAATGTCTCACGGGGCTAGGTCCGATATGTACGGGGGATGTTCCAACACTGGAATGTTGTGTTTCGTTAAAAATTTCACATATAACGCGTTGTATGCTGGCGCGTTCGCCTGATGAAGAATCCATGAGCCATTCTTGCACAAGTCTGGTATCCTTCTTCTCGCCCATTCACGGAGTGTCTCCAAAACCTTCTTGTAATACACCTGTATGACAGTCTGATCTTCAGGCACCCAATCAACGTAGATAATCCCTTTAGATATCGAAAAAAATAGATCATCTTTTGAATTTGGACTTGTTGATTCTAGTTTTCTTTTTCATTGGGAAATATCCAATTCCAAACCACCAAGTAATACGTTAATATCTTATTCCTCAACCCTGTCCCATTCTTGACCTCCCTTTAGACTGTAGGATGTTAGACCTCAAGATTTTCCTCATGTTCTCCGTTAAGTAACTAAATTGCATAAATTGATAACACATTTTCGTTTCCAAGTTCTTTCGTACTTTTCTACCATATCAGTTTACAACACCCTACATTTCTATTACTTGGCAGATACGTAGCTCTCGTACTGAGAAAGAAAGACGATGAAATGCAAAGTTTACGAGACACATCCAGAAAACGTCTTATTTACACTAGATTGGATATCAGTAATCTAATACGACGTGAGTGCATGGACGTGTACAGATTTTTTTCGGGAGGGCAAGGCAGGAGGGCGGCATAAGATACATATTTTCTACTATAATAATGTTGCCACTATACAAAAAAAACTACTTCAGTTTGAAGCTATCGTGTTACTGTAAACATAAATTACTGTGGCTCAAATATTTATGTGAAATACACAATTTTAGGTTGACATTCTATTTTCGCTAGGACCGTGCTCCCCTGCTCCCCTTTTGTGTCAGAGATTAATACAAAATAATTTATGAAATCAAATATTGGGCTCTAAAATGTGCGTACTGATTTGAATGTCGAGAATAAGTTCTACACTAACAATAGCTGTTCCAATATTGTTCCAATATTCCATGTTGGAAACGATAGACTGTTCATTTCCTTTTGAGGAATGCGTTTTGACACTTCCCATCAACATGAAATCACCTGCGGTTGCCTCACAGGAATAGGGAGTATTAACCTATCCAATGAGGTTCCTTGTAACGCACAGATGAATGACGTCATCATGATTCATTTCGCTCCCATGATGCGTCACTTTCGTCCTTTGCCGTCGACACGACTTCCGGAACAGTCTCCTTTACCCACCTGCCTTCGCGCGCAACACCCCACCTCCATTTCAACCTCCCGCCTTTTTACTTTATGTTTCATCGTTTCTTTTTATCCTCTTTTAACTTCCGACGAGTGGAGAACGTTTCTTTCAAATAACTTAATGGACTTTCCGTGTGCCACTTCGATCCGATACAGCCCGATACACCACAATGGCTGACCGAATCTAGCAGAAATGTGCGAACGAATCTTGGGATACGAAAGTAAGAACGTCAGCCCTTCTCTCCTCGCATTGAAATTCCATGAAAATGGCCTACTCATAACTCTGACTACAAGTCCATTAAAGAAAGGACCTGCCAACATTGGTATGATTCAGAGACTACCATTTTTTTTATGGCAGGTGGGTACCTAACAGGTGACTCAATAAGGCAATTTTTTGGTATTTGGTTCTGACGTTGATTTTATCAATCGGCCAAAGACGCTAGTATTTGAGTGCACGTTTAATTACATAGAAATTTTGTTACTTAAACGTGTTACAATTAAAGTGCTTTTATCACCGTAAAGAAAGTGGTGGTTTTTACTCCATATTCCAGTGGAAATTTGCAGGAATGAGTTTTGTTCTCAGATCTTTGTTGAAATCCTGGATATGGGCGTAGTCTGGTAGGGCCTAAAAGGACAGAAGGGGGGGGGGGAAGCTACCCAGAGCCAGACATTACCCCCTTCCTAAAAGCTCAAATAAGACGAGAAGACAAAGTGAAAAAAGCAACACCTACCAATATACAAACAATTAATATAATAAAAGAAAGTCTTCGCTGTGATAGCAACAACTGGTGCAACGGAGTATCAAGAGATAAAACCAGAGATGGTGTGCTGCAGACTTTTAGATGCCGTCACCGATCCCTTGAAAACGCGAATTTCAGAAGACAACTTACTTATTGCTTGTTCGGTAGAACATTTCATGAGATTTGATCACCAGCTTTCATCGACATATACTCGGAACTTTGCAACATCAAGAAATATATTCTCAGAGCAGAAATGTTGTTAGCAAAGATAAGCACTTCTATTGAAACTTTACGTAAGACAATAACGCAATTAGTGTAATGTCTAAATTGAGAGAGAGAGCAAAGTTTTTTTCACGAATCTAATCTCAAATGGTTCTCAGTTGTAATGAAACTAGGAAAATGAAATGTTGTAGAGAAGTTAAGGAAATTTAAATTCTTACTATTCCATTACCTGTGTAGGTAGTGCTTTTAAATACCTTGCAACATTATAATTTGTTCATTACCCTAATCGCAAGAATGTGTTTTTAATATATTTCAACCATCTAGAATAGTGTATTTATTCTTTTCATAAAAGTAACATTCGACAACGACACAATTCCATTTTTTAATAATTTTTTTTTGGATAACTTCATGTGGGTATCATCTATTTCTTAAGGAGTATGGCATTCATGATTTTCGTAATGGATAAAAGCATGAACAATGTTAGCCTCAATTAGCTCCCACTCCTCCCCCAAGTGGACAGATGAAACTCCGCTATAGTAATAATAAATTATCACTTACTGATTGAAGGCGGGTAAATAAAAGTTTGTTATGTTATCGCGACGGCCCTCTAAAAAACGAGAGAAGAATAATTAACTCCATGTGTCTAAATATGGTAAGAAAATTCAAAGTTATCCTAAATATCGTTCAGTACGAAAAACAAAGTAACTGTTGTTTTCGTAACTTGTTACTTGATAGTTGTAACTGAGTTACAGTTACTCAATTTAAAAAAAAGTAATTGTTACTTGTAACTCTATTCGTAATAACTCGTTATTCATATGGTATTTGTGTAATGCTGAAAGGAATGCTCATATTATACCTGTAAGGTTATATCATAAAACTATGACTGCTCTGGTATAAAGGCCGCTCCCCAAGGCACCACCGTTGGCGACGCCAGCTTGCTTCGAAAGAGCTGCTGCCAGTACCTGAGAAAGTCATTCACTAATGCTGAGGTCGTTCCCTGTTGCTCTTGGTGAACTTGAATAAGAATTGTTCGCAGGTATATAAAGTGCTTTTCGCATGTTCAAGGGCAAGACATTTGAGTC
Organism: Lepisma saccharinum; assembly: GCF_977018435.1. Taxonomy (NCBI): domain Eukaryota; kingdom Metazoa; phylum Arthropoda; class Insecta; order Zygentoma; family Lepismatidae; genus Lepisma; species Lepisma saccharinum. Next base: position 76,485,366 of record NC_139236.1, read on the forward strand.
TGTGGCTTCTATTATTTAAGGCTTGATTTCTGTGAAAAACGAATCCCTTTTTAACTGCTTCGCACCGAACAGAGCTCTTTCCCATCGAGGACAAGGAATTGCGACACGTAAGGTGCGTGATGCGTAAAGAAAAATGCTCAAGGTTTTTCAGACTTACGTTCGCTGCACTTCGCAGGCTGTAAAAATTCACAGGGAGGTGCGTTTTTCTTTCTATATAGCTTTCATTCTCAGTGATTTAAAAGCGCAGTCATTTTTGCTGGGAACTTTTCAATTAACTCATAATTTGATCTTAGTGCTTGAATGGTCTCAGCGGAACATTGTTGCCAAGTAAATGCTATGGATAAGTTCGTTGTGAAGTTCCAACACTTTATCTGAAAAATATATAATTTAACAAAAACATTAATACAAACTAAGGAAGGGAGGGGGAGAGATTTGCTTAAGTTGATTCGGGTTTAAAAAAAAAGAGAAAAAAGTGTTGAGCACGCCGGAAATATGGTAAAAATATTGTACTGACTAGACAAAAATTACTCTTTCCCCCCATTTACGGTCGTAATTTTTCCCTTAACGAAATTTCTTGGCACGCTCGTTCGATTCCCAGTGAACACACATTCCAGTAATTCAGATCCCATTTTCAACTGGGATTCGAATTCAGTGATCTTGTCAAAAGTTGACACAGAAGCTGGAAGTCCATTAGCCGACACCCCCACCCTACCCCACCACTCCGAGAAGATCAATAAAAATTGATAATTAAATACAAAGGAAGTATACAGGAATCGAACCGGGACACACGAGTACATGCAATAATTTACCTATAGAATTTCGTGAAGGAGGGGCAGGGGTGTTATAATGACCCCTTTTTCTTGACTGGTGAGAACAAAATTTCTCCATATGTTACCGTAAGTCTCGCAGGGTGGGGGGAGGGTAAAGGTCATCAGCCTCCTAGTGTACAGTTACAGAGACACCTAGATGCTTAAATTCTCGCTTCTCTGCAAGCTGTTATGTGTGTTGGCTAAATGTACGGCGATAATAGACGTTGCAATTGAAAATTTGCCATTAGAATCCACTTATCGCTGTAGAATTAGGCAAGACACGTAACGCCTTGCAGAGAAGCGAGGATTTCAGGATGTAGGTGTCCCATTTTTATCGCCGGTGACTGTACCTGAAATTTACATAAAAATCTACATTTAGACCAATCTCTCACCATCTGCTGAAATATTTCCAACGATCCTGCCACGGTTGCAATTAAACCAGGTATTAAATTCCAAAATTAATATTATACTCCCAACTGTTCTTCGCTGAAACAGTGCTTGTATTTGGCAGATCCCCTCTGCAATTTACGTACTCGTACAGTGGGATCCATGAGTATTACCGTGCAAATTGTCCATGACTATTTTCATTAATTTTTCTCTTACATCCTATGTGTTTTTAAGCGATGGATTTTTATGTATGCTGGTGCAGAAGTTGTCAACAGCTTATTTTGAGTTTTCTTTTAATTCCTGAAGCTCTTATTGGATCAAATGAAGTGCACGAACATGCTGATGGACAATTCGCATGGTAGTACTCATGGATCCCACTGTACATCCGTTCTTATTGGTCGTTTTTGAGGTTTTGACGTCAAAGTACGTGGTGGACGGAGCTTCAATTTGCTGCAGCCGCAACGTTCTTCAGCCACTATTGAGAGTATTACTTATTCTAACTCGTTGCGTGATATATATGAGTCTTAAGAAAAGTTTAATTGCCACTTTTTTTTTTTTTACGTGCATGCTCTTAAAGTTGCTGGCAACAGTGCTTCCTGGTTGTTCTCCGAGAGAGTTGGATAAGATCAGTGCCTCAGCAAGACTAGAAAGAATGTCTTTGGAGGAACATTTTTACACGAATAACTTCCTGCTGAATTAATGAAAAAAGCACTAAATTGCCTCCATATCTTGGGTCTAACCAAATAATTTCCGCTTTGCCTCTTCTACTTCCATATTACTTTTCTTCCCTTATCTTTTTTCCCTTTGTTGTCAGTAAGTTTCCAAACAAGCGAAGTTTGTTCTTTACTCTCGAAAACTCCATTCTCGACACCTCTTCTAAGATGTTCCCATTAATTATACCTTCCATAAATCATATAAACCAGAAATTAAACTGTAATTACCTTATCTCTCGTTACAACACAAGCACAAATTCATCAACTGTAATAACAGCCAGGACCAGGCATAATTAAAATAAACAACAGTCGCTTCTTTTTTGTTTTCCTGAAGCCAAAGACTAAAGAAAGGCTTCTGGAACATGACAGGGGAAATCGGTATGTCAGCTACTGCTATTACGCTTTGTTTTTCTGCTCAAGTGAGTTTAGATACACACGTAACGTGCCAAAGAAGTATACACACAATAGAGTACCAGTCAGCGCTGTGGAGCTTGCTTGAACAATGAGACAATACGATGTATGATACCCTTGGGAACTGCATTAATAAGGCTGCATAAACACGGACGCATGCAATTTCCTTTTCATTTGAGACACACAATTTTGCTTTTATGCCATATTGCGCGTCAGATTGTTATAAGTACTACACTCCATGAAGAAATGTTCCTTGATTCCAAATGAGTGGCAAGAAATAACAGAGAGGATACTTGTTCATTTGTCGTTACCTTCACTTCCTGCTACTACCACTTCATTTGCATGGTGCTGTGGTCTTTAGTAACTGTTCTTCCAGTTTTATATTAACTTTGACTTTCTGTTCATTGAGAAACGGAAGTTCTCACAAGGAGCGTTATTTTACATCAGGATCCAAGGTGTATAATTTGTACATTTTCACAACAGGTGACAATTACAATAATGATGATTTACATTTTATGAAGAAATGCCAATGTTGATGCGATTTGGACATTCTCTGGCTATGTCTGTTTTGTGTTCTAAAGGTAAAATTATGCAATTTTATATGAAATGAAGACTTCGCAGATTACGTTACAGCCGTGTGGTCGGCACTCCTACCAAGTATGGTCGACTTGCGAAGGAACAAAAAATAAAGTTTTTACCTAAAAATCCGCTATTAACAATGGCCGAATATTCAAAATTCAGTACAGCCAGAACGGAAATGAATCATTGGGATACCGATTTGTGATTAAATGAATGAATCGCCATATTCTTTGTATGTTGTATTAATGTTTAACCGCGTTTGTAACAGTATGAATCTACTTTCTGCAAAACGAGTCGATATCCTTGCGAGAAATTTGTACATTGGATTATTTCTTGTTTACACATCTTGAAATTTAACTGTGTTTTGGCACCTAGACCCACTCGTGTGTCGTGTAACTTAATTATCAGATGTGATTGTAAGAAGAGTACATTTTCATAATTGAATAATGACATCAAAATTGTTTACAAGTGAACCCTCTTCACTCAAAAGTAGAAAGTTTAGTTTCTCTCACTGTGGAAACAAAGAGTTCTTTAAAGTTCGCGCAAGGGAGTGGAACAGTGAAGTTGTAATTTAAGACACAAGCAGAGCAAACCACACTGTCAGAGTGTATCTGTGCCGATATTAGTTCTTCGCAATTCCCTTTATGAAAGCACGTACTTGAGCGAATTCCACTAGGCCCTCGGGAAGCTTCCTCGTGACAAGATGCATTAGCAGTATTCCTCTCAGGTTTGTCATAAGGAGCATCCACAAGCGAGAATTGATGTTGCGAGTTAGTTATCTTGCGGTCTCATCCAGTTTTCGCACCCGCATAGCTTCCTCTACACTGTCGTCTTACGTAGAACTTCCTTCTCTCGAAGGGGAGAGAGTGCGGTGTGGCTCGTCTCATAAATCTGTTGTCGTTTTGCTTCCTCTAGCGAATTTACGCGCCAAGTTTATGCTGTCGTGAGTTATGGGGTCGCGGAAAAGCTCGAGCGTCGTTCTGATTATGAAAGGAATTATGTTCCAACACAAACACATGCATGTAACGCACTGCCGACGAAATGTTAACGCGTTGACAATTTACTGCCAAGAAAATTGCGGGTTGTTTCGTGCGCGTACGCTAGATTCTATAATAGGATGCGTCGGTGACACGTGAAAAGTTAATGCAGAAGCTGCTAGCGCCGCCAAGCGACTGGTTTGAACAAGCCAGTCTTAAAACTGTGGAACAAACACGCACAACAACTACGAAAATGAATACATTGTTTTCAGTACATAGGTTCTAATGCTATTTGGCTGACATTACTGTATGATTGCTCAATTTAGCGAAGTTTATGTTTGTTGTAATTTCCTCTCCACGTTTCAACGTCATATCGTTAACTAATGGTCGTTAGCTGTCTTTGACTCACCCGTATGCACCCACCTTACACCTGCATCCTTGTTTTCAAATATTGGAGAGTGAAAGTGACCCCTGTGTGAAGACGCCCAAATGTCAATCTCTCCTTCACGTAGTACACCCTGGGTTGCATTTTGCAGACTAACGGGGCTCTGGTGTCTAAACTCTCAGCCAGTATAATCGACTGTATGGTTGTGAATGTCTTTCACCAATTTCGCATCACCTTTGATCGTCATCTTCGCGATTAGTCAAAAGTTACAGAAAAGCGAAGTAAAGTAAACCTCTTCACACAATCAATAAATCAAATATTGGTTTGTAACTAACTGAATCTGGGATAATTTATGCGTTGTTCTGTCTTAGCTTTAAACTATAGGCTCAATCTCGAGTATACTCAAGGCCTGTCACGTGCCAGTTTCGATGACACAATGAAGGTTGCAAGGAGGAATGGTTTCTCGGAAGCGACGATAGATGGCAGCACGCCATATAAAGAAGAGCAGAGCTCATTGTACAAACTAGGAGCGGAGAAGAGCGATTATATATATTATAGTAAATAAAAAATATATAAAGGAAGAGTATAAAAATTATAGAAGGAGTGAATAAAATGTTGTATATAGCAAATTAAGATAATTAAGAACATGCTCATATATGATACGTTTAGAAAAGTCATTAGGTGAGCAAATGAATTCAGAAAATGTATCTCTTTTTATTTTCCTGACGAGGAGAACATCGTCAGTGTTTTGGTTGTTTGTCACCGGTGGCGCTGTGTCAAATTAGACGCCCCGAAGCACTTTTCGGTTGCGCTTTTTATTAGTCGCACTGGGCCATTGGCAGCGCTGGTTATTAGCGATCCTGGTTATTCCCCTTTGGTCGTTAAATAGGAGGTGGCGCTATTGTCAGTTTAGTCGACCCTACTCTTTCTACAAGTATAGCTTGTATTGTTTGACAAAGAAGCGGGGGGAAAGCGAGCACATAAATAAGATTACGCTTTAAAGGAAGATAATAAATTAAACGAAGAAAAGAAGAAGAAGCCTTTTCGATTACCAAAGAAGAAGAAGCCTTTTGATAATAAAAGAAGAAGAAGCCTTTTCCATATTAAAAGAAGAAGAAGCCGTTTCCATAATAAAAGAAGAAGAAGCTTTTTCCATATTAAAAGAAGAAGAAGCCGTTTCCATAATAAAAGAAGAAGAAGCCTTTTAGAAGAAGCCGTTTCCATAATAAAATAAGAAGAAGCTTTTTCCATATTAAAAGAAGAAGAAGCCTTTTAAAAGAAGAAGCCATTTAAAAGAAGAAGAAGCCTTTTCGATTATATATATATATATATATATTTTCTCTGTATTTTGTCAAGTTCTCAGAATATAGATCCGCATTTTACTATATCCTCTTGGCTATAAAACGCTTTCTTATTTGGAATTCTCAAACAAAGAACCTATCCCCCTGAGATTAAGATATCTGTAGCCGTGGTAAATAACATGTAAGTACGTACCCACAAGGGGCGAAGCATTAGTGGCGACCAACGTTGCGGCTAGCAGAATTGTGACTGAGAAAGCAAAGAGAGAGAAAGCCAAGATGGAGAAAGCAAATAAAGTCGAGGACGAGGACAGAGAAACTATAATGGAGAAAATGGAAGACAGAAAGGAAATATTAAACTGTTGTGGAAAAGAGGGAAATAAGGAAGAAACTATCCTATGCAGCTCATGCAAAGAAATGAAACATTGGCTATGTGAGAAGATAAGAAGAGAAAAGTACATAGGAATAAGTGAAAGAGGAGATTACGTATGCAAAAATTGCAAGGAAGAAAGGATAAATGAAAAGGAAGAGAAGAAAAGGGAAAAGGAAGAAGAGAAAATGAAGGAAAAACCAAAGAAGACAGAAGAGGTGAACATGATAGAAATGTTCCAGAAGTTATCGATGCAGATAGAAGAGAGTAATAACAAAAATAGCAGAAGATTAGAAAGAGAATTAAAAACACAGATGGAAGAGAATAACAGAGAAGCAAAAGAGAATAATAGAAGACTCGAAGAAAAGATAGATGAAAACAGCAGGAAATTGGAAGCATCGAGGTCCGAAACCCATGAGATGTTCTTGAGATTGAATGAAACCTGTGAAGGAAATAGAAAGTCGCTGGAAAGTAAGATAGAAGAAACAACGTTGTTAATCGAGAGTACAAGTTTAGATACAAATAGAAGAATAGAAGAGGAGGTTTCTAATCTCAGAGAGGAAAATAAACAAAGAAACGAAAATTTGGAGAGAAAGCTGGTTGAAAGTAAATCTCAAATAGAATTAGCCGTTTCAAGAATAAAAGAAAACGAAAGCAAGATAGAGGAGGCTAAGCTCCTGATAGAAGATAGAAGTTTGGAAGTGAATAATAGAATCGAAAGGGAAGTTCTAAAACTCAGAGAAGAAAACTCGCATGGATTTCAAGAAGCTCAAGAAAAAACTCTGAGAATAGAAAAGGAGATTGTGGAGAATCGAACCAAAATGAATGCAGCAGATAAGAGAGGAAAGGAAATGGATAGAAAAATAAACGGAACAGTATCCAGGATGGATAAAACAGAGAAGAGAATGGAAGAAGTGGAAAGAAGATTAGGGAATATATCAATAAAAGAAAGGAAAGATAGATCCAGCTTTAGATGCAGCGAGGAAGATACTTATATCAAAAAAGAGATAAAAGAAGAAAGCTCTAGCGATGAGTCTACAACAGAAGAAGAAAGGAAAAAAGATTATGGGAAAAGATCTCACCAAAGGAGAAAGAGAAAGTGGAAAAGTAGTGAAGAAGGAAGCAACAATGAGAAATTTTTAGATACGCTAGAAGAAGAATACAAAGGCTGTGAAAGATATAAATCAAGGATACCTAGACCACAGGAATTACAGCATATGCCTAAATTTAATGGAAATATATCAGAGAAATGCCCAAGAAAATTCCTGAAGGAGCTTACCACGAACATACGTTTAATGAGAATTCCAGATCACATGACTCTTAGTCTCATTGACACGTGTTTCGAACAGTCAGCTGCCGGGTGGTACCAATTAAACCAACACAAATTCAAAGACTTTCGAGAATTCAATAGAAAGTTTTTAGATTACTATTGTAGCAAAGACATCAAGGAAAGGCAATTGGAAGCCCTAAAACGAAAACACATCGACTGGTCGAAAATTGAAAGTCTGGAGGAACGTACATGGGAAACTTTGAGAAGCTTTAAGAATTTGAAAGAAGGATGCAGTGAAGAGGAATTAGTGAAACAAGTAATCCAAACGCTACCAGTAAGAATCCAAAGAGCCATAGCAGCGGTGAAAATAAAGAAAGTGGATGACTTAATAGAATACTTAAGGACAGAAGATATGCTGAAGAAAACTCAAAACTCTTGGGATAGAGAGAGGAATGACAGGGATGGTCGACCTTATTCAAAGAGACGTTATGATGACGAAGATAATAGCAACAGGCAAAAGTTCCGAAGACAAGAGCTCGAGGTTAGAAATCTGGATTTGAGAGGTCAGGACCAGGATAGAGGAAGAGGAACCAACTTGAGAAATTCGAACGAGTACGTCAGGAATCAAGAGTTTGTTGTAGATGGAAGATACCAGGGATATGATAGGACATACAGAGGCAGAAATAGATTTCAAAGATATGGCAGAAGGGGAAGTCCTAGATGGAGAGAGGAAAGAGAAGAAAGACAGCAGAATGGACGAGCATCCAATGATGAAACTGAGAGAAGAAATATATCTCAGGACGAAGAGAGAAACGAGGCAATGGAGCTAACAAGAAGCTATTGTACTGATGGAAGAAGGTTCCAAGAAAGATCGCACGGAGGAGAACATTTGGAGAACGCCCAAAATAATAGAGCGTCAAACATGTAATGCTCTTGCAGCAATCCCCAGGTGTGAGAGCTAATGAAAAGGAACATGAAATGAGGGGAGAAAAAATAGAGAAACTCAGCGATAGTCTAGAATTATGTTTAGTAGGAGAACCAGACTTTGGAAGACTAAAACCTGGAAGAACGTTTTATGTGAAAGCTAAAATAATAGAACTGGAAGTTAAATGTTTGGTAGATTGTGGAAGCGTAGTGGAAGTCATGAGTTACGAATGCTGGAAGAAAATAAGAGAGAAGTACCCGCAAGCTAGATTAGATACATGCGAGAAAGATAGGATTAGATTGGTCATGGCAGCCGGCAAGGATGAATACAAGATACAGGGATCGATAAAAATCTTGATGAATATTCAAGGTGAAAATTTCTCAGTAAATTTCTTAGTGGTGAAAGGATTACGGTGTGAGATTATTTTAGGAGTGTCTTTCCTAGAAAAGTATGATGGGCACATTCATGTCAAAGAGAGAAGGCTAAATGTGGAATTGGAAGAGTCGTGTAGACTTGATATTCCTATGGAGACAATATGTGACGAGTCGGCAAAAGAAATGTGTGTTCGAAAACAAGGTCTTGTGGTTAACAAAAGGGACGTTATGTATAAAGAAGGTGAATACGACGAAGATAAACATAGAGAAATAAAGGAAAAAGAAAATGAATATGTGGCGTCCGTTAAAGAAATACAAGATAAAGTGAGCGAATGCATAGAAATCTCTGAAAACGAGAGAAGAGAATTGAGAGATGTACTTGTCAAGCATAGGAATTTATTTAGCCAGCGACCTGGACTTACGAATGTGTATTCATATGAAATAGAGGTCGACACAAATCAGCCCATAGTATCTAGGCAATATTCTATACCGTTTACTAAGAGGAAAGCTGTTGAAGAAGAACTACAGAAATGGCTGGACTGGGATATCATAGAAGATTCAAATAGTATTCACATAAGCCCCATGCACGTAGTGGATAAGCCAAACGGAGGCGTGAGACCTGTTTTGGACCTGAGAGAGCTAAATAAGCATGTATTACTACCACGAAATCAAGTAGAAAAAATCAATGAGCTGTTGCATTCATTTGCGGGAAGCAAGTACTTCACATCTTTTGACTTAACGCTAGGATACTTCCAGGTGGAGATTGAAGAAAGATCTAGAAAATACACAGCATTTAGGTATGGGTCCAGGTTATTGCAATTTAAAAGACTACCTTACGGATTAAATTCATCGGTGTCGGCGTTTACAACAGCGTTAAACAGAATATTTGGTCTAGAAACAAAATCATGGTTAGCAATATATGTAGATGATATGTGTATACATTCAAAGGACTGGATGGATCATATAAGCAAAATAGACTGGGTTTTATGTAAATTGAAAGAAGCAGGACTTACTGTTAAGTTAGAAAAATGTTCGTTTGCAAAGAAAGAAATCAAGTTCCTAGGGCATATAGTGTCTGGAGGAAACGTAAGACTTTGTAGCGATAAAAATGAGGCTATAAAATGTTTTCCAAAGCCTACAACCAGGAAGCAATTGCAAAGATTCCTAGGGATATGCAATTGGAGGAGCAAATTTATTAAGAATTTCGCTTCAAAAGCCAAGCCTTTATACGATCTTTTGAGAAAGGATGTGAAATGGAAATGGGCACGGAGGAAGTAAAAAAGGGCTTAGTTAATGAATAATAGAAACAGTAAGAGAAGTCACATAGAACGAGGGAAAAATTTATAAATTTACAAATGAACTTTCCAATATATAAATTTTTCATCCTCAAGGAGGGGGATATTGTGTCACGTGCCAGTTTCGATGACACAATGAAGGTTGCAAGGAGGAATGGTTTCTCGGAAGCGACGATAGATGGCAGCACGCCATATAAAGAAGAGCAGAGCTCATTGTACAAACTAGGAGCGGAGAAGAGCGATTATATATATTATAGTAAATAAAAAATATATAAAGGAAGAGTATAAAAATTATAGAAGGAGTGAATAAAATGTTGTATATAGCAAATTAAGATAATTAAGAACATGCTCATATATGATACGTTTAGAAAAGTCATTAGGTGAGCAAATGAATTCAGAAAATGTATCTCTTTTTATTTTCCTGACGAGGAGAACATCGTCAGTGTTTTGGTTGTTTGTCACCGGTGGCGCTGTGTCAAATTAGACGCCCCGAAGCACTTTTCGGTTGCGCTTTTTATTAGTCGCACTGGGCCATTGGCAGCGCTGGTTATTAGCGATCCTGGTTATTCCCCTTTGGTCGTTAAATAGGAGGTGGCGCTATTGTCAGTTTAGTCGACCCTACTCTTTCTACAAGTATAGCTTGTATTGTTTGACAAAGAAGCGGGGGGAAAGCGAGCACATAAATAAGATTACGCTTTAAAGGAAGATAATAAATTAAACGAAGAAAAGAAGAAGAAGCCTTTTCGATTACCAAAGAAGAAGAAGCCTTTTGATAATAAAAGAAGAAGAAGCCTTTTCCATATTAAAAGAAGAAGAAGCCGTTTCCATAATAAAAGAAGAAGAAGCTTTTTCCATATTAAAAGAAGAAGAAGCCGTTTCCATAATAAAAGAAGAAGAAGCCTTTTAGAAGAAGCCGTTTCCATAATAAAATAAGAAGAAGCTTTTTCCATATTAAAAGAAGAAGAAGCCTTTTAAAAGAAGAAGCCATTTAAAAGAAGAAGAAGCCTTTTCGATTATATATATATATATATATATATTTTCTCTGTATTTTGTCAAGTTCTCAGAATATAGATCCGCATTTTACTATATCCTCTTGGCTATAAAACGCTTTCTTATTTGGAATTCTCAAACAAAGAACCTATCCCCCTGAGATTAAGATATCTGTAGCCGTGGTAAATAACATGTAAGTACGTACCCACAAGGGGCGTGGCAGGCCTCCCAGATGGCGCAGTGGTAGTGTTGGCGCCTTGTAATAAAGGGGTCCAGGGTTCGATACCTGGTTGCGGCACACTTTCGGATTCCACTTTAAACTGTAGGTCCAGTCGCGATTAGTGCATAAAGTGGACTTAAAACAACAATTCAATCGAGTATACTCAACTCTGCACACAATGGATGTCTATGAAACTTGGATAAATTGTGTGTGAATGCATCTCTGGGTGAACTGCGGTGACCTCAAAGTGATCCCCGAGTTCAATAATACATCGGTCACCAGTCTTACAGCAAACACGCTTTTCATTCCTTCACACAGTGCACCGTACCTTCACGCGGGCATTATGAGCCTGGCTTCACATATTAAGCAATATCCGCCAAGGTCTCTACATGCGGTTGTTGACTGGAACTATTAACCTCGAACTTGGGTGTGTGCAGAAAGAACAAAAACATCCATGCAGATCATGTACATGGTACGGTCAAAAAGTTCTGGTACTTCACAAGACACGCCTGGTAAGAACTCTTGTAAGCGATCCCAGTTCCGATCAGCCTATCTGTACGTAAAACAAAAAAATCAAACTCTTGTAAACGTGGAAAAGAACACCCCAGTTCAGGAAAGTTGGTGAGTTGCCTAACTCTTGTCAGTAACTGTCGATTGGGCAGGGTCGTGTGGATATTGATATATTGCATCATCCAACTGAGCTGGTCATATGACGTTCCTAATATAGGAACCTCAAACGGTCATCATCTTGCATGTATAACTAACTTATCGCTGCAAAATTGAACTTTTTTTAGATTGCTTTGTGACTAAAACAATAATACTGGAATGAATACTATGACTACGATGAACCCAGAGGTGTGGTTATTTAAGAAGAAAATAATTAATGCCCACCACTATTTATGTTATACTTTAACTCAGTCAGCTTATCAATCATTCCTCTCTCTGACGCAAATAAACATCAAAATTCTACCCTGGGATAATGTATCTAGGTAGATCCATGTCCTCGTAAACCATGGTGATAGGACCTTGGCTAATAGTGGCATATTGGGCAGTTTCGACGTAATGTAGCATAAATATAAGTTAACTTTCACCATCCCCTCCCCAAATAAATCACAACAAACTTCTTCAAGAAAATAACACGCGGTTCTTCAAGGGCCTAACAAGTCTTGGTGAGTCGAATTCATTACTTTGACCCCGGCAATAAACGAATCCGGGGTCTGTTGGTTACAAGGCGGCAGTTTAACTTCTATGCTATTTTCTATCCACCGAAACTTTCGTGTCATCACTTCGTTCTTTGTCGAGTTCAAAGTATTCATTCTATCTAGTGAGCAGAAGAGTAACTTCAATCCTTTTCTGTTCTTCCCTTCTTTTGATGTGAGGTACAATTTCTTGTAACATGTCCCCGATGATTGGTCAAAATATTGGAGTTTGACAAATGAGTCCTTGTATACTATACACAACAGCGATATATTCTTGTATATTATGCAGCATTTGAGATACAGGTCTCACGTAAGGAATACAGCAACACGGTTCTTTGCTATCGATCTTCCAGTATCTTCCTCGAGGAGCAGAAAACTCGCGAAAGGGTTCGTGTAACTTTGCAATTAGGTAGTGGAGACGGCAGAACTTGTGAGAAGAGAAGAAGAAGATGAGGATTATATGCTGTGGAACTGGGAATGAGTCATACCCTCCGTAGGAACAATAGCGACAGGGTGTGAGATGAGAGCGCCTGGAAACTCTAGAGGAAACTTCTTCAACGTGTCCTGTGGGATAACCACCGATTATCCAGGAGTTCCTACTCTACATCAAGTACGGAAGCTACGCGAAAGCTCATCGCAGAACTTTTAGTTTGAGTTGCCCATTGTTTCAGATTTCGTTGCTGACTTCTTGGCTGTATTTCGAGAGACAATGCCTTTTTTATTTTTACTTGCCGGGAAGTCGAATCCGACACTTTTGAATTGATCCACTATTATATAACCACTACCGCGAATCAGCAGTGTGAATTACTATCTGGAAAACTATGCCACTGACGAATGTAATGGCCGTTTGCATTCTACAATAGTAAACAAGTATTTTTCTTGATAAGTCTCTTTGGGGGGGGGGGGGCGAGCCCTCTGGACATCCTCAACTCACTCTACCACCGAGGCGGTTCTTTTAGATTGACCATTGAGGAGCTACTTGAGAAGACTCTGGTCTATATAGTCGGAGAACAGCGGTCCTTGACCTTGAGTGGTGAATTTTAAATTAGGTCTGGCATATACGTATCTTACATTGTGAAAACAATGTCTATTTTGCGTTAACCTCACTTGCAGTTCTAACAATGTACAGTTTTTGTTGGAGAATAGAGTGGTGTATCTATTCCCTTTGTTGTATAGCTATAAGCCGGAGCATACGAGAGTAGGAAGGGACAGTGGTCTCCCAGCATCCCATTCGCTTCGCAACTTCCGGCATTCGACAGGGGGGGAAAACAATAGACTTCCGGCAGTAAAGAACAGGATGACGCCCCCTCGCGGAGCTTCTGAACGGCGCGTTGATGGACAGCGAGATCCAAGGTCACGGTGTTGTTTATGTAAAAAACCGGTTGGAAGGTTAACGTAGGACCTGCTACAATGGAAGGTGTGGATAGGAGTTCCCTTGTCTCCCGTGTTGGTGAATACATTATCGAGATTTTCACGCATGCTAAAGGTGCCTTTCTCACAGCTCCACCGAGCGACTCGTTTATGGAGCGTTTCATGCGCATATGCTGAAAAAATTCCATAATGGGATATGCTACTTACGGAATCTTAATGCGGAAGTCACTACCGCCGCTAGGCGGATGGTTTGAACAAGTTAGTGAGAGAACGATGCATAACTCGGAACTCTGTAAATGAGTGCTAATAGCCGGTATACATTTTAATGTTATTTGATTACATTGCAGAGTGAATGCACATTTTAATGGCGAATTAAGTTCATATTTTCCCACGTACCTAAAAATTGGGACATTTCTTGAACCAATGACTGTTCACTGTACGTAATTTACTCACCCGTGTGCACACACTTTGCTATAAGGAACTCTTCACATGTGCAATCTCTCCTTTCCGATTAAAAAGAGCACTGTACAGAGTTCGATCCCCGTTCCCAAAATTTTAGTTATACGTGTACAACTGGGCTTCGAGTGTATATAGCTCGTATCGTCTGTTCGAGCGTTATTCGCTTTAAGGAAGAAGCTCTCAATTCCGTACGCTATCTAGCGTTGTTCCTTCGAACTATTTGGCGCTCGAGCTAAATCCTCTCCCTGGAGCACTCTAGTTTGTACACTCCTGTTCACATAAAGTGGTACATTTTATAAGATTGAACAGTTGAAGAATGTGCCACTTTATATGAACAGGACTCTACCATCACTTCTGAACCGAGCTGTATACTGTCCGCGAGTAGATGTAAGCTATCTTTACGCGCATCACTGGCTTGAATATCTCGCAAGGAGGAAGGTAGAAACTCTCTCTATGTGTGTTCCTGAGAGAATTTACACATTTCTGACATTCTGACATTAAAAGATCGCTTTTCGCGATTACGAGCTCGGAATTTAATTTCGTCTTCCCGAAACCCTTTCCGTTTAAATTCACGACGGTTGACTTGCAACGTGTAGAAAAAAAAATTGCCTCTTCCGCTGCTCCGGCTTGCTCCTAAGGAGGTGATTTATTCCCGGCGTTTCATCACGCCCAAGCGACTTCATCCATTCTCTTATCTCATATGAACACACGTCACATCTATGAGATGCTTCAGCCGACCGGAAGCAGAGAAATTCTCGCCGAGTTTCTGATTTTCGAGTATGAGTGTAGAGGCTTACGTGCTGAAAAGTTTCTGGACTTTCTCTCTCTCTCTCTCTCTCTCTCTCTCTCTATCTATCTCTCAATCTCGCTGTGTGTGAAGTTTCCCGTGCATATTGCGCCGTGCTATGAAGGGACATTTAGTGGAATGTGGAGGTAGAGTTCCACACATTCCGGATCTCGGTCATTTTAAGATGATATGATCAGCACCACGCCCCCCCCCCCCCCCCCGGTACCTGTTTACTTGAGTTTGGGTGAACCCCAGATTCGCTTTATGCAGAGACAAGGCCGGAAAAAATTTCGACCTCAAATCACCCACTCGTGGCAGTCAGACGCTCTACCGACTACGATGAAAATCACTCGGCGCTGTAACCCAACACCTTCTGGAGCAGTTTAAATGATAAGTGTTTGACCACCCGGCGTATAGCCCCGACTTAACGCTGAGTGATTTTCATCTCTTCCCTGCATTGAAGAACTGGCTGGCTAGGAGGCCAAAGCTTCCACACCAATGAGGAGCTTCAAAACAACGTTCAGGCCCATCTCACATCACTGGCGGCAACGTTCTTCTCAGAGGGGATTCGGAAAGCTCGTCCCACGATATGACAAATGCCTGTATCTTAACGACGATTATGTCGAAATGTAACCAGGTATGTACATAACTTTTGGCAAGGGACAGCATTGAGCAGACCATCCAGGCTATATGTAGGGAGGAGAGGAGTGGTATAACGAATGTAAATATCAAAGCCCTGGGCTCCTATTTACATGCAGTTTGGAGGGAGCGCAGGAAAATGCTGCAAGGAGTCAGTGAAAGTGAAGGGTACGGAACAGCAGGGGCTCAAGCATAGGTGGAGCGTGTAATGTAGTGTTGTGAAAATGAACAATCTCAAATGTAAGAAGAGGACCACATTGCTATTTATATATGTACATAGTATGTAATTATTTTCCAAATGTTTCTGTTTATAAATGTTTCTGAATGTATGATAAAAGTGGTGCATGTTTAAGGTCGGGGTGTTTATGTAACAATATTGTAAGATACGCACACCCGAAGGGCTAGTACCAATATCAATAAATATCAAATAATAAATTCATTTTGTTACTTACACTTGTCTTATTTTTACGGTCCATCGGAGGTTGAAAGAAAAGCCCTCGTATAATGTGTGTGTGTTTGTTTGTGTGTCAGGTCAGATTCGAATCCCCTCCCGACACCCATGGGTGGCAGGATGTTTCACCAGGAGATCAGAACATGTTTCACTGTTCGCTAGGCTAGTGGTGTTGGACAATGGTACCTTGGTGATCCCAAGAAGAAACGCGTCAACGGGATCCGACTTCGATTGTTGTTTTCATGACAAAGTGCGACGCCATTCTCTTAGTTTCGGGTTGAAACTAACGCACAGGGCTTTCAACACCAGTGGGTATGCTGCTCAAAAATTCCTCCCTTTCCTTGTAACACGCATCGCCACGCCCTGTCTTCATTTCCTGGGGACCCATTTGGGGAACACTTTCGTATGCTGCAGCTTCTCATATACGATAAGGTCGGCTGATCCAACACTGACATGCAATAACTCTGAAAGTTCTTTGACAGTGACGC
The DNA here is from genome assembly GCF_977018435.1 of Lepisma saccharinum. NCBI lineage: Eukaryota > Metazoa > Arthropoda > Insecta > Zygentoma > Lepismatidae > Lepisma > Lepisma saccharinum. The sequence goes on from NC_139236.1 coordinate 76,501,763, forward strand.
ATGTATCTTGACGAATAAGCTCATCTGCAGCCTAGATAGTTGCGGCTGTTAGGGCAGAGTGCGGGCGACCAGGTCTTGTCGAGTCCTGCACATTTGTGTAGCCTCCTGCGAACGTACATATCCATTCCTGTAATTATATTCAGGCAGTACCAAACTCTCCTTTTGTTCGGACTGTGGATCAGGGTGCGAAATCCTGGGAGAATTCCCCCCACCAACAATCTTGGCCTCAAAAATCCCCCCCTCCACCAAAAGTTTCCGGGGAGGAGAGTATTTGTCACAACAAACAAAACATCAGGAATTACTTTTAGTTTCAAATATACTTTACTAATGCCCGGTTCGCTCAACCATCTTTAAAACGTTCTTAACGAGTTGATAGTTAACGCATCACTAAAATCTTAGCAGCCTGTTAAACTTTTAATGTTCGCTCAAGCGATTTTATAGGCCCGTTAACTAACGACATGTTAGATACGTTTTGCTTTGATTCCTTGTTATTCTCATACTTTGACACGAGAAATGCAACGTTTTCATTGGTTGCACCGTGGACAGTAGACTGTGCGTAAGCGCAGTTGTATTTTTTTTTGGAATGAAATCCCAGGAACAAGAATAAATAAAGTAATGTGTAACACATAAATATATGTTTAAGAAATGAATGTTACTTAGGTATTTACGTCCGCCCACCGAAAATGTTATGTATTAGGATTAACAGTTGCATTGTCATTTCGTAAGTTAGATTTAAATGAGTGCCTACCGACTGCAAATACAAGATCATAAATATATAAATAAAAACTAGTGTTCTAGGTTAGGGTAATCTGTTTGAAGTTTGATAAATTTAATTATATTAAAATGGCATTGCAAAAGAGGCCTAAAGGTGGAAATGAACGTGTGTTTGCTATAAAAATTTTCCTCAACAAAAGAGAACATTTCACGAAATGTACACCATGCATAACTTAACTTACTGTCCATGGCAATTAAATAATATGTAAATATTGCAAGTCACTTCCATTGGAATTGATGTGAATGTGGCATTGCAAACAAGAAATCTACTGTTTCCAAATAATAACTGACAAGAAAAGAAGGCACGTAAAATGTTTACCAGTATGATTACCGTTCGTGCATATGTACAAGGGACGTTTCTGAATGGTTGTGTTTTTGTTTCGTACAAATATTTTTCAATATATATATATATATATATATATATATATATATATATATATATATATAATACAATACGATATTTTATATTTGATTTATCATAAATGGTAAATAGGAAAAGTACACTGTTAGACAGTATCCTCACCACTTGTACGAACATACCGTGCAAAAATATTTTCCGAATGCGTGGTAGTGTGTTTTACAAACAAATATGCATACTTTTACAATGTCCATGCACGAAACTACATTACCAGAAACAGCTTAGGATTAAGCTTTTTTCTTAATGAAACATACATGTGTAGTATGGTACTTTACATTATATTTGGTTATTCATTATGTGATGAAATTGTAGTCATTCAGAAAATGTACCTTGTACATGGAACGGTTGATTGATATGATATTTTAAATTTGATTTATCATAACTGGTTAAAAAAAAACAAAAAACAAACAAGTGCACTGTTAGACAGTACCATTACCACTTGTACGTAAGTAAAAGGAAAAATTTCCGAATGGATGGTAGTGTGTTTTTCAAACAAACATGTATACTCTTACAATTTACATGCACGAAACGACAACACCTGTAAACTGCTTAGGACCTGAAGCTTAACATACATGTGTAGTACGGTTCTTTACAATATGTTTGGCTTTTCATTATGTGATGAAATTGTAGTCATTCAGAAAATGTACCTTGTACATGGAACGGTTGATTAATATGATATTTTACATTTAATTTATCATAACTGGTAAAAAATATAACAAGTGCACTCAGACATCTCAGACAATATCACTACCACTTGTACAAGGAATATAATTTCCGAATGGATGGTAGTGTCTTTTATGTCACTGCACAATGTCCATGCACGAAACTATATACCTGAAACTGCTTAGGACCTCAAGCTTTTTTTTTTTTTTTTTTTTTTTTATATATGAAACAAAGTATGTAAGCTATATTACGTGATGAGATGGTAGTCGTTCGTAAATGTACCTTGTACATGTAACGGTTGATTATTTTTTTCAATTTTTAAGTGCTCTTTCAGTTTGGTATGAATACGATTTAATTTCCATTTGCACCGTTATATGTCAGCCCATTTTCAATATACTGCATAATAATTGTTTTGATTTTGTGATTATATTAAGACTCACGTTATATTAAACAACATGTTTTATTCTACAGTACTTACGTACAGCTACGAGCTAAATAAGTAAATAGGTTAGGCAGGTTTTCTTTATTTCTGTACTTGGTTAGGTTAGGCAGGTCAGGTTTGGTGCTTTTAGCATCTCCAGTTTGCTACAGCTGTCCCTAGCCGCTTGTGATTCAGAATATAGAATGATGAACATTTGTGTCGAGCATTCTCGTCACTGCAAAATTATTTTTTTCCATTATGTTAATTGGAGTAGGTGGATAATAATTTGAAAAGTTCGAAAGAACAATTCCCTACTACTTTGAAAGATTGCAGGCTACATTGTGTAATGTCACAGATTTATTTTACATTAAATGAGAGTACAGGACGGGTATTGCCTATTTGTAGGACAGTTGCTTCATTTTAATTTTATCTCTTACGTTTTCTGTCATTTTTCAGTTGAAAAAACAACAAAAAATTGGAATGGTAGTTATAATCAGACATAAGCATAAACACAAGAAACCACGACTTTCTCCAGTTTCTATATGATCCACTGGAAAACGGCGTGCACGACGACACCGAATATTTTGGTGAATAACTTTATCTTATACAAATTGAAATATGTAAAAGGAGGTTACATTATTTTAAAAAGTCATGCGATATTTTGTGTTTATGGTTACAGTGCATTCAAGGTCGAAGCCCAATATTCATTTTAAAAACATCAAGTTCGTATAATTAACTATGAGCATATATTTTTGGCTCGACAGGCAAAATTAATAAAATTTGAATAATGTGTGATGATTATGATGCCATTATTGACAAAACTTTAAAAAGTACATTGATACAATATTTCTCATTTAACTTACATGTGATTTCTGATTTGCAGTACGAATTTATAATATGAAATACGAAATGGGAAAATTATTTTTGCTGTAGAAAGAAATCGAACTAGTGTACGTTTTGCGATGGTATGAAATAATGTGTCCAAATCGGTTTGGGATAACCTTTCAACACAACAGCTGTCATACGCAATTTCGCCATCTTATTTCCGACCCAACACATCGCGCTGTTAAGCACGTTAATGAAGCAAAAGAGTGCCTTTAGATTTAACGACGACATTAGAGGTCTGTTAGCCTTAACGAAGGTTGGAGAAATGCCTCGATGTGCTAATGTAGCGTTAACTTGATTTAACGCTTCTTTAAAATTTAACGCGCATTGAGCGAACCGGGCATAAGAATAATATCGAAAACACACAAATTTGTGTGGTTGTGAGTGTTCAATGCTTCTCTCTCTCAAAAGATCTAATCAATATCTATATCAATATCTAAAGTAAAACAAGAATGCAAGACAGTAATAATTATGAAATCTAATTGATTTACATTAACATAAAGCAAGAACTATTCAACTATTTCATAATTTATTAACATCTTTAACCAGTTAGTAAAGGAATTAGTTTTCCAGTTTATAATATCTGATATATATAAAAGTAAAAAATTTATTTCTTTATTTGTAATTAATAATAATAACATTTCTAATTTAGTATTATTTTACTTTTAATAACATTATAAATATGTATATCGTATAATTTATATATATGTTTGTGTGGAGAGGGGGTTGTAGATTAAGATCTCCCCCCCCCCCAACCAGTCTTCAATGATTTCGCACCCTGCTGTGGATGTCGATAGGTTTCTCACATCGATAACAGACAGCTGTTCTTCGTTGGTGCAAACCTCCAAGGGAGCTGCTGCCAGCTGTCACGTGACTACATCTGGAACGTTAAGTTTGTAAAGCACAAATACATACATATTAGAAGATCTGACCTACCATGTACAGCAAGAATAACTACCACTATGTAAGTTAAAATGTTTAAATGCCCTCGTAAAAATTACGAAACTGAAACAATACCCTAGTTCTAACACCTGTGGATAAGTGAATCTTACTAATAATATCTCATATCAACAAGCAAAAACACCTTAACAGAAGATAGTGTGTTTCAATAACTTTACACTGAACTAACGGTGCGGACACTTTAGATCTGGCTGTGATTATTAACAAAGTGGTAGAAAAGCGGTGTTTAATAACCCAACATAGAAATACAAAATAACATGAATAATAATTACAACAATAAACCCAGGGTTATACTTAGGATATTGTTTCTATACTGCTTAAACGAGTTTTTGCATTAAACCACCCAAGAAATCAGCACCTGTGGCTTCTAGTGGTTTCCAGTGGTTGGCAATGCATGTCAAGTACAGAGTCTAGGGACATTTCTAGTTTTCACTGACATAGCACAACTTCGGTAAATTCATTGTATTTCTTTACGATTAATAAGTATTTTCTGGCAAAATTTTACAAGGTAGGAAGTTTGTGTCTACAATGGAAAGTTGTAGTAGGCACCTTTGTTTCCGTTTAACTAATTAAACTTAGAAAATAAGTTTTATCCTTAGAGTGCTGCAATGAGCGTTTTTCGCTCGAGTGGCAAATAGTTCGCACGAGGAACGCTAGATGGCATGCAGAATTGATAGTTCTTCCGCTTGAGTGAAATACGACCGAAATACTCTCGAACCCTATTAGTAGACGTATTTCCGTAATTTGTCTGTGGTGGCCCTCAAATATGGATCTTGATGTAAAAAACAAAGTGAAATTGAAAAATAAGTTAACATCATCTCCATGTTAAAGCGCAGTTTTGTGTATCTTACAGAGATATGTGAAAATGAAATAGATGATTATGGGCTGAAACTACCTAGACTGACATTTTATGTTTCTACGATTATTTTCACATTTAAATGATATTTGAATGTTCTTATAACTGCTTTTATTATTTCGCAGAATATGAACTTTCGTAGAAGTGGGAGGTTCACCATACAAACTTAGGGTTAAATATCTAGCGAGCACATTTTTACTTAAGAAAATTGCCAACATGACATCTCCGATCATACCAAAATTTCAACTGTTAGACTCTTTGATGCTCAACAGACGTACAACAAAATATAAATCTATACTACCTATACTATATTATGCTTATAAGGACATTAATGAATTTCAGTCTAATATTATTATTATACCTAATGCACCATGCTTCATGACAACTACTTTAATACGACATCTCCCGTGAGGATTCATTTTCCTGCCTACCCAAGTAAATATTTCAGGAAGGCAATCCCTACAATTTCAAATAATATATATCAAGACTACATACAGTCAAAATTACAATGCGAATATCACATATATATACACAAATGCTTCAAAAAACAGGAAAAACAGGAGCAGCATTTTACTGTGATAATTCTGCAGAATTCAAAATTTTTCCCTTGCCATCGTATCTGTCCATTTACACTGCAGAAGCTTTCGCAATACGACAGGCATTGCTTTATGTACGTACAAGAGAAGTTGAATTAAGTTATAATTGCAACCGATTCAGCCTCTGTGCTAAATTCTTTACAGTTTGCATCATGGTCATGTCATACGGAATGGTACATTGTTAACATAAGAATACTCACACTGAAATTAACGAGATTGGGATATGATATCAACTTTGTTTGGACACCTGGACATTCTTTAATAGAAGGGAACAATATAGCAGATACTTTGGCAAAATATGCAGCGAATCAAACAATCCAACGGCCGCTTTCAATAAAGATTCCGTCCGTAGTTTTGGAATCACACACTAAAAAAAAAATACTATTTACTGACTGGCAAAGCATATGGACAAATACTGGCACTCAATGCGGTAAGGCCTACTATTCTATACAAGAAAGAATTCCAAAGGAATGTTGGTTTAAACAGATTCATCTCTCCCGAAGTTCCCTCACAACTATAATGCGCTGCAGGTTAAATCACACTATCGCCGCAGCTCACCTTTACAAGAAGAATTTAGTGACTTCACCAGTTTGTTTGTGCAATGAATATACTGCAACTCCGAACCACATTATATTTCAATGCAAACTTTATGAAACTTACAGAGAACCATTTTTACAGGAATTGTACAGGAGTGGACATCAGGCGCCACTGACACTGCCTTGTTTACTGACTTCACCTTCATCCTCGGTAATCTATATTATTACAAAATATCTTAATAAGTCGAATATAATTCTGTAAAAGTGGAATGAAATTTAACTATTTATTATGAAAGGAATAATTGTGAGTAAATATTATGTGCATACATGTATATAATACCAATTGATAAATTGTTAACTGGTGCATGGATTTTGTCCACAACCAATAAATATTTTATAATAAAAAACCATGATGTACACGTAGAAAATACTTGTTGCATTATGATACGATATTTGTAATTGCTTAGGCAGGTCTCTCAGCATGTGTGTCCATTTTACGTTTCGGTCTGTAGATATTGCATACTTTATGTGCTGTATTTGAGTCTTACATAATAATATACGGAATTATTATTTAGAATTATAATTGCATAGAGTGGATTCCTTCCATGTATAGATTTTATGTTTACAGTGCTGCTTATTAGGCTCTGAAATACGGGACGTTGGCAATCATTTCACTACGAGCACGCTCCAGCGTGGGATATTCGAACGAGTTTGAGCGAGTGGAAGTGGTCCAATGCAGTACTCTATTGGTCACATTATTGTAAGATAACATGATACTCGATAAAAGTATCCAAGGGATCCCGGGTTCGATACCCGGTGGAGGCACATAGTGGTTCGGATCCCACTTTAAACTGTAGGTCCAGTCCCAATTAGCCTTACTGTGCATAAAGTGGACTTAAAACACCAAATCAATCCAATCCAATCGATAAAAGTATCTAAACATACATAACTGTATATGAACGCATTTTTCATTAGTAACAAATAATGCAAACTACTGACGTCTTGAAAGAAACAGAAGAAATAGGCCACTTCCTGAATTTTTAATTATAATGTTGTAGATGAAATGTCTATTCTATGTTATAGTAAATATTTCTAAAGCATCGCCCATAATCATATCTCACATAGCATTACAAAGACAAAATTATTCAGGGTGTCAACTACCGGCGACTTTTTCTGACATTTCTTACCTTAAAAAGTAACGTTACATCTTTATGTAATAACAGTAAGGATGATCAATCGTAACTGAAAATATAACTGCTATTTACAATGTAATTTCTGGTAACTCAAACCAATAGTCTCTATCCTGAAATATGCCACTAAAGTTACTTTATTTGGTGGTTTGGCTAAGTTAATTAACATCATATAGTATGTACACCATTAGGCAATCGTGTGACATTTAATCTGAACAAGAGTGTACGAAACAGCATTCCCCTGGAGTGACAGAAATTGCTTCCCGAACACTGATTTCTACAACCAAGGAGAGACCCACCTGTGAAAAGGGAAGACATCTTAATTGTGCAAGGGCAAGAGTTTGTTCGAGGGTCACGTCTTCGCCAGAGACTTCAGTTAACTGCTAGAGAATACTTAAAGGTCTCCTCCATTACTCCCAACTCCACTAACTTCTCATCAGATTCACGTACAAGGGGAAGTGCTTTCGTGCGAGCAAATAAGTTATCGTGTTCTGGAGCTATAAACGTGCAAGGCCCTTCCTCGGATATTCTCTACAGGACAAATACACCTTACGTTTATCAATTTCGATTCTTCCATGTCGCGCATTTTAAGTTGAGCCACGAAGGAAAACTTTGAGTTAAAACTCCTTGCACACGTACCTGGGTTTCCTTTACTATTTAAACTAATTTATGAGTGAACTACAAGATGAATCATTCATCTAGCTCATCACTTTTGAGTTGTAATTTCCCCTCTGTTGATGTGCAGTTTGTAGCAGCAATAAACCCTCTTCTATTCTTATCGTTGCACTTTTGACTATTTTTCCTAATTTTCTTTGAGTGGTTTTCAATATTTGCCTTCTATGTTCATCTTGGTTTCGCCGCACCCCGTGGCGGAGTGGTTATCACATCGCGCTACGACGCTAGAGGTCCCGGGTTCGAATCCTGGCCTGGGCATGGATGTTCGCGAGTGTCATTTCATCACATCATCACTCATCCCCATCTTCGAAAATTAGACACAAGTGGCTCAAGAAGCGAAGTAAAATTAAGCAAATCAATCAATCAATCGTACAAGTTTCTTACCATCAGGTTTCGTAGAAGTGTTCTTTCTTCGAAGACTGGCCATCAAAGTCTACACTTTTCTTTCCTCTTTTCTGAGGATTCTATTTTCAAAATTCTTAAAGAACGATGTTTACCGTATTTATATTTTTAGTTTCTTAATAAGCTCCTATTAAAAGAAACTAGAAAAGAAAGATTTTATTTTTTAAATTAACGAATCTGCTTGTAATATTGCCATTTCAACATCATTTTCATTTGTTAATATTATTACTTCTGTGTACTGCACTTGAAATTGAAAACTGATTCATACGAGTTATCAGCAAATTAAGTTTTGAGTATGTTACCTGACACTTGGTTTCGACCTATAAGCATATATTTAGTTTTCTCTTTGCTAACTTCACAACGTCTTTTACATCATTAATACAAGTCTGTATAGAGATTGGGTTTTCTTCTTCTACAATAACAAATTTGGTTATTTTTATACAACAAGCAACAAATAAAACAATTTGTTACGTTTTAATTGTAAACTATCTGAAATTGTTCATCAACTCTTTTTCTTCAAGGATTTTAAGTTTGAATGATGAAATGAGGAGAAGACTTCCAATGTAGAGATATTCTCTTCGAATAGCTCTATTTCAGCCAAGGAACACAAAGTTGTTAATTTACCAGGACCAGAAGTCTTTCCAACGTTTGAACCAATTACATTTGAGAGCAAGAAATCTTCTTGGAATGATGAACGAATTTATATTTGAAATTTTACATGCTAATTAAAATCTTTGTGCCACGAATTAAACGTAATAAAAGTATTTGAGTGGACCAATCATAAACATCGGGTGAATTGTCCTTATACGCACTACACATCGCCGAACATAAATTGAATCAAGAATAAAGTTGATCGCAAACTTAACTGTCCAGTAGTTGTAACCCGTGCGAATGACACGTTAACTAGCCGCCTACCGAAACGTTCCAAAGCACTATGTTGTTAACGAACGTACCAAGCACGTTTATCTTTATTAATAGTATTTTCTCTCTGATCATGTTATTTAGTGTTTAATAGTTGCAACAAATTTCTAATTTGTTAAAACTAAGCTTAACAATTCCATTTGGTGTCATTACTAATATTATTCTTAAGTTGATTATAATTTGTTTAATCGACTGACTTGACATCTGATGGAGGGTTTCAAATGATATTTTTTTATACGTTGAAGAGCCTCGAGTTTTCTATCCATAGGAATCCACGGTTCGACGAACTTTTTTTTTCTCAATTTTTGTTTCCGTGCTTGTAACAATTTGTCGCATATCGTCATGAACTCTATTTATATGGCAATGTCGTGGAGGGTTTTTCAACGTTAGGCTCATGAAACACGATTGCCAGGTCAGCTTTCATGCCGAAGTCTTAGGTTAGCAACACTGAAGTTTGCAGATTAACGTCTTGGTGAGGTTTCACAATACATGTGTCTCGGGTTCG